>NC_061494.1:13511761-14711761 GCF_022539355.2 Hippoglossus stenolepis | reverse complement strand
GAAAAACACCCTCTCACCGTGATGGAGTGAACCGGCCAAATGTATGAAATATTGCCCCTCCAACATATTCTGTCTTCCTGTCAATAGTGCAGCCTTTGCCCACAACCTGGATCAATAGCAACTTATCTTTTCATGATAACACATAACAATGTTGTCTGCTGTCTTTTTCTGATATTGAAGTTCTAATTCTAATGTCCTTCTCTCTTTTTTTCTTTTTAAATCATCCATGCCGATGAGTATATTTGGATATTTCTCAGTTTTCCCCTGAAAGAAATAAAATTGGCGCGGCCCCGCTAGTCTGAGACATGGCAGTTACAAATTTACATGTTGGTTTTCTGGACGTTTCTCTGAAGCTTTTGGGGGTCTCTCATGTGTGAGACTGCTCAGTGGAGAGAAGACACCCCTCTGTAGAAACATCTGTTGTGGAAATGGCTGTCAGACTCCCTTTTGTGGGCTCCCTCTCTTCTTTAGGCTGAGATTGTCAATTGTCTTGATCATTTATGTGGGTGAAAGAATAATGATTAAAAAAAAGAATCTGGAGAATGTGCCCATGCAGTCGAGCAGTCTGCAGCGCGGCTGTGTTTGTGTTTTTGTTTTTGAAGGAAACGTTTCTCTCTGATTTAGTGGCATTGTGTTCCGCACATTCAGGCATGTCTTATATAATGTAACGTGTAAACTATAATGCAGTGTGAGTGGTGTGACAAAATAAAGTTTTTAAAGAAATCTCACTGACTGAACATTTGTTGGTCATAATGACAAGCTGCAAAAAAATTCTTAAAAAAATTAGTCTTTAATTATTCACGATGTGGTGATTGTTATCAGATATGGAAGAAGTCACTGGAAAAGAGAATCTGCATTTTCTTTTATTACTCAGAATGATTCGATTGTTGAAAATCCAATTTCTTTTTGTACTAAAAATAAAATACCTACATGTCCAGTCACCAAGTTAAAGAGGCAGTCGGCGTATTTTTTAAATATAAAGCAACTAAATGCTTTAAACAAGTGCGATAGGAAGTGATGAGGATAAAAGGTTGGTGTCTTGTTCCAAGAAAAATATTTTGAAAACAAATTCTCTACATTGTGTCTTTTTTTTTTATGGCCCGGGGTGAAATGATGCCGGCGTCTTCCACCTACACAGGAAGTGTCTTGAGAGCACCTGTCTGCCACAAGGCATGTCACCTCCATGTACCACAGGTCAGCCGCCATTTGTCTCAGTCAAGCAGCTCACTCACCTATAATTTCCTTTTTTTTTATTACTGTCCATGCCAAAACAGCATGAATCCTATCTAAAACAATTAATTGAATAGATCGGTTGCATTCAGATGCTTTAAATCAAGATTTAAATAGATATTTCCATTCTTTTTTGTTTGTCTGTGGTTTTAGGGACCAGATACGACAGGAAAAGCTTTTGCTGCATTAGTGAAACAAACAGAAAACCTATAAATCCTGTCCATGTAACATTATGTGATTTTATGTGCATGTTACCTAAACCATGTGTCTGAGAGTATGTCCAGTTTTCATTGCTGTGTAAAAATATGCACACAAACTTAAACATTGAAAAAAACATCAAACCCATGCTATTTTAAAAGTCTTTTCTTTTGTAAAGCCTTTATAAAACAATCTAAACATTGTGCATAAGACCTGGTTTAAAAGGTGTAAAAACATCTCTACATTGAAATGGCCCACGACAGTAAGATCCCTGCATGAATCAATGGGACGCCTGTTTGTGATTCTGTGATTTTTCCTGCCGCACAGGTGAGTGTTTGAGCAGAGTGACACCTCATAAACTAGCTGATAACCTGTTCCTGTGTCTTCTTATCTGTCTTCCAGACAATCTCTGGTCCCTGAGCACGTTGTCGTTTCCCCTCGGGCCCGTTATCAGATCCCCTCCGTAGGCTCCCAGCAGCTGCAGTTATTGTGGAAGACTCAACTTTTATGGCCTCATGATGTCTGCGACAACACAAGCTTTTATGAGTGAGTACATGCTCTCCAGTGGTCGTTGGGATGGTAGTTTCCTGCTTTTTGGGGGTTTTGACTTGAAAGTTTCCCTATTGTTTTACTTCTATTGAATCTGTCAGAGCTACAGAACAAGTTAAATGTTTTACCAAATATAACAAT
Organism: Hippoglossus stenolepis; assembly: GCF_022539355.2. NCBI lineage: Eukaryota > Metazoa > Chordata > Actinopteri > Pleuronectiformes > Pleuronectidae > Hippoglossus > Hippoglossus stenolepis. The sequence goes on along the minus strand of NC_061494.1, from coordinate 14,709,643 downwards.
TCCAGCCTTCTAATTTTAAATTGTCAGTGGCTCGAGGTGTTTTTATCTAAAATCTGAAATGTGTTAATAACATATTAACTACAAGATAACAAAAAAAGGAAAAGGCAAAAAAAGGGCTGAATTTAACATTCATGTTATTTTCAAATATCGTATCAATAATTATCTTTTTCCTATCATGTTTCTGCACTGATCAGACCCGGGCTCTATCTGTGAGAAAGCGTGTTATCTCCCTCTGCCATTCATGTACACATTTATTGGATTCCAAGTCTCCAGGATCAATCTTTTGGCCACCAGAGGAGCATAACTAATGGCAACATTAGAATGGCTTTGTGAGAGGGACTGGCCGGATGCGGGTTAACCAAGCAGGAAATAATCTAGGATTTTATATCCTGCATGAATGGCCATAGGATATGCTGAGAATAAATTAATCCCCCCCAAATTTTTTGCAGCAAGGTTATCTTTGAATGGAACAGTTGCAGAGGGGTGGACGGTTTATTTGGCTGATTATTTTTCTGGGGGAGGAGGAAGAGGAGGGTGGTGGTGTTGATGCTCCCCGTGTGCACACGTGGAATTTCTTGGCAGATAATGACCGTCGTCCTAATGCTCAGCCAGGGTCAGACTATCTATTCTCTCTCTGACCACAGGTCTAGACAGCCTTCCTCTGGAAAAAACTTTTTTTTTTCCTCAGTTCCTTCTTAAAGAACCACTTCTATTTTCCTGTTGTGCCCAAACAAGGATTTTATAAAACGGGTGACATCGCCACACAAGCTGTCTGCCGAATCCCCCTTAATTAAAGTGACGTTTAAAGCCTTCCTCCGACACTAATAAACCCTCTCTCCATTAAGATCCTCCTAATTACTGTGTGCAAAGGAAAGGGGACACACACAGACAGACAGTGCGGAGGTAAGCCTGCTGGCATTTGGCCCCGTAAGCTGAGCGCCACACAAAAGAAAATGTCCCCTGGGTTACCCATCCTACCAGACAGATTCCTTTATTTTTTTCAACCTTGCCCCCCCCCCTCTCCTGTTTTCTTCTTTATGAATGAAAGTATATGACATGTGTGGCTGAGAGTGTCCATTCATGGAGTTGCTGGAATGTGTGGAGAAAGCATGAATGAGGCATGAATCACAGCCACCTGATTAGTCATTAAAGAGTCTTTTGACATTACCATTGTTTAAATGTGCATGGTGGAAGTGAGAGTGCTGTCAACTATAGACTCCTGTTCACTCATGTGAGGCTGATTAGAAAAGAAAGAAATTCAGTGTAAACAGAGGGATGCAGGGATCTTCTCGGGAAGCATCCATCTTATATTATTTCTTAATATATATAAAAAACCCAATTGAAACACATATTAGAGCATTTAATACAAGGCGTTGTTGGGTTACATGTCCCATCATAGTTTCGAATGGCTTTACCAGGGCTTAAATTGATGTGGACAAGAGACTCTTGCATTGTTACACGTCACACTGAGCCACAAGTACAGAGTGTGCGGACAGTCACTACAGCTTCTGTGGCAGAGATCAGCCCAGAGAGGTTAAACGTGTTTGGTTCATGTCCCGGTCTGCAGATTAATGACATTAACAAAGTTTCCATTAGTCGTACAACGGGGGGAGACATGGGCGTCCATGCGGAAAGCCACATGACCGAGGCAGAGATAAGAGAAAATGAAATACGTCTTTTCGCAGAGGAGACTGGAGGGGCCAGGAAGTGCCACTCCAAATTAGCCGCAGGCCCAGTTTGTTGTTACTTCATTAACCCAGCAGCCCCGGGAAAAAACAAAAAGCGGGGTCGCAACCTGTAGCAACAGGGAGGCCTGAAATTTGCAAAGCGATGCTCCTTTCAAAGTTTGGCTGGATGCAAGAGTGTATGAGGGAAAGTTGTTATTTAAAGGAAAATCCAGGAAATCTCATTATCGTGTTTTAACTCAAATTATTGTGTTTAACTTTAAATTAAATCAGTTTCTAATAGCTGCAGTATAATGTGAAGACCATTAAGAGAAACCCAACTTCACTGGTGCCCTAACAATTTAACCAAATTTTTTAATATCCTGCAGGTTAGCATGTATGTAATCTTGTTTCTTTAGATATGTTTTTTCATATCAATAATCAATTTCTTTACAATGTCCTGACAAGCTGTTACTATGGAGATGAACAAGTCAGATGGTCGGTCTTACACAGCATGATCTTTTAAATGTTAAATTTTTAAAATATAAATATCCAATGAAAGGACATGCAGCATTTTTCGATTTAATAAAACAATTTTTTTTGTTAAATTAGATAAAACAATCTCAAAACGTTGGTTAATCATAATTAAGGCAAACATTTATAATTCTATGTTATTTTGGTCAATATCTGCCAGTATATTGATAAATAATTGATATGAGTTCACACAGTCATTCCGAAACTTTACACATAGTACATCAAACTTTTAAACTAGGGTCACATAAAACCTAATCATCAGACTTTCTTAGAAATGATCAAATAAAATATGATATTAGTGGATCATCAATATTAGATGTGCACTGTGCTCTGTGTGATGCTCTCCAACGTGTGGTGAGAGAGAGAGCTTCAAAACAGAGCCGAGTCATATAATGGCGTCCTTGTTGTTGTAAGATGAGCCGAGCGGCGGCTCTTTATTTGCAGCCAGTGACTTTATTAGAGTCTATGGTTACAGACCCTTGGAAGGAGGGCTATTGTATTCTCACCCCTTCTCTGGCAAACATACCTCTGCTGCTCTCCTCCTCTGTGCACGCTTCATAACAAACAGGCCCGATGGATTCTGCAGAGAGTTGGTAGAAATCTATTACTTTGATTTTTATTGATTAAAAAGAGGTGGGGATTGTCACGAAAAATATGGCCCCATGAGTCGCAAAAAATTCCTCGCCATAGATCTGAAGTTTCTTAAAAAGTCAGCAAAGTGCACCCTCTCTCTCTTTCGCTGTCTCTCTCTCAACATGGATCACCGGCAGCTGACTTGGCTGGAAACTCTGTGGCACAGGTAGACAAGAGGCAGGGTCCAGCGAGTGTCTACTGAGGCTGCAGACACATCTGCCTGCTTGATTTCACCTGGTAACTGAGCATGTAGTATTTACTTCTCGGCTGAAATGCAATCAGGGGCTGGTCGCTGGCAAGGAAGCAATGAGCCTTCCATTTTTTTAAACCTCTCTCAAGAAGTAAGGAAGAGTTTGAGTGGAAAACGTGGAGTGGAAAAATATGTATTGTAATATTTTGGAAAGTTTTTTTTTAATAAATAGTATGTTTTTAAAGTTACAACATAGATATATAAATAAAAAATATATTAACTAAACAATCAAAATCATTCTTCTGTTTTGAAATCCATCTATTCCCATGTTTTACAAGAATAATTACCAACACCAAGGAGCTTATATATAAGAGTTTGTTGGTTTGTTTGTTTGTAATTAAGATCACACGAAAACTAGTGGACAACTTATCATGAAACTTGGTGAAAGGATGAGGTATAGGCCACGGAAGAACCCATTTGAATTTGGTGCAGATCTGGATCAGGGGGTGGATCAAATTTTTTTTAAATGTCTTTAACATTGAGAGATGTTAATTTTCCTGATTTCTCGGAGAATAATTCATGGATTTAAAATCAGGCATGTTTGGACGACTGATATTTATGAGTGTGTGTAATTTGGTGCAGATCCAAATAAAAATGTGAATGGTTCCGTTCTAGTTTTGTCAAGTGTCAAACAGAGAGCTGCATGTTATTAAACTTAATTCTTCTAACATTTACTTCTAAAGCAGTAGTTTTAATAATATTCAAGCAGGATGACAGGTCATAAGAAACATGATTTAAATAGTTTGAATTACATCAGTATGAGCTGTTCCACTGCTGAGTCCCTGATGATAAATGTAAAAGTGACAATGCTGCGGTTTCCTACGGTAGACCGATCCCCGGTGTGCGTATAAACACTTAACATGCTCGAGACAAGAGTCACCTCTCTAATCTGGCTGAAGGAGTGTGTGGAGAGGCCCTTTATCCCACCCTGCTTTAACCGGTTGCTCACAGAAGAGCCATTTACCTCCACTAATGGGGAGTGAGTCTTTCACCGGGGCCTGTTTGCCTCTCAGCCCTCTGAAAGAAACTCCGCCAGAGAGGAGACATTAAGAAAACCTGTTTATCTCGAGCAGTGAGTGTGTGAGTGTGAGATAGTGTGAGAGTGTGAGTGTGAGTGTGTGTCTGTCCAGGGAATGGGCCGAGCTCCTTGGTGCCTTTTCAAGAGGCTCCTCTTCACAGCAAGTGTTGGATCAGCACTTTTCGCCGTCATGAAGACACAGTGGCTAAATAAATGGGTGTTTAGCCTTTTTACTTGTATATTCAATTTGCAAATAATGCAGATTATTTCATAAATGAACCACACAACATTATTTGTTTACTCTATTTAGTGTGTTTATTACTATATACCACTCATATGCCAATGATTTATCATACAACCCTTCAATTTTACAAAAATCAAGTACAAATCATGGTCCCCATCTTAGTTTAGCCTCTTTGCATGCTAATATTTACCAGTTAGTCCTATTGACTGAAGATAAATACAGACAACTTCCTCCCACTAATCAGACATAAAGCCAAAATTACCCAAATACGAAGGCTCCCATAATTGCGCGGATGATGTCATTTAGAGTCTGTGCTGTGGAGGTCAGTGGATGGAGCCACGGTAACAAGGACCCACTGATACATATCAGTCAGTCTCAGCTGTCAGTCTTGATATGTAACCCTATTTTATGGTATCAGATAACTTATTAAAACCCAACTAACTTGAAAAATGAAGACTTGAGCAAACATGAGTGTGATAAGAGCTAGATAAAGTGACAGAAACTCTGTTTGAGAAACTTTATTTAATGTGTATTTTGAGTTTTTAGTTTGGCTGATGTCCCATCGTTGAACGTGGAGTAGGTCGGGTTTGTGACCTGTACTGCAGCCAGCCAACAGATGGCGATCAAGATGATTTGGCTTCACTTTTATGGAGCTGTCATGTCGTCCATCTTTACATACAGTCTATGCTTAGAACTAAATGCAAAGTACAGCTTAGGCTGATGGAAATGTCATTGGTATAAACCTGATAATGGTCCTCAATGAAAAGTTGAGGTTCTGATCAAGAAGAATATGTGGGCTGTCTATCCATCCAGCAGGTGTTAAGGTATATTACTAAAAGCCAAACATGTCAGCCTACTGGTGGCGTTAGAGGAAAAGTCCCAGGATCACCAAGGACACTAGAAATCATTGTTTAGAGAGCATTAACAACAAATATTAAATGCAAAGTCAACCAGTAGTTGTTGAGGTATTTAAGTATGGATCAGTTGTGTGAGTGTGGACAAACTGACACTGTACATCTCAAAAAGTCATTTGACAAGAAATTTCAAATCAGACACCAAAGATTTGTAAGAACACACAACAAACACTGCAAAAACAGATTCTTTCTCTTTTTTTTACTATGTGTGTTCAATTCTCACTCCAGCCTATATAGAGAAAGCAAATTATTGATTTTAGAGCAGCAGGTAATTCTCTGATCCAGGCAATAAAGCCTCACTCACTCTAACAGGAACCTGAGGAAAGAGTCGCACCAGGAGAAACAGACGCCACAATCACAACCTATAGTCACCGTTACTTACTTTTGTTTGTGACAGTGGGGGCTTTTAAAACCCCCAGACACCTCGTCTTTACTGACCGTTTGTGGAGCGGTCCTACTGTGGCAGGGCTGCTACACCGGGGTCATCAGTGGCTGCAACCTGTCGTTAAAGACGGGACAAACAAACACAGGAGGAACTCTGGAGAATGGGGTTAATCAGGGTGGGCAGACACAATGGCAGGTGGTCAGCAGGTTAGGGTGAGCAGGGAAACAGGACTGTTTGTGTGTGAGACGAGGATGGGAACACACAAGCATGCACAAACAGACATAGGAGCATGCATGAAAAACACGCACACGCACACACATTTGTACCTCTATTTCAGTGAGGACACTCATTGACATAATACATTCCCTAGCCTCCTACACTAACCCTAAACCAGGGAGGGGCGGCTGTGGCTGAGTAGTAGAGTGGTCTTCCCTCAACCAGAAGGTCGGAAATTCGATCCTAGTCTTCCCCATCTGCATGCTGAAGTGTCCTTGAGCAAGACACTGAACCCCAAATGGCCACTCAGAAAAAGTGCTACACATAGATGCACTGTATGAATGTGTGAATGGCAAACTGTACTAGAAAAGCGCTATATAAATACAGACCAAGCTCAACCCTAACTTGCTAACCCTCCCCCTAAGCCTAAAACCAAATCTTAACCCTCAAACAGCTCTTTGAAAAAGTGCGGATCGGACAAAATGTCCTCAGTAGGGTCTATACTTATAATGGTCCTCACAAAAGGACAAGTAAAGGAAATCACACACACACACACACACACACACACACACACACACACACACACACACACACACACACACACACGCACACACACGCACACACACATTCTTGTAACCTTTTGACAGCCCTTTCAAAAAGTGAGGACCGGCCAAAATGTTCTCACTTCGTAAATTATCTGCTCTTAATTGTCCTTAAAAATACAAGCGCGCACACACACACACACACACACACACACACACACACACACACACACACACACACACACACACTGGTGCGACATATGCTGTATGGACCACTGTATCCTCAGCAGTGAAGGAGGGCCTTCAGGGTCTCCGCTGTGTTACACCAGGGATCAGCTGTGACACGCTGACACCGATCCCCCTCCCATGTCACACACAATGCTTTCCTATCCCCACTGCGTGTGTTAGTGTGTGTGAGTGTGCGCGTTGTGGGATTTCATCATGTCAAATGTACAACAGCAAATGTATTCATGTCAGCAGTGTGACATTGCTTTGTGCACCTTAATGCACATACACTTGTCTGTCATACTAATATTCTTTTTTCTTTTAGTTGCTTAAAAAAAGAGTTTTAAGAAATATATTCATCCAGATGGTTTTTTTTGTATACAATACATAGTCTCCATAGTATTTGGTCAGTGTCAGTACACACAGTGGTGGAGCTGGGAGGTGGAGCTATGGGTTGTACTGCTCATGTTTGGCCAGTTGAGGCCATGCTTTCCTCAGGGTGAGCAGAGTCTGTCGCCAGCCTCTACATCGACTGTAGCTCCGTCCCACTTCTCTCCTCACAAGGCAGCTGTATATATGGGTCATACACAAAGGGGCACAATCTTTACTTGTTAAGCAGCAGCAGGATGTAAAAAAGTACATTTATTGAGGCTCTAGATGAAATATTGAGGTGCTAATCACTTAACTTGATAAGCATTTGCATTGTAGGTGTCTTTTCTTTTGCATTTCACAATTTTTTCTCTCATTTAATACTTTGCAATATTTGGTTTTACCTGTAGACTAGAATGGCACTGAGCACGTATTTCAGCCAACAGTCCCCTTATGCCACCACATGTAAATTCACTAGATCCACATTTTTATTTGGATCTGCACAAAATTGCACACACTCATAAATAGCAGTCCCCTTAACATCGCTTAATTATTCTCTGAGAAATCAATAGAAATGTTGACCAACAGCCTATCTTGCTATATTAAAGAATATCTGCACCAAAATCGATGGTTTCTTTCCCGACCAATCATTAAACAAAGTCTGGTCGTTTCTCTTCTAACTAACTAACAAACAAACACACATGAAAACTCCTCCTTGGCAGAGTTAACAGAAAATATTCTAATATTGAAAAATAGGATGCTTTCACCTGAAAACATTTCATGCAAGGCCATGCATGAATGATTAAACAATGGATGAGAAGCCATTCATCAGAATTACTTTTATTTACATTTTACTGCAAATACTTTTATACTTTTTTCAATTATAAATGCAAGTCTTGGAGGATTCACTTTTTTCCTATGACTGTGCAGAAATCCTTCCAATAAATAAGACGACCTGAGGAAATAACCTTTAAAAGAAACATAAAAGTCAGAATAATCACCACTTTTTAACCAGAAGTGAACTTTTTATTGTTCGAATTTCAACTTCAGTCCAATAAAATTCTTTTTTTAGCCTTGTTGTTTAAACCACCATCATCTCTGCTCCTGCAAATAAACATACACTTCCCTGTGATTTTATAAGATATATTCAAGACACATTTATGGATGACAGACATAAAACTACAGTACATGTTGCAGAGTGACACCGAGTTGACGTTTGCCTGCTCTCCAGCAGTGGGGGTCCATGTACCACGTTGGTCAGTCTCTGTCCATGCAGGTGCAGACCCTCTCCACTGAAAACCACCGTGAGCCTGTCAAATAAAGTCAAACCAGGGAGATGTGTGGCCCTGTGAAAGGGATATCCTCACCCCGCTAGTGGGCTCAGAGACGCTTCTTTGTTTCCTGGCATGTCTCACATACTTTCAGAGGCCAGATAAGCCCCAGCACCATGAAACACCGCTTTATGTTTGGCCTCGGTAATGTCCCGGAGAGGGCAGAGTGGACTCAGAGGAGAGACCAGTCAGTGAGCAGGTAATATGTTATTAGATTTGCACCTTATTAAAGGGACAGACACATATGAGAGGCCTGGTTTATTTGAAATAAAAAGTACTCCCATAACCAAAGCTCCAGTTTAAATATTCCTCCCTCTCACTGCTTTTTCTGTCACTCATTTTTCCTTTTATTTCCGTCTCTCTCTCCGAGGAGCTGGGATGGTGAAAGGCAAGGAAGGAGGGGAGGGGTTATGTGACGGGTAGGGAGGTTGGGGGGGTTTTGCTGTTTCCTGAAATCGGATTAGCAGCTACTCTACACTTCGATCGCAGGGACTGGGGGCTTTAGTTTAGCCCAGCTCAAGACCACCCAACAGGTAAACAGGTACATTACTCTGGAGCAAAAAAGGAAAGTGAATGTTGAGGGGAAAGAGGATAAAAATACTCTTGAGAGATGGGGTTAGTGAAATAAATACAAGACTTGGCAGATTGGTGAAAGTGGATCCCTCAGTGCGGTTAATCTGAAATTAATTCTTCATGAAGGGGGGAAAATTTTAAAATTGCAATGAAACAAACAAAAAGTTTAAAAAAAAAGCAGCAACCAAACCGTACATACTTTTTGAAATGTATTCCAAACTACCAATTTGTGAACTTCCTCTTCTTGAACCAACTCTCTGGACCTGCACAAAAGACCTACATATCTCAGCCCCAACCCTCCCCCCGCTCGCCAAGATATCTAAACCTCACATTGTCATGCTGCTGCCACTGCATCCCACAGAAAAACCTCCTGAAAATTAGTTTTTGGCAACCGGCTCGCAAACACACTCTCCTGTCTGCTGCAAGCCACCAAGGCTTTGTTAGGCAGGCCTGCTCTGAGCCCAGAGCCTTCAAGACCCCATTATGCAGCAGGACTCAGCGGGGCAGAAAGAGCAGGAGTGTTTTCGCCAGTCATGTGGGCACACAGGCATTATACACTCTTCAGTGGCACTGTAGATATTTTGTGAGTCTTACAAACAGAGAGGAGGCCTGCGAGGCTGCAAGAAGAAGTTTTGGTAATTGGGAGTTATATAAGTTCCCAAATCCTCACAGGAGGATTTTAAGTTTTCTCCCCCTATTGTGTGTTTTGAAAAGCCGTGTGTGAAGGCCCCACTGCGAAGGTGACAAATCTTTTGACATAAATCACTGTGTAAAGGTTAAAGGAATACAGTCAAGTGCTCAGGAAGAACACCCTCTAATTGCCTGCTTTGCTCCGGCTTTGCTGAGCAGTGTTTTACAAATTAAACAACAGCTCCCGCACCCAGCGCAGCGTTTGTCTGTGCGCGTGCGCGACTCCCGTGCACGCGTGTCTGTGCGTCTCTGTTTACACGTGCCTCCGTGTGCGTCCACTTATGTCTTATTGTGGAAATAAGCTTGTTCGGAGCTCGTGTCAAAGAGCCAACAGACGAGCACATCAGCTGCAGCCGGACAGGAGGAGCTGGAGTTTTTACTAATCAGTGATGGACAAACTCGGGGCTCCCTGCATCTCAAACATCACTGCTTCTGTCAGGGGCCCCGAGTGCAGAGCAGGGAGGCTGAGCAGCTCTGATCAGCGGGGTTGTGTGATTCTTTTTTGCTCCCACTGAATCACACTGGGGAACATGTGTGTGTGTGTGTGTGTGTGTTTGAGATGCAGGGATGCATGGTGCTAACCCTCCCCTGAGTAGTAATGCATGAACTGTTAGCAAAACATTGTTGCTCCTGCTGTTGCCTTCTATGTTAATAAGATGCCGTTTGGGGGGTGGGATTGGGGGTGTGCGTGCACAGATGTAATAAGAATCATAATGCCCCTGTAGTACAGGATATCATGCATTTGGCTCATCTTAGGCTAACTTTCAAAGTCAATACAGACGAGAGCCCCGCAGTTGTTCACAGATAATGATTTCACATGAGGCAGCTCGGGGGGAAAAAAAGGAAGACAAAATAATTTTAGATTAGATGATTCAAATTATTATCAAAGAACCTGTTTTGGAAATCAATTTCTTTTCATAAAAACAAATATATTCGGTAACGTGTCGACGCAGAGAGCTCTCGCAGCTCATTACAAGCCCCGTGTGTTTGTAATGGCCGTGTCTTTTATGCAGCGATTCCATCTGTCAAGACGCTCGCCGCCGTGTCACTCAGTTACGTGTTCTCCAGACAAGAGTTCAGGGTGTGTAAATGTATTTATGAATGCATGATTTTGTGAAAGTGTGTACTTGGCTCTCTGCTCTTGCTGTCTAATAACTGGTAACCCCAGCTGTGAGTGTGTGTGTATTTGTCTGCCTGTGTAAAGCTGAGGCTCGCCGGGGCACTGAGGCGGAACTTGCTCCCAGTCAGGCCTGTGCGCAGAGACCAAAAAGCCTCCAGCCGCGCTTTCCCTCTCTCTCCCTCTCTTTCTCTTTCAATCTCTCTCTCCTCCGCTGGGATTTGGAAATAGGTAGCCTGGAAGATGTAACATACATTTATTTTGTATACAGAATAAACGTCCTTGTGTAGGTGCACATGCGGTACGTTTTCCTGAGCATGCAATGCCCAGAAATAAAACATTAACTTTGCAAGATAATAATTTATACTAATTTCCCCAGTAAAAAACAAAGACTCTTTAAGTAACTATTCTTTTTCTTGAATGTGCAGTGGACAGAGATTTTTATATCTTCTCCTTCCTCTCAAACAGTAACCTGAGGAGGAAAACCAGCATGAGCCATGGTGAAGGATTTTCATGCTGGATTTGAAATCCGATTATACATGGGCCTGCTCAATTGACTTAATGGATTTGAAGAGACTAGATCCTATTAATAAAGGAATAAAAGAGATGGAGGAACGGAGAGAAAGGGGTGAGTTTGCCCCCGAGGCTGTGGCCTCACCGGTGGGACTGCAGGGCTAATCTGCTATGCAAATTAAATACTGCCTCTATGCAGTGGCCCCTCTAATGTCCTCCATTACACACCTTTTATTTGTTGTGATCTGATATAGCGCACAGATTTGTTTCCAGCGGCAGTCAGACTGGTGTGGGAGTGATTACTGAGCGAAATGGAATTTGCGTCTTTTCTCATCCTGACCAGGAGCTCTTAGCCTCGGAGGAATGAGCAATGGGAATATCCCAGCTCGGTCCTCAGATTGGGACTGACACCCGTTTGATTTCCTCTCTGGATGCTTTTTTTTTCTTCTTCTCCTCTTACAGAATCCGCCTTCATGAGTTCCAGGCAGGATTATGATGCAGTTGAGACTGAGAGGTTTAATCAGTGAGAGTGGCAGTATTTGGGCTGTAACAGAGCTTACCTCGCCGTTTTCTCTTTTGTCTTAATGAGGTTGTACTTTGCTTCATTCCTTGGAAGTCTACCTCTCACACTCTGTTTCTGTCAGGCTGTCAAAAGTGGCTGTAAAAACACACATTCGCCGCATATGCTAATCCGATTTGCACTTAATCATGACAGGGATTATACTGTACGTACAGTAGCTGCAGGGCTGTGAAACTTTCTTTGGTGTTTTCCAGCAGCAAAGTTCACCTTCTTGTGAGTCGGGCACATTTTTTTCTACAGGGGCAGAGACTTTGTCTGTGATTAGGAATTAAAACTAAACAAGGCTGCAAAAAGAACAAATCTTGCATAAGTAGCTTTTAAGGTTCCCTGTTTATCCTGTTTCTTTGAATAATTGCAGCAAATGAGTAGATGAAGTGCTGGCTTAAGTATTTGTTTGTTTGGCCAGTTGGTGGGAAAGTCTGCTTTCTTTGCATGAAGTAATATAATTTAAACTACCAGGGCAATGAGTAGAGTACATGGCCCCCATGAAACAACGTTTATATTCACTAGATCCGGATTTTAATTTGGATCTGCACCAAATTCATAAACACACTCATAAATGTCAGTCCCCTTAACATGTCCGTGTTTGTGACTTAATATCCATGAATTATTTATCTTACAATGTTAAAGAAAGTGAAAGAAAAAATCTGGTTTCACTTCGGACCGCCTTGCACCTCGTGTTTAGCTTTTTTCTTTTCTTTTTCTTTCTGACCGATACCACATCCTTCCACTAAGTTTCATGTTAAACTGCATGGTGTTTTTTCCATAATCTTCAGATGAAAACATGACCTCCTTGTCGTGTCATTAAAAATATTGTAATATTGAAAAATAGGATTCCTTGCACCTTAAAGCACTTTATACAGGGCAATGCATGAATGATTTAACAATGTAAAAGAAGCCATTCTTCAGAATCTGTTAATTTTCACATACATTTTACTCTAAAAATATATTAATTTACCAGAGTTAGATTAGAAATACAGGTCTTAGAGTGTGTCTAGTATTGTTCAGGATCCAGTCTTACTATCAAAAAATTATTTTAATGACAAAACAACACAACACCAACACAGATCTATGCCAGAAATGGAAATTATATGAACATACAAACCTTTACCAACAGATAACTGGAACATAAAACTTGATAAAGCAAAAGCGCTTTGACCCTGAATAAACCTGTCACCCAAAATAAAAGCATACATGTGTCCACAGTACATAAATATTTCATGTGTACAAAACATATCCCTGAATAATCCATGATCCTGTCTCATGGTAAAAGATCCAATTTATCATCCTTTCTGTCTGCGAGACTGGTCAATACATAATCATAACTCTCACCTCTGTTTCACAAATAGACCTGATGTTTTCTACCGGGTGATGAAAAGGATGTTCTCCTCTTTCTATTGCCTACTTCATCAGTGTAGGAGGAGCGTTATTTCCGTCCAATCACGGCTGGGAAAAACACATGACTTAAGAACCAAGAGCTAGCTTTCCTTTATTCAGCCTATCATCAGCGCCTGAGCATTTTACCAATCACTGCAAGAGAAACTGCTCCTGCAGGATAAACATAAACTAAATATGGAATGTATCCCGTATCTTTGATATCAACATCCTGCCAAATAAAAAATGAATATCCACCTTTTCCAACAAAGGTATGCCTGGGAGTGTGGACCTCATTTCAAGCACAATTAACTTGAAATGGAGTGCTGCAAGATCAATAGTCCCCAGTTGATCCAGAGGGAGCTGTCAGTCTATGGAAATGGCACACATATGGTAATATCCCCAGCTTAACAACAACTTAGAGGATTTACTGTTGCTGTTTTCAGACCCACATGAATAACAAACAGTGGGCCACCCCCTGGGAACCATTTTGTTTTATCCCAGCTTCAATTAATCTTTAAGGGGGAGGATACCATTCAGGAGAAATGGCAGGGGGGATATGAAGAGGGCGTTTTGTGGATGGGAAAGGTATTCTGCTAATTATAAAAATTACAAATAGATGATCCACTCATGCAAACTTGATGTGCCTATTGCAGTGTTTTCTTCAGCTAACTAGCTTTTCATCATCACACACACACACACACACACACACACACACACACACACACACACACACACACACACACACACACACACACACACACACACACACACACACACACGTACAGTCAGATAAAGTGTGTTTGCACTTTCGTTTTCTAATTAGGACACTTATGTGTCAGTGAGAGCTGCTATTGACAGCCGCACAGACATTAGCAGGATTATGAGTTCTTACACAGATGATTGTGATGAGATCTCGGGAGATGCGTATGGATTTTACCTCCCGCCGACCGCACTCCTCTCCTCTCCCAGCCTGGGGGCCACAAACCTGTGGCTTAAAAAGAATCTCGTAGAAGAGATGAGAGTGAGGAGAGTTGGCAAGCACGAGCGGCCATACGCTCCTGTGTGATGTCATTAAGTCAGATTCGTTTAGAGGCGTCAGGTGCGGACGGCCGGCACATATAGACAACGCGGCGTCACCTGAGATAGCGCTGAGACTTCAGGTCAATTCAAAATTGATTTACCTCAACTCCGCAATTGATGAAGTCCGCTCAGGTTAAACTGCAGAGTTCTCGATTGGACATGCTCTTTGGGGAGCCGCTATTGGAATTGACTCCTGCGTGTCGCCCTCAGCTCAAGCCAGGTGGGAAATTGAGTTACAAAGCACAGTATGAGAGGGATAGATGACCTCTGTGACAGTTATACAGTCTGCGTCTGCCTCTCATAACTCCAGCTGCAGAAAGTCAGTCGACTGAACTGAAAAGGAGACTAACGTAAAAATCCATATTACTCTCTCCTTACTCTTGTAATCTTGAGGAGCTATTTGAGTCCTCTTGAGAATAAGAGTACTGGGGGAAACACGATTGGGGGGGGCTGCTGTTGGCGAATACCAGAAAGATGGGACAGTCAGAGGTTTGTTAAACATGGTCCCTGCTTCTCATTCAGGAAGGTGAGATGCAGGTGGAGGCACGTGACGTCCGCAGAGGCAATTCCCTGTCCTGTTTTCCAGGGAGTGTGTTGAACTAAATCTAAATTGCCACTATGATTTCGTCACTCGCCTCTGATGAGGGAGAAGTGATGTTTGAATAAATGGAAATAAATTGAAAAAAAAAGAAGAGGAAAGCATAACACCACAGCCTTGTGGCTCTTCCTTGACTCCGGCTTTTATCATGTAAATAAGGCGAATGGGACTGGGTAAGGGGGACAATTCCCCAGCCGCCACTTGGGCCAAATACAACTTTCCCGGGCTTTAGGCTCACAATGAGGAATGTATTTGGCGGCCTCAGTTTTAATTTAACTCGAGTGGCAGCTGAGGGGGCACCAGGGACCTCATCTCATGACTGCTACCATCACTCCGGTGGAAGGAGGGGAAACCTCAGCCTGGTGCCGTACATTTCAATGTGCAAGATTCTGATTCTGTGCGTGTGTTTATGCACATGTTTGTGTGTTGCAGCTGACTGTTGCACCCGCACCGTGAAACCTCTCGGGGAGGAAACACGCTTCTTGCTCCGCTGTAACATTTGATTCATTACGATCCGAAACAGCACATCAGTTCGCTTATTATGTCTTAAAAAATCCTCCCAGCGTCCCAAAGAGCAAGGGGGAAAAAATCCACCGAAGAGGCGCTGCCTTGAAATTGACAGCTGTTATTGTGCTGTGCCATCTGGTGCGTTTGCCAGGGACCAGAAAAGGGTTAATATTCTATGATGTGTGGTAGCGGTGGCACAGCCTCTTTTGCACAGCCAGAGTGGAATAGCGGGTGCCAGGAGTCTGTGCACCCGATGGAGAGAAACCCTCAACATTAACATGGCACCATATCAACCAATGTGGCTAATTTAATGGGTCAAATATGTTTGGGAGGATGCCAAAATAACAGCCGTACCTCCAGAATTTCTAACGGGTTGGAGAATCACAAAGGAAAGTTACAGCTCCGCATGGCATTCAGCAGTATTCTCTGCATAGAAAAGCAAAGCAGCTCCCAGAAATGTAATTTTCCTCCTTTTTTAACCCGACATTTGGAAAATCTGTGATCGGCTTGTGTGTCTATTTGTGTCCCCGTGAATTTGTGTGCTAGTATGTACTTTGTCGTGTTGGAGCTGTCATTATTCATTGACCACAGATGTAAATGGATCTAAACAATGGGACGCGCGTGCTGTGGGTAGCGATCGCCCCTGGAGAGGACAGGGCCTGCTGAAATTAATAGGCCTCCCGTGGCTAAATAAGCAATGGCAAAATAAGCCTAAATGTCCCCCAATCGCATGACAGACAGGGCCCAAGAATCCAAACAGCAGGTAGTTATTATATGAATTGCTGGAGAGGGACATATTGCAGGCCCAACATGCCACATCAAAACCATCACACCACACAGGAACTGATTCATTATGCGTGCGTGGTATGTTTCAGAGGAGGAAAAAGCTAATTTGCTGCACAGCATATTACTGCTTTTACAAAACTAATCATTTACCAGCATATTAGCCTTTATGAGAAAAGTCAAAGAGTTGGTTTATTTTAGATGACAGTGATTATCTTTTCTATCGTTTTCCTAACTTTTCTAAGAAGAGAAGCAATAATATCATCTTTCCAAAAAAAATACTGCATATGGCATTCATATGCCCAAAAGCCCCAATGTTGGAAAAAAAGCGTGAAAAATATGGGTGTAAATATGCTCCTTAGCTGGAAGACACTTCTTTCAGCCATCGGCTCATTTCTAATTCTGAACGCCGGTTCCCAAAATGGTCCAACATTTAAAGCGACTGGCAGGGGGTAAATTACTGCTCCGAGATGAATTATCATACAATTAAGGAGCCCATAATGTGCCAAAACACAAAACACACAATATGGAGGAAAGACCTAGTTTCCTGCTAATTCATCAGAGACAGACCAGTGTCCCATCTTCTTTTAAAGGAACAGGCTCTGACTTCGTAGTGCATTTACACCAACTCTTGTCAAAGTGGTTTTCCAGCAATTCAGGAATAAACATAAATTCTGAGAAGTCATCTTATTGTGATAATGATTCCTAATACACAGTTAACAACATGCATTTAACATAAAATACTGATATGGTCAGTATCAGCCTTACATTCATCATAACATCGACTCCTGATGCTGTTGCTCTCCGTTTTTTCTTCTATCTTCTGTGTGGCGATAGCGGCGCCTGTAATGGGGGATCTGAGCTGTGTGGAGTGATGGGACTGCTGAGGTGGTCAATAATCTATTACGGCACACAGCCCTCCGCAGAGTGACAAATGTCTGTCAGAGAAATGGGCCCAGAGAGGTCAGAGCTGGGCTACTGACCTCAGCCCCCCCCCCTCAGCGCCTGCACACAGATATGAGTGACGCAGTGACTGCAGTGAAATACTCAGTTTGAAGGCAGGTGTCTGTTTTTGTGACCACACAGCTCAACAAATCACAAATCATCTTGTTACGTGTCATGTAAAATGAGGCTTAAATATTCATGAACTCATTTTCCTGTTAGATTTTAGGCAGGACACTTTATGCTGGTGTGAATAATCATCATTCCATCACAGCAGAAGTAAAACCCATTACTTTAGAATGAGATCATGTCCGAGTTGGTATACAGTAGACAAACAAAGTACAGGGAAAGCTTTTCTCAAATATTCTGGTTATAATGTATGTTATGCATGTTGTGCACCTGGACTGACTCAAACTTTTGCTTTCTGCATACGAGCCCTTTGGAAGAATGTCGGGAGTTCGGTGGTCTGTCTGAGAGCAGCTATAGAAAACCAGGTTTAATCATGTTTCATGTAAGGGCAATATCCCTAGAAATATCAGCAGAAGTACAGTTTTCACATATCCACCCACATTCAAACTTGTGGGTCTATAAAATAAATAAAGTCAAAAAAAGGTAATTCTAGTATTATGACAAGTCTTTCTAGAAAAATTTGACACGAAACCTTTTTAATAAAGTAATACAAGTCTATGTATTTCTAACAGGGTTATGTTCTCCTGACTTCTTTATCTATTTAGGTGTTGTATTTGTTTGTTATCCTATTGCATTTGAATAAATGACTCTGTGACCTCCTGGTGCTGAGCATATAAAAACTCCTACACAGCCTTTAGGAGTCACCCTGTGAGGAGTCAGTGGTCCTGGGTATTGGCAGCCCTGCTCCCATGCTTTAATGATAGGACTGGACGTTCGACCATTTACGTATCAAATCAATATCAAATTAAATTTTTTAGCAGTGCAAGCTACACCCAGAATCACCTGTAATTAGCCTTGACAGTCTCTCGTTACACTGCTCTCATGTCACTTCGCTTCCAATGCACGCGCTGCTTGGACCTCCACCCGCTACACCTGAGCTCCTGAACTAGGTTAAGCAGAAACACATGTGTCCTCCCCCAGTGGTGTGGTTTGCAAAATGAGCTGGGACCTGATTTAGATAAAAACATGATGACCCACCGGCGCTGTTAAAATGAATTGCGTGTCCTCTGAGCCTTTGCGTTTTCCTGCAGCTTCCTACATTTGTCATCTTCATATGAATAAACAGACCCAGTTAATCTCTCTGCCCTTTCATGGGATTCCGTGGCACATATATACATGTGTAGCCTACAAACATGCTTGTTTTGTCCCGTTTCCGCTGAGTGGTTATCCAGTCGAGAATCTCCATTGCAAATGAACTGCAGAGAGATGCAGCGCCAATCCGTCACTCTCTGAATTTATGTGGGAACTCTGGGATATCGCATTTTTTGAATTATCTCAGCGTAGTGATCTGTGTGGTGGGAAGATCTCGTAGCATAAAGAAACAGCTGAAATGTCTTCAGTCATTTTCAGACATTCACTGACTTCGGGATATTCTCCTGAAATAATCCGGAGGGGCTGTATGTGAGAACTCAAAGGCCCAACAGTCCTCGTAAGCGCCGGAGGACTTCGGAGATTGATGACGTTTCTCACATATGACTGACGCAAAATTGGAAGAATGCAAATATCTCAGGATGAACAAGAGGTACCCCACGTGGGTAGAAGAAGATGTCAACTTGGAAAGACGATGAGATTCGAGAGCTTTTGGTGATAAGGGCCGACATCACTGTTGGTGTGCGTGTGATTTCCACAACAGAATTTATACGTAATGCTCTGCCTCCTGTATGCTCTACCACCCAGACGCCACCCTTTGGAGATTTTCCTGTTGTTGTGAACGTGTCTGACAGGAGAATCTCCTGCTGGGTTCTTCATATGTGAAAGGAGAATGTCCAGACCCTGTTGTTCGGACATTTTCATGTCTGAAAGCGGCTGTAGAGGTTCACCTGAGGTCGCTGAGAGGGGCAGGGAGACGGTAGATGTGTCGATGCTGACCTGTCAGTCTCATTGTGCTCGCTTCTGCAAAAACATCTACTGTTGATCAAGTGGAAATTAACTGCACCTGAATGACACGCCATGCTGGGAATCTGCACACTGGCTCTGGCTTTTTAATAGACTTACACCTCATTTGGCCTCTAAAGCCTGTGAAGCCTCCCATGGGATGGCCTGAGGCTGACACACACACACACACACACACACACACACACACACACACACACACACACACACACACACACACACACACACACACACACACACACACACACACACACACACACACACACACACACAAATGCATGCACATACTGAAAGCCAGAGTGTCGGAGTGAAGCCTGGGTCAGAAGGATAGACTTAGCAAGATGTGGAGGAAAAGAAGGAAAAAAACGAGGAGAGAGGGATAAGAGAGTAATACTTGCAGGAGAAAGATGGGGGACAGTTAGACAAGAGAGTTACTGATGGCCGAGACACAAATGACAAGACAAGAACAGACAAGCAGACGATCGTAGATAAAGGATAAAAAACGCCGTCTATGTCGGGGCAGCAGCGACAAAGCCTGATTAGGCCATCGCCGTGCGGTCAGGGAGGGACTGAGGGCTGAACAATGCAGTCCGCTTCCCCTTCATAACAACAGACCTTCCTGTCTGACCCCCTAACCTCTGTCACCGGCAATACGTGTCACAGTCGGGACGACACCCTGTCAGCCCCACCCCTCCCTCCATCACCCGCCTCCCTCCGTCCAACCTCAAGTCAGTCAGCTCAACCCTGTCAGCTGACGAAGCCCAAATGATTCATTTTTGAACAGCAGGTGTGATACAGGGGGATCTGATGTTCATGGTCTGAATTTTTTTTCTTGCAAGAGGTACGTTGGTTGTCAAAAGCTCTTCCGAGGGAATAAGTTAGGATCCAGCCGTCTACACCAAAGAGCAAAAGTTTCAAGTATTTTATTTCATATATTATAAGATTTGGAACAGATTTGAATTTAAGAGTGAACTATTACAATCACTGGAGGGGAATTACTGTTTTCATGTTTCTGACTTTGTGTCTCAGGAATATTGAAAATCCCAAACGAACATCGCTCAGTAGAGCTCAGCTCCACCGAGACCCAACAGTCCAATCAAGCTGTGCCCAATTCCACACACTCATAGATATCAGTCCTCTCAATGTGCCTGATTTAAACAAAAAATGTACATCCATGAATTATGAGAATCAGGGAAATCAGTGAAAATGTTGCAAAATAAATAAACAAATGTATAATAATAAAAAATAATTCCCTGTCTTGCAAGGTTAAAGAAATCTGGATCCAATTCTGGATCCGGTCCCTGATCCGGATCCGCACCTAAATTTAAAGAGTTCTTCCCTGACCCACACCACATCCTTCCACCCAGTTTCTTGATAAACTGTCCATGAGATTTTGTGTAATTTTGCTTACAACAAACAAACGGACAGGGGTGAAAACATAACCTCCTTGGTGGAAATGATGATTAATTGAGCTGATAGTTGATGAAAGTCATATTTCAAGCAAATATGACTTTTTAACATAATTTTACATTCACCCAGTCCTGTCTTAATGTAAATGTTTTTTTTTCTATTATATCTCTTGAAAATCATGTCCTGACTTTGTATCGTTATGTATAATGTGATTTTATAAGTGTATGACTTTTTCTCCTGAGTCCACTGTGTATTAATGTTGATGCAGTGTTGAAACTATACGGAAGAGAAAAAAACAAAGAGAAAACCAAAAAGATTTCTATTATTGTCCTTTATTACAATTATTAATAATATAAAAAGCAAAAAAGCCAATAGAGTTAATCTAGAAATGTATTTTATATAAGAATATATGATCTGTTTTCTTAAATGTTTCAAGTTGCTATCTTTTATACAAGGAGAAAGTCACAGAAACGCTATAAACATTTCGTCATTATTTCTGTGGCAAATCATTAATCTCTGTGAGAATTTCTGGGGAGCAACAGCATGAAGTTTATTCACTCTTTAAAAAAATTAGGGATAACAGATACTAATGCTCGCCGCTTTCCACCGGTTTGTTTTGTATTCATTCTGTGTAGCTTGATGCAACTCTAGCAGATGGTTACATCAGAGTTAAAATCTGCTGCAGAATGGCATCCCTCTATCAGAAGCTAACAGTTAACAATTAAAGCGATTCTCCAGTTAAACCACATCTAATTAGCTTTTGCCAGTTCCCCCCCCCTCTCTCTCGTACCCCTAAAACATTCCATCTGCTGTATTGGAGCTTCTCATACTGAGCTCCACGCCTATGAAGGCTCTGTGGAGCTCCGTTTATTTTTTCTTTCCACTGGCTGGTTTGAAGTCATCTCTTGTCTGGTGCGGGGGGTTATTGTCTACATATTAAGTGAGGTTCTGTGCAGGTTTCAGCAGCATCTTGACTCCCCTAAGCTGAGGAGCAGCTGAGGTTAAGTGGTCTCCTTGCTCATGGCACCCATCTTCTTCTTCACCGTGACAGCTGGGGACCAGACCGTTGCCATAGATACACTCTCCACCCGCCCCCAGTCGACTGCTCATTTTAAGTAAACACACACACATGCTCGCACACATGCACACGCACTGTATATTAGCTGATAATGATTGATCTCTGATCTTTTCCTGCCCCTTTGACCATTTCTGTGTTTTCTCCTTCCCTTTATCTTCTCCCAGCGATGCAACGAACTAAAAAAAATACTGAATACTGAATCTGAAAGTATAAGAACTCTTTCCCTTTTCATGCACTCAAAGGTTTAATTGTTATCTATTACAGCTGATTATGAAAAATGGAAAGTCAGTTTTTGGAACAGTAAAAATAAATTTCAGTCACTGTAGATGAACGCGTTTCTGTTTGTTTTGTTCAAATTGCACAAGTCTTCAGTGCAGGTGGAAGAATTCCAAGAGATAAGCCAGTGATCAGGAAAATAATTTCAAATATTATTTTCCAATAACACACTTCACAGGGCAACTTCTCGTGTGCCAGGCTACAGACGACAGGTCTTGTTCACTGACTGAATGAACTGGAATTGAACTTTTCCGAGGGATAAATTCAAAGTTTGAA
The DNA here is from genome assembly GCF_022539355.2 of Hippoglossus stenolepis. Taxonomy (NCBI): domain Eukaryota; kingdom Metazoa; phylum Chordata; class Actinopteri; order Pleuronectiformes; family Pleuronectidae; genus Hippoglossus; species Hippoglossus stenolepis. Next base: position 14,687,436 of record NC_061494.1, on the reverse strand, counting down.
AATGTACGACACACTAAGGGAACGTGGATTTCCAAAGCCAGAATAACCGCCTGCTGTGTCAAGTCTATACGTTTAAAATTTAGTGAACAAAAACCACAGCAAGTGATGAAATGACACAAATAAACAGGAGAGATGAGATGAGTCATAAATCACTTTATTTATAAACAGTGACAATGAGCTATTATAGGGTCGGGTTAGGGTTGGACAGAGATAATCTTTAAATGAGCTCCGCAGCAAGACTCAATTTAGTACATGTACACAACTTTTTGGATGATTAATTACATCATATCGTTAGAAAAAAAAAATCAAGTGGCCCAATTGAATATAATTACATTCTTGGTTTGAAGGCATTTGGAGAGATTGAATTCCTATAGAACAATACGTTACATCTCCTATGTAATATCATGTTGATAAGGTAATTGTATTACTGCTCTTTAATACATTAATTAGGTGTTATGTATTTGTTTGGCACTGTAATACTGCTGGTCTCTATAAAATATGCCATGCGGGTGGAGCTGGTGGATCTTCCTGCTGCTGTCACACCTCTGCAGGCGTGTCCCATTAAAAGTAACTAGTTACACCATCCTGTGTGATCGCAGGCTTTAAGAGCGAAGAGGCAAAGTGTTTGGACGGGGCAACGAGGAGGCCCCACCCAGGACCCCGGACCAGCAGGCTGAGATTAGAGGACATTTGTTCCACAATATTGCTGCCTCCTGGTTTCCTAAGGCTGGTGCGTTTGCACAGAAGGCACAGGCAGATACTTGGGCAGCCGCCAAAGCCTTTCCTCGCTAGCGGGCCACCTCGCTAGAGCTGCAGGTGCTGAGAAAGACTCCCCACTGCTTCCTAGTGTGGTCTGCGACCCCACAGGCTGATGAAACAAATGCTGGCCTAGGGAAAATAAACTTATCTCATTTGGATGACAACACATAGCCTCCGGTTACACTGAGCTGTGTTGCACCAGTTCTGAGAAACAAGTTGGATGGGGTCAGTGGCTCCTCTTGCGTTGTGAAGCAGTGAGTGTTGTACAACTGATGATAAAGGATCCAGTTAGTCTCAGGATTTGCTCGATTTGTTAATATCTGAATTGTATTGAAAACTACATATTGTCAATGATCGCTAACGCAGCAAGACGAGACAAACGGGAAATGATTTTACTTACCTTGCACTTCATGAGCCTTTGGTGGGAAGCTGGGACTGTTGGAGGTATTCTCTGTGGAGGGGCTCTCTCCTGGCTGACCTGGCCCTGACCCGGGAGGTGAACCCCATCACACAGAGGTGTTAGCGTGCGACCCGGTGTGATGGATCACCCCTCAGATCCCTGTGATCTAACAATCACGGCCAATCATCGGCACTCTCTCTGTTACTATAATGATCGGCAATGATTTGGGCCAGGAGTATTTGGATGATGGATTGAGGCTCATGCCGGGTCCTGAGAGAGGGCGAGCCAGGCTGGATAGAGCCAGGACTCAATGTCTATTGACAGTGTCGGCGGGTTGGGTGGTTGTTCACATCTTTACCGTAATGAAGTGGAGATACTTAACCCTGGAGTACGCAGAGCTCTCTCGATGCCTTAATACTGATGTTTAAGGTGACCCCCCTCAGGGAGACGCCCACACATTGGCTAACCATTTAGCCAGATGATATGCTAATTTCCGTGACCTCAGATTGAGCTGGGCTACTCCCACGTCGACGGGAAAAAATAGGATGATGAACTCAGCGCGACACATAAAGGAGGCTTTCATTTGAATTTCATGTTTATGCTGTTCTCAGTTGTTTGAGACATCAGGCAGGGATGAATCCATCCACACTAACAGACACTGACTGAAATAAATGCAATGATATATACAAGAAAAATTATATATACAGAAGATCAGAGTAATGCAAATACTTATGTATACAGCATGAGCTCCGGTTGTATGGAGACTAGCATTTCTGCAGTAATAAAGTCTTTGAGTCCGGGTCCTGTACTGTACATTTATATAATACATGCAGCGCCTATGTCTGGCCTTGGATTTGGGTAGAGGCTGTCACAAGCTCACATGAGTGCATGCATCACGGAGCAGGGGTACTCATCCAAACCCCACCCAAAAACCCAGTCCCCTGGTGCGGGGAATTACTGGGCCTCTCCCAGCTCCTGGTAACCCCTTCATTATCCACACACCAATGGGCCCGGATCAGATTCAGCCTTTCTGCAAGGGGGGGAAAGGAATGGAAATTGGGAGGCAGGGGCTGCAGTCCATGCATCTGAACAATGCCTCAATGTTTAAGAAATGGCCTCATGGATGGGAAGTGATAGGGTTCAGTTGTGCTTGGGTCTGGAGGAGGCTTCCTTGTTTTCGTTTGGTCATTTGTGAGAGTCTGATTAAATGGGTGCTCCGGATCTGCGGCTGTTTAATTATCACCTTCTTAATTAGCAGCAATTGTTTTACTGAAGAATAAATACGGGAGGCTACATTTTGCTCTTTCCAACGACTGTGTGGTCTCTGTCCTGCCGCCATCTCTTTCTCTCTCACTCTCTGTCCTCTATTCATTTTTAAATTAACCTCCTCATGGACCTCATCTGTCCAGAGAGAGCCTATTAACTAAAGCCCCGCTCTCATCCAGGGTTCCTGCCACAGAGGGCTGCAGACCCCACCCACATGAACCTGTCCCCTGTACTGCCCATCACGCAAACGGCCCCGCACATCAGGAAACAAAAATTAAGCGTTGAGGGTAACAAAAGGATTTCATTATATATAGTTAATTACCTACTGGCCCTTTGTGAACTGGAGAATTAGGGGGCTTTAATTGCTCTATCACCTGGGCCTTGTGTGAGCTGCAGGAACTCAGCAATCAGCCTGATTTGTTTTAAATGAGCTGCCACGGGACGGCGTGGAAGCTTGATGCTCTCTGTTTGCCCTCCGTCCCCTATAGGTGAGGCGGTGGACTGGAGGAGTGTGTAGGGTGAGGCCATGGTTCCTGAATGTTAAACTGAACGTCTGTCAATGAAAGCAAATCAACAGTGTCAGTCCCCGAGAGCTCTCTTAACATTTTCTACTGGTCAAAACAATCTTAAACAAAAGGGGTCTCTCTCTATATTATTATTTTTTTTGAACGGGGGATCCAAAGCCCCAACACATGCACAGACTCCCTCAGGATGTGGAGGTAGCCTTGGGATTTGAACACCAGTGTTACAGATGCAATTAGCATATTCCTGTATCAAAGGAGGGAAGCGTGACAGTGTTTTCCACGATGTCAGTATGTATCATTAAAAGGCATATTTTAATTAGGGACATGTTAGTTCGTTACACTAAATGGATTAACACTGCTTGTCAAGGGTAGAGATATGTTTTACATTTGAGTCCACTGGGGAACAAGGTCTCAATTTAACAAGACATCTTAAGTTGAGATGGGTCTTGTTAGCGGCGACTCAGAAATGGCACTTAGACGGTGTAATATTTTGAAAATGTGCGAAGATGCTGTATCACGGCGCTGCTACTTTTATGTAACTGAGAGAAAGGAGTCAATTATTATAACGCAACAGTCTGCAGGCTGTGATCTGGAAACAATGAGCTCGCTGGCCGGACAGTTTGGTTTCATCTGCAAAGTATATTATTAACAAAAAGACCAGCTTCAACTCGATTAGGTTTAGTTTTACATTGTAATTTATTAAACATTATCAAAAAAGTTTTAAAATCTACTGTATTTCAAGTGTTTGTCTCTGTTTGTTTGCTTGTTTTGTTTCCTCTCTCATCTTGTATGTTTATGTAAAGCACTTTGAATTGCTGTTTGTCTGAAATATGCTATGTAAATAAACTTGCCTTGCCTATAAAACAAACACATTTTTTTTAGGCTACATCCATACCATTACGTTTTCTTTGAAAATGCATTAACTCTGCTTCGGATACTACTCTAAAATGCAGAAGTTTGGAAACGCTGATGGCCCCATTTTAGTTTGAAAACTAAGGGTCGTTGCTGATTTGCAAGGCTTCTATCACATGACCATGAACCAGAGGAAAAGAACTGGCATTAGCCTCGGCTAGCAGTGTGAAACGCAAAATGGAAAGAAATAACTTGACCCTGTTGTCCTTGCTATCAGCTTTTGCCTTTTACACATTTGTAGTAGACGGGCTATTATTCGGGCTATTATTTGGGCAAAGTGCTCATGCCCAGTGTGTGAGTGGTTACGTGATATGCATTTTTAGCACATTAGTATGGACGAGGATTAAAACTGATGCAGAGCCAGAACGCTAGTGTGGATAGAGATTGTTTTAGTTTAAAAACACAGTTTTCAAACGATAAAGGCTGGATGTAGACTCAAAGTGTCCTCGTCTGTTTCAAAGTTTATGAGGGGGGGTTTAAAAGTGAGGAGCTCGACAGTCCACTTTCTGACGATGCAGCAGAGTATAGGTTCTGCATGACCGTTTGGATCAAAGAGTGGTTATCTCTGCTATTGAGCTGTTCTCACCTCTGTCTTCTCTCATTATGGGCTGCACAACAAGAATTTCCCCCCATTAATCAGAGCCCAATGCCCAGGGTCAGCCATCACACAACTCCTAACAAGCCAAAATGCAAAAAGAAGTGTGGAAATAAAGAAGAAAAAAAAGACAACTAAGAAAAAAGACAAGCATCTCCTGAATGTCATAGATGCCAGAGAATTGATTTCTTCCCTGTTAGTGGGAGAAAATGGGCGAGAAACTACTGCTTAGCCAGAGGTTTCACTAAATTAGATTCACTCGGTGTGTGCAGTCAGCAATCAGTCAGCAAAGTCAACTTGAACTGGTTGTGAAGTAAGCACATATTCATATAGATTGGCTTTTTTTTCTGCTGTGAAAGAAATAATCCCCCACCTGACCACAGTGGAAAGCTCTACATACATTAAGACAAGTTGTTTCCATCCGTACATGAATAAAAGCTTGTTATGGACAATGTGTATTTCCAGAGTTTCCATAAGAAGACGGCGTCAGAGGATTTGGAGACTATCAGGATAGTTACTGGGACGTGAACCCTGCAGCTGTGTTTCTACATTTCTTACACACCTGCTGTGCTAACAACACTCCTGCGCGGATTATATCCAAGAGGATTTGCAGCCTCGAGGAATAAAATAAAAAAAACTAAAAAAAGGGCCTGAATTCTTGACACGTTCATGAACTTCCCACTGAACAATGAGATGAATTCAGACTCGTAGAAATACGGACACGACGGCAGATACATTCTGGAGTATTCTTACAAAAAGGGAGTATTTTAAAACCAGATCAATTACAAAACATTTCACACCAACAGTGTACAAGCCTTCTCGTGCTTTGCCATTTTTTCGGTGAGATTAAACTTCAGTAGAACATCATCACTCCTCTCCTCTGACTGTCACTTAGCCCTGTCTAGGTGTAATGTCCTGCCCTACTTTGCCAGTTCTTGATTAAAATGTTGACTTTTTGCTGGGTAATAACCTGATTAATGTAATTGAATGTAAAAGGGCGTAGCTCAGCAGCACTGCTGATCACTGGAGATGGATTAGGAGAGAAGGCTTTCAAATTGAATACAGTTCTCCCTCCTCAGCTTGTTAATTGTGCCGTTTACCACTACCTGAGTCAGTGACCACTGCTATTTAGACTCTCTAATGATGATGCACAGTCCGACCCAACCACAGATAATTAAAAACCCCAACCCCCCATCTCTCTCTGTCTTGAGTTTGGTGTTGCATTGACAAGCCACACTAGGGCGAGATATTGAGCTGTCCGCTTCGCAGAGTCTTGGCTGCAGGACCACGTAGACCTCTTAAGTGCTGCTGTGTTGTGTTCTCTGGGAGAAAAGTTGGGTATAAATGCTTGGTGTTTGGAAAAGTCTGAGGTTTTATCAAGTTCGTCATGTCCACCCACTACTTTTGTGCTATTATTAAGTCTAGCACGAAAAATCTTGTGTCAGACATAATTGCTTTCCAATTAAAAGTCTTTAAAGGTTTAGTGTTTAAAGGATCAATTGGCCGAAATTGAATATATTTATATGTAATTGTTTTCTTTTCCCTCGAATAAGCCCCTTATATTTAAAAAGGGAGCGGGTCCTCTCTACGGAGGCCGCCATGTTTTTTACAGTAGCCCAGACTTGATAAACTAAAAACCTTTTGAGTTTTTATGACAACTGAAGCTACCACAGGTTTTCTTTCATGTTTGGAAGGGGAGGGTGAGGTGAGGGGTGTTCCGCTGCAACATGAAACTTCATCTACCACTGGCACTCCAGAAAATATCCAGAGAGATTTTCTGGAGTTGTCTTATACATATAAAGAATGCAGCAGGAGATTGTCCAGGTCAGACGTGTTCACAACAACAGAAATTTTCATTAAAATGCCCAGACTTCAGTGTATGTCTAAGAGATGCTGGAGCTTCATAACTGTCATCACATGCCATGTTTAAAGTCTGTACCCATCTACAGTTTAGGAAATCTGATGATTTAGTACATTAGAAGTTAAAAAAGGTTAACAGGCAGTCACTGGGCCAAACGTTTCTGTGTGGATTCATTTCCCAGTACAATGTTGGGGCTCTAACAGTTTGTAAACCTGAGAATAAGTCGTGTCTGTGTCTGAGGAATTACAAACAGCCCACTGAGTTTCTCTTGACAAAAAACAATAAACCTCATTGTCAAGACTCGGCAGTTTACTTCTCTCTGAACAGTTGAACAGAGGAACAGTTGTAAAGAATTCAGGCATTGCAGCGCTGAATATTCCTGTTTGTCTGATTAGTACTAACTTTAATTTGATCAGATTTCCTTTATTTTACAACCACAATGAACAACAACATACTTATATGCAGATTATTTTCTCGATTACCTAATTAGAAAGTTAGCTCTACAAAGCTTATTCAGCAGTTCAAAGACCAGACAAATATTTTAGTTTTACAAATATTTGAATAGCAAAATACCAAATATATAAAAATTATTGTATCATGTCACACAATCACCCAAAATTATAGTTTTTGCCAAAGAAAAAATCTATTCCAATAGTTTATATTTTCATGAAGGGGTCAAGGTTTAGATTTGGTTAATTTGTTGTTCAAATGAGTGTTAATTTCCCTGTGATATTTGATTCAACTTCATTCATTGTAATTGTTCTCCTTTATGGATACCATATGTGTGTGTGTGTGTGTGTGTGTGTGTGTGTGTGTGTGTGTGTGTGTGTGTGTGTGTGTGTGTGTGTGTGTGTGTGTGTGTGTGTGTGTGTGTGTGTGTGTGTACATTCATTTTGAGCGGACAAATAATTGGATGGTATGTAATTCTTTTGAGCTGAGAGCATTCAACTTTTCCCAATCAATTTCTGCTTTATCAAATTAAAGGTCGGTTTAAAAAGTCCCCTGGTGAAGCAGCTGTAGAGTGAAGAGCATTTAAAGGGGTCTGAGATGAGAAAAAAAAGAAGTCTGTGAATTTACGCAGCTTGCAGTCTGGAGCAAGTGCTGAAATAATTAGGGGAGAGGAGTCCTCGGCGTGTGCTAACTTCCTTCCACCATTGCAGAACAAAATAATAAAGAGAATGTGTGTGAGACAAAGGCAAGAGACCCCCATGGCGGCTGGGTCTCTGCTTCCTGTCATGAGTATTCCTGCGGGGTTTCACATGACAAAACGCAGAAAGTTGTTTTGTCCCCATGCCTGTCACGATACACCCTCATAACCGCAGCTGTGTGTTTGTGTGCCTATACGTGTGTGTGTGTGTGTGTGTGTGTGTGTGTCTGGTTGTGCACTTGCGTGTGTATGTGTGACTGTGCTTTTCTTTTTTTTTTGTGCTGGCATGTTGTCTCGCTGTCTTCCCTGTCAGCTCATAGCCTGGCACCTGCTCTCATGTTCCTAATTAGTCTCATTTAATTAATTATATTCTACAGCGTTCATATGCAGTTTCGTTCTGTAGGTTTCCCTCCCGTCCTTTACTCCCTTAATTCCTTATACTGTATATAAATAGAGAATGTGGGTCTTTTTCCCCCGTGTCGTGTGTTGTGTTACCAGGAGTAGGGGAGTTGTGCTAATGCTGCAGTGGCTGTAAATAAGCCGTCCTCTGAATCAAGAAATCCTCACACATAAAACATGACAGCTTCTTCAGTTAACCCAAACATGCAAAATGAAAACTTCCTTTAGTTGACCGCGTTATTATTCGATCAAAAGCTGCACTCTGCAACTATCTCCACCCTCCGAGTTCCACGCTAAATGAGTGTTTTTGCTGGCGAGACGCGCTGACAACCGGCTGACTCACAGACAGAATCTCTTCAGTAAGCTGCAGGAAAACAAGTCAAGTTTCAAGCGTGGTGAGTAAACAGAAATCAGGAAAGCACTTTACCTGTGACAGTTGGCCTAAGCACCTCTTTCTTCTCTGTTAGCTTTTCTGTTCCATTTGTCAGGTTCACTCGGCCTGTATGCCACTGTTGTCTATTAGGTGTAATTTCACCGTGCTTAGCTCTACAGTAAGAACCAATGGAGAAGGAGAGAAAGTAAAAGAAGTGAGTTTATGAGTCCATGGAGTAATTACTCATCATTTGACCACAGGACATGGATGTTTTGAATAAGGAATATCTATAGTTTTAATAAATAGTTGTGGTTGTAGTTCTGTGAATGCACAATATTTGACACTGAAAACGCAAAGACCTCTCATAATTAAATCCCCTTTACAGCATGTGATGATTTCTCAAAAACCAAGTGACATGAAGAAGAGGGCATCCAAGGTACACAAGCTCATCGATGAAGAGTGGAAACAGCATCGAATATCACTTCCTGATGTCAGAGAAGAGTGGTGGCCAGTCACAGGCAGCCTCCCAGCTGCCCCTCATCCCGTGTTTTCCACTAGAGGATCCCGGGCTTAAAGAAAAGATGCCGTTAATAATTCAGGACCTTGGCGAACACCACCCAACACCACCACAAAAGACAAGATCAAACTTTTGGCAAAGCCAGCGCCGCTGCGGGCCGATAGTGTTTCCCCAGAGTGGCTCGCTGTACGTTGACCATATGGACATCATAATCACCCGTGGGATGAATCAGCAGATTCTTGATCAGGAGCCCAAAATCACACGACACCTTAATTAGCTAGTGTTGATATCGTCCTTCACAGCGCTAATTTGTCACCAGCGACCAAACAGCTCCTGGCAAGCGCAGTTCTGCTGCATTTTCATCAACAGTGTTAAGAAAACAGAGATGGAGATTTAAAATATTTGACAGATGCGGGCAAAGTATTTATTTCATCAACAAAGATTTCACTTCATATCATGTTACATATCAGCTAATAATGAGGAACTAAGCACAGGCTTGTTTGGGTATTTCATTCCATTGAATAATAGATGCAGCCATCATTAAATTATTTGGGAGTGTTTTTTATTCCCAGTGACATGCAGTTCCCAATAAGGTGTAAATAATTGCTGCCCTCCTTGGAAGCAGTGAGTTGAAAAGGTCAGACATGTTCTGCATGCCGGCTCTAAAGTGGTTTATTAGCATCCCAACGACATATTCAGGAGATCGTCTGAGACATAATTACCTGGATAAGATACAGATGAATACTGTATTTGGGGGAGAAGGCAAGGTTGGCTGGATATTGGCTTTGTCTCCATTAACCTGGAGCACGGTGTTAAAGGATCTGTTTGTGGAGAGAAAATGACAGGGAGTCGGGCTGATGGGGCTGGACTGAGACAGTTAAAGGCCCCTCGCTGCATAGGATAATTAATAAATAAAATACCAGGGGAGCCCCTGCCATGCCTTCGTCTATGACAGGGGCTGTCTCCAGTGCGCTAAAGCATTAAATGACCAATTTCTGTCAGACTAACTTCCACCACGCTCTCCCTCTCTCTCCCTCATCCTTTCTTTCTCCCTCTCTCTTTTGCTTGCCCTCTCGTCTCCACCGCGCTCTCACCCCTCTCTCCCTTGTTCCCTCCCTCGCTTCCTCGTTTTCTGAAGTGGGGCTACTTTGCTCTCTTTGCACTGAGTTTTTCAGCGACTGATGGCTCTAGTTCATTTCTGCTGAATTAATTGGTCCCTGAATGAATTCTGTTGACAGGGCAATTCATCATGTGTTTGGCCTGACAGTGACTGGGTGTTGGGTAGGGGAGGAGATAGAGGCGTTGGGGGTGTGTGTGTGTGTGTGTGTGTGTGTGTGTGTGTGTGTGTGTGTGTGTGTGTGTGGGGTTGAGTGGGGGCAGTCAGAGGTGGTGGGGGTTGGTGATTGTGGCCTCCCTCTTTTCTTTCTCCCTTTGCCCCGTCTCCTCTTCTTCCTATGTCCTGCCTGGGCTGCAGAAGGCTGGATGCTCTTGTTGAACAGTTTTACCAAAACAGTTGGGACTCAAACAACCCCCCCTCCCCACCGCCCCTCCAGGTTGCACCTCTGTCAGGCTGAAGACCCCCTCTCAGCTTGAGAGGGGCACGCAGGTCAGTGCTACCCCATTTTACCCATTTTGGACTTTTGTTATGCCCCAGCACACTTCCTCCCCAACACCGAATCCCCTCCCCACCACTTGATGTGTCCGCACAAACACAGCAACGCCATTCCTCGCCCCGCAGCTCCTCAGCTCTTTTGGAGGGTGACATAATCAGGTAGCGAGGCATATTTAGTGCTTAATTACACAATGTGTCGCACAATGGCCATTCAAAACGGTAATTTAGCTCCTGAAGGGAAATTGCTCTGCACTGGTGACTGATCTAACAGGGATGGGAATGGTATAATAGCATATAGTTGGCAGATGAGGCCTGGGTTGAGAAACTCAGCAATTGCATTTCTCCAGACAGCTCTCCGACTGCTCATTATTCTAATTGCGAACCATGCTACAGTACAGGATGCACACAGAGCCCGAGCATCCTTTGAGCTTGAACATGGATGAAACCTCTTTAGGCTGTGTTGAGTCAATCAATGCTCACTCATTACAAACATCACAAAGTCGTGTTCTTGTCGCCTGGATGGTCTCACCCGCCGACAGTGAAAATAACCTCATAATCATCGTTCTGTCAGGATCGGGATCATAAGAGACTGAGTTTGAACTCTCCGACTCCCCTGCTACTCTGAAATAATCTCCGCATGAGAAGATGATTTATTTTCTACGAGGCCATTTTCACAAATCTTTAATTTTTAAAGCCTTTCGTCCGTGGACCAGGATGATAAACACAGAGTTGCAGCTCTGTGGACACTTGTATATCCATTTAAGACGAACATATTTATTTCAAAGGTATAAACAACATAGAAAATAAGTCTTTTTTAACCAAGCAACACATTAAGCCGCCTCACACAATACCAATGTACCACTATATACTGCAGTCTCTTCCCAACCCGAATCCATTTGGGATTAACAGAGTTAACGAAGGCGGTGTTGGGAACAATACTGCACCCGTGCAGCCACTAATTAAAGCCGCTTCTAATGAGGGCTTGTTGATTGACACAGCAGGGTTGGCCTCTCCCCTCACCAGCATCAACTATGACAGCCACATGATGAGGCTGATGACAGGCTCCCATGCAGGCAGATGACAGGATGTCACTGTTAGACCACCACCATTCCTCGTCTCTGAACAATACCGTGCTCGTGTGGCACCTCCAGCTTTACAGAGTCTTGGATCATGGATGTTTACACAAAGGGTAATAATTATATATTGATTTGTAGGTGTTTACCCTCTTGAAGCATTCATTCTGTTCAAAGGTAATAAAGAACTACATCAAACCTAAATAATTAATAGTAATAGTCCTGCATTCAAAGGTGTACTTAAGTAAAAGCAAATTGTCTTTAAATTGTCAAATGTAACTGATGTCGCTGTTATATGATTAGATTGTTAAGTATTAGGGGCACTTAAAGGAAATAAATATTAGATTTCGAGAATAAAGTAAAATATCATGAGAAGAAGGTTTTGATATTACGGGAAGAAAGTCATAGTATTACCAAATAAAGAGAATAAAGTTTTAATACTATGATGATTACGTCGTGATATTACAAGGAAACAGTTGTAATATTACAAGAATAAAGATGGATTATTGAGAAAGTAATTATAATTTTAGAGTGGAACTATAACATCAGCCTGTAGTCGCATTTGATTAAGGTATGTGGAGCATTTTGTTAAGTTATACTTTAGTAGAGGTCTCACATATAATGAATGAAAGTATGAGGACTTTGAAAAGATTGTGTAACAGTGGTTGACTGCAGGGATATCGTTACTTATATCTATGTGCTATTCTAAGGGTTTGTTAGTTCCTCAGGAAACAATGAGATTTGTAATCAGGAATTCCGATCCAGAAGGAGTGGAGGTTTTGTCAATCACGGGTTCTCTTTGCCGTTTATTTCCTAGAATTTCTTTTTTCTTTTTCTTGAAAAATGTATTTCATTAAATGACGTCTTTATATTTGTAATATTCCAACTTTATTCTTGAAATCTCCAATTTACCCCCCCCTAATATTGATCTAAAACTCCACCATAAATATTAATGGATCAATTCTACTACTCCATGTACTTGCTTGTACTTTTTTTTTAACGGGTCTCAGGATAAATCTTGGAAAGAAGAAAAACCTGCCTTATTTTGATTTTTTTATATTTATATTCATATATACAAGAATGCATATAGTGCAAAATGTTATTGACCAATGTTTATAAAACTTAAAATTTCCAAGGAATTGCTTGAGACTCCTGTCCAGCCAGCAGCTCTTTAAATGGGCTTATTTGCTGTATATATTATTGGTGACAGACATGAATCATGCCAAAGAGGCCAAATTGACAATGAGGGTGAAGTGTTTGAGTTCATCGTGCACGAGGAACCATTGGCCCCCGTGGCAGGGCCTCTCTGTGCGGGCTTGAGAAGCCTCAAGGATGACAGGTGCCTTTCGTAATGCCTAACTGATGAGAGCCAATCAGTGCGCTCCCATTCTGCTGCTGCTGTGTGTGTGTGTGTGTTTCCCTTCTCCTGTTGTTGTCATCTGGCCCGCTAAAGTAAAGATGAGCTTGACTGACGGATGCATCCGGGTTCACAGTTTATTGGTTTCATACGAGAGAGCCAGATATGCCAATTTAGACAGGGTAGTGACAAAAAAAGTTCCCATCTAAATGGAATAATTTTACCACTGGGAATTCTCAGCTGGGAGGAGAGGGGGCGTTGGTGTGTATGTGCGGGTGTGTATTTCTTCTTTTTTTCACATCTTTTAACAAGGCCTGAATGACAAACACATAGGACAGTTAAGGGCTGACAGAAACAGCAGCTTTTGATGCTTCACAGGGGATCCATGAAATAAACAATAGGCAGAGGAAACAGGGAAGAAATGAATTATAACCGGCTGTGTGTGTTTCAGAGAGGAGAGGGTGCAGAGAGGGAGCGGGGCAGCAGCAGTGTGCTATGGCAGGATGAAACTGATGCATCATTAAATATACTGGAGTCAGAAGCTGGGGCAAAGCTCTCCTGACTTCCCAGTTGTCCTTATTTGTTTCACCCTCTTTCTCCGTTTTCTCCCTCAGTCCTACACACACACACACACACACGTTAACTTAATGCAGTTCTTTTTATCGTAGACTCAGGCTACTTAACTGCGATCATAATGTGTATGATTTCTGCATGCACCCACACACTGATACACACAAACAACACGTTGTGCAGCCACCATGTATTTCATATTTGAGAGCTGTAACCTATACGGGTGTCGTCCGTGGTCCTGACTGTTAATAAAACCAAATGTCAATACAGCAGCCGCAGCAATGCTCCCCAGGAACCTTGAACTCTGAATCATTTTCTTATGGGGTTAATAATGAGGGGACACCGAGTCAACGACTGACATATAAAAGAATTTATTTCTCATGTGCACAAAAAGAATTGGAACAGAACTGAAACAGAACAATGATTGAGGCCACAAGGCTTTCTGTATAGATTTTCATCAGAAATCCTTTTTATGTCCATGACACATCTCCTGTATCATCTTTACTACAGCAGAAGACCCATCCCCTCAGAGGTGCTCCGCTTCCTAAAGCAATGACTTAGCCTGAATGACGTGGCGTGCACTCTGTGCCAGTGTTTCATCTTCAGATGTGTCGAGCTACATGTAGACAGAAATAGGCAAATCCCGTGTGCAATTTGTAGAGGATAGCTTCTCCTGAGGAGCAGGGCCACAGTCTCTTTCTCTGTTTCTCTGGTTCCCTCCGCAATGACAGTTAAGCCTGGTACCAGAGGATGTGTTTGCCTGTGTAGAATTAAAGTAAACTTCATCTCGGACGCCTTGAGCTACAGAGATGTGTTGTATTGGCGTTTGAGAAAAAGAGTAGAGTGGGGGGAGGGAGGAACAATGGGTGACTAGGGAATAAGCGTGGATGTTTTTCTATACATGGGAGCACAGATGACTGTTATTTGAATTAACATAATGATCACAACATCTACTAACAGCAAACAGGACAATATCTTTGATTGTTGCCAAGGACTTTAGTTTGATCACATCGTGATTCAAGGGAATTTGTGAAATTAGAGAGGAACCATTTCACACTGAAGGTCGTTTGTACCTCTTAACGTTTATGCTGTTTTTCACAGGGAGTACTTGTTCAGAGCCCAACGACAAAAGATGATACAGAAAGCCATTTAACTCATTGCATAGTGACATAAAACATCATCATGACAACATCATGAAAATAAAATAAAATGACAAAGACAGTCTAAGTGATGTTAGAATCTGAAACCTGCTACTGACGTAGCCACAGGTTAAATAGTAGTTGCGCGTTTCATCTGAGCGCAACATTACATTAAGACACAAATGTAATGCATGTTTTTTTCAGTCTGTATATCTACAAAGGGAGCCAGTACATTAGTATGATACTGCAATGGTGTGTGTGTGTGTGTGTGTGTGTGTGTGTGTGTGTGTGTGTGTGTGTGATATTATTTACAGAGAAGAATTGTCTTCACATTATTCACAAATCATTCTACAAAGCAGCATTTTGTTGCAACTGTTGGAATATTGAGTCACTGAATTTCACCGTTGTCATTACAGTCATATGCATCATGTTGTTCGCCTGTTGAAGAGTCACGACATACATGTTCAGTGTTGACTACTTATTCAGAAGATAATACTGTTTTACTTATGCATACATATACTGTAAATAAAATATTAAATATCAAACTAAGTCTTTGGCAAATGTAGTTAAAAGTACATTCACAAAATATTTTCAAAAAAACAAAAACAAACGAAAAGCAAACTGAATCAGTATTTTCTCTCTGTCCCTATGGAGAGTTGAAGGTAACTCGAGGAGGCCGGTGGATATGTGTTTGAAAAGGCAGTTAATTCCATTGAACAGGCATGAATTTAAGTTGAAAAAACTGGGTTGTAAGGCAATTGTTGAAGCTCATGTACAATTGGCTCGCTCAACTGCGCACAGCTTTCTAAACTGTGTAGGCATCTAGTGGTATGAATGAAGTAAGACCAAGGAGAATTCAAAGGATTTTTTCATGCCGCCAAAGAGCGGTGGTTCACAATGACTTCGGGAAATTGAAAGCATCACTTTTATTCTGTAAAAGACAAAAACTGTCTGTTGTGCCTTAATATTTCAAACGGAAAGCTAATTCAACTTAAATGTGTGTGACTGTTCCAAAGGAATCCAATAAGCTGAGGCTATAGTGCAAAAAAAAGAGCGAATCATGCGTGGACATGGACATGACTGCAAAATGAGGGAAATGAGAACGACTGCTCTGAAAAATCTTTGATACCTTTTTTGTACATTAAAAAATAGTGACAGACAAAATAATCCAAAGTATTGAAAAATTCTCGCAAGACCATTGTTTTTTTTTAGTCCATGGTCACCGCCGTTTTAATACTTTGAAAAAATGATTTACATTTTTACATCTGATTGTGTGCCACAGGGAGCGTGATGTTGCCAGTGGTCTGTACAGGGTCAGTAAACGTTGTAGGACATGCTGTGTTTATCTGATAACGTACTGTAGGTGGAGAAAATGGGAGCAGAAGATGTCGTCAAAAGCACCAGAGTAAAGCCTGCCCTACATTGTGGAGCCAGGGTCTCATTAAGTGTCAGAGGGGCCCCACAACACTGGTTCAAGTCGCTGCATCGTCAAGCTATGGGACCATTGTCATCTCCCCTGGACTTCTCTCTTTAGAGCAGAAAAATACTGCAGTTCATTACGTAAAGGAATGTGAGGATCCATGAATAAAATAACAACAACAACAGCAACAAAGAAACAAAAAAATAAAAACCCACAACATTGTTTTTTCCACATGGTATTCTTCACACTGTTTTTCTTCAATTTATATTTTATAATATATATATTTATATAATCTCTTAAAGTCATTCTGGAAATATTCAGGTCTGTGAGAGAGTGAGGGCGTGATGGGTGAGTTCTGAACGCCCCCGCGGGCCCCTTTTTTTGGCCCAAAGTGTGTAACGCTGAAGCTTGGGGCGAGATGCGCCGGCATCGACCTCGCTGATCCTCTCTCCTCATCACAAAACATCACGGGGGGGTTTTCCTTTAGGACTCCGCCTCGCTTTTCCTTGACCGCAGTGTTTCTCAGACGGGGACAATATGGAGGCCGAAGCCCTGGCCCTGCAGTTTGAGCTGCTCCCCGTGGTAACTAGTGGCGGTCGTAGGCACTGGCAGCAGTGGGAGGTGCCGAGCCACGAGATGCGGCACTATAATAATAAGGGGAACCTGAAAGTTAACAGAAGAACGAAACGTTGTAAACCATGACGTCAAACTTCATATAAGACAACTGTTAAAAGCCCCAAGGACAGAGATTACATGTTTTTTTAATATGACTTTAATTTTAGTCTACAGCAAATCAAAGCTTATTCATGCACAGTATGTGTGTTAGATTTCATGATATAAGACCAAGTCACTTACTTAGTAATGCTGGATTGCTGAACCGCCATGCTTCATTGTAAGTGGTGTACTGTGGATGAGAGTAAGGGTTCCCGGAAAAGTCCCCTCCTAAAGAACGGATCAATACAAACAAACATTAGCAAAGAGCTAACAAAACACAGTGAGTGACAACTTCCTTTTCATCACTGTTACATTACAGCTTTGTCACACAACAGTGTTTATTGAGACATTTCTCCACACTCTCTTCATATGAACTGAATCCTCTGCCTTCACGACTTCCTCTGTCCTTTCCTTCGGTGAGGACTTCTGCGTTTTTTAAGCGATGATTCTTCCCTTCAAAACTTCCTAATAAGGTTCCCTGAGACTCTCACTCGCCGGTCGTCCTCCAGTGCAGGTCGTGGTAGAAAGGACAGGGAGGCTGAGGGGGTTGTCGGAGAGCGATGCTCTGGGTCCACAGGTTTCTTTCTTTTTATGAGACCATAAACGCTGGGTTTTATATGAAGCTGCTGAAGAATGGCCTTTGCTTTAACAGTGTTTGGGGCCAGTCACTAAATCTTCGCCACCAGATGAAAAAAACCCTAAAAGGCTTTGGTTAAGAAGGCATCTGTGCCTGTATGTGTTTTTCTAGTGACATATAAAGCTAAACAAATTTCCTTAATTTGATTTCAAATATCCGCTTTTACCAGCATGTGTATCCTACAATGTTACCCTCATGCACACTGAGCTCCCTTGTAAATACTGCACGCCTGCTTTGATTATCAGCCAGTGTGAAAGGCACTGGTCTCCGAGCAATAAAGGGAACTGTGTTTCCAGTTGTTTGGAGGAGAGATCTACACGCGCTACACGGCAGCTATAGCATCCTCGCTGCTGGTCGTGTAACTCGAGCTCATCCCTGAGAGAGATAGTGATTTAAATATTTACAGGCCCTCCACGCCTCTGTGTTTTGACCCTTAACTGTTTGCTGTGAACCTGAACTGCAGGTTAAGTAGAGGGGAAAGAGATACGCTCCGCAGCCCTGAGTGTCCGGGGAGGCGAGGAGAGGAGCAAAAGCAGTGTTTATCGACGGGGCTGGTGAGAGTGCGCTGTGTGGACATGGCGAGGGTAATGAGCGCTGGGAGCTGGAGTGTAACTGAGAGGAACTGTCCTATCTCACGGCCACTGATTGTGGTGATCGCCTATCGAGTTCATCTAATGTCCTCATCCGCAGATGCTAACCACACGCTAACCGCAGTCTAACAAAGCTATAACAAGCTTCCTTCAATCGTATGAGTCCAGAGCAACGATGTGAGCTTTCTTCATCGTACTGACTGGGGGGGACTTATGTGTTTTATATGCATCTGCACCGTCAAAGAAATCACAGAAAAGAAACACTCGCGTAAAAGTGACCTCAAGTTGTTCAAACAAGATCAACTGAAGGGGACTATCTTGTGAAAATATAACCTGTAAAAGAAAGATTAATTGCATCGTAAAAAGGGAATAGTGTCACCTACCAGGAACCATTCCAGCAAGTGTGGAGGTGGGGTAGCTGCCTTGTCCTGTGGGGGGGACATGAGGCGGGTAGCCAGGTAAGGTGGTGCTGGCCATGTCTCGACCTGCAGGCACACAGGAGGAAAACGGTTAATGATTGTATTTTTATTTCTACCCAAAACATTTTTTATAGAGCAGTTATTGTATACACATCACCATTGCCTGGGTTATGTTCACAGGCAATGCTTCTTTTTTTTTTTCAATAAAGAAGTGTCCAGAGTCCTGGGTGGTTAGGTTGAGGCAACTGAAGCACTTATAGGAAGAAATATAATTTAATTTCAATGTCATAGAAATGAACATATTGTTTGTAGTGCACAAAATGATTATGATTTTCAAACCATTATGTTTCCTAAGTGGTAAACAAATACTGTAAGCATCTAAACATAGAATGTTTAATCATCTGCAGAGGTGGATAGTTTAAGAGAACAGATGAAATATGTTATCATTGAAAACTTTACTGAAAAGATTAGTATCTTCAATTTGCAATTTGCAAAGTCAAAGTTTCTCCTTTTTGTTGAAAACGTAATGCAGGGTGTAATATTGGCAAATTCGTTGCATATAAAAATAATTTTGTGAAGACAGGGTCGATTTAATCTGCCATTATGGTACCACTCATTGTTTTGATTTTGTAATTGTTTTTTTGCATAGCAATAATGACACATGATATACAAGGCAAACCCTAAAATCAACAAAGTGAAGTGATGCATAATAGTCACAGATAATAACAAGCATTGCTGCTGTCTGTCACAAAACGTCACACCATTAAATTTCTGTAAGACAGTCAGAGGAAAAAATTGTGTAATTTTTGCAGCATTGCAGTTTTGTGGAGTTGCGTGTTGACCTTCCATTTTCTGAAGTGCTTATCCTGCCTGGGGTCGCAGGGCGCTGACACCAATCCCAACAGGCACGAGGTGAAAGCTCGGGTGCACCTTGGACGGGTCAACGGTCGATCACAGATTTGCAATTTGCAATTTATTAACTTCAGGAAAGTTATTCAAATTATTTTTATAAAATTATCTCATCAGAGACGATAACTACTATAAGATGAATGTACAACTGTCCTAAGCAGCTTTAAAACTGACAGGAGCATCAGACCATTGAGAGCTCTCTCTGCTCCCTGCTCCACATTCAGCTCCGTAATTAACAGTGACAGCATCGGGCCTGGCTGGATGAAGGGGCACACAGGACAGGGAGTAGTGGGTCCAAAGCATACCCCAGCATCAGCCCTACATCTCTGCCTCTGCACCCCCCCCTCCCCTTCTTTTGACCTTGCTTGGCCCCCCGGACCTCGGGCCTGTCACGAGGCTGGAAGGACTTGGAGGCCTATTGTTAACGCAAGGGATGAGTAAAGGGTCAGAGCCGGAGAAAAGCAGGGTGAAACGGGGGAGAGAGTAGTTGCTGTTAATGAGGGGCAGTCGGTTTCGCTCCTGTATACACAACAGTAAAGCCACAAAGCATGATGGGATTTATGGCTTTGCAACGTGAAAGGTGGACGCTTTAACTTGGCGTATATCACAAAATTATAAGAACACAGAATTAAATAAGGAAAGAAAAATCAGCTGAAAAGTAGGAGCGTGATTGAACTTTGATCAGGGTACAGGACCTTGTGGGTAAAGTTGTACCTGCTATAAAGGGCTGGCTGGCATACAGGCTGTAGCAGGGCCCATGGGCATGGGCAGGGTAGCTGGGAGTAGACACATCTACAGAGAGGCTGGACTGGTGGGGCAAGATGTCAGCTAGAGCAGAGTACCCAACAGAGGAGGGGGTGAACGGGGCAAAGGATGCCTCATGGGGCTCCCGCTTTAGACACATGGAAGGTGGATATGATGGGTGAGAGTCTGCCAGGTGGAAGCAAAAGAAAAAAAAACTAGGTGTCATGAAAAACATGTAACTCCTCATATACGTTTCATACGTTCACTTCAATTTGCTCAGGTGTAGATGGGATGGATTTGAGCTTTCTCAATAATCTAACCCTAACCCAAATGTCCAAAACCAAATACAGCAATGACAAGTTACCGGTGCCTTATCAGATTTGTAGTCTGAATAAAAGGGAAACAAATGAGGAACTCTCTAAAGAGGCACACATCAACTTCCTATCTTTTACCAAGTCAAGACCATACATATGGATGAATGCATATGAACTCTGAATAGATGAGCAGTCTTTAAGCAGTTGATTTTTTCACTCCCATAGCTTATAATAATAATAATAATCTCATATGCATCCAGCAGTAATTCATTCAACTAAGTGGAAACATACACCAGTGAAATGTTGCAACAACAACACATCGCGCCTGATCAATCAAGCTTAAATGCGTAAAAAATTTCCCAAAGGTTTTGGGTAAACAAACAACATAATCTCACGGCTGCTCCCTCAAAACAAAATCACTCCCACAAATAAGCAAACAATCGGCGCGCAGACAGTTCAGAACTCTACACTTTGATCTAATTTGGCTGATGAGTCTTGGCATCTTCCATTTTCAGCTGCTCTGCCTCTCGAACCTATGTAATCAATGTGAGCTCTGTCTCCGGCCTCTCCACGTCTGCTGCGGAGCCCGTTTTATTCAATGGGGCCTTTAGGGAGAGATGGCTCTTTCCCGACACCATGATAGCCTCATTAGCTGCTTCCCCCATCATTGTTGTTTTACAACAGGACTGTGTGTTTGCGATTCCTCATTAAGATAAGGCCTGTTCTATGGAAGGGGGATGCAACCCTGTCAGCCCCATGAACCTAATGCCAGGGAAACAGGCAACATAACTGACTGCTTTCCCATAGAAATCTATTGCACGTTCTCCAAATCTCTTGCTCCCTCTTTTGTCTTTGTGACAGCTGCAACTGTTGATTTAGACACAACTGCCGCAATTACACTGGATACCTTCATCTCATTGAGACAAATACCATTGTTATTGAGGAAACGACACAAGTATAACAGAGCACAATTTTGACTTATGATCTTATCATTAAAAAAAAGAACGTTTGCCACAAATCTCTGGCGTGAACAGAAATATTCTAATGAATGGGCGCTTTGCACCTAATTGGGTGGACCATGATTTTGTCACATGCACTGCACAAGTATGTCATGAATTTATGGGAAACTGAGTCTGCATGTGGAAATGACTGCAAATGGCCAGCACTCAGTTCTACTCTGCAGTTAATTATAGCCAACATGGAAGTGTTTAAAGTTAGAACAGCTTTCAAAAGTCCAGTCACACTGGGTTTGATTTAAATGTGAAACAAAACCAATTCCCTCAGAAAAGCAGCATTTACTGTACTAAGACCAGACAGTTAATATTTGTGGTGAGCCTCTCTCAGAAACAAACCATTAATGCACCATGTACTACACCTAGATCGTTGGGATTATACATTCACAGGACACGTAAACCATTTAGCAGGAATCCAACAACTAACCAGGAGGCCACATTGTAGGACATTAAAACATGATAGTGAGTCTGTTTACACTGTATGTGAGACGTCCTGCAGAATACTGTAGGCCGCTGTTTTCTCAGCGCCCAGGCAACCGTTGTCAAACAGACAGGGGTTACGACGCAACAACAACTGATACAAACGCTGCGTTCAAGACCACTGAACTCTGAAACTAATCAGACATGGTGTTGCTTATTGTCCTGGAGACGAGGCAGAGCCCGGGCAAAGGGAGCCTGTCAAATCACAGGCCCTGATGATGGAGATGGAAGATAAACTCAGGGTCCTTGGGGACTCCTCTACCCAGCAAACACATCTCTGAGAGAGTGGAGACGCTATAGAGTTCTCCAACATCTGTCTCTGCTCCACCACTGATACCACGTCTACAGACCCCATCAACCATAGAAATGGACTGTTAAGAACCCACAACAGTGCTCGGCGTGATGTGTCAGGATATAGCTACAACAGCCTTCTCTCAAGTGGGCATTTCATTTTTAAACGTTCACCAAGGAACTCTAATGTGCAAACCCTTTACTGGCAGAACTCTGTTTTCAAAGGCTGACAGCCGATCTGTGGAGAACTTTTCATTCCTGCTCAATGTTGAAGATTGAGCAAAACTTCCAGGTCCTCTGGAGACGAGTCTACAGAGACAATTTCCCTCCACAGGGTCACAGTCATGTTTCCTTCAAATTCAGCTAATTACACTTCTACCTTTGCTTTCCTGCAATGAGGAGGTAATCATTTATAACCACTTAAAAGACAGGGACAGACGAATTGTCAAAGGCTGCATCATATCCTGCGTGAGAACAGAATATTTGCCGGGCCAAATAGCTTGAATTCCCCATCCACATGTTTAAAGTAATTCATTATCAAATGTGTGCTCAAAGGTTACAGTGCTTTCGCGGGGGGTTGATATAAACATTAATTTCCAAGCTTGGGGCTGCAGGCGTTTAACTGTGCTGAGACAAGCCGTTTGTCACTAGGCCACACACCAAGCACCGCAGGTTCGGTGGCTTGTCGTTTGAGAGAAGCTGGTGCTGCCAAGTCATAAAAGTGGAAATTAATTTGAAATTAAACCTTGTTTTTTTTCACCTCTTCTCTAGAGCCACCAACAAACATGAAGACAGAGAGAGAATAGAACCAGATCCTCAAATCTGCTGGAGTTCTAGTAGGTCAGAGGGGTGCCCATTTACACCCAGCCTCCCTGCAGGCACTGGTGAGAGTGATTATCAAGCCCAGCCTGCACAGAGACGAAACCCCGTTTAACCACAGCTATTAAGCAACATTCTACAAACTGAGAAAATAAAGCATGTTCAGGC
This sequence comes from Hippoglossus stenolepis, assembly GCF_022539355.2. NCBI lineage: Eukaryota > Metazoa > Chordata > Actinopteri > Pleuronectiformes > Pleuronectidae > Hippoglossus > Hippoglossus stenolepis. The sequence continues at coordinate 14,664,414 of NC_061494.1, read as the reverse complement.
TACTGTCGGTTGCTCAGATATTAATAGAAAATTGTGGCGACAAACAAGTACTGGAGCAGAGCCAGAGATCAGGGGAGTTCACAGTGTTCACCTACTTTCGTTTGACTGGATACACACACACACACACACACACACACACACACACACACACACACACACACACACACACACACACACACACACACACACACACACACACACACACACACACACACACACACACACACACACACACACACACACACACACACACACACACACACACACAGCAGCTTTTTTTTACTGTGTACACCAAAGCAAAGTGCTTCATTTACTCTCTCCAGGCAAATACACCCTATTTTAAGGAAGGAAGGAATTAGATTTTATTTACAAGTCGAAAACCTAATTTAATAGTAATAATTTGTTAGTACAATTGTAACACTATAATAAAATTTAATACAAATGCTGGAAATGTGGAGATTTCCATTGTGCAGGGGAGGGAATTCATCCTCTCATTAAATCCCAGCGATGCATTTCAGTGCCCTGAATCTCTCCCTCCGATTTGGCTGTCACCCTCCTTCCGAGGTAACTGTCTCTTTCACACGTCGGGGTAAACAGAGGACACAAAAGATGGCCGACATTGCTTTCACAAGCGCCCTTGGAATGCAAAAGCGAGCACTTCATTAATCATTCATCTTTAATAGATTATGCAAATTTCAGGACATAAAAATCAACAAGATCAATAACTGTATGAATTTTAATTGGGAGCAGAAAACATTTAAAGAATGAATATAATCTCGTAGCTCCATCCAGTACCAGAGCATAATTTATTGATAATTGGATCTCAGCCTAAGTGAGGAAGGTAATTTGGCATTTTTTTTCTGCCTTGGCATACATTCCTATTTACAGTGTTTGCTAATGGCAGAAAAAATAATATTATGCACTAACAACCTACAACCAATCAAATGCTTCATGCATTACTTTGCATAGTTGTGAAAATTAAGTAATAAAAGTTTACTGGATATTACTTCTGAGTTTAATTTGAAGCTCAAACACATTTTTTTTAATTCGGCTGTACTAGAGTATGTAATATTCCACTTAAAGTTTTGTTGGTTCGCCTCCTCATTATGCAACGTGTGGCCCTCACATGTACCGCCTTAGGAGACCCCCCCTCCTTCCAGGCCCCCAGGTGGCTTGGAGGCCACCTGCTATGAGTGTGCTCCCCAGAGCGAGACCGCTTTCATAGGAGGAGCCCGGCATAAAAGACAAAAACACACCTTTCTTCTCCTGAGGCCCAACTTTCTGGGGCAAATCTACCTCCCACATATTCAGGAATAAAAAAGGGGTCTTTCTTTTCCCACAGCTCAGTGCCGGGGTCCAGGGCTGGACTATAGGGATCATTTGAGAAGGGCTACTGCAGTTTTCAATCATGCTGTCCTCCTCTTAACTCTGTCTCTCACACACACACACACACACACACACACACACACACACACACACACACACACACACACACACACACACACACACACACACACACACACACACACACACACACACACACACACACACACACACACACACACACACACTCACACACACTCCACAGTGGACTCATTGACTTGGATGCCCACTGCATAATTATGGGCGTTTTAATAAAAGGCTGGCATATTATTCTGTGGCCATCAGTAAACCTAACCTCTCCTGGGAAAGCGCCTCAGCAGCCACAATGAAACAATATTTCAATTAACCGGGCGGCCATCAATGTCGACTGCAGAGTGAAGGAAGCCAGTGTGCAATGCAGGGCGGGTCAGTATGGGTTACATGATACAGATAGTTAATACTACACGCAATTCAATACACTGCACCTGCCAGTACCTGTTGTCTCTCAGTGGGAGTTACTATTGAAAACAGCAGGAAGTTCACAAGTTGGATAAAAAACAAATTCACTGTTTCTTCAACAGCGTGGGTCTCGTCTCTCTCTCTCTCTCTCTCTCTCTCTCTCTCTCTCTCTCTCTCTCTCTCTCTCTCTCTCTCTCTCTCTCTCTCCACAGCATGAGGCAGCCAGCCAGCCGCGGTGCCGTTCCAGCCGCTGTCAATCAACAGGCTATCATAGCCTTTGATGACAACGTCGTGTCGCGGCGAGAACAGCAGCTGTCTCTTATGAGAAGTGCTCCCAGTCAATCTGTTAGCGGGCCAATCCGGGCTAACACAATAGCCAGTTAGGAGCAGCGTGCGAAAAAGACTTGAAGGATTTAATGGGCTCAGATGATATATCACCTCGCTCTGGAAATAAACACACAGAGTGCCTCAAAAAAAAGAAGAAAGATGAAAAAAGTGCCCTGAAAAAGCTTTTTCATTTGGTGATAAGAATTTTATATCGCGGGAAAATGTGTGCGCCGTCATAAAGTGGCAGTTAGAACTGTAAAGAGTCAATGATAATGCAATATCTTAAATAAGAAGGAGCTGAACTGGAGTTTTTCTTCCAATACTCACTTCACTCAGTCGACCAATTTTCAGAAAATTATAATAGAGGAGAATCTATTTTGAATTTGAGGAGTTTCCTCAAGTACTTTAATATAATACACTGAGTGAGTTAGTATATGTAAAACTTTATCCCCAAAAAATCCATATTGTAGTTTAGGCGACTGTCTTTTCCAGCTACAACTACCTCCACTTGTGGATTCTGCTCATTGATATCAGGGGTATGAAGAAGTTTTGAGTAAGAGATTTGCTGAGTAGGTGAAAAGGGACAAAGCAAAACAAGGATTTGGTTGTACCATGTTAATACTCAGTATAATAACGACTGTTATCATATGTGCTTAGTTTGGGACAACTGCTCTACAAACGGATCTTTCCTGGATGGATACAGTGGAAGGACTTTGCAGCAGCAGCCGAGCTAAACACACTATGTTTGCACTCCGAGTCCTGTTAAGTTCGACCGCCTTGTTTCGCGGAAGTCTTCGACCTGCTGCAGGTACGTGTATTCTTCTAGGGATCGATGTAGCGTGAGTCAGATTGTACCTGTCACAACAGAGTAGCTCTGGGACACACTGGAGGCGAGGTCGGAGCTGGCGCTGGTGGAGAGGCTTGGCTTCACGTCTTCCAGGCCAGCGTTCAGGGACGGGAGAGAGTACTCATTTGCCTGAGGAGAGGTGCACAAAAACAGCTACTGACACTTCTGTAGAATAATCTCACATTCCAACATAGTGTGATCTGGGTAATATCACTGCTCCACCACATGCAAGCCCACTTCTGGTTACAGATTTGGAGCTGATCTCCCAGTATGCGTGAGAATATGTGAAACATGTCTGAAGATAACCTCTGGTGTATGCGAGGAAGCTGTCTGTGATCCTCTCGCTGTGTTTTATTCTCCATGTTTCCTGTGAATTCTGCAAACACCCCTCCTCTCTCAACCCCAACTGTCCCTGCTCCCTGTGCTTTTACCAAGACCCATGATGTATGCATGCATTAGGGCTTGTCTGAGGAGAAGGCAGAAAGGGAGAGAGGGATGAGAGAGGGATTGGGAGAGGAGTGAAAGGACGGGGTGTCAGCTGGCTCTTTGTGCTCCACTGCAGTCATCCCTGTGACCAGTCAAGGGAGGAGACATTCAGGGCTTTGTTACAGGAGAGACATGTGGTGTGTTTTTTTAAAGGGGAGTACAACCTCAAAATCAACCTTTGTGCTTTGCCTCCAGGATGAACACATAAAACTGTGTTAATAAAATGATAAAATACAGAGTACAGTTGTACAGCATGCATTTCACATTTTTTATTAGTTTTGTTTTTTTTTACTTTACATTGGAGGGTTTTCATTGTGTTTCTTTTTTAGCCGTGATAAGACGTGATGTGCAGCTGCAGCCATCTTTCACGTTTTTACACTTAATCATTCCAAATGCGTCGGCCCACTGTGCTGCACTGGAAAACTTCAGTCTCTCTGGTGTTTATTCACTTTAATCTCTCTACAGCAGCTGTGATGAATCCTGTTTGTTAATGAGATGACACTTCCTCTTCTTTAACAGGATAAGTGTGTGTGCGCACATTTGTGTCGGTGAGTGTTTGTATCCGACTGCGTGTGTGCATCTGTTTGCCTCAATGGGATGGGGTCCCACAGGGGCAAGCCGGTGACCCCGGTCTTGTCTGCCTCTATCCCAGATAAACTCTAATTGTCTGCTTACAACTGTTCCCTGGCACTAGGCTGGATGTTCCTCTCTATTCCGCTGGGCCTCCGCAGCACAAGGGCCATTTTGTCATGCAGATGGGCTGTGGGCAGGGCTGGGCAGGGCTGGGCGAGTGGCGAGCACAGAGGGGCCTGAATGACCTGACCACATGGCTGCCAGAAGTGTGGGAGGGATGAGGCCTATTCAGCCTGGCCTCCTCAAAATGGCTTTTTAATACCCTGACGCAGACACCAGACAAGCCCCTAATAGCCTAATATCCCACCTTTTCACCACTTTAAGAAAAGGAGGGGGTGTTGGACACAGGGAGAAAAAAAGGAGGCGCGCAGAACGAGTGGAAAGCGGCCTGATTAATATTACATCAAATTAAAACTGATTTTTCTGGACCATTCTGACGCCGTTTTTCTCTCCCCTCCTCCACCTTCCTCTCGCCTTTTTAATACCTTCTCCTCCACTCTTTGTGATTGCAAGTCATTTCCAATTCGTTTTGGTATTGATCTTGCCGTAGAAATCACTTTGGTAATTAGCTGCATTAGGGGCTGTAGAGCCGGCTGAGGGGCTGTCCCTCTGATTTATCGCCGCTGTAATTCCCCGCGATCGCACAGAGATGAAAATGAACTCAATTAGGGCACTGCTAAGGCTGCGTGGGCACCCATATAGAGTTCCAATGGAGAAATTAATAGTCTCTTGTTGTTTAACAGTCTAATAAATGTAAATATAGGTTATCCGCTGTAATAGGCTGTAGGCTGGTAGTTTGCCTTCAGTAAGAAGTTGTGCAGAGCCTTTTGTCGCCTGTGTCAGAATGTGTATCAGGTTATAATATTAGAAATCTGTGTGAATTATGTTATTGTTGACTACTCCAACTTAAGGGGAAACAGGGGAAGAAACTGCCGGGCTGTAAATGTCAGTGTTGAGAGAAATCTGTGTGGCCAACCTGCTCAGGTTTGATGTGTTCTGAAGTGGGAAAGACATCAGGGTAAGATGGACGTTCAAACACACGGTCCAGGGCCTCCAGCTGCTGCTGGGTGAAGGCGTCCGCTCGCAGATGCTTCCTTAAACTCTCAACGCTGCCCTGAGAGTCGCTGCCGGGGCCTGAGCCATCAGAGCCATCTAGAGAAAGACGGAAAGGAAGAACGGAAGGAGGAAGAGAGGGCGAGAATATTCTAGATCAGGGCCTGGTTCCATCTTTTTTTTTTTACTTTACTTGTCATTATTCTAGCAGGCTGAGATAAGCAGGAGGAGAACATTTTCGAGCTCAACGGGTGCGAGAGTGATGGCACGAGGAGCAGCCGTAAATTCAGGGAGACCCAGCGGCATGTCTGCGTTTTATCTCCCTCTCTGCTTCCCACCGTCTCTCTCCTCCTCTCTCACACATTCACTCACTCGAGCAGCTCTCTGCCCCCCACCCCTCCTCTCCTCGTGGCCACCATCAGCGCGGTCATCATGTGATAGGTCTATGGTAATTGATGGATTACCTTCAGTGCAAATATATACTTGTAAGGGAGAGCGTGTGTTTCAGGTGGAGAAAGTGGGGCTGCCGATTACATACAGAGCCTCTCATTCTGCCAGCGGGAAATGGAGAGCCATTATTTAACTGTACTATTTCCTCGTGAACATATTACCCTTCCCTCTGTCCGTCTCTCCTTCTCTCCCTCCATCTCCCCCCCCACATATTGCCTGTCTTCTGGAAAACAGAATGGAGTGGGGACGGCACTCAGGGCCGAATGAGGACGGGGCGTCGAGGGCAAGCGTATGCATTTCCTCACTCGGTCACACTCTATATAAACAAATGAGCCTATGCTTCCCTCGTTCGCCTGATCTCTGACCCTATCAACTCAGCCAGGGAGCCCAGTGCTGCCGCTATCAGCTCTAACCTCTGCTCACTCATCAAGTCCTGAACACTGAAAGCAAAAAGGAAAAAAGAAATCGGCTCAAACCTCCAGCCAGCATCCCAGGAACCTCTACTCCACTGCCTGCCTCCCGCCACCCTCCCTTTCCTCCCTATACCCGACCGCCAACAGCGGATGAGGGCTTTAGCTACCGTACAAATCTGTCATTCTAAATTTGCAGCAGATTATGTTCTCTCCTGGGCGAGCCAGCGGTGATATATGATATGCAAGGCCGCTATTGATTGCCTGATCCGCCAGCAGAGGAGGGAGGCGAAATGAACTTGGAATGAACATCATGCCTCAACTCATTGTGCGTATAATACTCTACTTAATCCCACATTTTTCTGTGCTATGGAATTCAATTGATCAATCATGTTCCACTGATGGTACCATTTCAGGGGCGTTATTGCCATTCTGCTCGGCTGCTTGACCTTTTTTCAATGGCTGAGGCCAGAGGATGAACCCGACTCGCACCAAGAAATAGATCCATGGAGGGAATGGAATAGAACTGCAATTGGGTGCATGTGTGTGTGTGTGTGAAAAGAGAAAGGTGTGTGTTGGCGGTATATGTGAATTTCACCACTGAAATATATTGACTTTAGGCTTTGTGTAACATTTATGAAGGAATCCATTTTTTCTCTCCTTCCACGTGTGCTTTTCCTTCCATCAGTTAACCAAGTATGTTAGCACAGGCTTTTTTTCTTTTTTTCCCCCCAACAGCTCCATTGGGTGAAGGGTTGGTGTTGGTGTCGGAGCAGCATTAGCGTTGCTGTATGAAACTCAATTGTTGTCTGTGGTACAGAAGAAAATAGAGTCATTAATTACCTCGTATCAGCTGGTCTGAGGAAAGAGGCGAGCTCAATCAATAGTGAGTGTTTGTCATTCACAACGGAGGAGCATGTTTATACTCAGCAGCTTCTCACACACATAACCAGGCTTTCTGAACCAGCAGTGAAAGGACATAGATTCCCATTGTAGGATATTCTTTTCTTTTTTTGCACTTTCTGTGATGCAAACATAATCAAAAGCCTCACTGCCAAAATTAAAAGCAAATTCTGGAACGTGCGAATTTGAATCGACGAGAAATAAACAACAGCAAAATCTATATCTTGCGACACTTTGTGCTCCCGCCGAGGAGATTACGTTTTTGTCCCACATTTGTTTGTTTGTTAGCAAGATTACGCAAAAACTGCTCAACCGATTTCCATGAAAATTTGTGGAGGGGTGAGGCATGACCCAAGGAAGAACCAATTAAATTCATGGTGCCGATACAGATTAGGGTTATTTTTTTCCCACTTTCTTGTGAGATACAGTGTTTTTTTAAATTTTCCTCGATTTCTCAGGAAACGATACATGGATATTTATCCCCCCCCCAAAAAAATCAGATGAGTGCATGTTATTTAGTGCAGATCCAAATAAAAATCAGTCCAAACAGATTCAGGTTTCATGAGGGGACTGTTGGGCCTTGGCGGAGGTGCCATAGTTAAAGGTTTGTTTACACTAGTAATGTTTTTTTAAAAAAACAGTGATTTTTTCATCTCTGGCTCTTCAGTTATGTGTGTCAATATATTTCAAATTTATGTGGCTAAAAAAATTGAAGATATGGCTGTTAAATTGAAATAATAGTAAATCATTTATTTTCAGGATTTGCCATTAGAGGCTCATGTTTGACATATATCATAAGATAGCTGCAATAAATCAGATTCATCCTTTGACAGTCAGCGTGTCAAGTGGAGTGTGAAGCCCGACTGTCAGATGTGTGTGTGTGTGTGTGTGTGTGTGTGTGTGTGTGTGTGTGTGTGTGTGTGTGTGTGTGTGTGTGTGTGTGTCTCATTGACTCCCTTTTTTTTTTCATTTTCTCACTGTTTCTCCAACCCCTTTGGGTGTCTCAGCAGGTATTCTCTTATCAATCCCACAGCACCAGCAGACTGCGTCTCTTTGTTTTAACACCAAAGTGCGAGGAGACAAACCGAGATAAAAAAACAAAAAAAACAAGACTCTCCAACGGTGACGTTCACACATCATCCCCCAAAAGCAAATTCTCTCTTTGAGCCATGTTGAAGAGACGGAGGCTGGTTATTGTGTCCAAAGAAAATTCTACCGCATATTCAACGAATGAACATGAAACTGCAACTGGTTAACAATAAAAGTTGTTAAACACCTCCAGCAAGCTAATACCCACTCTTTCAGCCATTTGTACACACACGCTCACAAAGATTAAACCAATGACACCAGCGACAGCGACTGTGAAGCCGACTACAATGGTATCAAAAGCTGTCTTCTATCTCTACTTGTCTCTAAGGGGGATGTTAACGTCTTGTGTTGGCAAGGTGGCACTTTATGTCCTTCTTTCATCTCCCCTGTGATAAGATAACAGAGCAGACAAGAGGTGGGGGGCTTGTTTGAAAGGCAAATGAATTCCTACACACCGGCTGGCTCGCTCCGTAAATCAACGACACAGGGTTTCCTAGATCAGAGGCTGCGGGTCGACCGTTTACCTATTCGTCCTCTGCTGATGGGCGGGATGATGCTATCGCAAATTGTGGATCATTTGTTGCTGTTTTAAAAAAATGCAGTTGAGCTTGGAAAAAAAAAGAAAAGAAAAGAGAGAGCACAAACAAACTGGTATACCCAGAGGGTGAAAACTCCTTCGCTGTAAGCTATATTTATGAAACCTCTGAAGCGGAAAGGAGAGAGGTGGGTGGGGTGGCGGAGAGAGAGGGAGAGAGACAGCAACACTGCCATGGCTGTTAAGATCCTGTTATGTTGTGGCGTGTTTAAGAGCTTTATTAATTCGATTTAGCACCACCAACCAGTGTACTGAGTGTCAGCGGGCGAAGTGATGCTCATTTGATGTTTGCACTCACTGCTGAGGCACTGGGGCTGCATGGATAGTGTTTTTTGAAGCACGTTCTTATTTTATGTACTGTAATTCACATTCTCAGATGCAGGCCAAAGACAGAGGTTTAAAATGACTAAATAAAAGCACACAACTGTTTGGATTCAGTTCATGAGCGGCATCTGTAACTCAACTCAGAGTGAGCTGGGTGTTAATCGTACACTGGGGGTTTCTTGGTGGTTAGTTTTCCAGGCTAACTCGTCTCCTCCCCACATGTCAACGTGTCCTTGAGCAAAATACTGAACTGCTTGTGATGCGTGTTCGTGGGGGAAAAAACTGTCAATTAGGACAAAACTGTTTGCCAAATGAAACTGATGTAATATTTGCAAACCGTTTGAAACACGCAGTATAAAATCACAGTGTGCCAGTGCAGTGAGAGTATTGCAATAAATTCTGTCACGTCTTTAAAAAAGAAGGAAGCAAATCAAGCAAAACGATTCACAAAAATCAAGAAGAAAGAAAACATACCATAATGTGATTTTATATTTTTTCACTTGGATAAATTACAGAAAAATGACTTGATGTGAGGGATATATATGAAAACATTCTCTCTTTTCTCTAACTGTCCTTTGTCCTCCTCTGCTTTCATCTCCACCCTCCTCTGGACCAGTCTGTCGTTTAGCGTCTCCACCCTGTGTGGCGAGTATTTGTGGAAATGCAATTAACGTATACGCTTTCTTTTCTCTCGCCATTTCTCCCTCCTCAAGCTGAGTAATGCACTGCTCCATTAATTCTTGGCATCGGCGCCCCTAATTGACTTTTCTCTGACATGATTCCTCTCCACTGAGTGAATTCCCTCTCCTTATATTTTGGTGACGGATCTCATTGTGCGTTGTTTACAACTATATACGGGGGTCTCACGCAGCCACGCCGCTGAATGCAAAGGACTCCGAGAGAAGACGGGGAAGATGAGAGGAGGAATGAAACGTTGAAGGGGAAGAACGACAGAGATTGAGCGCAGAAGAAGGAGGGGGGGAGAGATGCAGCGTGGACCCTTTTGTGTCCTCCTCCACTGTCGGGGCCCTAACAGCTTCTTGTCTCTATGTTACGCTCTGTGGCCCCTCTCAGACCAGAGCTTTTCTCTGGCACACACACCCCATCAGGGCCATCATGGTGCTCATGATTCCATTTATTTCTGTCTCGCTCTGGATGCATTTATTTTCTAAAGCGATCCTCTATTGACTCATTGTCATGGACTGGCTTGACTAGCCAACCAGTGTAGGCCCAGGTTCAAATCCATACACTAACTGATCTAAACTCCACAAATGGGTCATATGTGTAAGAGATACACGGCAGACGATCCCCAAAAGGGCCAAATATCAAATTTGAACAAATCAACAAGGTGACTGTATTCATTTTTTTCCCTCAGCTATTGAACAAGGTTGATGTGACTCTGGTGCTACGATCGTTCTTTTATGTCATGAATGAACAACCTGCCAGGGCCATATTTTTCCTCCCCGCTCACACACTCATCAGCTCCTTCTACACTCATCCCACACCCACGCTACAATCACAAGTTATGACCTTTGCTTTCTCCATCTAATTTATCACTGTAGCTCCCTACTGCCTGTCCTCCCCACTGGGCGCCATCCAGGACGTGGTAAGCCGGTGATGAGAGAAACATACACTCAGGTCACATCAACCTGACTGCACACAGCGGCAAGGTCAGGAGGAAGTTGTTAAGAAAATGTGAATTTACATAAAGCTGCGGCTCTAATAGTAACAGCATTTCTTTAAGGAAGGTGAGCAAATGAGAGCAGACATGCGTTATGAGATAATTCACTCAAAATTCATCTCTGAGATTCCAGCGGAGGGCCGCAAACTTTTTTAAACAAATGCATGCACCTTCGGCGCGATATGATCCAACATCTGACAACCTCGCAGCAGTCGTCACCCTATCCTCCCTAAGTTCTTTTCTTGGCTTCCACCTCCACCATAGGTTTAAATGACTGAGTTTGAGCGGGCTGTACAACAGGCTAATTTCCCCACTTCACTATTAATGCATTTGGCAGGAACAACATCCCATTTCCCTGTAATGAGATACACAAATAAATCTGGCTGTGGATAGATTCGAGGTGGGGTGGCGGCGGCGGTGGTGGTGGTGATGGCGGTGGGAAGAGAAGGAGTGGGGGGGGCAAAGGAGGAGGTGGAGGGGTGGGGAGCATTGAGACGCATTCTCCCAGCTCTGGCATAATTGGTATCGCTGCTTGCAGACATGCAAACCAATCTCTCCACAGATAGGGCTGAGACTCTCTCTTTTTCCCCCCTTAAGGCTATTTCTTTTGTCTTTTCGATAGCTTGCACATCCGAGATAGAGGGAGGGAGGGAGGGAGTAGGGGGGGGCGAGATGTTAATTTGTGAATTAATGGCTTTTCTCCGCAGAATTGCAAATTCTTTTAAATGTCACTATGTTCGCTGTGCGAGGAGCATCCGGAGCCACAGAGTTCCTACGTTAAGGCACACACACATTTCCATGCACAGGTGTCTGTGTGTGTACACATACATGCACAAATCCTAAAACTAATCCTTGCTCAATTCTCAGTCAGGCTGCCAGGACCTCCTTCTTCCCTCCTCACCTCATAAACCCACTTTTTCCCCCCTCTTTCTCTTTATCTTTCATCGCTCTATTCCCTTCTTCCTCCTCCCATCTCCGCTCAGAGCCGTCCAGTGTAACATGCTACTTTTAATTTGCAATAACACATGACAAGGACAGATTAATGGCTCTTATGGCACCTATGTCCCTGAAGCTCGTCTTACGGGGACCCGGTGTACATAACGCGTGTCACACTACATTATCTCTACAGCCCTCCGGTAATGGGGACCTTTTTCTTCCTCAAAGGGCAACCACTGACTTCAGCCACACCGGGAACACACACCTCCGCCCAACACCAGCAGTACAAAAAGTGAGTGATGCACTTCTTCTTTTTTCACATAAAACGGCCAAATGAACAGCAGTAGGCACACACATGTTAAACATTGAGAGTTAAAGTATGACATTGGTTTGCAGACATGCAAGAAAGTCCAGGTCTCCCCCTGTTTTTAATGCATTTATCCGCTTTCTTATCTATTTGCTTGTGTATTTGTGAGTTGACAAGGAACATTTAAACATTTTTGCAGGCCCGCTTCTGCCGTGACATATTCTTATCCAGCTCAGATGGACCAGGCCCTTTCTACACCAGGTCATTCTGCAGCTGAGGCTATAATTGTAACTTTGTTTTGTAAAATAACGACAAAGCTGAGATAATTCTAAAAAATATGGGCAATGCAAAATTAATCTAAATAACAAAACACAAGAGGTTTCTTGACAACACAGGCCAAATTAAGGCTAAGAATTATTATTGTTTAATTTCTTAGAATAAACTGCATCTTGTTGAAAATCCATATTTTTGCCTCATAACAATTGTGAATACACAACACTGAGCATTACTGTATATTGCGCTTGATGCTATTAAATGGAAAATAAGGTTTTCCACGGTCACTTTGCTTTAATTAATTTTAATTTCTTGGCAGATTATTTATTGGAAAAAAATCCCCCCCGCCTGCCTTTAAACTCAAAACCCCTGGAAGAGTGAAAGCAGCAGTTGAGAGGAAAGTGATCTGATTGACCAAACCAGCAGAAGAGAAGGTTGTTTAACTTCAACTTACAATGTCCGATTTTCCTTCCATCCATGTGGTTGCCACTCCAGAGAACTAAAGAGACAGAAACATAAAAGAAGGAAGTGGCTTGTTTTGATGAGTGCTCTTTGGGATAATTTCAACCATATAATCCCATCAGCCACCTCAAAGCAGCACAACAGAGTCACACACGCACACACATGCACGCACACACACACACATGCAGACACGCGCGCAGCCCCCTCGCTGCCTCCACCGGTCTGTTCCTACACCTGTTCAGGCCTCCACTAGGGACATGTTAATTCATAGGCATTAAAAAAGCCAATTGTTTGCACAACCGATAATCTATTAGCCCTCAGGCAGTGTGTGTCCACTCTTGCCTTGCCTAGGAATGAGAAATTCTGGCTTGGACCGGATAGGCCTCCACTTAATCTTTGAGCATATCTATTTTCTTGCCAGTCCCCTGATGTTGTGTGTAGTCTAGTATGCAGTCTTACAAAAAATACAATATTATTGAGTTTTAAATGCTGTTCAGCCCTTCAGAATAAAATACAGCTCAGCCACAAATGTATTTATATATCTATGTACTGTAAAATGTTAAATGTGTGGTGGTTAACTGATGGTATCGTGGCAGAGAACCACAAAAATAACTTCTTTTCCTGCCTTTTTTTTTCTTCTTATGATATAAAACTGAAAAGAACAGCAGCACTGATGCCTTGCCAAGGGGGATTACACTTGTATGACAGCTATATAGGATATCTACAGTACGCCTGAGCATGTTATGAAATTGAGATGCAGCTCTGTGGACGTATGGTAAAACATAGGGCATCAGAAAGCTGATTGAATCACAACACTTGCCCTGGCTGCTACACAACATAACAAGTCACTGGAGACAGCGCACAGAAACACACTGGGCTGCAGCGCTGTCATAAACGCCATCCTCTTCACACACAGGAAAAATAAAAGTGGGAGACGAGTGATGGAGAGAATTAAAAGGATGGGAAAACAAAGGGGGTCTTGTGTCTCCCTTACCTTCGTCTCGTTTCCTCTTCTCGCCGTTGGAGCGGGGGATACCCAGAATGCCGTTGATGGAGTAGGATCCTACGGGATCGTTGGAGGCGCTGGACACAGGGGGGGAGGCTGTGCTGGGCACTGATGAAGAGAGCTGAGTTAGTGTGTGTACAGTGTGTGTGTCTGCATGTGTGCGTGGATCATTTGTGTATTCACACAGGTGCATGTTGCGGAAAATGGGTAAATACATGCAGGTCTTCATGTTTTGGTGTTTTTTCCTCCTGCTGTAAATCTGTGTGTGGCCTCGTTCTTGCTCACCTATGGTGTGGCCGGGCGTGGAGAGCGGCGTAACAGATCCGTCGGGGGACGGGTGGAATTGCTGCTGGACTTTGGTGCGGATAATCCTGGTGAAGCGAACAAACAGACACGGATCAATCAATTCTGCTGCCAGAGCATAGAGATTTCACACCAGCCCCTCGCATCCGCCCCGGGACACTTAACCACGGCACATCGCGTCCACTTTACGCCCGTGCATGTACTAGTGCTCCGTCGTTTGGGACGCTTGTATCCTCGCACTCGGGCCCTGTCACAACTAGCCAATCTTGGGGGGCCTTAGGGGCAATCTCTCAGCTCCTGTGTGCAGCTGAATAGTGGCTGCCCCCCGAGATTGTGGATTCAATCTAGTTGGATTCTGAGGTTAGAAATATGATAAAGTCCCCACACCAGTAAGATGTGATGTGGCGGGAAAGTCTTCATTGCACTTTGGTCTGAATGATCTTGCAAACAAAGCATGAAATCACATCAATTCACCTCAATGATCAGCTTCACTGGCTCTACCTGGCCAACTCTAATAATCTCCCTCTACCGCTCCCCTCTCCCTCGTTTCTCCTCATTCTCTCTCTCTCCCCCTCCATCCCTCAACCCTGATCTTTCACTCCTCTCGCTCCCTCCCTCGTCCTCTTTTCTCATTTCTGCTCTATAGTGTCCAGTGTGCTCTCTGTTTTACTGTACTTTACAGCGTCTGTCTCTCTCACCCTGCTCTTCTCTTTATCTCTTTTCTTTCTCTCTTCATCCTCCGTTAAATCCATTTCTGTATTTCTCTGTCACCTCGCTGGTGTCTGTCGCAGACTGACGACCACAGCTTATTGACTGGGAACTCCGGGAAAGAAAAGTTGACGAGGCAGAGAGGAACAGCGGATGCAAATGTAGATCTATAAATTACATGTTACAGGAAAGCAATGACGTCCTATTGGCCCAACACAAGACCACCGCCACATCCAGCATCTTGTCCTCTGTGGTTCTCTTTGATTATAAAACGTGACACAATCATATCACAACTTTAAAGACGATAGAAATTAGAGACCATATAGAGAAAATAGTAATTTAGTCATTTTTTCTAAAAACAGGAGGGTACAATGGGATTTACACAATCTCAGCTCTACTTCTGATCGCATTACATCAAACCACAGTGCGAGAGGATTCAATAACGTGTGAGATTGTGTACTGACAGGAATCACCCTCTCGCTGGAGAGGTGTGACAAAAACAGACTTTAACAGACTGCAAATGAAGCGATTGACGTTCACATGCAGCACCCAGCAACGAGCCATCAACTCTGCGTCAGGCAGCGATGGGGTTAAACTTCCTCGGGCAAAAAAAAAAAATGTACATCAAGACTCTTTTCATTCCCCTCAGTATCTCACGCGTCCTCTACACTCTCTCCTTCAGGCGGGGTAACAAAGGCAAGCAGCCTCCTCCAGAAAACACACATCAATATTTTATTTGAATTTCTAACATCTCACCACAACAGTTATCTGACCTCATGACTCGAGGGAGCCTCATAAATTCAAGGACTTTGTTTCGAGTCTGTGTTGTTGATATTGAATAAGCAGTTTGGATGGGTGAATTAA
This sequence comes from Hippoglossus stenolepis, assembly GCF_022539355.2. Taxonomy (NCBI): domain Eukaryota; kingdom Metazoa; phylum Chordata; class Actinopteri; order Pleuronectiformes; family Pleuronectidae; genus Hippoglossus; species Hippoglossus stenolepis. The sequence goes on along the minus strand of NC_061494.1, from coordinate 14,648,936 downwards.
CGACTTTGGCGCTCGGCCGTTGTGGAGGGAGAAAAAATTCCCCAAAGAAATATTAAAATGTGGATCAATATGATTGAAAGCCACTTAGGACCCAATGGGTACGCCTGTGTCCACTGGGCATGGTGCAGCGGCTGGAAACTCCTCTCTGCGGCAACAAAACAAAGTGCAACCCAGTATCTGTGTAATCTTTAATAATTCATGCAGGGAAAATGTGTTTAAAGCCAGGACATCCTCTTTAGTCTACAGAGCAGAGGTCAGCCCCTTAACCACAGAGACCACCAGGGGTCCACTGCCTCCGTCTCCCCCTCCGCCTGCCTCTTTTTACTCCTCTTCTTTGCTTTCTCCCTCCGCCATGTCTTTCCCAATCCTCTCTTTGACAGCAGCAGCAACACGATTAATTGAATATTGTTTTTAAAAGAAGCCTGTAATGTGAATGATACAGGAAAGTATCACTGGAGATAACACAACGCCTCAAGAACACTGCTCATTTTACTGCAATAAAATAAACATCAATTAACTCGTCCTCACGTCTAACGGGCTTTGTGGAAATGAAAGAGTGAAACCTGGTGAGTGTCAGGTTGTGATTTGTGAGGTCAAGCTTTACGAAGATGAAATGCAGATTTGTGCATCGCCACAAGCTTTCATGTTAATGATTAACGCACAGGCCAAATTAGTTTTAAAGGACACAATTTCTCCTGCACACGGCTCAAATATGTTCTCTAACAGTAAAACCATTTCACCGACACAGTACCTGTTTGAGTGCATTGCCCTTGGGTTTCTGAACAACAGGTTAGAACAAAGAGTGGCACCAAAAGGACCTGTTGAAACCACAGTTTTCCACAGTGGCCCAATTTTCCCTTTCTCTCTATTTCTCTTCCTCTTTTTTTTATATAAAGATTCATCCATCTCCTCCATTTAAAGCTGGATGTGTTATGAGACTCTCTTCAGCTCATTAAAATGTAATGCCGATGACCAGCTCTCTGGAACAGTGCCTCCTAACCAAAGTTCATCACTCGCAGGCACTGGGGGGACTTTTTTCACTTTGCACTCTGCAGCAGGCAGTGCTGGGGCTTTTTTTTTTTCACCCGGCGTCCTCTGTCTAAAGACACTTTGTCCACTGCTGTCCCCGCTCCATCTGGGGAAGGGGAAGGTGTAGGGTGTCTGTTAACAGAAACTCTTTTATACTCCAACTATCCATTTTGGGACTATATATTTTGTATTTTCTATGGAGTTTTCAACCTTTATTCTACACTATAATAATAATAATAATAATAATAATAATAATAATAATAATAATAATAATAATAATAGTAATAATTATAATAATAATATACTATATAAGCTAAATAATAATAATATTAATGTACGCTAATGGGTTGCAATCTCCTGCAGGTTCTTGAGTGTATTTTTATTTGTCATGAAAGGTAATGTACAATAACAGTAATAATATTAATAATATTAATAATAATAATAACTGTGTATGTTTTTAATAATTAAGAGTGAAATTGTGCTGTGTTGTGGCTCCACATTCACCTCAGTGTTGGGGAAACAGAGCAATAAAGAGGCTGCCTGCTGCCGCCTCTGTCGCAGTGTGGTCCGCGTCTATTGAACGACTTTGTTGGGTATTTCCCTGCGCCTCTGGATCTGGTTACGCGGTATTGATCGGTTTTTATCGAGACAGATGTGATTCTCCGTGGCCCCATGCAGCCTCCGCCTCGGCTCCCCCACCTCCTCCATGTGCAGGCAGTGTCGTGGAGGGCCGCACAGGGGATTGAATTGCACTTGTGAGACCACCCCGGTTATATAGGCTATATGGGGCTCGGCTGGAAATGACTATAGTTCAGACCTCGTCTGTGGAGATAAAATGACTATCTGCTTATTTCAAAGCTGATTTATCCCATTTAGGCGTGGCGCATGACACGACTCCCCCCACTCTTATTTCCCTTTTGAATTTTTTTCACACTCAAACATTGTCTCTTACACATTTAGGAAAAATCAAATAAGGAAAGTGTGTTTCAGGGAGATTTTACGCATTTTGGCCCAATTTGGCACAGCTTTTTAAACATAATAAAACCAAACGAAATCAGCTTTTTCCACCTACCTGTTGATGGAGGAGACGCTGGGGACCGTGTCGTTGTCGCAGACGCCCTCAGCCAGTAGCCGGTCCCTGATCTCCCAGGCGAACATGGTCGGGTTCTGGCGCTTGTAATCTGCTATTTTATCCACCACCTTCGGAGTTGCGACCTTTGGTTTGGAGCCACCGATGACTCCGGGTTTAATACTGCCGGTTTCATAGTACCTGCATGGGGGGGCAGAGTGAGTGTTCCTGAATGGATCCATCCTAGATCCAACAATCAGTGAGTCAGCTGTCTGAATGATGAGAGGCCGACCTTCTGCACTTATGTAGGTCAGAAAATAATAATTACCTACAACAAATATGTCTGCGCGTAATCTACATTTTGTGTTGAAGTGTGCTGTTGTATGGGCCTATTTTGTGTGTGTCAGCTGGAAGGTGAACAGAGCGGATTTCCAACGAAAAAGCAGTGTAATAAAAAACAAAAAAACACACAATATAAGCAGTGGCACGGACAGGACCAAAGGACAGTTTTATAGTTTTCCAGTCTCCATGAGCTTATACAGTAGCATGCACGTATATATATATACATGCCACCATGACCTATTGGTAAATGTTGGTGACAAAACATTCAGTGTGTGTGAAATGAAAATACCTCTGAAATGCCTTCTGATAGCTGAAAAAAATATATTTCAAAATATTATCTCACAGCATTTGTGCTCTGAAGTAAAATGATGTAAATCTAATTTATCATTTTACACTCATGGAAAAAAATATATTTCAACTTAAAGTCTGTGTTTATGGTTATTTTTCTCCATTGGAATATGATGCTCAGATGTGAGTTTAACGTGGTTGTGAGTAATATTAAACTCAGGCCTTTATTTGAAACACAGTATTTTCTTTATCACCTATAATTTTTAACACAGCCTCCAATTCTAATGGGATATTTTTTTTTCTCTTTATGTTTAACTTTACTCCTAAAATGTATCTTTGGAATATGGTGATTTTTATTTTTTGTGAGGCTGAGAGTGATGGAGAGAAAATCTCGGACGCAGAACTGCTGTGTTCAAGCAAAAAAAAAAATAGAGAAAGAAAGTAGAAAAAAAAATGACCTGCCTACATAACCGATGACTGAGGCTGAAATAGAGCTGGGTGCGCATATACACGAGCTATAGAAGATTGATGTTTGACACACATAGGGCTGTGTTGCAGTGGTGCTGGATCCCCCCTTTTACCTGCCGAGGATTTTGCTGACACAGCCGTGACTGACCCGTAGCTGTCTGGAGATGTCGCAGGGCCGGACGCCCTGGTGGGCCAGCTCCACGATCCGCTGCCGCACCACGTCCGGGAGGGGTCTGCCGTTCACGAACACCCCGCCGAGCTGGTTCACACCGCCATGCCCTGCGTGGGACACAACAGCAGCACAGGGGGGGGCATAACATTACATACCTGCAGAGGACGCAGCGTCTCTGCACCGAGTGGAGTGATTTTCTTTTTCTTATTACTTTACGGTGAGAATGTGTTTTTTCAATTACAGTAAATCACATTACTGTTTTACACACACACATACACACATACACACACGCACACACAGTATGATTTACGTGTTTATATGTATTGCCTACATGCGTAAAAGCGCACGCTTGCACATTTACAATTTGGTCAAAAACCTTATATTGTAAAATTTCTGGAAAATATCTCCTACTAGGATTATTACAATTGTGATTTCATAATTATAATTATAATATTAATAATAAGTTAAAGCATGATAGAAATGAAGACAGCCAATGATTAAAAACTCTAAAATTATCGTATTGTGATTATTTTGCTTTCAAATACACATATTAAAAACAGACTAAAATAAAAGTAACATTTTTAAATATACCACAATTAATAAATATTATTAATAATAAAACCCCTCTTCATTGTCTCTTTTGGAATAAACAACATTACCTCCTCCTCTCTCCCTGTACACACTGACTTGGGTAGGCAATATTTTCCAGGAGCATCTCTTCCCCTGCAGCCTAACACATGTCGCCAGGTATTATGTTTCAACCTGTTTAATTTTCCTCGCACAATTGCTGTAAATAATTAAAATGAGCTTTGATAACTCATATTACAAACGCGGATGGTGCGAATGAGGAGGAATAAATAATTTACGCACGGTGCCGGGTCTTCTTTACGCATATCATATGGAGGGGGAAGAAACACACGAGGAAACGCACAGTTACAACTACTGCTTCTGTTTTGACTTCAGGTTTTATTTTTACGCACCTGAATGTGAAGAGTTGGTTAATAAAGTGACACGTTGTCATCCATTTACACACAACGTGCCCTGCTCTCTCTAACGTATGTGTCATTTCACAGGTAATAAACGCTTTGTATTTAAATTCAGGGAGTTTCTATATTTCTCACTTCAGACTAATTGGAATTAAACATCTTAAATGTTCCTATTTACATGACTATTTGACACTAGAAACTTAAGAAAAAATTAAACTCCTAACAAAACTTTTGAGTGATCCATGTGCACGGAGACAAGCCAGAATTATTATTTTCAAACATATTACTAACTATTATTATTGTTATTTTCTAAGTTGGATTTATTACTTTAAGATATAAAGTAACTGAAACTGATTTAAAACTAGTTTTCTTGTAAACTTTGCCAATGTTCTCCTTTGTTTTCAATGAGAAAAATTAGGATTGGATAACTAGAAATAAAAGTAAAAACACATTTAATCTCTCGTATTCATAATCTCTGTGTTCATCTTCAGTACTGGAATAATACGCTGGCAAACATCGAGCCTATTAATGGACTTAAAATAAAACATATCTATAAAAGCCCTTTTTTAACATTTCTACCTGCGTATTTCTTTACATCATTGTCATTGCAAACGCCTTGAAACTCATTTGCCCCATAAGTGGAGCCACAGCAGAGATGTTGGTGTCTGGGAACTAACTCAGAATACTCACGGTGCATCGCCGAGAAGGGGTCTGCTTTGCAGTGAATATCCATGGGATAGCAAAGGAAAGAAAGGTAATCGACTGAGGTCGCCGTTTCGCCTTAGTGGTGCAGCTTTGTAGGGGTAAAAAAAAAATGAGGACTTCTATATTTTTTGGTGTAAAGCAGTCCGTGTGGGGACGAGTCCGCAGCGGCGAGTAACTTCTTGTGCGGCGACTCTAAGTTTTCTCCCCTCCGGTGAAAGTGTGAGGTGAGCAGTGCGCGGAAGGAGATGTCAGGTGCGGAGCATGACCCACGCGTGTGCAGAGCGCACCGGACGCAGCAACATTGGGCTCAAAGCGGCTCACTGTCTGTGTTTACAGGACATCATGAGCGAGGCGGAAAGCTGGAGTAGCTGGAGGGTCCACGGGTCCGCTTTGGAAAATCTTGAGGCCGAGAAAAAAAAAAAAATCCCTCTCTCTCGTCTTGCATGTGACGGCGCGGAGGAGCGGCGGGCTCTGTGGGTTTAATCAGATAGGGGCGGAGATGACAACAACACGGACACACGGCGGAGCGGTGCGTCCCCCTCTCCTCCAGAATGGGCTGTGCCTGAGCAAAGCTTTGGGCTGAGAATGAAACCCCAGCTCGTTGTGTGTCTGTTTCTAAAAGCTGCAGTCCCACAGATCACCCCCCACCCCTCCTCCCTCCACCTCCTCCTCTATACCTCCATCCCACAGATCCCCGCGCATAGAGATGGATGACTTGTCAGACAAAGGCAATAGATTCCAACACTTTGTGATTCGCCCACGTAAAAACCTGCAGCTCAAATGAGGAGGTCCCTGCATCCGACAGCCAGGAAGGGGAGGGAGACGAAATGGGAAATGATGAGACTTTGGGGGTGAAGAATCAAGGAAATTAAAGGCAGGGGGGAAGAAGAGAGGTAAAGCACTGTCAGGCTGCTGCATGTTGTTTAAAGCGTTGCTATAAACTCAGATGTTTCCAGGACTTAGAGAAACACACGAGGAGAGAGGGACACTCGGGAGGATTTTTTTATTGTTGCCACTACTTTTTTTTTAAAGTGACATGAATTAATTTCTCCACATTCTATTGTAAACTAAATCAGAACAAAAATATTTACACTATTATTTAATTTGTTGCAAACTTGTGGAAGCGACCCAGTAACCCACTTTGTGAGCCTCCTGCTTCAAAATACACAATCTCCAAGATATTATTTGCAAATATGAAACAGAAGAAAACAGAATTCGATTTAATTCAATGCAATTTATTTTTGAAAGTGTGTTGACATTTAAAAAAAATCTTTTTGCATCTTCCTGTTGTTAAATAACGAAAGAAAATAAGACAAAAAAATCTACAGAGTCTTTGCACCGTTTCAATTCACCATGGTTTTTATTTTATTTATTATTATCACACAAGAAAAACTCTGTCTCTTCTCCATGTCAGAAGGGATGGAGGTGTGCAAGGTGAGCCTGCAGAGGGGAGAGTCAGTCAGTATTGGCCATCATCATCATCATCATCAAGATCATCATCACCAATACCATCATCATCATCATCATCCCAGTCGCCGCCTGTGTGCAGCATCGCTCTGTAGATGGCGCTCACACAGTAGGTTAGGCAGCAGCCCGCTGTGCTCCTGCAGGCTGGAGGCACGGAGGGAGGGAGGCAGGGAGGGAGGGAGGCAGGTAGGCTGATGCTGCTGAGGTTGGCCGGGTCAAAGGTCGCTGGTAAGCCTACTGTAGCTGAATTATGCACTCTTAATCTCTTCCGGTAAGGGCTCAGTCCGAAAGAAAACACAGAGCGAGAGGGAGAGTGAAAAACACTCAGTCAAAGGAGATTTTTTAAAAAGTGCTCACTATAATTGGCTGCATGAGGTCACCATCAACTTCTGCAAGTGCCATTAACCAGAACACTGTAAAAAAATTATGTAACAAATCATGTACAAATGTACAGATGATAAATGCATCGTGTTTATGTACAGTGATTATTGAAAATAATGTATACAACTGCAATCTCCTGCAGGTTCTTAGGATACCTATTTTTCATGAAAAGTACTGTACAACAACAGTAATAATAATAATAATAATAATAATAATAATAATAATAATAATAATAATAATAATGAGCAGTTATTTAGAGGCTTGCTGGACTCCTCCATGACGCAGGGCTCCGTGTTGCGTCCAGCTGCCCTCTGGACAACTTTGAGGACGATTCCTCTTTTTTTTTTTTGTTTCTGCCTTTTTTGGGGAGGGAGCTTCTGGTACAATATGTAGCACCATGGGCTGTAATTTCACACGTCACTGCACTTTTGCCCTAAAGCTGCTGCTATTTCCCCCTCAACACCCCGATTTGCCCCCCGTATGCCTCCCTCTCTCTCTCCCTCTCTCTCTCTCTCTCTGCCTCTCTCTCCTTCTCCCTCTCTCTCTCAGAACGATGCCACGACGCGCGTCCCCGTGTCACAGCATCACTACAGAAAAGAAAACATAAACCGTGTGATAATTAAGAAACTGTTAGTCCTGACTTCACCCCAGTCACATTAGACCTGGTGCAGTTATTGTTTTCGATTTGCCTGCATTGTAGAATAAAGGAGCTTGGACACAGTCCCATAGAAACAGTTGATTTTCATATCAGATACTTAAAAACAATTATAAAAGAGTTTCAGCTCGTTCCACTGTTTATTAAGGAGGTTTAACAGTCACATGTTTTAGGCCTGTTTTTATTTTTCTATAAAACACTAGAAATATTATTATTATTATTATTAATAAAATCATCATTATTATAAATGATACAAATAATGGACATTTTTTGTATTTTAAGTGTGTTTGAAGTATTGAAGTGTAGAGGAAGACAGAGAGGGAGGGAGAGAGGGATGATGAATTTCCTCGGAGGACAAAACAAATCTTTTCCCCCCGTTTCTTTTTGTAACAGGGCCTGTGTTCAGTGCACGTTCACGTCAACAATCGATATTTCTCTTCTTATCTGCCTCGTGTGCCTCTCTCGCCTGTTTGAGACATGTTTTAAGTCTGTGTGCCTTCACCAGCAACCCCTCAGTTATTAAGACAAATATTCTGTTTGCCTTTTAATTTTATATTAGCAATTATATAGTGGAATAAAACAGCATTGGAAGTGAGAATTATTTTATTATTATTATTATCATTATTATATTATTAGATATTTTTTAACCTGGTGGGGACTTATTGAAATACATTTATACTGCCTGATGTCTCCTGACCTCCAGTTTGGGAGCCACTGCTGGTTTGACTTTGAGTTTAAAAGCTAATTTAAGTTTGCATATAAACTGTGGAAAATAGAAAAAAATAATGATTGATATATTTTCATCTGTATACATGAGCATTTTGAAAACTATAAGCAACATCTTCTTGCACTGCTTAGTTGTGCAAACTTCGTCCACCAAAAACATTTTCTCATTCCAACGAGGACACCCAGTTGTCTCTGAAGTAAAAGTCAATGTTACATCTCTTATATTCTCAGACCCAAATCTTGTGTTTGATTTACAGAAGAGCTGATTGGATTCTATTTGCACATTAGACACCACAGAGCAGTGGGATGTTTCTCTGCACATTTCCCTATATTCTTTATATTAGTCAAAACACCAGCATCATACCAGGAGTCACTTTGCGATGCCCCACAATGATTTGGTGTCTCCTGACACCCACAGCCATATGGGCAGGCTATGCCAAACTGCAGGATATCAGCTGCGTCCTCAGATTGCTTATTCATGTGCTTTACAACGGGAGCAGATGGATATCAATTTGACTCCATATCCGCGACACCACCGCAGATTGATTTTGTACTTGCTTTTAATTTTGCGATAATTAATTAGATCATTACAACTGTTTTCCATTGATCTTCCCATCTCCACCCAAAATTGAGAGGTGAATTAGACTGAGATCTATGTTTTCAATTACAGCCCCAAGCAGATACGAGGATGTTAATAGACTATCATGTGCTATAATAATAACAATAATAACAAAAATACAAATAATAATACAAATAATAATAATAACAGATTGCATATATATTTTTATTTTGATTAATGACGTTACCTGACATTACAGCAACAGTAAACAGTAACAGTCTGGAAGGAGAGGCACACCACGCTTTGTTTGATCTGAGCATGAAATAATGAAATAAAAATCCAGAGGCTTGGAGCACAGAGCTGCAGCCTGCACACAGTTTGGTCCCACACTGCGCAGCCAGCACATACCTGCAAACAAACAGTGACATTAGAGGCAGAGATCCTTACCTGATCGACCAGCGGCCGTGAGCCATGCTTCTCCCCCTTGTCTAATGGTGCGTCTCCGCGATGCAGCCCAGTAGATCTGTCCGGCCTCCTGCGCTCCCTCCCCGGCTGCGCGCCGCGCTTCTCCACGCTGGTCGTCAGGATCTTTGAGCGATCATCCAAAACTAAACGGTTTAAGCGACAACAAAAAGAGGAAGCAACCCTGCTCCAATGAGCTAGGAATTGATAAAGGTGGATACAAAATAAATAAATAGAAATCAAAGAACACATGCAGCAGAATTAAAAGGGACAGTGAAACTTGAAATGTGTTTGAAAATAATGCAATTTCAGGTTGCAACTTGCTGAAGCCTCAAATTAGTATATTTGAAAAGCACCATATTTCACATTCAGTGGCATGTGTGTCAGAGTTCTCAAAGCTAAACCTCAGTTTGAAATTATTAAAATGTTGTGATACTATTTATGACACTTTGCAACAGAAATAAAATGGAAATTGTATTTGATCTAATTAATTTAGTTTTTTAGTAATTGTTATATGCAGATTTATTATGACAGCTTAACATGTACTCTCTTTTGCACACACACACACACACACACACACACACACACACACACACACACACACACACACACACACACACACACACACACAGAGAGAGAGAGAGAGAGAGAGAGAGAGAGAGAGAGAGAGAGAGAGAGAGAGCATCTAAACAACCAATAGAAGTGTGTACTTACTTATTAAGTCTTAATTCATAACAGTTGGCTCAAGAAAGCTTTGTTTTTCAGCTCCCTAATCAAAACAGTGATTTTGATATTGTTCTGTTTTATTGCTCCGCATATACATTTGTTCCTTTACATATATTTTTACATATCAATCATAGTTTTGACACCTCGGCTTTAAAACAGTCATCACAAAGTGCCCTCCTCTCCTCCAGAGATTCAGTCCAGTCAGACACATATATAAACTTTGCAGAGGAAACTTTCTCTGTGTGTTTAACAGTGTGAGCGAATACAAAAAAAAAAGTATAAGGGAGAGTATAAAACTTAGTAACTGGAACATTATCAGATGAATAACCAGTAAAAATGCAATATTACAATATTCACAAGAACGACAGAGCGTGGTAAAGCTATAAAATTCAACATTAAAAGATTATAGCTTCTCTATCGGCTATTTAACAAACATTTTGTATTATAAGGCTCTTTACAGTGCTTGAAGTTCAGGAATGGCAATAGCACTGCCACTGGACCAAGGACCAGTAATGGGTATTATGGAACACTTTATATCTAAGATACTCAGCCAGAAAAGATGAGTTCCTTACTTAAATTCAAACAAGCAGCTCACTTTACACCTGCAGGCTGAGTGTGCTCTGTTTAAAACACCATCGTCATGACGGCTGCACATTATTGTCCATTTTAGCAATTTGGAAACATACAGGAAATATATTACCTCACGTATAATGTGACTGAGAGACAAATATATATAAAAATTCCAGTAAATATGGACTAAAATAGAGTTTTACAATTGTGAATTGTTAGGAATCAGATGCTAAAAAAAATTGGAATTCATTAATTCTATTGTTGCTTTGTAAAATCCCAAAAGAACATGTTTATTCCAATAAGTGGTGCACAATTTTTATAAAGTTTATTTCTGTGTGAAGGCTCCTCATAATAATCTATAACCAATGTTCATTTCTGGTCATTTACAGCAACTCAGCAGCTGGTAATCTTTCCATTGACACACACACAAACTGACCAGTGTGTTTATACTGTATCATTGTTTATTGCTGTGTTTAAATTACCTTTACAACACAGAGCCGACTCTGCCTCGGCAATCTTGACATTAACGATCTTAATAAGCATTTTTTCCCCTCTATCTCGGCGTCGAGGCGACACACTGGGGGTCTGCAGGAACATGGAAATGGGAGGAACCCAAATCGAGTAGCTTAAACGGCTATAAAGCTGTGTGGGCTGTCAGTAATGGAACTTAAGCTCTCCTCAGAGCCGCACACCACATTTACGGGTTATGACCAGAGTCTGCAGGAGAGAGCGACTAGAAATTGAGGGAGAGGGGTGATTTTGCTTGGACGGCGTTGTGTGTGTGTGTGTGTGTGTGTGTGTGTGTGTGTGTGTGTGTGTGTGTGTGGGGGAGAGATCTTATGGCATAGTCCATTAGACTGGTCAATGGTATCTGCTCTGTCCAAGATTGCCAGGGGGCTGAGAGGAAGGATGTGTGTGTGTGTGTGTGTGTGTGTGTGTGTGTGTGTGTGTGTGTGTGTGTGTGTGTGTGTGTGTGTGTGTGTGTGTGTGTGTGTGTGTGTGTGTGTGTGTGTGTGTGTGTTTGTGTGTGTGTGCGTGTGTGTGTGTTTGGTGGAAGGTTCAGGTTAATGTTGAGGTATGCATCTTCAAACCCTCTCTTCCTGTCGCCTCTCCACGGACAGCCAAAGTTCTCACCTGCACTTCCACCCAAAACCCCCACCACACTATACCTGACCTCCGTCGCCACCTCCACACCTCCTCTCCCCCTTTTAAAAATAGCGTCCCAATTGCTCATGAGCTGAACATTAAATAAACTTCCCTCCCTGATCCCCCCCCTACCTCATTTCTCTCTGGCACCACTTCCCTCTCCTCACTGGTAGGACGCCACTGTAACTCTATGTATTTATCACCCCATGCACCAGCACATTAAAGTCACATGTGCGTATTTTACACAATTATTAATGTTATTACATCCGTGATCAGTATGTGATTGGCCAAATAAATAGTTTGCAAGACATTTCTTCCTCCTCAGAAGGGGGATGCATGGCCGAACTAAGACAACAAAGGGACAATATGTTTCCTGCCTGGTGTCTGGATGGTTTGTTGGAAATCTGGGCTGAGCGACAGCCAGTATCATCATCATCAACTCCTGCCAGCTTTTCATATTTAAAGCCAGCAAGGGTTTAATTACCAAATGATGACAGTGTCATATGGTACCATGATGGCACAGAATGAGGGTGTGTAATGTGTGTATCTGAGTGTGCGTGCGTGTGTGTGTGTGTCTCCATCTCTGTGTTGTGGCAAGTGCGAGAGTGCACACACCTTACATGAAGATAGCAGGTACAGCTGAAGGGCCTGAACAGGGAGACAGACAGCGGGCAGGAGGTGTTGTGGGAGAAAAAAAAAAAAGAAAGAAAGAAAACACACAGTAAAACATCTGCAATTTGTTCTTCCTCAGTATTCAATGGGTGCTCATGGATTAAAGATTAAAATCTATTGTCTTGACAGATGGAAGAGAGAGGGAGAGAGATAGAGAGAGGGTACGGAGAGGGGGACACTCATGCACATCCCATTTCCATTTGTATATGAGCGACACAGTTTGGCTAATCACAGTGGAAAAATAAGCTGTCTGCTTGCCTCACTCTGGGCAATGCCACCATGAGCTTTAATTCCAGCTGTGGACGCATTAGAGGCAGAGGCCTCGTTCTGCTGTGATGGGACAGTGTCAGCCTGTATTTGTTTATTAATACTCCGTTGGGAATAAAGCGCGGCGACGCTCTGTGATCAGCGGATTGTGATGCCATTATAATACAGTGACTCCCACCTCGCCAAACCATCAAAACCAGCTGTGGTGACATCAAGAGAAAACACGGCAGAGTGGGACCTCCGAGCTCCCGTAAAGCAGCGAGCGAGGTGTCCGTCAAACTGTGGGTGGTTACAGTATGAAAGGGCTTTTTATCTGTAATTAAAATTTGTCAACGGCTTGTTTGAAATGTAGATAATTGTGCACGGAAAGAGCCCAAGATGCTGCATGGATGAGTTAGAGTTCCTTGTTTAGTCTGTGTGGTCTGCACAGAGAGGGGCTGTGTGTGTGTGTGTGTGTGTGTGTATGTGTATGTGTGTGTGTGTGTGTGTGTGTGTGTGTGTGTGTGTGTGTGTGTGTGTGTGTGTGTGTGTGTGTGTGTGTGTGTGTGTGCTTGCATGAGTGTGTGTGTAGGGGTAATGGTCTGGTCAGTGGAGTGAAGCAGACCACCTGAGAGTTGTTTTTGGGCATTAGTGTGTGTTCTCTCTCTCTCATTCTCTTTCTTGCTCAGTGTGTGTGTGTGTGTGTGTGTGTGTGTGTGTGTGTGTGTGTGTGTGTGTGTGTGTGTGTGTGTGTGTGTGTGTGTGTGTGTGTGTGTGTGTGATATATGACACTGGCCATCTGAAGGAGGTGCCTTGCTCTCCCTCTCCGAGCTGCATGAAAGGGAGCTGAGAAGCCTGATGAATTAAAGCCTCTCTTCAATAAAACATCAGAGTCTTTCAGTAACACACGCTTGAGATGCCCCAGTAATTGACTTTTGGACTTTAGGATTTACATGAACCCTCCAAAAGCAGCTTACCTGTGCAGTGATGCCCCTTGAGTCTGCATCCATTCCCTGCTGATGTGGATTTCCATAAACTCACGCAATCTTCGTTTTTTTTCCCATCTCTGATAAATGCAAAACTACCCACTGTAGATAATTTGAGGGATTTATTGAAGTGTTAGAATTTATTTATCTTGAACAGGAAATCGTACTAAATAAATCTAAATCCATTGATACTCAGCACAGTTATATTCTAATAGTCGACTTTCACATTCCACTCAATGGCTGTTTGCATTTTATAGAATTAACATAAGCATTAACATCGATGTTATTTATCTACTTAAAGGGATTTTATTTGCAGTGCAGTCAGCTCAGCAGTTTGTCAATTAATATTTGACATAAACTGCATATTTGGGGGTAAAAATACAAATAAAAACATCTTGTCCTACCACAGAATAAGACCCACACACTCATAGTGAGCAAACAGAGTATATTGGATGTCAAAAACACACATTTGTGACTGTCAGAGCAAACATTATTCATTGCAGTCGGTCAACGCAGCCCAAGAGGTTTTTGTTCTCTCACAGCCAGAACGCAGAAGCTATTAAAGGGGGCAGGACTGCTGCGATGTTCTATTTATTGGTCCATTCCTCACAAGTGTCAAGTAACATTTGCTCCTTATATCCTTCACCATGCAGGAAGTGTGCATCTGGATGCAAATCGGAGGCTGGAATTATAACATCTCACATCAGGTCGCAGTCAAAAACCTAGAAATCTGTGACTTCAGAGAGATGTGGCAGAACAAAGTTATGATTCTCCTCATCTCTCGCAGCACATAATAAACTCTTTAACAAGACGGGGAAAGTAAGAGTGAAGGAAGATCTATGGGAGGGGCAGAGTAGCTTGGCAGATTTAATTAATTACTGCATATTAAAATGTTTGTTTACAGAAGTGAGCAGCTACAAGAGGTCCGATGTTAATTAATTTAAGGCGTTCTTCCCCCCCAGCCTCAGCGATGTGTCACATGCTGCAGAGCTACTCCCTTTGGCAGGGACTCTGCGTCTCATTGGATATCCATCAATTGCTGTAAGGTGTGTAAGAAACAAAGATGTGCGGTGCAGAATTTACACCCAATGTTAACATGATTGCATATTAAGATTTCTAATTAGCGGGCAGAAGGAAAAGGTGAAGTAGTGGTGGAGTGTGTGGTGCACGGGTGTCCATTCAAGAAAGGCAGCAGTGGAAACAGGAATGTTTGTCTGTGGCAGCGTCTATTTTCTGTTTCCCTGCTGAAATGAGTTTGTTTTCAGCACAGATGCTGGTGTCCAAAGCTCTTGTTGACAGATGCAGCGGCTCGACAAAGTCAGACCGCTTAACACGTGTGCCGCTTCTGCCCGGTCTCCGGAGGTTCCTCTTTGGACAATGATGTATCTAACTTCCCTGCAAGGTCAGCTGGACTGAGTCCAGAACATCACCTGCAATCAATAGTGTGGGTAAAGCAGGCCCAGCTGAATGCATGTGAGGGCAGAGACTCCACTCAGGAACCCACTGTGGGAAAAAAAGGCCTGCACGGCCCATTGCCTTGCTAAAGCCAAACCCCAGCCAGGTTACATGCTTGACACACTGGTGTCTTTAGGAGAGGGGTGTAAAGATGGCAAACATAGAGAGAGAGATAAGAAGATTTTAGCTCTGTGTAAATAATCACAAAAAAATTGATGAGGTAACAAACATTGGGGGCAAAAGCAAAATGCAACTCGAAATAGATACATTTACCATATACCCAGAGATTTTATGCAAACAGCTCACACTGAGCGCAGGTAAAATATCCATTCTCTCAGTTGAAAATAATATTTCTCACCTTACAGAAACTAAATAACGATCAACCCCTTAAACATTATTATTTTGATAAATTAAATCTGGATCATTATCCAGATTTGCACTGTTATGAATCAGTTCATAGATGTTAGTACTCAACTGTCATATTATTAAGAAGATCTCTGCAATATTTCTTAAAACACGAAATTGTTGAAAAATGCCCTAAATAAAAGAAAATCCCTGATCCGGATCCAAACCAACATTTCGTGTACTGCTTTTTATAAGTAGTTGGTATCGGTGAGTCTATCACATTTCAAGCACACCATGAACGAGAGGGAGAGACCCAGAGAGACAGTGTTCATTGAGATGAAGAATGGTTGTATATTTGTGGGGATGCATGTAATTATTTCACTTCATAGAGTCATTATTGGCCCTGTTTGCTGTATCAGCAGCTCAGAGTCTCAACATGTAAGAGCACCAGTGTAATGTTCCACTGTGGCAACCTAACATGTGTTTCCACACAAATCGCTCTCTCACCTCTGATCATGATTATCAGACCAGGGCTACAAATAAGGCAAAACATGAAAAAAATAAATGAATAAGGGCTTGATATAAATGTTCTCAATGAAGACACTTAATCTGGTACGAATAAATATCAGGATCTAACGAATTTAAATGTGGTTTCATTCAGGGACTGTTGTGCCCATTGGCCTCCACTGAGTGATATTCCAGTTGTATTTATGCCTTTATTTTGAATGTGAACAGGAAATCAGGGAAATTGGTAAATTGATATTTTGATATGGGCAGCGTCTCAAAACATACTGAATACTTTAGTTAAAAGGTCAAGTGTCCTTTCAATTGGACGTACATGACTCCTACATAATGTTGATGCCATGTTCACCTTCATGTTGTCTACAATTAAAGAATTAAAGCCTTTATTTAGAGAAAATATCCAGCCAAGAAATTTGACATTAATCAATAAGACAGAACTCCACCTCTGTCTCTCTCTAATACAAACATACGTACACATTTTTTTCTCTTAAGAATGTGACAAATAAAAAACAAACCCATTTATCCAGTACACACTTGTGTGGATTCTTCCCAACCTGCCATGCATTTTTTATTCCTAACTCTCAGCTGCCGACGTGAGCTTCGACTGCTTCCTCAATCAAGAGCTCACGGTAACACAGAGCAGGCTTCAGCACTGAAGACACTGATGCCTGGGACACAGTAGCTTGGGAAAGAGGCAGATGCTGCTGTGTTTGGTGTGTGTATACACGTGTGTGTGTGTGTGTGTGTGTGTGTGTGTGTGTGTGTGTGTGTGTGTGCGTGTGTGTTTGTGTGTGAACTCCTACTGTAAGTGGGATTTGAAGAATTGGCACAGTCATCTGAGCAGTGCTCCGCATCTCTCACAAACAAATGAAGGCCCAGAGCCTCAAAGTGAGATTGATATCTCTTTCTGAACTTCGCAGCGAATATTCTGAATATGGAGAGGGGTTCCTCACTCCCAGGGGATCCGAAGGGTGCCGCCTATCTTCTCCTTCCTCCACCTCCCCACCACCACTAACAAGAAAAAAAATGGGTACATCTTTTGTGTTCATCAATATTCACTCATTCATCGTGCGTCCTGGCAGCTGAAATGTCGACGAGCATGATGCAATGGATTGGCTAGAAAACCACTTTGTCGCTGCATGGAGGATGTCTGCAATTGGGTTTGGAATTAAAATAGAACAATCCCCAATTCTTCTGGACCAGAGACAGGGCCATACATTTCACTTAGCGACCGAAAACTTTTCAATTTGTGCACTGGGTCTTCAACAGAACCCAGCCATTAAATAGGTCAAGGATGGATGTGCCCAGGCTGCATTGCTCTCTCAGTCAAACAAAGAAAGTTGGGAGCACGTTTGCAAAAACATCATTTGTTTCACACAAAAGAAAGTGCTTCCAACAAGGGGATTATAGACATATTTAATGCATCGCATAGATGTACGAGCTGAGGTTTTCTGAAGCAACAAGAAACACCGTGCACGAGTAGAAGCTGGCTCCTCTCAAAGCTGGAACCGGAAAGATGAGTAGAAATGGAAAAATTGAATGCCGCTGCACAAGGGTGTCGAAAAGTGTTGGGGACACAAGCGCTCAGATTAAAAACAAGTTTAATGGTCGACAACATATACGTGAGTTTAGGCAATGTGATGGTGGGATCAGCAGGGGGTCAGAGCGGAAAATCTAAAAGGCAAAGGCTATTCGAGAGTCATCAATAGGAGAATATGAGGTGTAAAACCATACAACTGACACTCATCCATATGCATGATATGCACAGCTGCTACACTGTAGATTAAAAAGGCCAACTTCACATGTAGGCCAACTGGAGAACAGTGTCACTGCTACAAAATGTGGCAATATAGAAACAACTGAAATGATCGATTTAACAATGTTAGCTGTGCCAAATATAATGAATCCACCTTATCCACCAAGTTTAACCAATCACGTCTCATGTTAAGCGTGTATATGCTTTACATATTGCCGTGTGTTGTCACTTTCTCCATTTTCCTGTCCTGCTTTCGTTGTTGTGCTATTTAGACTCATATATCCCAGTTCAGACCGAGTAACAAACTCTAATGGTCCTGATCTGTGGCGTTCGTGAACAAGAAACGTCCTCCGCAGCAGTGAACACAACACACAGCTTTCTACACTATGAGGTTATACACTCTGACACTGACGATTATATATATATAACAATCTGTAGCATGCATACTGTGGCTGGCTGCCATAACGTACAGGTACACTTCACTACTCCACAACACAGGATGGTTGTCCGATAATCCACAATTCACCTTTCGGCCATTCTGTTGTAAACTGGGCTTCTTACAATCTGAACTTTTTAATAAATTCTGCCATAAAAAGTGATGGGGACAAAATCTGGTACATCAAAAAAGTGCTGTAAATGATCCCCAGTGGAAATGAAGCCACGTCACCCACATTTCCAGCACAATGTGTGGACACAGGAGACAGATCCGTGGGTGGGATTCATCACAGCCAAATATACCGATTATGACCACATGGTGACTTTGACAGAGCTGGCCCTGATCTGACTCACTGACCTGGTCCTGCATGGGTCACAAACTAAGCAAAAGTTTACGACACTGAGGCGGCAGACCTCTGAACACGTCTCTGTTAAAATCTGTCTGCTGGAAATATCTGCCAGGACCGATACAACAAACTGATTTTTAATCATGTGCAACTGATGCTGATTTAACTGATCACTTTCATGGTGGATGAACATAGCTGCTCAGAGCACATGTCCACTCATGGGGTCAGTGATCTGTACCGTTTCAATATTGGTTATATCTCAGTTTTGAATTTTTTCTATTTTGTTGCCATATATTTTAAATCTGTTTTAATAGCAGATGAATTCGGATTTCTACATGTCTTTTGCTAAGGATATTCATCTTTGATATATATATTTCTCTTCCTCTAAAACTATTGTGTTTGCATATGTAGATATATGTACTCGTGCACATGTTTACATCATTGTCAACATGTACGACGGCAGCTAATCCCTTTTTCGTCTCTTTTAAATCACATCCCTCCACGGCAACTTTATAATGATCTCCCTCTGAAAGGTAAATCAATTATACAATGACGACAAAAGAAGCGTTTTGTCATAAAATGGTAATTAGTTTGGGTCCTGACCTCCCTCTTGGCACTGCGACTCCCCCAGCTGAGGACCAGGGCAGGTCCACGGTCCACACTTAACGACAGGCAGGCGTAACACACTGGCTGAGCCTTTGTCTTCATTCAGGGGGAGATGAAGTTCTCGCCGCCGCGTTTATCAATCATGGAGGGGCTCCAGCTGTTCCACAGGCTCCGGCCTGGCTTCAACAGCCGGCCTTACAAATTGTCTGTGAATAGCGAGGAAGAGGGACCCCCACCGCACGCACACACACACACACACACACACACACACACACACACACACACACACACACACACAACCCACCATGTGCACACAAACAACATTTGCATCAACATACACACACTGCCATGTATTAATGGACAGACCAGCATCACATCACAACATTCACTTTCATTCAACACAAAGACTCGCACACATGCACAGCACGGCACCGTCACAGAAAACACACAAAAGCCTTCAGCGCACATGCAGATGCACTCAAATACAAAATACCTATTGTTCACGCCTGATGACAAATGTTTCTCCGCAGCCTCCTCACAGACACGACCAGCCCTGCCGTCTGCTCGCTGCAATTACAAGATGGATTAACAGCTCTTTCTAACACTGTCATCATCACCTTGCATGCCTTGGAGGAATCAGAGGAGGCTGCATTCCCGAGAATTACGTCCAATTACAGCTTAATGAATGAAGGAGAGACATATACCACTGAACAAATCAGGCGTGTTGAAGCTGCTCTGAATTAACTCCTATAGTTTTGAGGGCACGATTGTTTCTGTATCGATGGCTCAGCGTGTCAGGGATCAAACGGCCCACAGTTTTCAAAATCCTGCGGGTGAAGAATTATGATTTTATGTTTGCATGAATGATCTGTGGGCTTTCGCTGCCATGAAAAGTTACATGTGTCAAGAATACAGATAGATGAACATTGGAATTAGCTGTTCTCCAAGGTCAGATAGTGATTGCGTTGTTACTCTCACATGCCACTGTGTCAGAGCGATCCGCTGCCTCACTTTTTCATCATATTCTGCACATCAACAAAACAGCAAGAGAATGAAATGAAGGGGACAAAGAGAGAGAGGGAGAAGACAGAAGAAGAAAGAGAAAGGGATACAAATTGATCGTTTGGTGGCGAGATCAGTCATAGTCACCCCCTTCGGATGGATGAATGTCTTTGATGGCCACTGCAGGTTCAGGCAGGGAGAGCGTCTGAGACCAAGAGAAATTGGTTTGGGCCCTCGGGAGGGGAATCAATGTGTGAGGGGCATGTAAGTGCTGTACTGTTGATTTGTGCGGGGCTAAGGGGGGTTGTCCAAAGTTTGAGGGGTTTTGAATGTGACAGCTAAATGCTCTTTTGAAACGACCACGTTCGGTTTGCTTCTTTGCAAAGAAAAAAACAAGTGCGAAGTGTTTTAAGGTCACTTTCCAAACTGGGGGAGTAAAGAGCCACGGCAACATCTCGATGGCGAATCACGATCAAGTCTTGAGATTAGTCTGAGTTTGTTCTTATTCTGATTCATGCTTTTATATTGTAGAAATCGTAAAGCCCAAACTATTACAACTTTAACTATGGAGGCCGATCTTCTGGAAAAAGGAAATTCCATGGTTTCCATGATTGAGAACTATTTAAAATATCGTTCAACTTGAATCAACTCTTGTCGGGGCCCTCAGTGCTGTACAGTTCATTCACTACACGTCCTCTTGCTGTTGTTTGTGGTAAACTTATTGTGAGTCACTTACACTTATAGAAGTCTCTTACTTTTATCAAAGATTTTATCACCTGTGGTGTCAAATGAAAACTGTACCAACAAATTACTTCTCGCTCTCGTGTCATAATCATTCACTCATCACGGCTCACTGGTTTCCACCATCAACAACTTCCTGGACTTGACCTGTTGTGCTTATACACTGACACCCATCCAATTTGGTTAATGTAAGATAGCAGCCCTAAAAACGTGTTGAGACTTTATCGTAATCTTTTGGAAAGTAAATTCACATTTTATTCATTAGTAACATGAAAGATCTACTTTCACCACCTTTCATAAGTTAACTGGTACAACTGTATGTTTTATTAAGAGCTATGATAATATGTTGGTGTGTGTTTGCAGAGCTGCACAAACAACCACTAATCAGACACCAGAAACTTTATGTGACCCATCGGCTACTAGACGTTTTACTGACTGCAAAAATGTTTGATTTCTTTATTGTGGCTATTTAAATGTATCCAAGGGGTTTTTAAGTATAATAGAGATACTGGAGTTCACATTAACTTTTACTCCTCTGACACCTGCTGTCCTGCAGGCCGGAGGAGGTCTGCAGGTGGACCGGTCAATATATTTCTCTTTTTTTCCCTTTTCTATGGAAAATCTCGCGGCTCCAAACAATGTCTCCTCATCTCCTTTTGGGTTGTGGGGCTGCAGCCTTTTTAATCTTTGGCCAGAGCTGGTTAGGCAGGTGTTTCGATGCTTCGGGGAGTTTTGCACGAAGGACTGAGAGAATCCAAATGCAATCTGTCCTCATCTATCTATCTCTCACTCCTTTCTGCTGCGGTTTGTTTTTGCTCTCAGGCTGCTGTACTCACAGGGTTTGTCGCACCCTCTCATTCACGGTGGCAGTAATAGAGTTTTATTAACTGATTAGTCTCTATTTTCAGGGTGGAAACAAGAATCAAAATCTCATGCTACTTAATGGAGCCATTGTGACTCGGAACGGTTATATCTGGCAGATTATGATTTTCCTGCCACACAGTCGCTTTGAACGATGATGCAACCAAGTCGACTGTGCTCTGGTAATGAGTCATATGACAACTCCTGGGGTTTCTCCTAACTATCCAGGCAAATGTCAGCAGTCTACCCCCCATTCCCTTTGATGACCTATTAAATATTATGAGGACCCCCTCCTGCGTGCACTGTAGTCTCACTCATATCAAGATGGTGTTTAATGCCCATGAGACAAACAACAGACAGATTAAAGCTATTAAACCCTGCTGCACTCCCACATTCACTCTCTACAAAGTGGAGTTGTGATGAGTTGGTTAATAGTTTTGCGGCTTAAACCCACTAAAACACAACGCTGCGTAATAAACGACATGTATGAGAATTTATCGTACAATGATCGTTCAAAACAAAGCAGATTTAGATGTAGAGGACTCACCTCCCTCCAATCCACTCCCTGGTATTAATAAAGCCACTGACTTATTAAACGTCAAATACTGATTGTCAGATTAAGACGAATGATGATTTTTATTCCCGGTCAAGTGACAGACTTCACATTTCTTTTCGAACATGGTCATTTGCTGGCGTGTGAGTCAAGCGTAAGGAGCTAATTATATGACGATCTGAGCAAAAATAACTTCTCATTTTCAAGAATAATGGGAGAGAAATGTTATAGATTAATGGCACTATTTATCTTTTTTAAATTTCTGTCTTTCTCCAGTGATGGCGGCGCTCCCCAAGGAAAATATTCATAAAACGAAATTGAAGTCATAACTTAATAGGTTATTAAAATTTTTTGAATGCATATCACTTCTCCTTTTGCGGCGCTGTAAATTTAAATTGAAGTTTGCGGTGTTCGGAGACACCAGCAGGAGTTTTTTTTTATGGTGGCACAAGAGAGGGAGGACATGCATCTCTGTCAGTGGGATATTTGCTATTCTAATTTTATGGCGGGCCAGATTATCAGGCAGGGATGTCAGTGTGCGCAGGCAGACTGCTGACAACACTTCAGCCCTCAGCCATGTGTTTCCATTAGAGAGAGCCAGCGTCCAGGGGCTTGTTCCCTCTATTATTTTCTATTTCTGTCTTTTATCTTGATTTAAACTGAGACTTAATGCATATTCCTTTCCTGTCATTTTCTCCCAGCTTCCAGATCTACTATTTTTTGCATTTCCACCTCCCCTCTCTTCCACTGTTGTTCCTCGGGGGGGCGGAGGTCTCAACTGCGACAGGAGACAGAGAGAGGTGCTGTGCAAACCTCAGGGGAACGGGGGGTATAGAGCGAGTGAAGGTGGGACACCTATCTTTAGCCTGCTATTTATGTATGGACACAGTGCCAAAGAAGGTCAGATGCATGGGGGTGATTGAAAGTGAGAGCAGGGAGCGACGGAGGCAGAGGGGTCCATCATCTCAGCTGGATGTGTGGGAGGGGATTTCTTTTTTTTTTCCCTCAAGGTCAGGGGGCAAATTTATTTATTTCCCTGGAAGTTACAATGAAATTTTACAGAGTACTTTGCAGTGATGATGACCGCGATCAGATGCCATAAATTCGCCTTGGCGCTTGGTTCTCTCAGTGATGAACCATTTATTACGTTTCCTTCAAGGACACAGCATGGTATTTGTATGATAGTGCTATTCTATGTAATGATATCCATTTCATTGTGCCATATAACACAAATGAGAAAATTAAGAATAAAACTGCTGGGTGCAGTGCAGGTCTAGCTTTATTCATAGCTATCTAATGGGATATGTACAGTAAATGTCACATGATATTTGTGATGCCCTTGTCCTGGTTTTACACTCGCGGTAAAATGTTGATGTTGCCACGTCTTCAGGAAGTACAGAGGGCGTTTGGTTTAGTGCAGCACTGGTGAAAAGCCTGAGTTTTACTTAAAGTGTTCTTTTTTTGGGCCATAAAATACAACAACTCTGTGAATTTGGCCTCAGAATAATTGAATAATAAGACTGTCTGTCCCCAGACAACAAATTGAACCCACGTTTGCTTTCTCACATTCATCATCCACAATGAATGGGGCTCTTGACGGCACACTTTTCCCCCTTTTTGTGCTGCCTCTCAACACAAAACAGACACCTCCAGGGTCCCTCAGAGGGCACGATGAACTAATGCTCTTTATTGATTGGCCATTTAAAAGCCTCTTGTAGCCTTGGGAGTATGTTAATGCCGTGGGGCCCTTTCTCCCGCTGCCCCGCGGTCCCCGGGGCCCTCGTGCGTATTCCTCAGTGGGCTATCATGGGGACTTCATTAATGGTCAATTACTAATATCTGATGAGGCTCATTGTGTTACGTGGCCGCCGTAACTGGGCATCTGTCTCTCCTGCTTTGCAAACATCGTAACAACACATGGGCTTTTTACTGCAGCAGGATCACACAGTGAAATCCCACGCTGAAAGGAAACCACAGTGCTGGAGATAAAGAAAAAAAAAAACATCTCATTATATAACTATCTGTGGCTCTTATGTGGATTTAATGTTGTTTATTTGATTTCATGAGTTTGTAGTTTATTTTTGCACCGTGGCCCGCTGGGACACCTCTGGGGGATTCTTCTTCAGTAATTTTTGATTTCTGTTTAGCGATGCCGCCTGGCAAAAACCCCTAAAGTAGAACACATTGTAGCGCTCGCACGATCCTGACCTGTTTATGCAAGGAGACTTGATAGGTTGTCAGGCCCCCAAGAGGCCCCTTCCTTTGACTGCCGGGATGATATTTGTGGATAATAAAAGGAATAAATCAGACAACGGGGCTGAATATTTCATTTGTTATCCATATTCCTTATGGGAGAATGATACAGAAATGTAAAAACAGCAATTTCCCACCAGTCCCTGCTGGGACTGTGCCAGAGCAGGACTTTTTTTTTTCACGTCTGAAGATAAAGTGCATCTTTACCAGCCTATTCTCTCTGGTATAAATCTAACAGGCAGCTTATACATTACCTGTTCTGGTGTAACACAGCTCTGCATAACCATGTTATTGTAACACGCTGTTATTTCCATTTCCCCCTCCTCTTCTCACTTCCTGTCCATCAACATGTCTCTTTCTCTCTCTATAACTGTCCCTCCTATATTTCTTTCATGTCCTCGAGGACAATATTCAATCTGCGGGTCTTCGGGGTCGGCAGGATAACTTGTGATGACATTATAATGACCTTGCATTTGCTCCTCCTGGTGATGGATCCGATGACTTATCTCGGCCTCTGCTGAGAGGTGCAGATTATCTGAATGAAATGGGGCCTGTGAAGTGATAACCAGGCTGCATTGTAGCCACTGGGCTGCTTTATAAATGGTAGAAAATAAACACAGTGAGGTAGAATAGAGGCAATGTGCTCAACTGGCTTCAGTCCCAAAGTTTGGAATGTAGTTTCGAACATACCCAGAAGCTGATAAGGGCCTGTGGGCAGAATTCATACACTACTAAATCATTTCAATGGGAACTTCACCCATTTAAATCAACACTGTGGTTGTTTGCCAATTTCACTCAACAAATAATATTTTTCATATAGATTTCATATAATTTTCTTTTAAAAAAAAATCTAAAATGTTGATGTTTGCATACAACAAAGAATGCAGACAGTAACAATCCAAGTATAAAAGTATTTTTTTAAGTCTCTGACGCCAAGAAGTTTGGTGGTGGGCTTTTTATGCCCACTCAGCAATCTACCCCACAGTACCCCATCCCATCTGTCAGTGGAGCCCTTAGTGCTGGGGAGCACGGGGGTGGCAGGGGCTGAAAGCAGGGCAATTGGGATCAGTGTGTGTCCCGCTGCCATTATCAGTTTTGCCCTGACAACACATCTACTTTTCACTTTCGCCCCAGAAATTGAGCAGGCGGAGGGGGCCTTCGCAGGCGTAGTGGCAGGAACAGGAGATGATGGACATGAAAATGAGCTTCTTTTTTTTCCTCCACTCACTGAGTGGATGTGGTGTCATATCTTGTCAGAGCCTGGCTCAGGGCCAGGAGAAGAGATTGATGCTGAGGTAGGTCCGGCCACCTCTCTGCTTCAGATTTCACCGTTAAACGAGACGAACAGACAGGAGAGTGCTGCTCATTACTAAGAATTCATCAGAATACGATATGCCGATGTCTGCAGGATAACTTACGTGAGAAACTTTAATTTCATTCAGGAGGGATAGATAGATAGTTATAATTACGTTTATTGAGAGTAGGACAAAATAGGCTTTGACTCCAACAGGAAGTATATCACAGTAGAAAGTGGATGTATTTGTGATTCCAATATGGAGGTAAAGCCGCCCAGATTCCAGTGGTGATGAGGAATGAAGCTCGAGGTCTTTTTGTGGAGATGCCAGGCTCTAGTGATGAGGTGGTGAAGGGTCAGAGGTGCGTCACAACATTTCAACATTGCTTAAGTGACAGCTGAAAGACACATCTGAAATCGACAGGCGAGCACGTCAGGTTGTGATTGGAAGAAGACAAGACAGAGCAGGTGGAGCTACACAAGAGGAGGGTAACTGTGCTCATGACTTAGAAACCACGCACAAGGAGAAACAGTCTTTCTGACTTAACTATTGCAAAGTTTCAAAAGGCAACTCAGCTTTGGTCAGTTTGGTCATCTTTGGCATTTTGTTCATTTCTAAAATAACATGTTAAATGCAATGGCAACCGATTTAGGATTATGCATGCTTCTATCTACATGACAAACATTAGCCTACCGCAACATCCTCATCATTCTCAGTAGGCAGATAACTGTGTGCTCCATTCTCATATTATACTCTTTTGTTCCATTGCAGATTGCAAAACAGGCTTTCAATAAATGTGTTGTGCAATTTGTTCAGGCTTAATGCTGATTAAAAATATATCAGGATGTGGCTCATACAACACATTTAAGGCCCCTCGGGAGAATAACAAATACATGATAATATTATTGCGAATGTGCAAAACAAGACATATTTGTCCTTGTTTTTGTATATTTTATGTCTTATGTGTTGTACGTCCTTGCTGTAAACACAAATCGCCCTTTGGGGACAAATAAAGTTAAAAGTTGAAGTTGATATCTTTGTTCTCCAGGTGTTGGAAACAACTATAACCTGCCAATGACTCACAACACTTAAACACTACCTTTAAAATTCCTGTTTTATCACATGAGAGAAGGTCCTGCATTGTGAGCCCATATGTCTCAGTTAAATTAAGCAGATTCGGGTGTTTGTAACAGCCACAAGATCAAGATCAACTCCAAATCCAATTCACTATTGAAAGTTGGTTAGACACATTCCTCCGTTCCTGATCAAGACACAGTATAGGCTAAGAATATGTTTATTTTTATTTGATACTGTTTTTATTTACATTTTTTAAAAGGAGAATTCATTGTGGAAATATAACACAATATATTGTTGTATAAAATATAAAAAAATGTATTTGAAATGTAACAGCGATTGATCCCAAATACTGTAAACGCAAAGCAAGAAAAAAAACATTTAATTACATTAAGACAGAAAACAAACAAAAGCAGTTTTTCCTGGGTGATTTGGAGCCACAGTGGGCAGCGGTGTGAGCGCGAGGCCGCTCCTCTGATCATTGATGACCGTCAGCCAGCGCAGGCCTCCGGTGATATGTGGGCCCTCCGAGCTCCCGTAGCCTCTCCACACCGCACCCTGGGGTGCAACAAATATCAGCATTGTAATTTCACGCCTGTGATTATTATCGCGAGCTCTATCTCTGAGTGGGAATCCTCCACCCATCCTCTTCAGTCCTCCCAGCTGAAATACTGTTTAACAGCCTCTCCCCTGGACCTGTACATTCAGACGTACACACACGCTCTCTCTTTCTCTCTCTCACTCTCTCTCTCTCTTTCTCTCTAAAGACACACACACACACACGCGTGCACACACACAATATTTTAATGTCTGCCCTCCATGGGCCCATTTTAGGCTTTCTCATTTCTTCTTCTCCCATCTTCTGTTAATTCACCACCATCTGCCTCAGCATCTGTTTGAAGAGCCCCGAAAAAAAAGAGTGTGTCATGGCGGAGAAACTCTCTCGCTTTTTCTCCCTGTAGTTTTTTGTTTTCCTTTCTTTCTCTACTTTGCTCAATCCCTCAACCTCCTGCCCATTTAAATGCCAGTGGCCGCATCCTCTTCAGTCTTTGTCAGGCCTTCTGCTCCACCTCCTCCTCTAACTGGCCCTGATTTAGCATAATCAAAAAAACTAAAAAACCTTGGTCCCTCCTCCTCAGCCCTCACACACACCAACACACACACACACACACACACACACACACACACACACACACACACACACACACACACACACACACACACACACACACACACACACACACTCATAAACACAGAAACAAAATCTCTGCTGAATCTCTTCCTTTTCATCTCATCATTCATTGGAAAATAACAAGAAGGCCATCCACACCTTCTTCGTGTGTTTTTCTTAATTATTGTACAAAAACAATCCACCTCATCGACTTGTGAGACTAACAAAATAAACAGAGAGTGTCGCTGAAGTTGGCAGTTACCAAGACAACAACAGTTTCCCCAGGACAACAGAGAATAAGTGAGTTTCATGAGGAGGATTAAAGGAAGATGCTTCCTGCTCCTCACCGTCAACTCTTTTCCTCCCTGTTTTCTCTTTTGCTTTCTCTCTGCCTCCCGCCTGCCTTCCTATCGCCCCTTTTCCTCTTTGAGGTTTAGTGCAACAAAGGGACTGTCCACTCCACAGCCGGCCTGAGCCACAGGATCCGTCCCTGCCAGAAGAGATTACAAGCATTCTTCAGCCGGGCCAGAGTTGTTGTGGAGACCCTGCGATGCCGGGTGCTTTCTGAGGACACTTTTTTTGTCTCTCTTGTCTTGTATAAATAACTTTAGGTCGTTCTAATCATGTGGATGTGAAATTTACAAACTCTCCTCGTGCCATGCTTTGTATGTACAGATTATTATATTTTAAATGCAACAATTACAACAGTAGGACATTATTTGTCTTTAAAACGCACATCCTCATCTGCCTCAGGTTGTCTTCCTCCTTCCTTCTGTCGCTGATTACATCCACCAAGAAGGTTATATGTTTTCTTGTGTGTATGTGTTTGTTTGTTTGTTTGTTTGTTTGTTTATTTGTTTGTTTGTTTGTTAGCAGGATTATGCAAAAACTACTCAATGGATTAACACGAGTCTGAGTCAGGGAAGAACCCAGCAGATTTTGGTGTGAATCTGGATCAGGGGGCAGATCCAAGATTTTTTTTTTTTCACTTCCTTTAACATTACGATAAAACTATATATTTTTTTTTTTCATTTTCATTGATTTCTCAGATAATCGTGCAAAAATCGTGTTTTTCAATCCTATTTAGGGGGTTGGTTCGGATGTGTGAAAACTCTTGATCCAGTGGATTTGAATAAGCGCGTAAGCTCTTTCAGACACTGTACGGTAACAATAAGGCTAGAAGCCTTTAACTACCAGCAATGAGTAGCTGAGAAACGTCATGTGGCCTTAGCTATAACCCTTGATTTCATTCTAGAGACTGTTGGGCCCTGGCAAAGGTGCGGGCTCTACCATGTGCAATTCTAGTTGTCTCAGTTTCTCACTGTTGTGTTTACATCTCAGGACTGACATGCATCCTCCCATGATCTCAGGCCCTCTGGGATCTGATGCATTTATTTAGAAGCACTTACAGACTGCAGTTACAAA
The DNA here is from genome assembly GCF_022539355.2 of Hippoglossus stenolepis. Taxonomy (NCBI): domain Eukaryota; kingdom Metazoa; phylum Chordata; class Actinopteri; order Pleuronectiformes; family Pleuronectidae; genus Hippoglossus; species Hippoglossus stenolepis. Next base: position 14,619,440 of record NC_061494.1, on the reverse strand, counting down.
AATAAACCCTCCACTTACACTTCAGGCCTTGCTACAGGCGAGAGGCATTAGAGACATCTAATTAAATACAGGACTGGGCGTCCTCTGTGCCCTGCCTCCCCTCAGGCCAACATGGATTGGACAGCTTTGTGCAATATGCTAAAGCATATGGGCCGATGCTTAGGACCCTGAATAGACATGTGATCTTTGACACCGCAGCCACTTCAGATCATTGTAATTATTATACAGTTTCCCCTTCATCATACATTATTGTGTCTGAGGGCAATGATGTTGTCCTCCTTCCTTCCCTCCCTCCCTCTCTGTCTGTCATTTCCACAGTCTCTGTGGGGAGCTGTCGGCTGATAAGTTGTCACATTAAGTGCTAACTTTTGGGTGAGCGTCGGGCTTTTCTCTTTATCTCTTTATGGCCAAACCCTCTAATAGCTGTCCTGCGGCAGCGCCCGAGGCAATCATGTTACAAATAAACAGGCTGACACAGTCATTTACTCAAATCGTCCCCACACTATTCACAACCCTCCCCTGGTGATGATCCTTTCGAACAACAATTATTTCAAATGTCAAAGATCCAAGCCTTCGGGGCATAGACAAATGAACATTAAAAATCTATTACCAAACACTTTAAAAATATACATGTAGGTTTTCTTTATTTTCCTTATAATGGATTGCAATGAGGAAGAGCCTGTGAAACCCAACTTCTAAAAAAAGGATTAAGCGATTATCAAATATTAGCGCCTAAAATCAATTTTCACAAACAATTTTTTGGGAATGAGGCTGTAAGATCCTCGTGCCGCAGAAAAGCTCAGGGGTGACGGAGTTTGCCGACACAGTGTTTGTGTTTCGTCTCCTTGTTTCCTCTTGTTTCACGTGACTCCATCCGTAGGGGCGGCCTCTGATTTGCTGTCACACTGAGCTGTTCTACATGACCTCTCATAACCTCATCTCATCTCTCCGAGGACTCCCGGGAACCTTCGGCCGACCCCGCGGACGAGATGAAGATATTTCCACCTCGGCCCACTGAAACCTCTGGGCAGTAATGGCCTTTGAGTAATCACAATAGTCAGAGTTTGACCTGTCTGATACTTTGATAGTCACACTTAAAGGTAAACCATTAGAGAAATGGAGGAAAAGTCATGAATGAAGAGAAGGGGAAATATGATTAAAGTCGTCCGCCTCTGGCTGCGGAGTTACTTCATTCAAGCAGTACCTGTTTTACCTTCTTGAAAGTGAATTGTCCAGTTAAGATATATAAGCCTAATATAAAGGTATTGCTTGCAGTATCAATCTATTCCATGTGATTGCCCCTCATGATGGGCACAAAATCCATCCCGTGATAATGGCATCCATCTCCGCCTTTATATTGCATGTATTTGTTACCTTTAGCCCAGTAGCAATAAATCCAATCTAGTCTCCTGGACGTGGACCGCTGACCACCGCGAACTGGTCAAGGAGAGAGTGGCCACAGTTCATTTCACGTCAACGCCCTTCATGATTATGGAGGGAGCTGTTGGGTTTTACTCTGTCAACAAATGGTATAAAATACAGCGACAGAGCTGTTTTCTTTAGATTAACGTTGACAGTGTCATTGCGATGTTTTATAACTCTCCGAAATTTAACTCCTAAACCGGCCGAGACATCACAAGTGTTAATTTATTTAACTCCGACAAGGACCCATAAAACAAAACCTCATGAAATGTAACCCCAGAAGGACACGGCGCTCTGTGGGTTTCCATTTGTTTTGCATTACTTTGCTGAGTAAACACATGATTGATGCATATTTGTCTTCATCCTGCTTGGTGTGATTTAACAGCATTAGAGCCGTATCTCACCTTGGATACATGGGCCCTGTTCAAAGGGCTTCTTTTGGGTTTGGGGGAGCGTGCACAGATGTTGAAGGTCGAAGGGACAAATTCAACAGATCATTTACAGGGTGTTTTATCTTAATGCAGCCCTTTTCAAACATGAACATTCCAGAGAATGTCTGCAGAGTTTCCAGTCTTACATGTTCACCATAAGAGAAAGTGAGTGTTCAAGCAAAGGGTGGTGCAGCATGCAGGACATAACATATAAATTCCGCAGGAGATTAAGCTCTCGGAACTCATCTCACATCTTCGTCAGTGTCTTCTCCGTGTATGGCCCCTCCTTTCATCGTGGGATATTTATATTCCTTTTGGTGTTTTTTTGCTTTGCCTCCATTGCATGTTAGAAACATAATCAGCATGCCCACTTGCTCGAGCTGAATCCTCCGGAGGATCTCCTATGTTCTCACGTGGACTCAGTTTTTACAAGGCAGCTGGCATGTCCGCAGTCGAACATTTGATTTCTCTTATTATCCAGAGTTCAGTACTTGTCTGGAAGCAGCTTGTGAAACACTAATCTCAGTAAACCTACGCATGGACTTATAATTATGCATGTTTCGATCAAATACGTTGAAACATCTCTTTGTTTAAGCAATGTTCACCGTGATGTGATTGTGTTCTTGCACAGAAAATAATGCTCTCTTAGGGTCTAAACTCAACTGTGAGTTGTGAGCACTCAGGACTCTCATCAGCAGTGATTTCAACCAATCACGACCGTCCCCAGGGGAGCTCTAAATGGAGCAGATGGTAGACAAATAGCTTGTAAGGGGAAAAAATTAAGGAGTTTTACAGGATTTTCATCAATTACCTGAGCTAATGCATCAATGTAAAGTAAAAAAATGTTATTTGCAATGTTTTTGACAGCACCATCAATATATTAATAGAAGCACTGCGAGGCATCAATCTTCATTTCCAACTTCAAAGTATCCTGCTCGACAACACCACACCTGACGGTAAAAGTTGAATTCTCCCTCTCTGCATTTCCATGTATCACACAATCATTTCTGTCACAGCCCTCATGTTGGGCCTCCAGTATATTCCATAATAGCAGGCAATGAGCGAGTCATTGTCCTGCATTAGCATGTTACGGTACAGGGAGTTAAAGAGACCAATTTCTGCTCTGCCCCACATCCCTCTGATGGGATTGGCTTTGATGGGCCTGCGTGTTAGAGAGCTGGTTTCTGGCTTCATAAAGGATGATATGAGTGTGTCATGGCTTCATAAAGCAGTAAGCCATGCTTTTTGGAGCCTGGAGAGATCACTAAACTCAAAGCTATTACCAAACAATTCCTTGATTTTAGACTTTTAGCATTTAGACTGAGGAGGGTGCAGCCACCTTTATCGTTCTCGTACAACTACCTGACCACCAAAATAAAGAACATATTCGGTTATTCTTTATTTGTGTTGTACAGGACGCCCAAGAAAAACACCAAAACAATGAATACGTTGGATGAACTCGTACTTTCCAGCCTCCCTACCCTGATTTGAGTACCCAAGCCCCTTCATACTTACTGCTGATATAAACTAAATATAGCTGTATTTGTAAATAAGGCAAAAATAATTTTCTAAATAAATGTGTCAAATGTAGTTTTTCTGCAAATTGGAATAAAGTAGCACAACACGTTAAGCTGTGGATTTTGTGCACTTATTAGTATATTCAGCAAAAGAACAGCGTATATGGGTTACAAGACTATAAGTGAGATTATAGTCTAAGATTTCTAAGACTCGTGACTCGATTTGAACTTCAGCACTGACTAGTCAGACTTCGAGCATTGACTGCATTCAAATGAGACTTTTTTTGTGTGTAAGTTGTACATTTTTTGTCTTTTGCAATAGGCCCCAATAATTTGTTATAAGATATTTAGAACTATATTATGACTGTAACATTATTACATTTGCATGCCAAGGCAGGAATGTGCAGTGTGTTTTGGTTTCTCACATTTCCCATCAAATTTTACTTTAATAACTCTGACTCAAGTCATGGTGACTCGATTTGGTGACTTGTTCTAGGGCTCCAACACTGCAGGGACTCTGACTCATTTAGTAACCCGACACCAACACTGCTTGTTGGCATCAATTCAATGTTGGTTTAGGTCTTTTATGGGTTTAAAGGTTTTGGGCTTTTAATGGGATTTGTTGACAAAAAAAGAAAGAGAGAAATAGGATTATACCTCAAACTGTGAAAGTGAAGCAGCTACTTAAGTTTGAGTAGACTAATGAGATTACTGTAGCAATAGAGAGGACCAAAGGTGGTGCAAAATGAAGAGGTGAAGATGAGTCAGCACACAAGAGAAACAATTATCTAAACCTAAAGATTCTCAAAGATGTACAAGTTATTTTTCTGGTCTATCTGTTCTGTTCCTTCCGAGTCCTAATTAATATGTTCAGAGTACTGTAATTAAAATGCTCCTGGTGTAAATGCAATATTCAACAGTTCTCCTGACAGTGATATATTCTACACGGATTATCCTCAGTGATTTTGTCTTGCTAATTAATCAACATTATTCATTATGATAAAAGAGGGGGGAGAAATTACTGATGAACAGACTGCCTCAGCAGTTATGACGTTCTCACTCAAGTAAACTTCTGAAATGTTTATTTGGTGGGAGGGCACCAGTGTGCTGTGGTTGTAACTGTGTTAAGCAATTAGCATTCTTAACACACTGATATACAATATAATATGTATATTAATATACAACAACAAATCCTTCAGTTAATCATTGTCTTTATATACAGCGGTAGATGATTGTATGAATTTACAAATTCACATGTATTATTAATGAGGTCTTAAAGTTTCATTCCTTAACTCAATTCCCCCTGAAGCTTTCGGGTTTCTTTCTTAATGACTGAGATTGGAGTTTCCTCTGCACATTTTCAGACACAAACTTGAAAATGTCCGGACATTTTGGTGAATTTTTCTTTCACGTGTTAACAACAAGAGCATTCACAGAACATTGAGCGGTGGCTCCTGGTTAGACTGACGGCGTTCAGTCCACTTCTGCAAGCAGCATAGTTGAGTATTTAATAGTTTCTAAATAAGTCAAAGCTTCATTAACACTGCTGCTTTACTATATTATCACAATTGCTTCTAATAATAAGGAGAATAGGAATCCTATGTTAAAATATATTATAATTTTGTTCTGGTTATAACTACATTAAGTTTGTTGTCAATATTAATCAATTCTTTATTTTCTGCTTATAAATGGGAATTAAAATAAAGTGCTGCACATTGAGATAATTGTTAAAATAGAAAGACTTTGGGTCCTTTGTGTTTCTCTGGTTTCCTGGTGGCCTTCCTCTCCTATCCCAAAGTATTCTTATAAATGCTCATGATCTTTAATTATTCCTGCACGACCAGGGATAATCTGCAACTTGAAGCTGTTCTCCCTGAAATAAAGAAAATATGCACACCCACTTCCCAAGGCTTCCAGGCTGCAGCCCTGCCCATTGTGCTTTTTTCTGCAGTTTGTCTCTATTCATTTGCATTTTTATGCAAGGTTAGTCGTGGGGGACTTCTATTACTGCCATCAGTACATTAAGAAATCCATTAATCACATTTGTTGTAGCACGGAGTGAATCAGCGACACACCTGTCCTGTTCGCTGGGGGCCTTGTTACTTATCACTCAGAGTGGGCAGGACAGGGACATGAACCTGAGGCAGACACATCCAGACCTGCCCTCTCCAACAAGATGGATACACTTTAAAAAAAAAATGTTTTTACAACTTGCTATCACACTTTTTTTTCTCATCCTTTCCGTGTGGGTTTTCTTTCAATTTTTCACTTTCCTCTCTGCAGATCTGAGAACAAAGTCAACCTGGTGTGTAAAATTTCATGGCCAAATTAACGATTTGATTATGCAAATGATAAAAAACACTGCATAATTCCTGATCAAACTAGTCAAATACCCCAATAAATAATCATTTGTTAAAAGCAAAATCACGTTTTTTTGCTGAAATCCAAGGCATGAAATTGTTCTAATCTGTTGCTGCTCACTTGCTACTTAATTTTTCCCTGTGGCTACATATTGCCTGTTATTGAAGCTATTACCAAACAACTAAAGCATCAAATACAGGTTGTTAAAATGCACTTAGACCAAGGAAGAGCCACATTTCTAACCATCATGAGAAAAGCAGTAGGAATTAGCCGACCATCAAGAAAATAAGCAAATAAACAGACAGCGTAATGCAATAGTCATGGCGCTGCTCCTGAAGTTGATGTTCCACCTACCTTTTCTGTTTCTGTGAAAGGAACATTAATCTGACGCACCAGTGGACTTCTGTCTAATGTGAAAATGTACAGTGTGTTTTTTTTTCTCCACTCTGCTTCTGCAAGGCTTCTATCACACTAATGATAATAAATGGCGACTAATGGGATGACCAAACATAACAAATGGAAAAGTTTTAAAGGTACGGGGGCCACATTAAATCTGAAATGACATCCTCAAGTCAGCTGTGTCTGTGCTAAACAAGAAAAAAGGGATCACTGTTATGTGTAAGTTTAACAGTATCATTGTTTCTAATAATGTACATTATATCCTATAAAGTGTATATGGTGCCCTATAAAATTATAATATATTATAGTGGTCTGAACTTGCAACAGGGGAGTATTTTCAGTTCATGATACTAATATTTCATCAAGACATTTGGCTACTAGTTATGTCAAAAATTTTATAAAATAGGATCTTATAGATTTTCATAAATTAAGTTCTTAAATATGTACTTAAGTTAAATGGAGCTCCACCCCAACCAAGTACAACAGTGCAGACTGTGGCATCAGTAATAATAGAATATAACGCAATAGAAAAGTATTGTCAAGTTTCTATTACTTTTACTTTATTACTAATGATAGCAAAGTACATTTTCAATCCATAACTACTTCTACTAGTACATATTACAGTATTACTACTTAGCCTTTAGTCAAGGATCTAAATAGTTATTCCAACAATTATTCAGTCCATTGTGTATCTTTAAATGCATTAGGATAATACTAGCATAAGGATAATACTAGATAAAAGTACAAGGACTGTATATATAGTATTTTAAAGTGTAAAACTGTGTATGTTCTTCAGCAGAGGACTGATGTGCACTGTATCCTCTAAAGTCTGACACTGAGAAGAATGTCTCAGAGAATTTCAGGTCCCTGGCATTGAGTAGAACTACATTTGTCTTAATGATCGTGCTCCTTGAGCTGATTTTTGTTTCACAATAATCAATATCAAAGTCGCCAGTGGCAGCGATGCCCAGGAAAAAGGGGGAGTAAACGTAGAGAGGCATTCATTCTCTGTGTCGGCCTTGTCAATGTAACAATGCTTTTAGAGTTTGGCCCTGAGCATCTAAACACACTCTCAATCACGCCTGAAATCCTAGTAGGCCACACTTGGCTGCTATTGTAACTTAGATACAGTCTCAATTTGTATGTTGTCTCTCAGCAGACATGGGAAAAATAAATGGATTGATCTCCTGTCCGAGTCCAACAGTTACAGCACATCTGTTTCGAGACGGGATTTATGAAAACTGTCACCGCTGAAAAATAAACAGGTAAACCTTCAGATTATATTGTTGTAATATCTGTGTTTGGTCCATATGTCCTTCATCACAACACACCGTTGAAACACCGGTTTGCCCTGTCACAAGTTTGAGATGTTCTGGATGATTTGTGTTTATCGCACCGAAAAGTGAGCAATAAACAGACGAGGGAAACAATATGTGAAAGGGGCAAACGTGAACAAAGGATGGAGAATGCAAAAAGGGGAAAACTTTATCAATAATTTTCTTATTTTTTCTGTTTTTGAAAAACTCCCTCTCCTTATAAGGCTAATGTATATCCCTGCAATTACTCAAGGTCCAAATCCAAAAGAGAGAAGGTAAGGACTCTGCCAGCAAACAAATTAACTTTGTCGCCGATAGTAAATGGCTCCATCAAGGGTGTTCGAAACAAATCAACACGAACATGCAAAGCCAGTAATTTCCCTGAGTTACTCTCACAGTGAAATTCAGATTCATTCGTTTGCCTTGTTATTGAAATCCCAGTTATTCAGATTGTGGTCTTCTGAGGGTGCTCGCCGCCCCCGTTTGGCCCCTCAGTGACCACAGAGGAGGTGATAAATGACTACAACACTCATCCCTGTCAGCACCGAGAGGAGGTAGCGCTACAGGCCCCCTACCGTGAGCTACATCATCCTAACAACATTATTCTTTTCATGCGGTTTGTCGATAGAAGCCCTGTGTGATTGGCATGGGGATCCGCTCAGGTTAATTGGAAGCCTGAACTGTGTAACGGCACGGGAAGCTGAGCAGACATTGTCCCCCTTGTAATAACACAGGAGGCCTGTGTGTCTGCGTATCGATTACATCTTAGGTTCATGGCACCCGTATGGGAATAAAATATCAGAGGACAGGTTATGGATGTGGCCATCAATGGCACTGAAGCAGCGGAGATGGGCCACTTCAAGGAAAAACCCTAAATGACAAGATTACATTACAGCAGATCGTTTGATCAACAGCCCTCATACCTCCCAGCCCAAGTGCTACTCATCTTTCATATTTAAAGATCCAAAGTTAAGTTTTAAGTGAGTAAAACAGATGTGATTTATCAGCTTCAGGTGTGCGCTCTTGTTTTAAATGTAACAGGTGCATTTGTTCTCATGTCGGTGCACAGAAACCGTTCTGTCTCTCCCTCTCCTGGTGACCCCCACTCTTTGGTCTGCTTGCATTAGATGAGGGACACATGATAGCCCATGTAGGAGGTAACCTTACACACAGCTTCCTACATGGAAGCACAGCTTGCGACGGACCAGGCCACCCTGGTCAGTGGTGTGATTAAGAAGACGGGGTGACTGACAGTGCTAATATGCAGGGGAAAAGATTCAAGGAGGGCTTTCTTTGAAATTCTCTAATATTTTATCTTTAAAGCGAGAGGGAGCTTTTTCCATAAAGAAAAGAGATAGCTCATGAGTGATTTGAAACAACCTGCCAAATCTGTGGAGTGTTCATCTCATTCTTATTATCGTCGCGATCATTCCAGGTGGCACCTTGATGCATTGTTTAGCGACCAAGGTTTCGAGGGCTTTGACGCCATAACTCAAGAGATTTTGCTTATTAATTTAGAAATTAATTACAAACACAAAGTGACATTTTACAAGAAATGTTTAGCATAGCATGAATTATCGCCGCTGTAAATTGGATGCAAGCGACGGAGTGCAAAGCCTTGACTTGAGCTCTTTGTGATTAATAAAAGAAGCTTTCACTTCAGTTTCAAAGCCAGTCATGATGAACGATACAAAGGGATGGAACGAAACTCCTCCTCTGGCTGAAGGACAGGCTACTTTAAAGGGCGGCTGTACGTTTTAAAAGTCGTATCACATTAACAGGGAATCAGGCCAATCATTTATTGTATTTGTTGTACCGTCAGACAGTTCAGTGACTAATAGCCAATGAAGGATGTGACTTAAGATGGAGGTCACGTTTATTCGGTAGATTGCGATTTTTTGCCTTTTAATACTCTAAACAAATCAATGTATGTCGGTAAGTTTTCTTCTCTTTTGCTGATGATGGCATTATTGTTTGACATTTTGTCATAGATAAAATGCCTACATTAGCAACTGCACAGGCAGGCAATGACTTGGACACCCTCACTCTGTTCTGCAGAACACAAACAGGAGGTCCAGCTTTGACTCCTGTGGAGCGGAGGATCTGGATTCTACATGAGTGACTGAGACACAGCTTCCTCCATCCTGCCTCGCTCAGCCCCCTCATAGAGCCCCACAAGGCCCACCACGTGGCTCTCAGCGCTGAGGTCCAGATTGTGCCACTGGGCTGGTACCGGACTGGAGGTGGGCGATGGAGCCCCAATCCATCTCCCGCAGGAGTGCGGTGACGGGAGCATCGGTTGCCCACTCCTCGGCTCTGAGCACACTCAGGAAGATGGATTGGTTGGCCAACTCACCAAAGGAGGCAAAGCATGCCGTTAAGAGCCTGTGCATCACTTGGCTGCTCATATGCAAAGTTTGATGAAAGAGGTTTTTCTGGGAGCGACAAATTAGGGCTCGGCTGTGAAATTAGATTTCTGGTGAAAACCTCACAAGATTTAGAAGTAGCATTGTTTCGTTACTGCCGTCCAGTCGAATGGTAATTATCGATAAAGTGAAATAATGCTGAGAGTTGAGTGAAAGGGCTGAATGTCAGAAAAGCTGACAAACCTAAAGAAACAATAGATTCATGCAGATTTAAATGGTCCAGATGGGAGTCAAGAAAATAAGGTTGCATGTAAATAGCATGCATAACATGCACACCAAAGCCCAATAGACAGAAGATAGAGCAACTAACGTGGAAGGTGCTGAATGAATGTTAGCAACAGAGCCCTGCTAATTGTCTCAGTTAATCAGGTGGAATAAACAGCCAACAACCGTCTCTCACTGTAACGTACAGCAGGTTGAACAGTATGTGAGGGATGGATGATGCAGGAAACAATGCAACAAACAAATGGAGAGCGTGAGAAATGTTTCCCTCTGATGGAATAAATCTTGTGGAAAAATTGTCTCATCTTCAGAAACGGTCCAAATTGGTCAGCGCTTTAACCCGATCCACTAAGGATGCCGCCGCCTCCTCCTCCTCCTCCTCCTCCTCGCTGTGACCCAAACTCAAAACGACAGCGTGAACACTGACAAATTTGACAAAGGGAATTTGCTCAAAAAACACAGCCTCTATTTGGTCAGCCAAGCGGCAAATATGTCGGATGATATGGTTTATTAGGCAATCCATTTCTCCACAATAGTGGGGCCATCTGCAAAGGTTAGCGTGCATAAGGTTCGTATGGTAAATTCTATCTAATCTGCCTCCGAAGGGCCGCCGCGAAAAACTCAGTGGCACATTTTTCATGTACGTACGATTTGGAATGCAAATAGAATAGCTGATGAAAGAGGTGACCTTCTAAGTGCAGAGCAGCGGGAGCTTTGTGGAATATGCACAGGCTGAATAGAACAGAAAAGAATGAGTTACTGCTACTGCCACCTCAGCTGCATTGTAATATACGACTCTGACTCAGATACAAGTGAACCTGGCCTCAAGAACATCTAGGTTAATCTCTGAGGATGGCACATCATGCAAAAAAAAAAAGAAATAGCTGGCTCGCAGAATTATGGTCCTTTACGCAATGGATACAGCCTCCAATGTCAAACAAAATACCTGAAAAAGAAACATACTTTAGATATTAAACTTTATATCAACTGCTTTTAAGGTTTTACATGGATGAAATCATTGCAAATACCACATGGACTTCCCACTGGATTCGTTCTTTCACTTTTGAGACAAACTTGCCCGACATTAATTGAGATTTATATCCTGATAGTGAATTTATTTGTGTAGCGGCATGTATGGAGCTTTAAGTGACCAATCCAGTTGATGGATGCTCCAACATGCTAAAAGATCTCCCTCAAAGTGAAAGTTGGAACAAGATATTCCAAGAAATAAAGGTGAGACTGTATGTCAATAGTGTGGTGCACGGACTCCTTTGTCATTCCTAGTGCAAAGCTTGAACACATAGACAAATGGGTGAGGTGTATCATGGTCATTCAGCCGTGTATGTCTCATCTGTAGCCAGCTTTGGCAGAGTAGTCATCTTCATTCCCTTTGTCCTTACTGCAGTAGGTAATCTATCAGCCTGGAGACGTGCTGGAGAGTCCGGCTGGCCTACTCGCTCTCCCATTTGAATTGAGAAACCCAGTTTCTGCGTTACCCGTGGTCCCAGTTAGACCGAGCTGCAATTGAGAGTGAGTGAGCTGTCCTTGATTCATATTACTGTCCCGGTATGATTGAGCTTCTTTGGTATCGCTGGAGAATGGGGAGAAAATTGAGCACTTGACTTTGCGGGTGCTGAAATCCCAGTACTGCATGTATGCATTTTCTCAGGGTTTTTCATGGGACACGCTTGAGGTGCATTCTTTATGTGTTGCTCAATGAGACAGAAGCACGGGGGTGTTTAGGGGGGTATTTGGAAGTTGGTGCAAAACCAATTTCTTCTTTTCAATATGTAAGAAATCAGAGGCCGCTGATTGAAACCAACTTTATTTAAAGGAAAGGCCTTGCATTATTCAATGTAGTCGTTATTGTCTTCTAACGTTCAAGCCTCTGTGGTTATTGAAATAATGTTTTAGGGTGTGGCCTATTTACACACATGTGGTGCAATTGTGACTATTTAAGGATCCAGGACTTAAAATGTAGAATTTAAACCCAGAATGGCATTCAGTAGAGCTCATTCCTCCACCGAGGCCCAACAGTCCTCTTATGAAACCAAATTTTAATTCTCTAGATTCAGATTTTCATTTGGATATGCACCAAATTGCACACACTCATAAATGTCAGTTCCCTAGATATCCCTGTTTTTGTCATCAGGATCCACACCAAAATGTAATGGCTCCCCATATTCACCATAATGAAGGAGCGTGTGACTCATTAATGTGTTTCAACAAATATTTAGACAACAATAAAAATCTGTGATGCACAGAATTTTTTTTTTTATCCAAATAATCTCAGTCAATACTTGTTAGTTGGATCAGTTTGTTGATCTTTTTGTAAGAGTTGTTGATAATTAATGAATCTAACCTGACTTAAAATCACATGATCGATATAGTTGCTTCATTGACAACAAGCTGAGATTTTATTCTATGTCCAGTATTTGGAGTAATGTGAAAAGAAATGATGAAATGCTAGATGTGTTTCACACCTAAAACCCAGGAACAATATAAAGACAGTGAATTCCTCCTGCTTGTTTACCCAGGTTCTGAAAGTTCGCTGCATCAGGTGCCGCGCGAGGTTAAAGATTAAATCAATAGAGATTTGACACAGACTTGTGGGAACATGGCTGTCTTATTTCAGCCAGTTCCTCCCCCTCATGCTTGGCTGTGAGGGGGGTGGGATTCATCACCCGACTGGTCTCTGTCACCTGATGGAGATGGGCCTTTAGCTGCAGTTTGATAGAGGGAGCCGATCATGATGCATGTCGATCGTTCTGGCAAATATTGACATGGAAACGGTGAGAGAATAACCCCCATGGCCGATAGCCCTTTCTTCCCCTACTGGCTGCTTCATGCGCAAAATTGCACGGACGCACACACACAACAAGACAATGCATATACGCATTAACACAAATATACACACGCTTATTCTCTGAGCGCACAAAGATGCCCAGAAACCAATCATTCCAATTGATATGTCTCATCAGCTTTTCAGAGAAAACCCAAGCTCTATTTGCTTTTAGTGGTGAGAGCGTGTGCGGGAGGCTGATTGGTTATTCATGTTTATTTACTTAAGGGTGGTGGAAGAGGCCATTTCCCCTGCCACACTCGTCTAATTCCGCCTCTTAACCATGTTGCCGTCTGAGCTGCAGTCTGCGCTGGGTCCTCCTCCCTCTGCACCTGTCCATGGGAACCAGGAGGGTTAATGATGAAACACAAACAACGTTTGCCGTGAGAGTAAAAAGCAAAAGGGGGGGTCTGTCAGGATTGTGAAGACGGTGGAGAGACACCGGGGGAGTGAGAATGGGAAGAGGGGATGGAGGATGTGTGGAGGAAAGAGGGGAGGTGCTAATGACAGGTGCGTCAGTAAATTCTTCATCCTGCATAGACTGCTAGGGAAACTGCCTGGCAGGGCACTCAGCCGTGACTTTACAACTAATCCTGTTTGTAAGTTATTATTTATCTTCGGCAAAGTTTGTCAAACTCAGGCTTTGATTTCTCCCCCTGAGTTCCCTCTCGTGGCCCGCTCCCGCACATGCTCCCCACATAATTTATGACTGCCTCTGGTCCTGATGACAGATTATTAAAAGTAGAATTAGTTTTTTGCTGGGGATTTTTCCTGTGGGAATTGGGAAGGCAGGGCTCCCAGAGGAAGGTCTCTGACGAGGTCTCCATTACTAATAGAGGCGGATTTTTTTCCTTCCCTGTGTGATGGCAGAGTGAGAAGACTAATGATTTGAATTTACTGTGGCAGCCGTCACGTGGTCTGGAAGCCAGCATTGGAGGAGAGGAGAGGTTAAGTTCTTCCCTGTGGAGAGGTTTATTGGATTGTTTAGCACCAGAAGGATAATGTTTTTGTCATAGACTGCTGGTGCGTCTGCAGCTACGGCTTGAGAGAGGCCGGGAGCATATCTTTTTCGTGTGTGAGGATCAAAAGACAAACAGATGACAGAAGAGAAAAAGGGGTGTGTAGTGACAGAGTTGTGGAGCGTGGGTGTAACAGGGAGAAGCTCATAGTTATTACAGAAAATGGCTGTAATGATTACTATGTGTGGACAATATTTCAGAAATTCCCTTTGACTGCACCGAACACACTGATACAAACATCACTTCTTTCCTGTTCTCTGAAGTCGATGCCAACTCTCTGATCCTCCCCTATCAGCAACTCTTCTGCACCGACGCCACACTTTTCCTCCGTTCTCTGCTGACACACAAAGAGGATGTAGGCTTTCCTTTTTCCCCTGTTCACCTGATGGCCGTTTGGAGCCTGTTCCCCCAGCGTGTGTCTGCAGCCTGGGAAGCAGAGGGGAGTCTCAGCACAGCTGAGAGGCTCGGCTTAATCTTATGCATCATTAAGCACTCAGCGGCACGCCGCAGCTCCTCATATACATCATCCACGCTTAATAAACATAATGATGACATAAGATGTAATTCCAGATGAATTTTCATTTTATAGGGAAATGGAGAATTCCTGTAGAAAAGAGGAGAAAAAGAAAAGAGGAGCGAAAGAGGGAGAGAAAAAGTAAATTATCTGGGAAGTACAGAATAAATGATGTTTTTTCTCCACAAGATGGATTGTGGGGTTCTGGGGGCAGTTGAAGTAGGAGAGGAGTGTTGGAGGGAGGGAGAGTGAGAAAGGTGAGGGGGCAGAGGGCTGCACTGGTGGTGGCCTGAGAGTGGAGGGGTGGCAAGGGGGACAAGGGGTTGGAGGGGGAGAGGGGAGAGAGGGAGAGGGAGAGGGAGAGGGAGGGAGAGAAAATGTTGGTCATTCCAAGTGTTTTAATCGCCGGGCTTGATGGACAGGCTGAGAGGACCTGAGGTGCGGCCATCCATCATGGGCCGCCTAGAATGGTTGTACGAGGGGTAGAATTTCAGAGGGGGCTTTTGGGCTGTGGGGGGGGGAAATGGGATTCTGATGAAAGTGTAAGAGAAAGGTGGCTGTACACAGCAAAGGCCAATGAGGCCAAGAGGACCAAAGATTAGCGCGGCGCTTCTGCAGCATGTCGGGAATGGCAGGAGCAATGGAGATTTTAATAGCACTGCTGCCATGTGACAGCATCGCCACCCGTGTTTTTATGTCCATTTGGCTTTGGATTCCTGTTTATGAGCTGAAAGCGGCTCGGGGCCCAAGAGCCAGTGAAATATTTGCAAAACCTCATTCACATTTTCACAAATTCGTGTATCAGTCTGAGGATAACATAACACAACGAAGACGTGTGCATTTGTGTTTCGAGTGCCTGTGTAGTTTTGACATGTCATGTTTATGTGTGTTGTGCATCATGTGTCACTGCAGTAGGTCGGGATGAACATCGGTGACTGGTGCCGAAAATAAGATATGTGCACACGGGGCTCGCCATCACCAGATTGTAATTTCTAATTTCCTTCGCCCAGGAGGTTATGTTTTCACCATTGTCTGTTGGTTTGTTTGTTTGTAAGCAAGATTACGCAAAAATTAAAGGACAGATTATTACAAAAGATGTGGTATGAGTCTGGGAGGAACCCATAAAATGATGGTGTTGATCCAGTATTGTCTTTCCTTACTTTAACATTGTGAGATAGGGCACTTTTCAACCTTCTCCTTGATTTCACATAAAAGAATTTATGGATTTCTAAAAATAAAATCAGGTATTTTTGAGGGCCTGATATTTATAAGTGTCTGCAATCTGTTGCAGATTCCAAAACAGACATACACATCCTGTGTTGTACTTTTCCTGAACTCACCTCAGACATTTCCTGGTGCAGTCACCACAGCCCATACACTAATCCAACTAAATAACCCCCCAGTCAGGATGCAAAGCAAACACAGGAGGGAGGATTTGATGAATAGGAAAGAAAGATTTGTAAATTATCATGTCTCATACATTCCAGTGGGAATATAGCACATGACCCCCTCATTCCCATCCCAGCTCTTCTTATCAGTCCCTGCTGGCACAGGTGAGTTAAAAACCTCAACAAATCATGTTATAATTATGACTACTGTGGGAGAAACCCACAAATAAAAAAAACTGCCCAAGATTTACACTGAAATACTTAATTTTACGTCCCCCGCCTCGTTTTCCCTCTTACCCACTATTTGGAAATGAAAAACTATTTAGCTGTTGCCAATGAAGCCAGTTTTTTGTTGCGGGAAAGCTGCGTCCCATGCGTGCTTCCAGCTGGACGCCGTCCCAGTCTGCCATGGCTGGTTAATGTGGCCATTCTGTGCTGCCAGAATTAGAATTCATGGTTTATATTAAACAAACAAACACACAAACAAGGAAACAATGACACAAATTGACCTTGTATGAACTGAACGTACTGTAACCGATTCTCCAAATTGATAAGAAAAAAATATTACGCAAGCTGGTTATGGACTTTTTATGCCACGCCCACTTACTTTGGAAGATGAATCGTATTTTTGAAGCATATGCTCTTTGGGTGTATTGTAGATACTGGAGATCTGATTTGGGGGGAGTCTGGAGTGATGCAATGGAGTTGGGGACCATTATGGAGCCCCCCCCCCCCACACCACCTACCTCTCCTTTGGTGGCCTGCGCTGCACAAAGGCATTTCTGGATTCAAACCTCAGCATGTTCAGGGCCAGTGGAGCATGCCCAGCAGTGTGCCAAGGTTACATGGGTGCCAAGGGTGCCACTAAACGGAACCTCATCCTCTGCTCTGTCCTCTCATGCCCAACACAAAATGCTGCAGTATAACACAGTGACATATAAAACAAATGCAGTGGACAGAATGGAAGAACAAAGTAAATCCCGACGAAAGAGGAAACAGCACAATATGAATTACTTCTGCTTATTATTAGTTATGGGAGAATTCTGCCTCTTTTGAAAGACTAATAATGTTCACATCAGTGATTAGCCTTGGCAACAGCAGATGCCCATTTCATCTGCCACTTTCTCTGTCTTATGGTTCCTATACACGTCTCCCTCCCGTTGTCTGTGTGAGTATAACTCACAGATAATGTTTTCATCAGTGATGTACTCACAGTGCTCTGTTTGCATTGACTTACAGGCCACACTCCCTCTCTCTCTTACACACACACACACACACATATACACACACAGCCCCAGTCCGCTCCTGGCACCAAACGCAGATTACATCTTGTTTCCCAAACTACTAAAAGTGTCAGAGGCTGTCTGGCTTTGCTTTTATATAGTGTTATTAATGGCAGTGAGCACCCGCCGCCCCGCTCTTTGTGTATGTGTGCTTGTGTCTAATTAAAGGATCGCTGCTTACAGAAGCAGAGAATGGGTTTGCAAGATAGGAAATAGTAATTGCAAATATTATCATTATTGTTTTCACGGCTTATAGAAAAGTGACATGAGGTTGGGAGACCGTATTTAAACAGTGAATTGTGAACTTACTCAACAATAATTGTAATGGGTTGCTGATAAAAGCCAGAAGGGCCAGCTGTATAGTTATTATATAACCTCAGACCAAGACCTTATAATCCCCTGAGGCTGTGAATATTCTAGGTGGAACTCATGACTCAGGACTGAACTATCAAGAATCTAAAATAAGACGAACATATTGAATTCTCCAACCCACGGGATTTTCACTGTATTTAATCGGCGGTTAACAAACTGAAAATATAATGGAAATATGCAGTCATCCCAAATTTAGAGGTAGGCAAAGTATAAATTGTTCTTTTCTGGGGCAGAAGGTGAAAAGTTTTTAAACATGTTGTAATACATGTTATTAGTAATGATTCAATTGAAAAAGCATTAAACTGTGGAGTTTGGTTGTAATATTTTAGGTCAAGCCAACAAAGTAAGGACACATGTCTGGGTGACATCTGAATCTTTTCAGCAAACAGATAAACAAAGACTCTTCAGACAAAGAAAACTAAGGCTTTCACACCAACCATGTTTGCTGCAGACATTCAGACTTTTCATTTTAATCTGAACCAAAATAACAGGAGTGAAAGGAGCCTCTGACCATGGTCCAGACCAAAGGAGTTGTTCACAGTGACGTCAGACACATGCCCGTCCACAAAACCAATCAATGTCAAGTATAGGTAGACGTAGCCCATGTAGGTGATGACAACAGGATGCATGTATGTCATAGAACAGACTTTAGTGTACTCCCTAAATTACAATGTGAAACCAAAACGAACAAGATAATAAACATTGTAATAAAGACATGGACCTTGGTACGGAGCATGGTCAAGACATGTTCCAGTGTGAAAATGCCCCAAAACATATATTTGCAATTTTCTATCTGCTTTAAAAATCTGATTCTACATGAGTACACAACATCACCTGGTATAGTGTTGAAACATGAGGTTTGATCCAACATTTGTTTCGCCCCCTTTGCAATTCGTCAAACACACGTAAGACTGCACACAGACTAATCCAGATCCTACTCATTTCAGCTAAGCCTATTTTATTGACAGATGCACTTATTCTTACATTTTTATTTGGAATTATTCTTGACCAGGGTCCGAGACCTCAGGCCCATTGTGCAGCTGAGCCTTTGACTCAGACAGCTGTGGCTTGGCTGGCTCTCATCTCCCCCTGTCTTAACCTGAAGAATTATGTGCTCAGATAATTAGCTCTTATAGGTACACTCTCCATTTCTCCACTCCACTGGGCACATCATCTTCCTCGCCTCTTTATTGTTTGGTTTGCTTTGTCAGATCGATGTCTTGCTACTGCGTAACCAGCACTCATATCTCAGGCTGCATAAATCACAACAAGGTTTCTGTCGCTCGGGAGAGTGGTGTGGCTTTGCTGCACACGGGCACACTCACACACACCTACACACACACACACACATAAACAAGTGGGTGGGCCACTTTATGCTCCACATCCAACAAACTCTCTTCACCTTTCTCCTTGTTACGTCTGCTCCTCTCCTCTCCTCTCCTCTCCTCTCCTCTCCTCTCCTCTCCTCTCCTCTGCATGTGCCGAGTGACCACTGAAGAGAAACCCATCAGATTTCCACCCAGTAGCAATGGGTAGGGTGGGTGCAGCAGGATGGAGGGAGGGCAGGGTAGGGGTCTGTATAACGGCTAATGATTGCAGCGCCACCCTCGTAATGAATGCAAAAAATGCAAATGGCTCTCCCCATGTAAAAATTGACATTGTCTCCTGTGATAAATTTTCTGCTGAGGTAAGAGACAATTTAGATGCGAATTACAAGCAGGCTCTTTGTCACTCCTCAGTTCCATTTACATCCTTAATTAGCTGATTCCCTCCCGTTCCCATTAAAGGGCGAGAGAGGAAGAGACACATACACACTGAGAGCGAGAGGGACAATGACATAGACACAGAAAACTGACATGTAGAGCTGAGCTCAGTTACACAAAAGCAAGCTTGAGACTATTAAGTACACACACACATCCATCCAACTTCACACAAAGGTGCATAAGCCTTGATTATGGTGCAGGAAATGAGCCAGAAACACCATCCCATGTGTTAGGACCTCAGGGTTGATCAGCATCCCTGGGTCTGTGTCTCTGTTAATGTCATCCTTAACAGCAAACTAAACACCGCAGGTTTGTAGACATTAGCTATGCCTGCTAAAATACTCATTTACCAAGCCTCCTCATCACACGACGCTCCTCGGCTTTGAATGACAGGCCTAAACATGCCATTCTATTAGGAGGCTTACTCAATAGAGCAATGTTCAGTCACTCGTGTCCCTCCCAAGTGCACGGCTTGTCTGCGAGACCCCACAAAGAATATGCTCAACACGAGGTCATATATTACAGTTTACAATATGTGCTTGGTTGCCGTGACAGTGGCGAGTCACTCGGAGCATCACATCAAAGCCCGGATTGGCACACACACTTCGGTTTCTAATGATGTAAACTGGAGCGTGGTGTGAATATTCATGTTGAGACCAAAGGATGATGATGTCCTGATTTCATGGCGCAGAGTCGGCCTTGCTGTTTGATTTTGTTCTGCTATCTTTAATGTATACATTCGAACAGTGGGGACTAATAGAGCATGTGGCAGCTTTACAATGCAAGGGATCTGTGGGTGGCCAATTCACTCCACCAGCTGACTGTCCCTAAATATGGTCTGCCAAACACAGTGCGGGTTGTGTGAATAACCCGACTGTGCAACTTATATTTAGTCGGGTGATTTACTATATAAAGGCTTCTTCTGTAGCAAGTATAGTTTCCATAGCCAAAAATTACAATACGTTATATAACTCCTATCCTGCTGGTCATAATGTAATTTTTAAATCATCCTGGAGCACATAATAGACCCACAGCCTTTGAATATGTTTCCCCTTTTCAACAAACCCACATATTGTTGGTGAAATAAGCGACTTCTCTTTACAGATTTGTGTTTATTTCACCCAGAACAAGGAAACTAGCTAACGAAGCTAACAAGCATCCCCTCAGAAAACACAGGGGAGTTAGCTCAATTAGCTTGCCAGTGTCAGAACCATAGACTTTATATAAAGATGGACGGCATGCTCCTCAAAAGTGAAGCCGAAGCGTCTTAATTGCCACCTGGTGGCTAGCTGCATTATAGGTCATAAACTCCACCTCCTCCATGTTAGTGGACGGGACATGGACCAAAATATAAAGTCAAAGTAACCATCAGATGCATTTTTGTCAAAGGTGGTTTCTGCCATTTTTGGTATTTTGTATCACACTGATGTATGTTTTGTTAAGTTTGGTTTTAGTTAGTTATTTGATGTCATAAAACGGTGAAATGTCATTAATGACGGCAGATATTGACTCACGATTGGTCGAGTGCATGTCTCACTGGGACTTTGCTGTCAGAGACTCTGGTACAAATGTGCAACATGGCAGCGTTTGTGTCCAGGATATTTTGGCTCTGTCTCTGGATAGTGGGATGAAATGAATACGTGTTGTCCATCTTTTAGCACTAATTGCCATAAGACATTAGTTTGCATCTGTCCTATATTATAGAAGGGAGCATTAGCTGTCTCGTTTCATGTGTTCAGTAGTGGTGATGGCCATCAGCACTTCATTACTACTGTGTTACTGCTTCATTCAAATGGCAACACAGAGTAATGTACAGCGATGTGGTGTACCATAGACAGCATTACAATCACAGATGGGCTAACAGTTAGCAGTGGCTAGCAACATTACACCACAGCAGGCGACTGTCTGACTATTGGAATTTAAATAGAATCATAAAAGTGCTATTTTTAGTTCATGTCCACCAATCAAATTAATAGTACAGACGTGATCACTTGGAATAATACCCCCAACCCATTGACAACATTATTGTTATGGGTGCTATAGCATAAAACACATTTTTGCCAAATATAATTTGATGTAAAATGTACATTTTCATTGCAAATGTTTATTGACTGTGCTTATGCTTGTGGCCCATTGTGTCCTGCTTCCTAATTGATTCAGATGACCAGGGCAAAAATAATTAGTTTGATTCATTGTCTCCAATAGATTTACTGATAGTGTTGGAAGAGTGGTCTTTCCTCCTTTTCCTTTTTTCTTTTGTTTATGTCAGTGCTCTGACATTTTCTTTTCTTGGGGCCTTAAATGTAAAGAAAAGCACACGTACATATGACTTTCACACTGAGGAAACACTGCCATTACCAACATCAATCATGTGCAATATTTTCAGACATGTTGCTTTAATGTACCATTTTAAATGCAAAGTCTGGGGGACACGCCGCTGCTGGCCTCTCGTGGTGTAGGTATACGTTCTTCAGCCACTGTAAAATGTGTATGAACAGAGAGAGGGATGGCAGACACGAGAGAAAGGATGCATTGTCTGTCTTTCACTGTCATTAGGCGGCGTCTGGAGGATGATGTGGAAGCAGTATGGGGTCTGGGGGAAGTATTTATGACCCTGTAGGAAACTCGTTGGACTGCGGTGATCGCGGGGAGATAATGGGAGGGAATGGGATGCAGCGAGGTGTTCTGACGGCACCAACCAGACAAGAGAACAGCCAGGATAAATCAATGTTGGTCATTTTCTCTCCTCCGCTATTGCTCCCCTGCCTCACCGCACCCACCCAGAGTCATTTACACATTCCATCATCAAGGCCCTGCTCAAGAATTTTGAGCGAAACCGCAGATTCACGTGGTAAATAGGTGCAAAGCTAATTTTATGTAAAATTTACTTCAGCAAAAATGTGTTAGTCGAAGGGTTTGGTGTAAAATGGCAGCGTCGTATTGCTAATTTGATTTAATTCTGACACAGCCGCTTGAATGACTTTTCTGGTGACATTGGGAGGCATACAAACAAGACTTCACCTCATTAAACAGGAACAAACTGAGGGGAAATTACACTTAGTTATGGAAATGGATTTTAAGCATGCACAGCATTACTAGCGCTGACTTTGGGCTGAAATATGGAAAACATCAGTGTTGGTGTTAGCTTGGCTGTGACGCCAACACCATTAAAGGGAGCGAGGATCACGGTACAATCTAACCTCTCATGATCAAAAGAGACAACTCATTACAGAAGTATATTGACCTTAAAGACGGCTTGATTTAATAAAGTACTACCTCAGAAGGTAGAAGTGCATTTCTGGGTGCTCAAGAACAATGCACACACCATATTACAAGCCGAACTAAAGCAGATAGATGAAGTGCTCTGGTAAATGAAGACCTTTTATTTCAGAGTCCTTCAGTTTTATGATCGGAGCTGAGTGTCTTCCAACTAAACAGACTTTCAGAGACATGAGTTAGAATGAGATACTAAATGTTGATGTCTGTTGGATGGTCCAAACAAACTATACAAACAAGACCTATAAGAAACCAATAGTCTGACAAATGTAACACAATGTAATTTAATAAATGCTTTAAACAGGACTAAATGTAAAAGTAAAACGAGCACAATAATTATGTCATAAATGAAAAGTTAAGCACATAAACAGTCTACTATGACTAAAAGCTTTTGATGGCTAATATTCACATTTGCTATAAAATTTTAGATCGATATTGCTGTGTAACATTACTGAGTCTGTTCTT
The DNA here is from genome assembly GCF_022539355.2 of Hippoglossus stenolepis. Taxonomy (NCBI): domain Eukaryota; kingdom Metazoa; phylum Chordata; class Actinopteri; order Pleuronectiformes; family Pleuronectidae; genus Hippoglossus; species Hippoglossus stenolepis. The sequence continues at coordinate 14,596,424 of NC_061494.1, read as the reverse complement.
TGACTTTATGAATCTTCCCCACTTGTTTCAGGATATTTGATTACCTCCGCCATGGAGGTTATGTCAGCATTCGTTTGTAAGTTAGCAACTTTACACAAAAACTATTTTTTGAGGTTTTCACCAGTGTCCCAAAGAATAATTCATGGATTTAGATGAAAAACATAAGGCACATTTAGGGGACCGATATCTATGTGCGAGTGTGCGAATATGGCTTGTTTGAATTTAAAGGAACTGATGGGCCTTGGCGGAGGTATGCTGGTTTGTCTCTTTGTTTATTAGTTAGCAGATACAAATACTACTGAACCAATTTCCGTGACATTTTGTGGATAGGTGGAATGGGAACTGAGGAAGAGCCCGTTTAATTTTGGAGTGGGTCTGAGTAAAGGGGCGGATCCAGGAATTTTATTTCACTTTCTTTAAAAACATGGCGAGATAGGATGTTAGCATTAGCAGAGGTCGGCGCTCTATAAGTACCCCCTCTATTTTACTATAATTATCTTGAAGGGAAATTGAAAGTTACATAAGCTCACTTCAAGCTCATTCAGTATGTAAACAAAAGGTCAAAAGGTTAAAACTGATTATTTAAACGTCTTCAGAGCAACAACAGACAACAACTTAAGGTATTAACCAATAATAATGATTAACCAATCAGGTATTTATATAGGTCAAAAAAATGTGTCTGTGAAAAAATAGAAGAAAATAAAAACTGACTGTGCCTTTAAAACAATCCTCCATCGCTTCATTTTTGTCCTCCAGTCCGCTTTTGTTTTTCAAGGTACTTAAAGGTGACATTGAACAGGACGGGTGTTTATCTGTTGTCTGCAAACTAATCTGTTTGCATTACCGCTTGTATTCCAATGGTCCCATTATGTATTAGAAAAGCAATTAACAGTTCATTAAACTTCGAAGGTGTTAATACAAGTCATAAGACTAAGCCATCTGTCGGATTCTCTCCCAAGCCAGACTCTGATACTATCCACTAAACAGCATTTCCAACCAATTAAGGTTAGACTTGGTAATTTAAATTTGAAAATAGGACATCTTCTGCTGGTTGTCTAATAATAGGGATACATATGGTGAGGGTTTGGGGTGGATAATGAGAGAGATCGCCTGCCTAATTTGTCTTATAAATATTAGGGAGGGAGGCAGATTGAGGCCTCAGGACTTAACATATGTCTGCCTCTAACTTCATTCTACGTTTTCAAGGAAGACAAGGAAGATTAAAGACGCAGTATACAGTATCAGGGACAGTACTAATCTGTGCCACAGTGTCCTGAGCACAACACGATATATAAAAGAGGCAGACGCCGTGTGAATAGTGATGGACCCACCTACTCATTTGTTATTTGTTGAGTAGATAAATGTTGCATTTTGTCTTATCTGCGAACGGGACAAATGAACAGGGTGGACATGATTCAATTCATCATGTTTCTTGAGGATTTTGTGAGATTTGCTCTCATTAGTGGCTCATCTGTCAGGGAGACACTCTGATCCTGGAGAGAGAGAGAGAGAGAGAGAGAGAGAGAGAGAGAGAGAGAGAGAGAGAGAGAGAGAGAGAGAGAGACGGGGGGGAACTGCCTCTCCTCATTTAATTGGGAACCACACACGCAGTGAAAGAGACACAGCAGCTATGTCAACCTTTTACATCCCAAATTTATCTTCCAAAATCAATCCGTCAACATCCTAATTGGCCCTCACTTTATGATTGCTGCGCCGGCTCCGTCTCTGAGGATCTAAAGCTAAATGGAGTCATAAGCTCAGCAGATAAAATGTTGAAATATGTGATGCTTAGCAATCATCCGTTTATATAAATCTTAAACTGAAAGGTAGGGATTAAACGAATGTGTCTGCACATGTTCGAGGAGGAGGAGACGGCTTTAAAGCCTCTCGGAATTTATCAAAGTTTGATACAGAGCATCCGCAGCACAGAAAATCTGAATTATTATTACATTATTAGCTTCCCGGACAGTTTGCCAACTGCTAAATGTTCTCAGGAAATGAGGGAGGATCTTTATCGCATCAAGTGAAAGTAAAACAGGTAGCATTCAACATAGCCTGAATGAGTATTGACATATTATTCAAGGTACTGGCAAGAGAATGGCTCTCATTAGTCTTCTGTGAGTCGGTAATGGCAGATCACCTCTTAGGGCCACAGCATTGACAGGCTGTGCTCCCCCTCAGCAGATATCTGAGAGCTTTTTATTGGTTTCCCCTCCAAACACCCTCTTACTAATGCTGCCCGATGGCCTGGTTAACCTTGGTGATGCCTCCTGAAGCTGGAAAGGTATCACACAAAGTTCACTGAATCATTAGCGGTGCAGAAGAGTTCAATTCTGCATGCTCTGACGTTTTATTGATATTTTTATGTAGGTTAATGTGGAGCCGGGAGCACTCGGAGGTTTTTGTGGAAGCCTTTAGAATGCATTCAAAATGTTTTACATTTGTATCATGGGGGGGGGGCAGAGAAGCTACTGAATGTGCCATTTTGAATAGAAATACGCTGTTGAGGGAAAAGTTTCTTTCTCCTTGTTAATGAACAGGTGTCTACATAACACAGCCCACCCCACAGATGGCAGCGTAATTAGCAGTCATTATGGTGGTCTTCAAGAAGACCGGGATCTGTGCGGCCGCACAGAGCGCCTAACCTCTTCACCCCCTGACAGGGCCCACGGGGGGCCGCTGACACGTGTTGTTCTCCTGGAGAAGCCAAAGGTGGAGTTCCCCTTTCACGAGGTGTCATCCTGATGTGCTGGAAACCCCGAGACATGTGTTAAAGGATCAGAATGTCAAGGGCCTCTCTCTGGTCACAGCACCATAGGAACAATGAGCAGAAAAGTCCAGTGGCTTGAACAGACAGCATTCATATTGTTTTGGGAGACTTTTATAACACAGGGTACTTTGGTTTGTTGTTTTCTCATTTATTCTCCTCAGATTCCGTTTGAGTGCATTTACTAAACCACAAATATGTGTTTGTACATTCAAACAAATGTAATTTTTCCTGCTTAAATAATACCTCCAGTTTATCTGCAGTGTAGCTGTGTATCCTGAGCGACAGACATATGCTTGGACCACTCTGACCTTTAAAACAACACAGCTTCCTCCCGCTGCACCGGAGGAGGCGACGGAACTGGTTTGTGGGGTCATGCGCTGTTCATGTCACCGTTCATGCCCGACTACCCCTCCGTCGTTGGGCCACTGGTGGAGGTGAGCGGAGGCTGAGGTTGGGTGGGGGGTGCGGTTGCCAATAGGCTTGTAATTCCCCCTCACTTAGAAATGAATTCCATCTAATCTCATTCCACCATGTCAAATAGCAGCACGACACGCTGTTTTATACTGTAACATTTGGTTATACTGAAGCAGCTGAGTGCCTCCCGCTCCAGCCCAACACCCTCTGGATATTAAAACTCTGTGTAATATTTCACTGAGATCGGATGTGTCTTAAACACAGTGCATTAGCGTGGCCCTGATAAATACTTCCACCAAGTTTGCAGTCTTATGTATCTGGTCCAATAAACTTAAACGGCAGATTCTGTAGCTGTGTGATTTACTACGATCTCCCGACATTAAGAATCAAGGTTGAACTTACAGAAGGAGAAAATGACACCTGGCTGTATTTGACAATGACACCAATCCATTTAAAAGATTATTGGATATATTGCATATTGAAAATATGCTCAATGGTGGGCTGACCATATGCGGACGATGCAACCTCATCCTTAGAAGATAACTGCAGTGTTTGGGTTGGTATTGCTATATTATATAGTTTAAGGGTATCATTATCACTTTTTAGATCTAAGAAAAAAACGCAACTGCACTGCTGGTTGCTCTTATATGTTTATTACTTTATATATTTCAGCCACATTTTGGGATGAAAGTAAAAGCACAGGGACTTTTCCATCGTAACTTGGTCCACTTCATGACCTTCACAAAAAGTTGGACCGAATAACTTTGCCATCCTAAACATTTACTGACGCTGCAGAAAGTGTGCACAGCATTTAATTACAGAACTACAATGTCATTAAAATTCACTACATTCGGATTTGTATTTGGATCAGCACCAAATTACACACACTCATATATATCAGTCCCTTAAACATGCCAGATTTGTTTTTCCCATCAAGATCCATTAATTATTTTCTGAGAAATCAGCGAAAGCGCCCTATTTCGTGAATAATTAAGAAGTAAAAAAAAAGATTGTGGATGGGTTCTTTCCTGAGCCATACCACGTCCTTCCACCAAGTTTCATGGTAAACTGTCCTGTGCTTTCTGCGTAAACTTGCTAACAAACAAACACACAGACTAATAAACAAACAGCCTGGGGGGGAAACACAAGGTACCCTACAAAGGAAATCTGCTTAAAAAGAAATAAACAAACAAACGACATCTTACGTTAGTTCATTATTTATCCATCACTTTAAAAAAATGCTGTTAGCTCAATGTAGCAGCTCGTGGAAGGTTTTAAGATTCTGAGGTTGTTTGCAGCAATAATTTATTCCTTTAAAGTCGTAATCAGGCAGCATCAGAGGAATGTGAGAAGTTCAGCTCCACTGCTACCTTCCCATCAGTGAGTCATTATTAGAATATTGCTGCTCTTAAGTAGCTCACTGACTGGCTGACCAGCTCTGAAATACACACTAAACCACTTGCTGGCCTGCACAAAATGGCCGATTGGCTCATTGCTTTCAGTGATAAAATGAAGAAACTCACAACAAGGAGAACGCTGACACCTGCTAAGTTGTTTTTCCTCTCAAATCGAAGGTATTTTTGAAAAAAGAAAAAAAAACTTTTAATGTGTTGTTCAGTCAGTTGTGTTATGGTTAGACATTGCATTAACCAGCTTCCTTTTAGAGTGAACTGCTGAACCACTTTGACTAAATAATGTCCAGTTAAGATGTAGTTAATTAGAAACTAAACTGTAGGCTTGTTTTTTTGATAAAATAATAAAATTGGTTATATATTTGAAAGTTCAGAGCTCAGTCCAAACCAACATATTTTACGTGGACAAAAAGTCGGACAAATTTGTTCAATGCAAATTAATTGTTAAACCTTCTGGTTAATATTTTTTTACATAAGGGTTTTCAAGACAATGCTCCTTTAGTTTGTCCATCGAGACAATCGAGTATAATTGCTGCTAAAACCCATTTATTTGATTACAGGTTGTTAATTATTGTGAATTAAGATTAAAGTTTTGAAGCGACTGGACCATTTCAGTGTTCTGAATTATACAATAAACAGCCCCAAAGGCACAAACACATGCACACAGGCAAACACAACTGACGGACACTTAAATATATTCATTTGGCTCGTGTTAAGCTCATTTCCAGCAGATGAGGAAATGGAGTGGGTTTTTTTGTCTTCCTTTTCATCTTTCGATGGGATTTAGGAAGCATGTAAGTGAGGTTTTCTTTGTTATTTACACCAGGGCCTGGGCCCCTAAGTTTATCCTGCCTCATATGGAGCCAGCTTAAGACATGGTGAGCCCGGGGAATAATGCCTCTTAGTGGAAACAAAATGACTCCTGTATTTCATCTGTTGTTATGGTAAAGAGCGGTGGCTCTAAATGACCACTTCTATGCATATGTGGATTGGTGTTTGCCCTCGCTCTGGCAGGGAGCCAGTGGCTGAACCTTCTGTTCCCCATATGGTAGCATTGTGGTGAAAATGCTGGACAATCACCCACCTCCCTGGGAGAAGCCCCGGGTCTCGCTGCTGGAACCGAAACTGGTTTCACTTTTATATTAGAACCCCCCCCCCCCATAGGCGACCAGACAGCCTGTGGGCACGGACACACACACACACACAGACACAAATTCAACCTCACACTTACACTCATTTATTGATAAATATACAGGTTATTTTCCAAACTGCATGATCACCACTAAGGATTTGCATTAAAGGGGGTGTGTGAAAGAGGCTGAATGATTTAGCGAAAAGGGAACGGTAGATGTCTGCAATCCAAAAGATTAAAAGTCATTCGATACCCATGATATTGATGCTTAAAAAAAAATCCTATTTCTCTGTAGCATCTCTATAAATGTTATCATCGTGTATTACTCCATTAAAGGAGAGATTTAGTTTAAATCAGTTCACAGGTTTACTGATCTCATCTGAGGCTTTCCTCATCGAAATAAATATCTCATCAGCACCTCTGTCTTCATGTAATAAATCACTTTGTTTCATTCGCTCAATAGTTGATCAAACACACACACACACACACACACACACACACACACACACACACACACACACACACACACACACACACACACACACACACACACACACACACACACACACACACACACACACACACACACACACACGAAGAAAGACAGCAACTGTACAGTTACAAGTGAGCGGGGCCCCTGGCGGAAATACCTACAGGCTCTAATAGCTCACTTGACTAATTTGGAATGAATTTGAGAAAGTTCATTACTATATGTAAATGCGTAGCCACGATGAAATTTGCCAGATCTGCAAAAATGCTGATGATGCAGCGGCAGACAATATGGGCCGTGTTGTTTTTTTTAATGAACAATGCTTTCCCCCGCAGACGGATAATGTGATTACCCGTTGCTCCCCCTCACCAGTCGGGTTGTCTCAGTTTGCTGAAGTTATCGTGTCCTCCCCGTCACTCGGCTCTGTTTGCATGGCTGTCACATCGGCCACCCTTAATGGAGAAATTAATTACCACTGGTGTCATCTCTCATGACACAGGAGTCAATTTGATCATGTTAACCAAATGAGAGGACCACTTGATATACCCGTCCTTTGTAATCATGCTTTGATGGAGAGGATTAAAATGCATTTAGGCTATTTAACAGTATTCATTAGCCACGACTGCCATTATGTGATGTGAACTATTAATTGATTGAGGAGGTCACATTCTCACTCTTTAACCTTGGTAAAAGTATAGAGATGTCACACAGATCAAAAATAATATAAGAATATTAGAGGCGCTAAAATGTATCAATTTAGCATTAGCAACTGCCAGATGAGATGTTATTAGCAGAAAAATAGTCTAGATGATAGAAAAATATAAAAGCTTGGATGTCTTTCGGCTTTATCACACTAATGTCACAGTGTGGCAAAGTTTTACTGATTTCAGTTAGTGGTAAAAAGTATCTTTGAAATCTTACTTTCTTCATGTTCTTCACTGTATTTCAATTTAATGTGACATTACCCTTTTGCCTCATTATATTTTATAGGCAAATATTGCACATTTTAAATCCATTAAAATCAAATAATTTCATCAATCTTTCTTGCTAACTCATCAAATAATCAAACATGTGATAAGCATATAAAACCAAACAAACATACCAGTTGTATAAATGGGAGAAACAGATACAGTAGCAGTGGTTGTAAAGACAACAACTCCCGTGATTCTACACTACTTCATGATGTCTAAAGTAGGATTCTGAATTTGATTAGTTGTAATCAAGATTTTTATATTGTGGTATTTTGGTACTTTTATATAAGCAAAAGATCTGAGTAAGTACTCCAGCACTGTTTGTGCAGTCCTAATAAAGCTTGTTAACCCAACTCTGACTTGTTTAAATGGGAATCCCCTGCCTGCCTCTTGACACACACACACACACACACACACACACACACACACACACACACACACACACACACACACTAGACCTGTCAAAGGACTCCTTTGTCCGCCTCATTATTCATTTCTTCTTCCACCAAAGTTCACTCCTAAGCCTACCCTGGACTCCCCTTACTGGAGCCATCTGAATGTTGCTTTGTCGCTCCTCGCAGGTTTTTCATAGAGCTCAGGCCAAGCTTAACTAATCACTCATAAATGTTGCTGAGTGGACGGCCACCGCACACGGCAAAACAAATCGCTCGCCATGAGCACTCTAATTGGCCTCAAGGTCAGAGGCGAGTCGGCGTTTGGGAGGAAAATACAACAACACTCTTTAGGTAAAATCTGTCTTCTACTTTCTTGATTCCACACACACACACACACACACACACACACACACACACACACACACACACACACACACACACACACACACACACACACACACACACACACACACTTATGCAGGCATATATTGAACCAGGCTGCAGTTTGTGCACGTACACAAACAGCCCCCCCCTGCGCTCTTCGATAAACCACCCTCTCTCCACCACTGCGCGGGTTTGTGAATTGTTAAAGAGTAACAAAGCTGTTTTGTGCCCGGCAGATAAAAGACCTGTGTACCGGTGAGGTCAGACACTCCATAAATATGTTGGCTCTTCTTATTACAAGCTGTGTCCATGACAAAGGACAAACAGCTGGGAAAAGAAATGCTACATGGCAGGAATGGACAAGGGCCATTTTCAGCCTGGCTGGTCAGACACCAGCCCCTGAGCTGTCCCCACCGAGGCTGTTTACTTGACCCACAGGAGAGAGAGAGAGAGAAGTTGACACAGAATAAGCCCCTCCTCTCTCTTCTCTCTCTCTCTCTCTCTCTCTCTCTCTCTCTCTCTCTCTCTCTCTCTTGATGACAAAGATTAAGCCTTGGAACAATATATCCAATGCTGAGGAAGGGTCATCAATTACCCCGTGATACTCTTCATTACCCTCCACCTGTTTCATCCACCACTTCCCCTTAATGCTCCGCCTGGCTGTGTACGCATCACGAAGGGAAGTTTAAGACAGCATGTAGCGGTGTATTTACATACCTGCTGTCAGATTAGCATGTGTAGAAATGTGACACTCTCCAGGTGTAAGGTGTTGTTGAATTGTGTCGGGGAAGAAAGGATCAGAATAAACTTACATTTCACATTTTTGAGGTTGATTCTTATGAAGGACAAAAAATAACACAAGTATATAGAAATAAATGTGGTAATATATAATTAAATAAATACATAAATGAAAAAAATGTAATACAATTTCCAATGAAAAAGTCTATTTCTGTATTCCTACATTTATTTATTTATTCATTTATGTTTTTCTGCATTTACTTATTTCGTTTTTTCTGTATTTTTACATTCATTTATTTCTGTTTTTTTGTGTCCAAATGTCTCCAGCCTGATTGGTGGTGTCGCTGTGATCATCAGATCTACTTTTTCTGTCTTGAGTTGATCGGTACACAGTTTTTTCTCCCCAGCCATTTTACATTTAGGGAGATTAAATGTACCAGACGGGAAATGTAACTGAGTAGTTAGGAATATATAACAAATTAGCCACTGGTTAGCCATTATTTCAGTGGCTGGTCAAACATTTATTCAAGACTCTGAAGCTGTGAGCAAAATAAAATAAAAAAATTCTGTGAAAAAAAAGCGTATGTTGTCTGTTGTTTGAGGCATCAAATTACATTTCCTATGCAAGAGAGATTTCAAGAAATTGGAAAAACATTATTATTTTTGTTTAATTTTTACAGGGAAAATTATTTTCCCTGAATATATTTTATTTTCCACTCTGTCTGAATTTGATTATTTCTGATATGAGAATCAGTCATAGTGGAGGAACCGGTTAATGTTTGATAAAGAGAATTGGTTTGTGAAAGAGAGAAACTTAATTGGCAGCGTGTGAGGTGCATTCCGAAAATAATGCAGAGCAGCTTTTACTCAACGTGACTCTTGAAGACAGCTTTTCTGAGAATCACAAGGAGGGTGAATATAAATAATCCAAAGAAAACACATGAATCCATGCATGTGTTTTCTTCTGCCTTCTCAGGTAACTCATATTTACAACAGTGTTAATTAAAGCAGATGCACAGGTCATGTTTGGCCAGTTCATTAACTCACTGCTGTTCATCTCCCAGACTTTGACTGGTGAAATCTGGAGGACCAGCTTAAGCGAAACTTGCATTTGTATGTTCTCCTTTCTGTTCTTTTAATATTTGGACTTGACCTTATGGGATTTTTTAAATCAAGACATACAGCAAACAGATGCATCTTTGGATATATCAGTGTTTTGAATGGTTAATATTTAAAAGAAAAACATTACATTAAATTGTCTTCTTTCTCAGGTTTGTTATCGCAGCAGAAGGTTTCATTTTTCTTTCTTTCTCTTACTTTTTTCTCACCAGATTATATATTCATGTAAAGTCTGGGATTCCTTATCTGGGCTGACCCTCTGTGCTTGCTCTGCGTCACAGTGGATGCGAAGGTGGGGATTTGTTTGTTCAGTTGATTTTGGCTGCTGTGTTTCTCATTTTGTCTCAGATGATGCTCATCAGAGCAGCGCTCTTTGGGGAATTGTGCTTCTGCTTCTCCTCCTCTGAGATAATTAATATTTAAAAGATGTTTACCAAGTTTAAAATTTTCTACAAATGTTGATTAATTGTGCTGTTGGTGCTTTAGAATCGCTGTTGTTTCATTTTAGAATCAAATGAACTTTCTTACTTTGCAAATAAAAGTCTGTTTTAGATACACATGTGTCAGGATTACATGCAGTATCATCTATTAATACCTTATTCTGATAGTAAAAGTACACAACATGTTTATTTGGATAAATATATAGAGGGAACAATACTATAATTCCCATTATTTCTTCACTCTCTTACAATTTATGAAAAATAATGTTAACCTTTTACACATTTTTGTGTAGTATCTAATTTCACCTATTAATTATTGAGTTGCTTCACATGAACTCTGATGGTGCCTTCTCAGTGCTATCTGTTTCAAAAGGCCTCATGCAAAATGAATTAAGGGGTACGTATTGAAGAAACCTAATTCTTAAGGGAGGGGGATCTGTTGAGGTGTATTTAAGGGGCAATGCTTGTAATTTATGAGCGCCTATTTTTTTGTAATTAAATACCACCTGATTATTTAACACCACTGTGTGGCTCTGTCTAGAATGGGTGCAATGCCGTTTGGACTATCAAGTAACTATTGTCTCACAAAATGAGATATTAACTGAATTGAAAACCATCCCCTGTCGCATTTGATAATTTATTTGCATAATTAGGTCTTAATTTTAATTCACTATGCAAATATATGCCCCTTTTAAATTGCATTTAAATGTGAACTGGATCCACTGTCAGGCCTAATGTGAACGTATTTAATTTTATTATCTGAGAAGCATGAGAAATTGTTCGGGGCTAAATAGGAAAAGGGGCCAGCACTGGTGATTTAACAGTGTTTGAAATAAAATACACAAACATCTCTGAACATTTTAGCCATATCTCAGAAAAAAAGTCAATAAGGTTGTTTTCACAGTGTCCTCCAAGAACTTGGTGTTGGGAGAATTATACAGTATCTGTTTCTATTTGGATGTCCCTTCCTTACCAGGGAGTGTTATCTCTTGTTTCACTTTTTTAAAGGAGTTGTGCTCAGGAGGCATGTATTGCCATCTATTATTCCGTGAATCAAATGGGGGCAGAGACGGGGCAGCTGAGAAAAAGCAAGCCTCCCGTCCAGTCCAATGGTGGCCTTTGTGGACCGAGGGAATACAAACTCCAAGACAGGACAAAGTCAGAGGAAATTGACCTGCTTGATCCTTTCCCTGAGAGGGAGGCGGCGCTCCGTCTTTCATCTTTTCCCGAGGGCCCAGATCTTTGAGCTACACTTAACAAACAAAATACTGTCTGGACCTAACTCAGGGTAGAGGTTGTCTGAGGAGCTTGGAGATGCTGATACCCAGGGTGGCAGTGGGCTGGTAAGGAGGAGGAGGAGGAGGAGGGTAACCTGAGACAGATAGGCCTCTGGGGTAGGGAAGTAGCCAAAAGGGACAAATTAGCTTTAGACAATAGGGGACCTTTTTCACCAGGGGGATAATTAAACGTTTCTTCATCAAAGCTGAGACAGTTTGCAAGCTGCTCTTTTTGTAATTCTATCATGTTTGCCCCTGAGATACGCATTTTGTATTTCGTCCACCCCCCACCACTCAAACCACTTCCTCAGTACATCGGCATTACCATTAATTTAGATTCTGTTTGATTATTGTGTTGAGGGTGTTAATTACACAGAGCTAGCACCAGCCTAAATTAGCTCTGTGGAGACAGAGGGTCTATTGGAGTGACATACTAGCATTAGCATACTGCACAAATACCTTTGTTATCAATTCTTGCTGAATGTGAGAAGTATTCAAAGACACAAACTTGCTGTGATGTTAGAAAACCTTTTGCTGTTGTTGCAGGGCATGATCATAGCGTTACAAGGGACGAACGACTGACGATAATGTAGGTTTCAGTTAGTAAGTGAGCCAACTTGTCACGTAACAAAAATCGAAACAAAGTTATACCTTAGAGAAGTTAACAAGACTCAAACTTACCCTACTTTTATGTGTGCTTGTGTCATGTAGTACATGCCCTAATGGGGGTGATGCATAATGTGCATGCCTCTGAATGTGCGTATGGGCAAAAGACATTGTGTGACGGGTCTTTTTCCTTGGCCACTCAGCTGTGGACCACAGGGTCTGTTGTGTGCCTTGGATCACACGGAGGAAGCTGAATGATGTTGCCCCAGCTCTCTGAAGGAAGGCCATGCTTGGCTGGCTCCAGAACAGCCTTAACAGGATATCACAGAAGAAACTGTGGCTTTTGTCCAGCTCTCCTTTTTAAAAAAAAAAAACGAAAAAAGCTGTGTCAAAGGGACTTGGGAGGGTGTTTCTTTTTCAACAGATGCTAGAACAGTGTGTAGTGGCTCTCTGGAAGGCCATATCTACAATGGCGCCTATCTAACCCTGTGACATCATCAAAGAGCGTGCTGTGTGGGGCTGCCGCGCTGCAGTGTAGGATTCATGCCATTACAACACCAGCAACATGTCTCTTATGGCACCAGTGAACAACGCTGAGCACCAGTGCTTTCAACCCCGCTGGAGCGTTTTCAAACACACGGCTGCAACAAGGTAAAACCATGAGTTCAGATTAAGAGTCAGTGCCAGACAGACGGCGCATTTTCTGTTCATATCTAAGTTATCATTAAATACTATCAGTAAAAATATAGTAGTTTGAATTGGGAGGGCAATGGATATAATATGTAACAATTCTTTATAAATATATTTTGATGATATATGCATTATCCAAAATGTTTCCAAGAATGTTCAAACACAAAAAAATCCCAGATTTTACTCAAGGTAACAGGACATTTTGGTCCTTTATATTGCTTCATATCTGCTTTACTCATGACTTTTCCCTTCTCTGCTATAACTTCCGGGTTGTTTAACAAAGGAAAAACCCACTGCTAGCCGTGTTAGCAAGTCGGCTGTTTGTGTTGGTCACTCGTAATGGATCATGATCATTTGTTGCTGTGTACACTTTGATACATTACCTCAACCATCAATATGATTTGAGTTGCGTTGGTGGTGGTGAAGACAACAACTCCCATGATCCCACGCTGCGTCACCACGTCATCAAACTAGTTCTATTGTTATTGTTTTCATCAAGAGACCCCTAGTGGCTGAAGTTACATAAAGAAACATCTTATTTGATATATTATTTAATAGAGAGACGAGTGAAATAAATAATAATAATAATAAAACACTTAATCTACTACAAATTGGGTCTGCGTGTACAGTATGTCAACAATATGCCTACATACGCACAGGGAGCATCACAGAGTCAGACAGAGTGTTTGCCTCGCTGTGAGCAGCCCATCTCTGTGAAAAGCCTTAGCCTCAGGGCTATAGACAGACCCCTGGGACCAGCAGGCACTCAAGGGCCTATTTGTTCAACAGAATGTGTTATTCTATCACAGCAAGCCTGTCACAGCAGCAATCATTCAAATACCCATTCATTTCTGGAATTCTGAATCCTTGGGCCTCCCAGGACCATCAGGACTTGTTTGTTTGTTTAGTTTTTGGTGAGGGCTTGTCTCTTTGATTCATAGACACTGGAGCTAGAATTACTCGGTAGGACACGTATTTGTTCTTCAGCGAGGTTTTAAGACTGAATCCATGGCGTCCCTCAACAAGCATAAAAATCATAGGAGCCGTAATAATAAAAGATTACATTATCTGCCATAACTTTACTTAAAATAGATAACACAGAGCCAGAGAATAATGTTTTTTATATCATTATGACATCCTGTAATTTAACATGTTGTCACAGAGGTTAGAGACTATTAATTAATCAGTTATAATAACCGATGGAATATACAGCAGCATTTCCCAGTCAGAAATACATTAAACATATTGTCTTTTACACACATTATGATAGGGTGCATTGCCTCTTGCTCAATGCATGCTGGGATATACTCGTTGGCCTTGTGTAACCCAGAAGAGGATGAGTGGTATATGGAAGAGCTGATTTGATATTGATTGGTAATGATATGATCTTTTCCAGCCTCTCACAGCATCACTGGTTTCTCTGGCTCCGCACAAGGGGAACAATGTGCATCCTCCGAGACAAAGTAATGTGAGATCTTGAAAACAGTTTGAAGGTAACTTTGTCAACTTGGTCTTTCTCATCGTGTTGAGGCTAAATCAGCAGCCTCCTGTTAGTCGCCGCAGTCATTTCAAATCCACCTCCATCCTCGCTCATGAATGTTTTTCTAATTGAAAGTGATATCTCGGAGAGAGTCGTTGGTCAGGGGCTGTGAAGAGTGGTGGTACAATAGACCTGTCAGGGTTGATGGATCTCCAACACAGCTGGGATATGGGTCCCCAGACCAAAGCCAATAAGAGCAGCGGCGGCATGTAAAGACAGAGGGCTCAGCGCCGTCCGTCCACGACCCAAACAAACACATGCACACCTGTATATAAACACACACACACACACACACACATACCTGATCAATAACATATTCCACTGTGGGAGGAGAGGGTGTGTTGAAATGCATAACTGGGATCAGGGTGAGTTAAAGTGAAGGGGGCTGCAGATAGTTTCTCATAATCAGTATTTGTACTGGAGCGCTGGATTTTTTTAGTTAAGTATATAATCAATGAGCTGGTCCATTTGGGCTCGGCTGGTTGGTGATAGCCAGTCATTACAGATTGGCCCGAGTGAGTAATGGGACTCCCACAGAGCAACGGTTTCAACGCAATTCAATAAGTGGACGTGTGGGAGGGGACGTGGTGATGGGGGCGATGCTTTTGGGTTGGGGGGGGGACACGTTAACTCAGCCACAACAAAAGCCTGTTTTAACACATTGATGTTCCTTTTATTTCTTGACTAAGATAATGAAGGGGATTAAACTGTGTATTCTCTTTTCATTCCATGACTTCATGCACTAATCCCGTCATCTAAGGTGGTGAATATTCCAGTTTAATCTCAGGCTTACTTCACTTTTTGTTCTACTTGAAAAACAAAACAAGGCGCCCTTCATCTGCCAATTAATTAGGAGGGTATTAATATTTCAGTGCCTTATGATACAATGGTGGCTGCTCCGAGACAGAATTCACAACAGCTCCTAATGGAATATTGATAACATGGTGACGTTACGTGCGACTTTTTCTCAGCTTTCACTGAAGGTGTGCACGAAGCGAGGGTTCATACACTGGTCACACGTTTTTATTTTTCTGTAACTAAAAACCTTTACGACAAATTGTTCAGTGTTCTGTCGGGTGACTGGTCCAGTATTTTCATTCTTGACCAAATTCGAACATTAACAAACAAATAAAGTCTAATAATATTTTACACCAAACAAATTAGTTATTACACATATATTATGTGGTATATGTAATTATATATATATATATATATATAAATATGTGTAGTATTTGTCTCTCCCTGCAGCTAACTCAACCAAGTTACCAAACTAAAAGTGGCTGGCTAATATATAACCCGATCAGATTGATTCTATTGATTAGATCGATGACCAATGAGTTAATGGTGTTTGGTCGACACTTCTGACCTGACACCTTGATAGATGGCAAGATTTGAAAGTACATTTTACAAAAAATATACAAATTTACAAATATAGATATGCAATATACCTTAAATTATAGATGATTATAGTATCAGGCAATGGGAATCATATTAGACTAAATTATTGAATATTTAAATTGTTGTCTGCTAGTATACTTGTTTAATTTAGTTATTTTCAGGTTTCTCAATAATACTGATTGTAAACACACACAAAAACACATTTCTACATTACATTCAAATGTAATTATGATACAATAATAGCTCCCTTCCCTTGGACTTAGACACAAACATTTTAAATAATAACTTATGACTGAATTGAGTTTAAGCAACATTTTGCATCTGTTTGTTTTATGATTCACACAATGGTAAGACCTTTTCATGAGAATAAAATATTTGCTGCACTGGTCTAACTCATGTTATAATACATAACATGGTATTACAAATATATATAACGGTAAATTATGAAAATCTTCCTTATAGCAACACATGGCCTTAACAATGGCATTATCCCTTTGATTTTCCTTTTATCTGAAGAATCTCCATCACTTTATCATATCTTTCGACTGCATTGTCATATTAACCAGGGCAGAGAGGTCAGGCCCTGCTGACCATTTTCCCTTACATAGCATAACATGACAGAATAACAGAAAACAGTCATATGTGCAATATTCAGCCATTAAAAGTCCACGTTTGACGTAGCATGTCAAAAGTGTGTAATATTCATGCCAGTCTCCCAACATCCTGTCAATCACTCCGTTGTGTAGTTCTGCTCCGTCTTCTTAATATTGACTAAGATTTGCATGAAGGTGTTCACAGATTCCACAAGGGAAATATTTGGGACACAGGAAGCATTCCTGTGCCAACAAAACCTTTCAAAGCTGTTGTTTTACATTTATTCATTTCATTATTCCTCATTTTCATGCCAAACCCATAATTATTTTCACATTAACACCTGCTGCATTTCCCATGTGTGCGTATGTTTGTTCTATCCGTTTCATCTTCATCATTAGGTGTGGTAGCCGCGGCCACACGCTGATGTTTATTAAGGTAGAAAGTCAGCTTCATATATCTGTCAGTGTGTGCAGCAGCAGCAGCAGCAGCGGGATAAACCTGCGGTTGTGGTGTGAAAGAGGTGCAGATTTTGTTCCTCTTTTCTTCTCTCTGGCACGGCTCACACTGGCAGAGCTCGTGTTATTCATGGACAGACTCATTTCCTGCAGCAGCAGCCGCACGGTTCGATAGTGAAGCTGTAAAACAGTTTCAGCTAGCCATAAACACATTTGATGAAAACAAATTAGGAGCGAGAAATATAACTGACGGAAAACATAACAGCCGGCAATGGAATCACATTAGTGGGGACGCTGGATGCCGCTGCAAATAAATGTACATTTAATAAATGGATAAATACAACACATAAAGGCCCATGTTGCCAAAACTCATTCATCATTTAAATGTCTCCCTCTTTTTCCATTAAACCCCATATTAAAACACCTTTCAAATTAATGTGAGGCTTTAACAAGTTGACAGTTCACCACTACAGTAACCTGTTGACACTCAGGTCCTGAAACATCACTTGAGGGGAATTGAACGCCTTTCAGATGAAATCACTAATGGCAATAATCTTTTGACAACGTGAGATGAACGTCTTTTTTTTTTCTCCGTGACGCAGAACTATTGTTGTTAATGAATTTTTAATATCCTTAATGACAGGAGAGGAACGATGTAATTAAAAGAGCAAGTTACGAAAATCGCTGACTTCGGCTCTTTATGGGGACCGTTTTAATGTTACTTTAATTAGAGAACTAACACATTATCTTAATGAACAGATTGCCTTCAAGGAGACCATTTCCCCTGCCGAGCTCAAACTAGCCGCTATGCATATAAAGAAATTTCTTTTTATAAACGGTGAAATAATGAAAGCGGGCGGTGGTGTTGAAGAAAAGATACACACCAACTTCCCTGTAGCACAGCATCATTTATTCTTTGTAAACACAAAGTCCTGTGTTGTGCGGCAGGGATGACAGGTCTGGCCTGGTTGAGGAGGGGGATTGAGGGCAGGCGTGGTTGCAGCAGACGCTTTGTGGCATGAAATACATGCATAAAGCCAAATGTGGCCAACAAGCGGACAAATTGACCACTCCACAACCTTGACACTGTTGACACCTGGACACCCATCAACATTTTTTTTTTACTCGCTGCACGGCTTAGAGGAAGACATGGGGTGGCAGGAGTGAGGTGAGTGTGTTTTTTACGCTGGGGAGCTTTGGGCAGTTGAGTTTAATTTGGGATTTACAAGTGACATTGTGCCCCCATGGCTGTCTTCCTACTGGGCCAGGTTTATGGAGTGAGACAGTGGGGGTCTTTTCCTTGTGATTAGCAGGCCTGCGAGCAGCCATGCACAAAGTATTATAGCCCACAGCATTATGTATCAGAGTTTACAGACCCCCGCCATCTCCGCAGACCCCTTCATCAACGCACGGTCAGGCCTCCACCTTCACTCACACCTTCGGAAGGTCAAACCTCTCAAACAAGCCAATAACTAATGAAGACGTGCAACCTCTCCAACAGACACAAGTAACATTTGAGAAGAAAAAAAAAAATCAGAAGCACAAAAATGGAACACGCACGTGAACACACACACACACACACACACACACACACACACACACACACACACACACACACACACACACACACACACACACACAGAGAAGAACAGATTAATATTATTAAATGATTTTGGGGTTTCCAACTAAGGGGGAAAGCAGAGTATGAACTGTGAACAGCCACATGACGACCCAGAGGCTTATCTCACAGAGGCTGTTTGGCTTAAGCCATGGCATTAATACACTGATAGCCTAAGGAATAGCCAAGCATAAAATGAATGTGAAAGGATGAAGAAACAACAAGAAAAGGGAGGAAGAAAGAGGATGAAAGTGGTTAGGCCTCCAGCTTAACAGACCAGAAATATAGAACTACCAGGAGCATTACAGGGAGACCCTCATTGATATGAGTATTATTTCGGAGACATGCTTTTGTTGCTGCTTCACAAACAAAACCGAGAAACACTAATAGAAATAACTTTTTTTCCCCTGGAAACTTCTCCAGGAAGATACAACACCTAGAAAGATATAAATATTCAAAGGTAAAAAAAAATAAATAAATAGATAATGAACTCGGACACATTCATCAACAAGACAGAATAATAAGGTGCACTAAGACTGATAATTGAATTTGAACAAACATAAAGATCCCGGGAAACAGAAGGGATTGAAGGAAACAAATCCTCCGCACAGCCTTTTGTACCCTTGGCCCAGCGCTGAGGCTTTTATCCCTTTATTTTATTGATTAAAAAAATCCCAGAGGCACTAAAACGTACAGTCAATGATTAATGTCCCTCTCAGAAAAAGAAATTATATGGAATAAATTAAACTACTGCAGCAGCAAATTGAAAAATAAGAATGTAAATGAGCTTTGAATACTTAATATCATAGAGAAAAATAGGCAATGAGGCCCAAAAATGATGAGGGATTAGCACAGAAACATGACATTAGCTCTAATGGTAAAGAGTAGATTTTCTCTACTGTCAAAATTTAACTGTCGCGTCTGATTTTCTGCCAGGTAAAATGACAAATGGGAGACAGCGTGTGGCAATCGAAAGGTCTAACCTTGTTCACAAGGTGAATAATATGGACTCAGAGTTGCATATCACTACTTCAAGAATGAAATAAGAGAATGGAGGGATTATATGTTTTGAAATGCAATCATAGGGACTAAGCAGCACTTATCGTTGGTATGATTTCACAGTGGTTTCTGCAGTCAAAGCATTTATTTGCAGCTGTGGCGGGGAAATACTTGTAAATAATAACACAGAGTTGTATTTGTGCTGAATGGAAGCAATAAACATGACCTCATGTAGCTTTTTGCAGCACCCACATATGCACAGGCGCAAACAAGCTCTCGTACAGTAGTTAAAATGCAGTTTTCGGCTGCTCTCCTGCCTCCCGCATTACTCCTCCAGTTATCCAGCAGGAGAGAGGAAAGGTGTGAACTGCATCATGCACGGTTCTCTCAGTTGGAACCTTTAATTATAACTTCACAGTATCAGTTACAGCAACCTTGCACAGATGCTAAAACCCTCAGAGGCTTGGCTACTCTACCTTACTTAATCTGAGCGGGAGGCACCGAGACAGTGCCGTGCCATCAGCCAATTCAATCACAAGGCAGGACGGCGCCGCATCCTGCATCGGGGGTCCAATCACAGCACAAAACACTTCAAGTCATGTGACACAGCTACTTAGCATCCTTCATCGACACCTGTTTTCTTTTTTCTGTGAGCGCAATATTGTTTTTTGCCTCTTCCTCCCTGCCTCTCGCACGCAGGCTCCCTCTTTCCAGAGGATATAGTGAGGTCTGCGCGTGCAGAGCTAAAGACGCTATAAAAATTGCTGAGGTATAAAATCGAAAGTGCTCAAGCTGTCTGCGACCGGAATTGCTGGCTGGCTCGGGCCTGTTGGAGGTGGTGAAGGATCCCCGGCCAAGACCTGCTAATGTTGTAAATCAGAGAAAGTTTGGGCTTGTTTGTTTACATATTACAGGCTTTTACAGTGGGCCAACGACAGTACACAAGGAGCTGTGCATGGCCCAGCCTATTGTATGGGTCATAAAACTAAAGAATATAATGGGTGCGTGCCGCTTGAACCACCCACTCCTGCACTTGTTCACCAGTAATGCTGTTTTGTTCTTGTGTTACACGAACAAACATTTAAAAAAAAAAACACAACAAGGATTTCTCTCAGCTGCATATTGTGGGTGAGAAACTGTATTTCAACAGTTTGGTCTCATAAAAACACGAATAGAAGGATATTTTGAGTCAGATTTATAGCAGTTGATTAGTCAGAAAAGTCACAAAACGTGGCAGCTCCAAATTATTTTTTTTACAATTTTATAAAGATGAATAAAACAGCACAACCACTATAAGACATTAATCATCTGGAAAATGTGATGCATGGCTACAAAAAGATGACTAGCTCTGGGTAAACAAAGTCATTTGGCTGACAAAATGATGAGGTTTTTACAGGTACGATGCTTAACAATGATTTTAATTCTTGTATTTTTGGCTACATAAAAAGATTTGATTATCGTGATGAATGCAAAATTAAATAAAAGTCCGAAAACATCTCCTGGAAACCTGCAGAGCAAGAGCAGATACAAAAAGTAGTTTGTGTGTGTGTGTGTGTGTGTGTGTGTGTGTGTGTGTGTATAATCCCCATGTGGTTCACGGATACATACTGTGGCAGTATACTGTATATTTTTTAAAACATCCACTCAGGTGTTACCGTGTCTTTCCGAATGCACTGTGAGCCAAAACACTTATCCTTAAGAGAGATCAAGCTTGCACGCTATCTTATCAGCGCTTACAGTGGTGCACATACAGTAGATGTACACTCAGCCGCTCATGCACACTCTGATTACAGGAGATCAACGGCAGGTCAGAGACTCCCAACGTACACTTGCTTCTAATCCACAAGCGCCTCGCTGTACGTATGTGCAGGAACGTGAGCGTGTGTGTGTGACAGAGGGAAAGAGAGAGAGAGGAGAAAGAGAGGGTTTTCGTGTCAGCAGCACTGGTCTGGTTGTTTTGTGACAGTCATAGGCGAAGCGCAGGAAATGCACCACGATGTGGACCAGTCACAGTTGAATTTCTTCAGTGATAAGGATAGATTTTTTTTTTTTTACCAAGAGGCCTGACAGTCCATCCTTACAGCCCCATGATGCACTTTGCTGAGGTTTGATCAGTAAAGCAAAAGTACACTTGAAAAAATGTAGTGTGTGTTTGTGAAGTGCAGGGAGGAGTGTTATTAATAATGTTTCTTTTTCCTTCTGTGCATTTTCTTGTTTTCGTCTGGTCGGATTTAAAAGGACGTGTGACGCCTGACCTCTTACACGTGCACTCGCAGCGACGTACACACACACACACAAAAAGAGGAGGGGAGGGGGGGGGGGAAATGAAGGATGGAGGAAGGTGACAGGTAAACAAATTCAGTGTCATATTCTCCTGCTGTCTTCACTGTGCCACTTGGCATTTTAATGGAAGGGAATCTGATGTAACATATAGTGGTAACTACAACAGCAGCCTCGTACCAGAGGGGAAAACTTAACTCCTCAGACCTATGCATTAAACATATTGTAGAATAGAGTGTAACATTTATCACTGTCATTCCTAGAGAGTTTGTGTAAATTTAAATGCGCTCAAGCGTGCTGATTCCCCCCCCCCCCACAATGTATGCGTACAATGCCACCCCAAAGCCCATTTTCCTGAAATCCTTCTCATTGTTCTGCACGACCATACCACCAAACAGCTATTCATCTTTGGGGAATATGCTGTACAGAAATGTCTTTGTATGTGGGGCCTTTTTCCGTCGCTATGTTCCATGTTTCATATCGCGGAATCCGTCCACCTATTTTTCATGGTTTGATGAAATGAAAAAAACTTAAGTGAAATACATATTTATTTCACTGCAAAACGCATTTGTAGGCTGATTTCAGCGAGATATGTATAAATGATGACCTACAAAATGGATTTCTGGCTCAAGGAATATTTCATAGAGGCTGTGTGTGGTATAACTGAATTGGTCATTTTATAAGAAATAAATTATATTGCTATAATCTATTACTGCTTTTCAGTTTCTCCCTCTGACCTACAGGGAAGAATATCAAGCGGAGAAAGGCCAAAAGACAATTAAATAAGACTTTGTGGATTATTCATGACAAGTACTTTTCCAGGATTATGGGCTGGAGTAAAATGGAACAATAATGTCTTTAAGTGTGGAATATATCGGGACAGCAGTGCATGGCAATACCAGCTGACACATTAAACATTAAAATAAATTACCTAACCTTTACAACTTGCAGTGCCAATAACAGGAAAAATGACAGATCATGGGTTATTATTCACTGAGAGATCCTATACATAATAATGATGTCATCAATAATAGCCACGATGACGTGGCTCCTGCAGCTTTTACAAAACATTTAAGTGAAACACTTTATTCTAAATCATCGGTTCTAATCCAGGCCTCGAGCAGTCGCCTGGAAAAAAAGGACACAGGCTTTAAAAGATTGGGGGAGAGACCGAGAATGACGGGTGCTGAGAGAAGAAAAGGAAAGAAATGAAAATGTGACACATTACATTTCTGTTACCAAACGGCACTCATGAGTCAATTTAGGAAATAATATGAGCAGGAATTCACTGAGGAGGCACATCAGTACTGAAACATGTAAGGTTGTCAGTTACCAGTGGACGACAAATATGTCTCATCTGACGAATAGCAGCATTATCCTGAAAGAGGTTCACAGGTAGCGCTGGTCTTTCATTTTTGGCCGGGCTGTTAGTAGAAGTCATCGTGTTTCAGGCTTTGATATTAAGCCTGTAAATGTGTTTATATAGATGATTGTTGAACGCTGCACTTTGCTTTCCTTTGCACACAAACACTGCAGCTCAACCAATGTAACTTCAGGATCGCAGCCACACTGAATGTGCATGCATGACAATTAGCATAATTTGCACACATAAAATCTGTGCATAAGAAATACTTTTTCTATAGTGCATCTTGTGATAGCATGTTAGCATCAATGCACTTTGTATAGGAATCAATGTGTGTTTTTTGTGCATATGTTCAAAGGTTTGCTATGGTGATTTTTCTCAACATAGACTCCTATGACAAAAGGAGACATAATTTTAGAATTATCATCTGAACATATGGTCCTTTGATTCTTTATTATCTTACGGGCATGGAAACAATATTGTATCCAGTTTAAGGGCCCACAAATGACTTAAAGGAAGTTTAACCAAAAATAAATACCTTAATGGAAGCTACATTTATTTTCCTAATCAGAAATTCCCCAGCTGTCGACGTTGAAAACAGGTTTATAAAGATTTATACTTTTCGAAATATGATTCATTAACATGACAAGAAGCTTCTATTATAAACTATAATGACAATCAGTAGAGCTCATACTTCAGTCTCCTCATGTAACCACATTTAAATTCACAAGATCTGTATTTTTATTTGAATCTGCACCAAATTGCAGACACTCAGATATCAGAATGTGAATATAAAGTATTCTCTGGAAAATCAATTCAAATGTCAAATAATAAAAAATTTAAAATCCTGCAAGATCTTTCCTCCCCTGACATTCACTGACCCAAACTGCAACTTTCATCTTTTTTTGCGTATTCTGGCTAACTGACAGACAGACAGACAGACAAACAAACGCAGTTGTAAATATCACCTCCTTGGCAGAGGTAATAACAAAATTAACATGTGCTTAAACAATTTTGTTTAGATACAATTCTTGCATAATACGCTATTTCCTGTAGCTTGAAAGCAGCGACTAGTATAAATACTATATATATATAAATGCTCTATATACGTATATATACACCAGTATATACTACTGTGTATTGGTGTAAATAAAAGAAAGTACTGAATCCTTAATGCGACGACTCAAATCACAACATATGCCCACAAAGGACGACACATCTTTTTTATGTGACGCTCACATATTTGTCCTCCCTTTATCCTTCACTGTTTTAAGACACTGTCCTCTGTGTCCTGTGAATGTGAAAAAGCAGAATATCTTATTTTTTACCTTCCCATGACGCCTCCTGATTGATGTCTTTTGTTCACACTGATTGTACATTATGGAACACATTACAGCATATTGTGCATTTCACTAAGGGTCATTTTCAGAAAGCCGTTTACTCTGCCTCTGCACAAAATCTTAAATAAATTTAATTGTCTGCATCCACCATCAGAAATGACTTTATGCGTTTTGCTTCATAATGAAGAGCTTTCACATCCATAAACTTAAATCACTGTGCACAGCTGCTGAGGTGTAATTAAAGCATTAAATATGTGAACGATCAACTCCCACTAAACAAGATGACACCAACACCCCCGGCACAGAACTTAGAGGTGAACCGCCGGCTGGCTCGGATTTTTTTACTAAAACTAGCACCCAGGCTGCTGCAGTTTTTCTCTCTTTCTTCTGTTTTTAAACTCTCAGATGTCATTCCCATAAATCTCAGCGGTTCGCCTCAGCATTAGTAGCTGAACTGATGCTAACACCATTAGCTGATGATTTAATGACACTGTAGATGAGGACAGTCAGCCTCTTTCTATCATTCTCTCTTTTTTCAGCCCTGCCTGCTGGCTGAGGATACAGGGAATCTGTGTCTTTTTGAGGATGAGGGTGGTGGTGCTCATATCTCATCCTCCATTACGCCAAGGTCACTCCGTTGCTTTTCTTAATGTGATCAGGGAAAGTGTCACTTTTGCAGTTCTGTGGCAGTAAATAAGAACTGGCTCTAATTTGAATGTAGTGTACCAGAGGCCCTTTATGGGTTGTTAATTTAGTGTTTAAATACATTTAACAGTTGAGAGAGGGTACTGATTAGGCCGGCTCTGCAAGTGAAGGCTATTTTTCTCTCCACTATTTCCACCGACTCGGTGTAGATTATTATTGTTATGATGTGACAGATGAACGCCAGCTTATTTTGAATTAGGAGCAACTGCAAAGGCCACGAGAGTAATAAAATGTGTCATTTTCTTAAATCACTTCCCCTTCATTTCTCCTCTAAAATCCTTATTTATTTATTTATGTTACAAATAAATGGCCCCATGTAACTGCAATTTAGTTAAAAGTTAACCTTAAAAAAACAAGGTTTTATAGTTTCTCAACCCTGTCTCCTACAAATTGAGTTTAACACTTACATTTTGCAACTGTAAATTATCAAAAGCCTTTTTAACAAATGCATTTGCCAAGTCGCAAATTAGTTCGTGTAGGTGAAAGATTATGGTTTTAGTTATTAAACTTCCTTTAAAACCACAGTTGTTTTTCTAACCTCATCACAGAACCATTGTTGATTTAACGTGCTCCTAAGCTCATACAGGACGAGGGCGTCCTCAGGTAAAAACATGACCTCATAGGTCGTCTGTCCAAGCAGCTGACTGTGATGCAGTAACATTTTATTGCTCGTCGACCTCCAGAGGCCGATAGTAACAGGAGGAAAGGAGGAAGTCAGGTGACGCAGTACAGAAGCTGTGTCTTGTTTCATGGGCCACATCCTTCCGAGGACCCGACGTCGGCTGCATCCGTCATTGGCCAAAACCGAAATTAAACGGTCTGGTCTTCTAACTGCTTTACCAGCTTGTTTCACCCTTAAAACCGCCGCCTAGCAACAGCGCTATGGACAAGAAAGTTCTTCAGTTGATTAAAAACGCAGAAAATATGTTGATTTAACATGTGTACCGTTAGCTGTTCAGTCGAGTACTTACATTTAAAAGTGAAGTTTTTGTGTCACTTGTTGTCTCACTCTTTCAAAAACAGTTTGTCACTGAAGCGTTATGATTTTCACAACCTAAACAAACACATGTTTATTGTTGTTACCATGGTGTCAGAGGTCCTGTATGCCTGCCGCTGGCTCTTATTGGTTGTATGCAAGGGTTAGGGACAAGGAACCGAAAAGGTTGTTCAGATTTGAGGACTTGTTGCAGGACTCTTACACTTAGAAAAAGACTGAAATCATCATTATACATTATATGCAACCAACATACTTCCAAGAAGTTGGTTTATAAACAGGATTTCTAAGAGACAGGGTTACATACACACCCATGAGAGGTGATTATTCTCTATTTATAATGCATTGTTCAGATGCAATGTTTTTATTACCTAACCAGAATCATTAAAAGGCCACAGATCACAGCAGGTCTTACTTTTTTGCCAACTTAAATATGTTGGCTACATTCACAGACAAGCAAACTGATAAATGGTTTCATTTTCAGAGCCAAACCCCAGGACACTCTGCACTACATGTTGCTCACTGCGAGTCCTGCAACAACTGATAAAGTCCTTGAGCTCTCGTTTATTATTTTTCTACAACTCACCACTTTTGCCCACTTCCTCCACCAGCAGAGAATACACAGTGGCCATGAAAGCCAATAAGGCCCAGCCAGCCACCTCCACACTACAGATTTCTCCTGACACCTAATGCCAGTTATGAAATTGGGGGATAAGTTAATGTGTCACAGTAACATTGATTTTTCATTTGCTTCTCGCTGCCCCCAGTCCCAGAGCCAGCCTGAGCCTTTCCTTCATGCTTCAGGATGGATTACTGTGGCCCCCTTTGAAACAGAGCATCGCATGGTGACAAGGGAGCCGGTGCGGGTGTTCATGAGAGGTGCCACACCTGATTACAGGTGACACCATCCCACCGTCATGCACTGTGCCGGCAGAGCTCAATTATCAAGATCAAGTCCTTCAGTTCATTTAATTTAATCTGTGTCAATAAATACTTTGATTTTAAACCATTTCTTAATATTCAATCTTCTGAAATCTTTATTTACGTGCATATTTTTTTATTTTCCTTAAAAGAGACTATCTGAGACTAATCTGAATATAATTTATTTTCTTTATCTGATCTATAAATCAAATTCAATTTTAATGGCTTATAAAACAATAAGAAGGCCTCTACAGTGGCGATAAAATGAGTGGTACAAGAAATCTGTGCCTGCTCCCTATGAAAGGAAAAATACGCTCACGTAACAACAACACGGTGCTCAATGAGCTATGTCCTCAGTTCCATATGAGATTGGTTAATACAAAAGCTTGCTGGTGAAAAACATTGTCCTGCTCCCAGTGACAAAGACAAAGTGCCTGTGTTTGGCGTACGCGAGTCAAAGGGACAGGTGACGACAGGGAGGGAGACCAGGGAGGGAATTTGAATTTCACATCTAGGAGGAGGCAGCATGTCATTAAAAACCCTAATTTCAGTGTCAGGTAGACTTACAGGTGATCCATCATCTTGTCAGAGGAATTTTATTTTATTTTCAAAGGAGTTCAAAGCAGGCTTTCTGGACTTTTTTTTTTTCTTCTTTGGTTCCAATTAGATTTGAACACAATTAACAGAAAAGTCAAGGCTCGAGTGTGGGTGAGAGATACCTGCCCGCTGAAGCAGATCTGAGGATAAACAATTTGTACCATAACTGAGGGCCTACCATTCTGCATAAATAAGAGGGACACAAAACTCCTACTATGAAACCGCATCATAATTAAAGATTATCACTACCTTCAAGTTAATATTCCAGTGTTGCTGCTGCACCGCCTCTTCATGTACCACCAGCAAACTGCATATCAGCGCCCATGAATGCCATTTATTGGTACATTTCTAAATGTTAACGCCTGTCAACTCCAATCTCTCCAAAGGAGGCGCCCAGGAAATAAAATGCATCGGAGGGTACCTGAGAGGAGGACACACGTTAACCCAGATAGGCTGTGACAAAACACCATTACCCTCTCCTGTTCACACAGTGACGTACAGGACAGCTAGTGGTCCCCTGTCCCTGGGAGGAATCCATCTAAATGAGACACACACACACACACACACACACACACACAAGCACAAACACACACACTTTTATGTCCTCACACAGGGAGAACATCCTTTGGGTATAAGGAATGTAAACTTGGGAGTTTTCTGTTTCGATAATGAAAAGGACTGACTATAAATCTGCAAAGAAAACAAACATTAGTTTTAAAACTACTGTAAGCTGTACACTGCTTTTATAGTTGAGATGTTTTTCATGTTGTTTTTCATTTTATGCATATCCCTACGCAGACAGTGGTAGAGGAAGTACCAGTACTACAACGTAACAATTATTACAAGTAAAGGACCTGTATTATAAATCTTAAGCAATAGAAGAGAAGAAGTAGGGTTAGAGTTAGGGTTAGATTTAAACAAGTGACAGTCAACAGAAAGATATCGGACTACTAGTCCCGCCTATAACCCGCCCAAAAAACTGAACAGGTAAAAAGAAAAAAGAAACCACACCCCTTACCCCCTTACCTGAAAGTTACAATAAAATAAATAAGTGCAGGCTAAATAAATAATTACAAACAAAGTAACATTGCTTTAAAATACAAGCAGTATTTATATATTGTTGCTTGTTGAGGTGGAACTAATCTTAACATTTTATACTATTGTGAAGTTTGATCCAGGGCGGAAAAATTGTTTAGTTCATTTACTTGAGAAAAAAGTAGCAACATTATACAACTTCAGTCCAGAGGTATAAGTACACGTTATGTTGGTGTTTTTATTATTGTATTTGATGATTCATATTGATACATAAACATGTAAACTGTACATTGTAGTAGTTGCCTAGGTTGTTTATAAGATTTATTAATGAGATCTTTTAAGCCAAGGTTTTATGCATTCAATATTTTATTATAAATATCAAACGTGTATCATGAAGAGTATTCCACATTATACAGTTGTAGTATAGTATGGTATAAAATAGAAGTATTCTAATAAAGAAAAAGTATCTAAAAATTTGTCATTTGTTAAAATTCATTATTTCATGTACTCAGTTACTTTCCACCACTAATTAATAATCAATCTATAACAATGCATGATGTGTTTGTTAGTTATGTTCCACCCTTGTATGCAAACTACGAAAAAGCTGTCTGACGGCCTGACAGCGTTCTGTGATGAAAGAAAGCTGCTGCTGCTGTGAAAGACAGTCGGATCTTCCAGCCTCCAGCGTGTCGATGTTGAATGGTGACAGAGCTCAGATGGATGTGACAGCAGCAGTCCGACCACACTGTGCTCCTGCTGCTGTCGTAACATGGATATATAACCACTGTCGTCCTTACATCAGGCGCCTTAAATGGACAAAAATGCCAGGGCAGCAGAAAATGGCGAACAAACCCGGGGCTTCATTAGCAGAACCTTCCCAGCATGCTTTGCGATGACAAATGATTGACTTGGAACAATATCTAAGGCGATCAGGATAAAGTACCAGCCATTTCAAGGCTCAGCAAAATTCAAATTCTAATTAGACCTTGCACCACATTCCAAATAAAAATGGGTCCCTAGGTGGTTTACCCTATCAGGTGTCTCTCCCAGACCACTGAAACAAAACGAATAAAGAAAATGATTAAAGCGATAACAAAGGCATAAAATTCAAATTATAGCAGCATCACATCTGGGATCTGTATGTCACTGCACTGCCATTCCTGCTCTCTCCCTCTTTTCCTTTGGCTTTCTCTCGCCCATTCAAACACACACATGCATGGAGCATTCCTTTCGTCTTTGCATGAGGGCAATCAAAGAGAAAACGACAGAGAGCAGGAAGGAGAGAGAGAGAGAGTGAAAAAGCAGGGAAATTAAAAGGTAGAGAGCGAGAACGCAAATAGGCTCTCAGCTTTAAGGTTATTAATGACTCCTCAAAAATGTGCGACTTTTCCAATCTCTCCGAGAAGCGCTTGAAGGAGCCTGCAGATGAAGCTGACCTTCACAATGTTCTTTGGTCTTTAGTTAAGAAATTCACTCACCATTATGGCATCATTAGGGAAACAAGGATAAAATTACTCCATGGTTAATGACCTATAGGATCCCCACCAAAATTTGTTTCAGATCTAATAAAACTGAGCTTAACACACTCGAATGAATTATGAGGACTGCTGTGCCGGGGTATTAAAATGTGGGGGAAATAGATTTTCAGAAGCTAGGAGGACTGGACTTTTCAAATCAGATAGTAGAATGGAATTTTCTGGGCAATAAATTCTACCATGTCTCAATTTCATTTTTTTTTTTACCTCACAGAATTTTTCAGGCTGTGATGGAATCTGTGAGTGGGATGGCCTCTAAAAATTCATTGCCAATTGCCGTCTCCTCCTCTATCCCCTTAAGGTAGATAGATTGATGGATGAATGGCTAAATGGGCAAATAAGTGGGGAAAAGTACAACCAAATGAAAACTCAATGTATGATAGAAATAAATGATTAGATAGACATAGATACTGTAAAAAAAAAAAAGATCCCACAAGGCAATGCAAAGAATATGTGATAAGCGTAGAAATGGATCAAAATCTGCATTGATGCTGATTATTTTATTTGTTTACATTTTCTCTCGCTTGCCGCTAAATTTAGTACATGCCAAGCCGGTCATTAGCATAATGCAGGGCAGTAGAGAGGACACAAAAACTCATTAGGGAGGACAAGGCTGGGGGGCGACTGTGCCTCGACAACAAACACATGCATCAAAGTGCACATTAATACACCTATGAAAGTTTGCATGTAACATGATGTAAAGTATCATGAAACGTAAAAGGGGAGAAAAGAAACGCCTTTTTAAAAGCAGTGTTGGTTTAGCTCGGTTTGGTTGCAGCCCCAGAGAAAGGGGTTTGTGAGCTAATGGCATTTGCTCTCTTTAAACTTTAATCTTTCCTATTAATTCCCTGCAACTGGAGAATGTGCGAGAGTTAATGTTCCATGAACGTGTTTCTCACTCTGCAATCTCTTCAAGCTAATTACCTTCAGGTGCTAAATGGGGGGAAATTGCAATCCATTTGGAAGGGAGAAATTTCACCTCCCCTTTGCCTATGTAACTGTGTGCGCTGGTAAAAAGAAAGAAAATCAAACATAAGAAGCCAGGTCCGGAGTGCGTATAATCAGAAAATGGACACTCTGTGCCGGGCCCTGATTGGCTCCCCGTTTCCAAGGTAGCTCTGGGAGAGTAAATTGCTTCCTGTAGTTTCCCGCCTCACTGATTATTTCGCAGGTCGCTCCGAGGTCAGCAGGTGCAGCAGTGGACACAACGCTGAGCAGATGTTTGATTGACGTGAATCGCACAGATTGGCAATCAAAGTTATCTGATGAGAAAGGAGAGGCTCGCAGGACGGCCATTTTGAAGGGCGAGCTCCGAGGAGAAAGAGAAGAAGTCAAAAAATATGAATTAAAAGCAGATTAAAAGTCAACGTGGCAGATTCACGGTCGTTTGTACGGAACATTAAATCTCAGGGGGCGGGGGTGACGCGGTATTCGTCAATGACAGGATCAAAGTTGCAAATGTACAAACCCGAGTTCCCGAGTCGATCGCTAATCAGTAACGCGGGAAGAACGGGCTCGTTGCAGACAAATAGCTTTGATAAGTTTTACCTTGGAGAAGTTTTACCTTTAAAGGGAGGAGGGTTGTGCATGGTGGAGAGGAAAAGAGGGGTAGGGTCAGGGCTGAGGGAACAGTGGGGGTTCTTCACTCTCCTCAGTGGAGTCTGGAGCGTGGAGGGTCACTTTGTCCCCCTGTTTGATCTTTGTCTTCAGATGACACGGCAGGAAATTAAAGAGGAAAGGAGTTTCTAACTACTGTCCAATAAACACAGGGGCAGAATGCCCTCATTTGCCGCCACATATCCGGTGGAAACACGTGGGATCTGTGTGTGATCCACACGTTTAAAACCTGGTGTCCTTAATAAGAGCCGACTCAAAGTGTCAACTTTACACATGTTTTCGTATTAGTTCAACTTTATATCTTATTACAGCAATTAAAAACTTTCAAATTAAAAGCGGCATATGTGAACATAACTCATTGCCAATGACTTTTCATATTAATCCCCTGCAAATGGTCTTTTTCATAGTCATTAGATACAGTGGCTTTTTAATCTATCACTGGATATATTTTATGAGGCCATTTAGAAGATAAAATAATTTGTCTTTAATAAAAAAAAAAGAAAATTCTCAGAAGATTGAAATTTATAATTCCAATACTTAAGAAAATGGGGGAGGTTGTGTCATGATGTACAATGGAAAAAAAAATCCCACAGCAACCCACATTTTTTTTTAGTTCCCGGACATATTTTTTGTGTGTAATAATAAATGAATTAGTGGTGGGGAGTACTACAAACAGAGCCTATCTTGGACAAACACTCGTCGTGACAGCCCTGAGCTCCCACTGTGTTGAGGAATCTCCTACCAACAGCACTCCCTTCCATTTATCTCAGTGGCTGAGGGCAGGAAAAAAAAAAGAGCACAGGCTGGGGAGGCAGAGGGAACATCAAACGAGGAGCATCCCAGATAACTGTAGCTCTGTTTTTCTTAGCGCCTTATGAAACGCACCTCTGCGCTGGTAACTAAAGCCCAAGAAGCACGATAGCTTACTCGACTGCACCCTGTGTGGCCTTTTGGCTCCATCGTTTCATGCAGACAGCTCCAAGGCATAAGTAAACCCAGAACGGCTGCTGATGTTTTCTTGTGTTTTTTATTTCTCTTTATATAAAATGCTGTTACCTTTTTTTTTTTTTTGTTGCTATCTTTCTAAAATGCCAAAGCTATTTGGTTAAATCATTTGCGGTGTTATGGTCGTAGAATGGCTCAGTCGAGTAGCATCCCTGTGTAGTGCTGAAAGGTTATTTTCTTCATGAACACTTGAGGGTCCACTGATCCCTTGTAAGTGTCTGTTGGAAAACGCATTGACATTTTACGTGAATGGAAAAACCCTCCTCAATAGACTCTCTTTCATTGCTCTTCAGGTTTCAGGTCATTATACCCGCAATAGGGGACCACTCAACCTAGTTTGGTATTACCTCTGAGAAAACCCTGACGCTACTTCACTTACTCCATTCACAAATTTGGTTTGGAAGTGAGAGATATAAACCTTTGACCGGAAGAGAGGTTTTGAACCTGTGGACGTGTTTCGTGTGGTGCAGGCATCATTGATTATTTTTACAGCTTAGAGTTTGGGAAAAATAATGTCCGACCATTCGTTAAAGCATGTTTTTACTCACAAAATACAACAATTATAGAACATTGTAGGCAACTTTTGTCAGTTGCTGAAATGTCCCCAACTTTTATGGACTAGAGCCTCAGTTATCACATGTGAGCTGTATCCACTTCAGAGCAAACTTTAAAATTAGACTTCGAAAATTAAACTTATACATGTTTGTGTAAATATAGGGATTAAATACATGTGGTACCTGCTGGGCACACTACAATGTAAAAATCCTCCAACCATAAGTCCTGCAAATATTATTATTACAGAAAATGCACATCAAATATCCTAAAAAACTTTTCAGTTTGTAGTAGTTGTATTAAATATGTAATATTGTTTAATTTGCAGAATTGAAAGATTACAGCTTGTTGGGGTGGAGCTAATTTGACAAATTTATTTGTTTGAACAGTGCATCGTAATTTGCTCTTAGTCTTAAAAAGGTAACTGAAGCGATCAGATACATAAAGTGAGATAAAAACATTTTTTATTCAAAGATAACATTGGAAATGCTGGAAAAGGTTCTGCTGGGTTAGGGCCAAGCTGAGCACTAACTTAACCCTAACCTCAATCCTAAACGTAAACCTAACCCTTGCAGCCTAAAGGGCCAAGGTTCAAGACCTGATTAAAGCCCCTCAGATTTCATCACCCATAACCTTCCACTAACCTTTTCATCTGGATATCTTCGTCAGCCATAATATAATCATATATAAAAAAACGACATACATATAATGTTAACATGCTTCTCTTGACACTCTAATCCTAACCCTACATCAAAATCACACCTATTTATTTTCCCAATAAATATAAGTTGATCCGAAACAACCCTGTGCCACATAATTACATTTTTTTTAAAGGTTTCTCTATTGTGTTAGATTTCATTACATTCCTGATATACAAAATTATCAGGTATGTAATGCAATCCAGCTCCACAGGTGTATGTTTCTTTACTGCAAAGTTACAGCATTACAATGCGCACATGTATTGTTGTGTCCAACCCCCAAAAAAAAGTTAAGGCAAAGTTTCTCTAATCAAACAAGGTTGGGATATAGTGGTGGGCACCAATCTCCATATACAAGTCCATTCAATGCAAAAGCTGCACCTGCCACGGGTTGTAAAAGCTTTTGCGATCCCAGTGAAAACAGGGTTCACATCATTTGGAAAGGTAGACTTGCCATTTCACGCACCAGTATCCCAGCAATCCGTAAAGACCTGGAGACATTCCTCGACAGGATTAGAATTTTACGATCACCAGGAAAACGAGTTCAGAGCCAAAACTCATCCTTTTCATATCTGCTTTTCTCACTTCGACCCCAAAATGTTGACGTTAATTGCCAAAATTTTTACTTTAAAGTACATAGTTTTTTCTATGAGTACAATAGCATAAATTGGGTACTTTTAACCAGTGTCTCCAGAGGTATAATTGGTCTTATCATTGAAAATAAAATGTAATTTTACGGCATATCCTGACAAAAATACAAGTAAATTAAATAAACTATATTTTAGG
Organism: Hippoglossus stenolepis; assembly: GCF_022539355.2. NCBI lineage: Eukaryota > Metazoa > Chordata > Actinopteri > Pleuronectiformes > Pleuronectidae > Hippoglossus > Hippoglossus stenolepis. Next base: position 14,561,554 of record NC_061494.1, on the reverse strand, counting down.
TGCCCACCAACACTGACTGAGCTACAATGGTCAGAGACTGTGTGGATAGTAGATCACCAGGCTTCCGAGTCCAGTCAGGCTGAGTCGGTTCACACTGATAACGTACTGTAGGTAATGGTGTTTCTGGAAGAGTGAGGCCAGATGAAACACACCACACAGACAGATACCACAGGCATACTGGCCCCTTCTGTTGGAAAATTTCATTTTTTCCGGCAGGATGCCATGAATGCTGAGGCTGAATCCAAATCCGGTTTTCCGCACTTTATCAGCGTGTGGCCCACCAAGTGGTGAGATGGCGGGGGAAGTGGAGGGTTGAGGGAAGAGGGGGTGATCCACTGAGCCGAGACCCTCCACTTTAATCCAATTTACAGCCTCCCCCAGCAAAAGATAATTACAACCCTTAAACCAGCGAGGAGAGGGGTAAAAAGAAAAGGCCTCACTCACCCAAACTGTGCCTCTGGCCCCTGAAGTCTCCACCTAGAGAAAGAGAAAAGGAGGGGGCTCTGTTAGCAGGACTCAAGCAAAGGCATTGTGACAAACTAAGAGTGTGTGTAGCTAATGAGGCAAAGTGATTTTTTTTTCTCCAGCAAATGGATGCCTGCTGGGCAGCGGGAGAATGCACCCCAGGACATCTTTGCTCGCTGATGTTCACCACAGATGTTGGGGAGGTGTATTTTAGGTTGGTATTTCAATAAGAGTGTGTGTATTCCATGAATTATTGTATTTCAATAACAAATATCTGTGCAGCTCTGGCCACCACTGTGTGTTTTAACCTCGTAAAATGAGTGAAGTATTTACAGTTTTATCCTTATAATATATTTTGCCGCAAAAGGGGTTTATTTCTGTCTTTTTTCTTGTTGTTGATTTTAAGAAATATATTTGGTTTTAAAGAAAAAGCCTCCGGATGCTCTGAAGTTGAGGCTGACATTTTTCACCAATTTTTTTTCCCGTTTCTTGGACTGCATCTTTGTCACTATAGTCTTTGAAGTGCGAATGAAGGAATGGGGTAAACTTTTCCAAAAGAATGCGAAGAAATAATAATGGAGGGGCTCACAGGGGAGCGGAAACGCTGGCCAGTCCTAATTAATAGAAGGAGAGACACTCCCAAAGTCCCCCATTCACAAGCTCACAATGGAGTTCTCCACCAAGCAGAACCTAGAATGGAATATGGAGGAGGAGTGAATAGAGACAGGGTGGAAAAAAAAAAAGGAGGGAGACTCAAGTCGTCATTCTCTGAGCACCCGTCTCTCTTTTTGTGTTTCTATTTTATAGCCCTGCGCCCATAGTCCTCTTCTGCTCTGTGCCCAGAGAATCCCACTGGTCAGTTTTGTAAATATGGGTATGAAAGGATGGCACATTTCCAAAACTTATCCAACGCAGACCTCTCTTCTTTCAAATGTCCCCCCCCCCCCATTTCTCTCTCCCTTGTACCATCTCTCTCTTTCTTTCTCTCTTTCTTTCTTTCAGGTGCATTAACAGTAGCCGGAGTCAAGTGCGTTGGTAGCCAGTAACGGGATGGGGGGTGGGGTGGGGGTTATTTTGCCAAGTCAAGTCAAGAGGGGAGGGGTTTGTGAGGGGCAACAGGAGAAGTGTGGACCCACCTGCCACTGATTATCCTCCCAGTTAGAGGGTTTAGTCTTGACCCCTGAACTTCGGAGCTGCCCCACACCACTAATCTGTTAATTAACCGAGAAATACCCTGGAAAAACTTTGAGCGGCCTTTGTGTGTGTGTGCATGTGTGCAAGTAAGTGTGTAAAGGGAAGAGACAACAAGAGCAACAGAGGGAGAGAGAGCGGGAGAGAGGGAAAGAGAGAGAGAGAGAGAGAGAGAGAGAGAGAGAGAGAGAGAGAGAGAGGGAAAGTGTGAGTTGTGGTTCCTCTCTCGCTGCAGTGTTACTGGATAAGTGGGATGTTTCAGCCATAGTTTTACATGCTCAGCACTCGTCTTTTGTTGCCATCTTTGTATTCAGTCTCCTGATAGAGGATCCCACCGTCTCTACAGCCCGATGACACTCATCACTCCTGACCCCAGATGTACTTTAGACCCCAAGTACTAAGGACAAGAGCCTTGTTGTATAGGATGTGCTTTTATTGTATATTGCTTTATAGTATGTTTGCTATATTTTAGTTTTTCTTAAAATATATCAGTCTATATACTATGTAGTATTATGTTCTATAATACATGTTGTATGTTTTTACACTTTCTTACAGTCAATTTAATGGTCTTGCAAACAATTCAACTTTGAAATAAACAAAATCTTTTTCACGTCATTCCTCTTTTATTGTAATATATTTTTACATTATTTTTATTCCCTCCAGTTTCAATCATGCCAGTGAAATAATTCAAGAAGAGAGATGTACTCTGTGGTTATATATTAAGCCTGTGTCAAGGTGTCAAAAGTAAAGACATTGATTTGCTTTTTGCTTCTTCATTTCATCTGGATGCATTGTTATATAAATGTATGTCTGTCAGGTCTTTTATAATAACAATATTTTTTGTGTTTTAGGTCCATGCGGGCTGCAGATTTGTATTTGCATGACACTAAATATAATAACTAACTAGGTACAAAGTGAAAACCCCCAAAACATCTCTATTTATCCATCTAATGTCAATTATATGAATCAACATCGTGTCCACTTCCCTGTTGTTTCCTTGTGATCAGTCTGCTACTTTCTTTCCCTACCATCGTAAAAACACCTGTTATAATATTTCTAGTTTATTCCTGATATTGCATTAATACAATGTTCTGCACTATAATGACCATGATAAGACTAATATAATAAACGATATTTTCCTCGGTTGATGACACACATACGCACACACCAGGTAGTCCTTCAGAAAACAAACAAAAATCTCTGCGGTTGCTTTGACTGGTGCAGCAGCTGATAAGTGGGGCAACAAAGTCAATTAGTTCTGTGTTTATTAGTATGTGACAGGTGCTGGGTCATGCAGATTAACTCACAACCCTTGGAGGGATGGGACAACAATAATGGTGAAACATGTCCGTCCGACCAGAAAGTAAAGGTAGCAAAAGCAACATAGCAAAGCCTGCTCAATTAATTATGTGGATTAATGAAGTTCTGCTTGATTAAATGTTGATGGCATTAAAACGCCTATTTTTTCTCCACACCGTGACATAATGGACACTTACATAAATAATGGAATCCTTCATGGTTATGGAAACCAACACGGTGCGTGATATAAACCACTCCCCCTGCTGAACCCTAAATCGATTAATTAAGGCCATTGTCCTTGATTATCCAATCACAGGTTTCCTCCAGGTTTGACCTCTAACCTTCAACCCTCCCTGACTGGAAGGATATTGATTAAGGGAAATGGTTTTTTGTCTCAGTTACTCGAAACAACATCACCTTCAAAAGGAGAAGCTGACAGAGTTTCTTTTCATTGACCCCAGAGAGCTGTTGTAGCGATTGTTTTCTTACACTTCAGGTTGAATGAAGGGCTCAAACATCACGTTGTGCCCATTTAGACAACTATTACATTAAATAATTGTCAAAAATGAAGGATCAATAACACTCACTGTTCTTTGAAAGCCACTGGTGCAAAAAGTTACCCACCCTGTCCTTCAAACACAATAATACCCCGTTTATTGCTTTCAATATAACAAATGAATTATTTCCACTGTTTTACTCCATGTGGCCGCATGTGATTTGATTCATTTGACGTAATTCTTCGTTGCATTGTTTCATGGTAAACACGCTCTATCAAAATTGTGTTTATTTCCTGTTTTTTCTTCCTCGTGATGGAGGATCTTTCTCCTTTTGTGACAAATTAAGCATGCAATGTTTGCAAATGCAATTACAGTAAAACTGATGTTTATGTAAATATGCAATGCATCAACAAAGATGCACCAATCAACCAGTGGTTCACGTCGTTGTGACCTGAAGCTGCTGCACCAGCCACTGGGGCAGAGCCGGCTTAATGAGATATGGTGTGGTCAGAGTGCTCTGCCTGAGGATGTCCTCTTCATCGCAACACTTGTGATCTGATTAATAACCAGCACTGATCTTTACTGTTCATTTCAGTGGGTTTAAATCTCTCAGAGTCGCAGCAGTTAGTTCTCAATTCTTCTGTTTTTGCCAGGATGGTTTGAAGATTGTCAATGAATTGATGAAGATTATCGCAATCGTGTATTTTTCTCCTACTGAAGTGAAATAAATTGTTAAAAATGAAGGTCGCAATTTGCGTGGTAGAATAGTTAAATAAATGAATTTGACCATTTACTATAACCAAACTTTTTCATTGTTGGTTCATCTTAACTGAGCTTTTAGACGACTAATAAATTCATGTTTGTGGTACATATTTCATTTTGTTGTTCTAACTGTAAAAGTATTGTAGGATTTACTCAATTAGGGGCTGAGTTGGAACTACTTAAAAAGATCCATATATATTGTTACCGCAGTTTTTTTAAGTAGAGCCAGTGTATATTTTTTACAGTGTACTGGTTAGTCAGTGTTGAGGGGAAATGGACCAAGATGTAGCACATTTAAGAATGAAAGGAATTGAAATAAAAAAGAAAGGGATAATGTGCATTTTGTTATGCCTGTTTTATTTAGATGGAAATAGCCTTTCCGTTGTAACATATAACTTGCATCACCATGGGGCCCAAACATAAAGAGCATTAAGGACGTTGTTAATATTTAAACAACCAAAGTCATGACACAAACTCAAAAACATAACTAGTATCTGCCCTCCAAACATAACTTTCAGGTCGATGATTAACCAAAGGTCATGTTGGTCTTTGTTTCTCTTTTCTTTTTAATTAAATCCACCGTGGTGACTAAAATATTAGTTTTACTGCCCATTTTCCCGAGTGGAATTCAACCGCAAAGGATCCATGAGAACAGAAATCCCCCTGGCAGAATTCAAAACACCACTGATGTGTCAACACATCAAATAAATGTTGTGAAATGCCAGGGCTGCATTCGCTCCTTGTTTTGGTGCTTGTTGAACAAGGCGGCGTGGGATTGCTCTCCCTCACCCTGTGGTCTGTCCTCTAGGGTGCAAGGATTCGGAGTCACTCACTGCACATCAGGCTCTCCCCCCCGGGGGCCCTGGCACTGGCAGAGGCAGGTTAACAAACTGTAAAGGCTTCAACTGAGCAGCACACAAACTGTTTTCTCTCCACAAAGGGATTGGCTCCAACAAATGTCATAAGCCTATAATGAGATAGCTGATCTCGGTTGTAAAGAAGAAAAAGAAAAGAAAAATGCTTCCCCTCTGTGGTCACTGGCTATTAGAGTCAGCGAGAGTAAAAAGGGGAAGCCTCCCCATTTTCTTAGAAACCCGCGGAGGCTGGCCAACATGACAATGCTGGTCAATTAATTGGTGAAAAAGTGAAAATCCAATTAATGTGTATCAAGCTGGCAGTTTTGCATGATGATGGCTCATTAGGAGACCAAGCTGAGGGTGGAGGAGTAGATGGGTGGAGGGGCTTAAACCCCACTCATTAAAGCTCTGTCTTTCTCTGTGGGGTTTTAGGGACCGGCTTATTTATTCAACAGGTTCTAAACAAAACCTCAATGTAACGCTCAGTTAGTAGATTTGGAACTGATGAATTCCTAAATGGCAGAGGTGGGGATTCTTTGATTCAAGGGCCGAACTTACTGGTGCACAAAGCTACTGTACTTCTACAAAATATATTGATATTTATATACGTGTTTAAAAGGGAAATGGTGGTAACAATGAATGGATTTTGAATGGAATCACTTGCTACATACACTCGCATACACTCTAGCAGTCCTGTTTTAGTGCATAGAGTTATACACAATGTGTAGATGCATGTAAACAGTTTGCTTTTCATTGTTCTATTATTATTATCCTGAATCTGTTTCACGCAAATTTAGATACTCGTCATATATAAATACATTATAATTGTGTTACATTCTGCATGACCTCCTCCGATGTAAAAGCATAGTTGTCTATGTTGTCCTTGTTAAGTTAATTTAAGTATAAAAAACATATGGATCAGCAGCAAAACCACACACATGGATTAGCAGATCATATCGTTGTGGCCTCAAGATGGTCGGTATATCAACTCAAGCTAAAATAAATGACCTGGAAGGCTAAATTTCATACATAACATGCAAAAAAAAATGTGTCATCATTTAGAGATAATACATGTTATCAAAATAGTTAAGAGTGGAGGTAATGGCCTTATCAGTGTATCACAAAATGAGATGATGGGGCTCTCGCGGCTACTTCTGAACCCCGGCGTGCACTGACAAAATAAAGAATGTGCTCCCATACTCGTGCAGCCAGCCTGTGTTTGTCTAGCCTCTGCCTCTATGTGTAAGATTAATACTCTTGCCACACTCTCATAGAATAATGTCACTTTAATCTTGTTTGGGGCGAAATTCGAAGTGGAGTGTGTCTACTTGTTTCCTGAGATTACTTCATCTTTCTTTCGGCAGCGGTGTGTGACTCTGCCGCCTGCTGTCCCCTGGCGTTGGATGTCCCATTACCCTTCACACGCCGCAACTTTCTGCTGTTTGCACAACACTGGCCACAGGACCCAGCAGCAGCCCAGTATACTATTGATGTTTTTAGTTTTTCGTTACTACTGCCAAGCTCATTTTAGCGGCGTGTCGCCTGCTTCAGACAACTATTGCCAGTGGCTGAGCCGTTGTGAATATTTGAGATGCTTCGAAATGTTGCACCCAACAAAGAACATTTCTGCATCATGTGTTGCTCCTTTTGTCTCTTTGGATTCACTTCATATTTCACTGCTATTACGCTGAGTAAAATAAAAGGCCTTCAAATTATACTGCAGCTTTTTTTACATGATTAACAACGAATTCCTGTAAAAGCATCAATAACAGTGACTCTTTTTAGAAAGATGTACTTTCTTTTGTACAGATAAGATTATGAGCTAATTTGATATTCACACATTTTCATTTTTATTTTCTCATTCAAAAATTTACAATAAGTACTGACACACTTATGTTTTTCCACTGTGTTCACCCTGGTGATTTAGTGTGAATGAGCTGCAGTGCATCAGCTATTAATCTCTAATGAGGCTTGATGTAAACACCACAATGTAAATTGCACAAATTCCTTACACAACAAGTTTGTACCTTTCGTGCAGGCATACACACACACATGCACACACACATTCACACACTTACACACTTACACACAACCTCGGGTCCAATACAATTCCAGATGTATTTATTCTGTCTTGTTTATTGTCTTTGCTTTGTAATTACTTTGTGTATATGCTCTTTAAAACCAGGAAATAATTAATGTGACTTGACTAATAGTAGGTGGTAATAGCAGGTCTAGATTTATTTAGATAATTTAATGCTTAATGTCTTATTAGTGAATATGAATTACAATGTACGTCCACAAATGACCACGAATGTGCAGCCGCTGGATTCCTGCAGCTTCTCTCTGTCTGAGGTAGAGAAACACATTCTGTGAGGCGAGCCAGCCTTGTGCTGTTTGAAGAGGCAGTGTGTTTTTCCCCTCACTTCCTAATAATCTATTCTGTTCAGCCAGCTGCATACATTGACAAATGTTTCCAGCATTAGGTATTTACCCGGTGAAAGGTAATAGATGCAAGGGTATAAAAACGCCTGCTGCAGGAAACAGCAAGCACACTGGCAACAAAACATCACAATAGCAAACACACGTCCTTTTCTCTGCAACAGGAAAATGGTCCATTTGGGGGGAAAAAATCTAGTTTGGTACAAAAAAGTCCAAAATGTAAGGAATTTAACTAAAAGAACCACACAAATTTGATCCTTCCCTATTTGTGTCAATAATCTCTGTTTCTAGAATATTTTTCAAATTCTTCTTCCCAATTTATGAGGTAAACTGTAAAAATGCGCACAAACTGTAACAATAGACAGTTATTTTTTCATACTACTGTGTAAAGTGAAGATCATTGCACATGGTGAGGAGGCAGTGAACCTCTCAGAAATACAGATTTACTCACAGTGTGTTTAAGAAACAGGCTAATTCACTGCCACCTGCAGTAGAACACACCCACATAACATCCAGGGGTTTTGGTTTTCAGTGCTGCCAATGTGCTGATTGTCTTTTGGGTACGTTTGGCTGTAACTTCTTCAACGTCTCTTTCTTTGTGATTTACATTGGTGCAGCTTGTTCTTCGAGGCTAATGAAAGCTGTGACGGTGCATTAATGAGGCCGCTTATTTCAACTGAACTCCACTTCTTCCCTTTACCTCACTCACTTTGTTCTCCCCAACCCCACACGTCCTCTCCCACTCTCCTGTGTGCGTGTATGTGTGTGTGTGTGTGTGTGTGTGTGTGTGTGTGTGTGCTGCGTCATGCTGTTAACATTGTGCCCACTCCTTCACGTTCTTATCTCACATTTCTCCGAAATAGTTTTTTCTATTTCCTGGCTCTTGCTGTTCAACACATTCTTCAGTATGAAACAACGTTGCTGATAGTTTAAGCAACATTAAAATATGAGTCAACCGGATGAATTAAAATTGTGTCAGCGCTTGAGAAACACAAGATTAGGCTTTTGTTCCTCTGCAAAAGTTCTTAACATGTATCTGATACAGTTGGTGCAATCCGTCTTCATGCCTGAGACAAATAGAGGAATTCAAATTGTCGTCTCCAAAAAGATACATACTATTTTATCTACCTTTATCAGGAGGCAAAAAGTTCATGTAAAGAACATGTATTGTACAAATTAAAATAAAAGTGGCAATACTGCAGATAATATTCAAATTAAAGCCATGTATCCTAAAAATAAACAAAGAAAGATATGTGAATGTGAACGTCTGAACAGGTCTAATATCTCTATTATCATACTACACAATTCACCAGGAGATTTAAACAAACAGCGTTAAGAATCAAAGAGTGTGTTGGTGTTGTATTCGCTCGTACTCCGCAGCCTGCTGGGATTAATGGATAACTCCGGTGAGAGACGCCTCTATTCTTTAGGCAAGGCAAAATGACCACAGGCAGCCCAAGAATTTGGCGGTCAGTAACTGTGGCTGTTTCCCATACATATATTACTATAGCAATAGCAGCGGTGGTGATTGAATTTCTGACCTTTGTTGAAATGGGAAAGAGAGTGTGTGAGGGGGGTGGGGTTGTATTTCAATTTTTGTTGTGTCATTCATGTCTTAAAATAACCACAGGGATGAAAGATCATGGGTTTGATTCAATTACAGTGCCGTGTAAAGGCTAAAGATTACTGTATCCTACATGGCACCTGACTCGTAGATGTCTGAGACACATACAAACGTTGATTTCACACACTTTAAATGGATGGGAATTGGCTACACGGACACTCACACAGTTGCTCTTTGCAGCCTAGAAATCTTATGTTACAGTAAACTCACACTTCACGGCTGCAGAAAATAAAACAATTATTTCCCCCTCCAATAAATTCAGCCAATATCTCAATCAACAACATCAAATGAAACAATGCATTTTTGATTAGTTGAGATTTAACTGCCATGATAGTATATTCTCAAGATGACAAACCTGATACTGGACTCCTCATACCACACAATCCATCCAGCTCTTGAGAAACTAGAAGCCGCCAAACTTTTCTAGTTTGGTGCTGGAACCTGGCCGGCTCTGCCAATCAATAGCAGAGTTCACATTAAAAACTGCTGACAGCTGTGGGAGAGAGTTCCCACTTTCATCTCGCGCTGTCTGGCCCTCCAGCTAACCTCACCGTCACCCTCTCCCTTCGCAGACCTGCTCTCTTTATTAATCTTTGTCGCATCCCACAGTCCGACCCAGAGAACTGCCCTGGCCACGTTTTTTTTTCCCGGCTTATCACCAAAACTTTTGGCTCATTTCATTTTTTTTCTTCCTTTCTTTCTCTTCTTTTCTTTGTTTTTTCACTTGATAGCCTTGAACCGAGGCTCCTGCACTCCTTGCAGAGGAGCCCACCCGGCAGCTCTGTCTCACCATATCAACCTGTTTGCTGAAAGAAGGAAAATGAGCTCTGCAAGTGAAGTGTGAGTATGACTGACTGCGAGAGAATTTGTTTTCCCCTCGAACCAATGTTCTTACCTCTAAAACTACTTCCCTCATCAAGAAATAAAACAACGTACAAGTAAGTCAATTCTAAAGCTTATCGTAATACAGACATTTGATTATTTTTAGTCAAACTGACTGTTGCTGGATCCTTGTTTCAGAAGCAGGAGGGTCCCTCTTGACAGTCATAGCACAAACCTGCTCCTGGTTAATGCAGACCTCTGCTGCCCCTTAGGGGCCGAAGAAAAAAAGGACACTATGAAAAGGTCCCTCAGCAGTGGAGGAACTTCTTTATATCACGAATAACATATGTTTACAATTAAAACAGAAACATTCATTAGTTTTCATTTGTCATAATGATGGATTATTTTGACTTGGAGTGAAAGTTGTTTGAGTTTTTTCCATCGGCACACGGTCTAGTGTTTGGTGTTTGGTGTGTGTGTGTGTGTGTGTGTGTGTGTGTGTGTGTGTGTGTGTGTGTGTGTGTGTGTGTGTGTGTGTGTGTGTGTGTGTGTGTGTGTATGCGTGTGTGTGTGTGTGTGCACAGCAGGTCTAATCCCATTAGTGCTGCTGATCCTGGGCCTCAGGATCTGTTGTGTCTCTATCCAAACTGCTTTATGCTTTGTCTGTTTAACTTAGCAGGAGTAAACAGTCTTGTTTTCAGGTTGTACATTAAAAAAAGCTAAAGAAAAATCTCCTCAGGCTTGTTTCACATTTCTTTTCACCCTGCATATTGTATTTTAGCTAACACCAAGCTGAACAACTGTTTTTATAATTGTTTTGAGGATATATTTGAGAAATACACCTCTACAACCGTGGTTAGTTTTTAATATTGTAGTTTTACCTGGAGCCAATACTGTTGGGAATGTTCTAAAATATCATGTTTATGCTCACCTTGGAGTAAAATCTCAATTGCATTGCAATTATGAAAAATATTTAAATGCCATTAATAAAATTAATCAGGGATGAACAAAATAATACAATTTGAGCTAACTGTGGAATAATACCCTTGTAACATATTTAAATTCTAATTAACATGAAATAAATTGTAAATCTAACATCTCTCCTGTTAATGCAATAATATTTGCACTTGAGAATTTCATTAGAAGGTTTGAAAATGTGTTTTTTAAAACTTTCCTCAATTACCTGAAAATGATTCAGCAGCACAAATGTAATGCCAATTTAGAAATGATCACAAAATGAGTTACAGTATGGTGTAACACATGAAATTAAATGAATATTTATGAAAAGGGAACCATCACAGTTGGAACAGACATACGTAGTAAAGATAATTGACAAAAGGAATATACAACAATTATTTTAGGTGTACAGGAGGCTGAGTAGATGATCAAACAGTACTATTCATTACATTTAAAATACGTCCATAACTGGGAGCAAACTCTTTGCTAGAACTGGTCTAGCCGAGTTGAAGTGCGGCTATTCATTATTGGCGCAAAAACCAGTAAAGAGCCTTTGTCCCTATGGGAGAGAGAGGCTCAACAAGGTACATACAAAATGAAAAAACTATTGTGCACACACAAAAAGTATTTTCAGAGACATGGGTGCATACATACAATAAGACTTATATTGTATAGACTAACAATAGACTTGATTGACCCTATCGTCCTTCGTGTAGTGTTCAGTGGTCATTTTGTTAACATCCAGCCTAACGCGGACCAAAGAGTCACCGGGTCTGAAGTCTAGCCTGTAATTGTATTTTTGCACATTGGCCATAATTTCTCAGATGGAAACAGAACAAATGGGAACATGTAGCAGGACTGATTTAAGATTGACTCTAATTTAACTTGTGGAAATGGAATCTGTTGTGGTTAGTAACGATGGAAAAAAGCTAAAGTGCTCTGCCTCTTTGAAACCTTAACACCAGAACTCCTATGTGGAACCTAAATTACGATACAAAGTACATGCAGATTTCTGTAGAGATCCTCACAGAACGTGTTGCTGTTAAGAAAAATAATAAACACCTTCAGCTTTTGCCACATTATGTTGTTTTGGTCCAGAAAAGGCCCACAGCCATGTTAATGTAGACTTGCTTCCTGCACTTAAAAGCTGTGTATATGCTACTGAGGACCACCAGGATCCAGAAATGGTCCAATTTGCTCCGCTGTCTATGGATGAATTCAAACATTTTTTTACCCAATCTTTTTTTGTCCGCTGATCAACTATGCAGCCAAATGAGACACAACCCCACAGAAGAGGTCTGGAGCTGAAAGTCTGAAGCCTTGGTACGGTTCTCTCCATGGGAAAAAGAGGTGTCTTGTGCAATTAGGATGAGGGGTGGGCAGCTGGAGGAGTGGGAGTTCAGGTATCTCAAGGAATAATTTATGAGAAAGGTTAAAAGACATTAATCTCCAGTTAGGTGCTGTGGCTACAGCTACATATATTGACATCCGGGAAACAAGAGAAAAGCAAATTTTCTCTGTAAGATAGTTGTTTTGAATTTAATTAATAATTATTACAAGTAAATGTAATATATCATCAAATGAAAAGAATGATATAATAAAATATATAAAGCAATATATTTTAACTTTACTGTCTTCGTCCCATATGGCTGTTGTCTTGTCCCGTCTTGTGTAACAGGATAACAGGGCAGTTTTCCTCTTTTTAAGGTAGACATAGTGAACAAATGAAAGGCTGAGAGGAAGTGCAGGTAATGTCATTATATCCGAAGGTGTTAAGTTCCTTTTTGTGAGTATTAGTACATGCACTTAACCTTCAATCCCCAGCCACAGGCCCTTTGGGCTTGTTACCTAATAAATATGTCTCCGCTTTTCTCTCCACCGTGAGGTTCCCCCCTGAAACTTGTCAACGAGACAATGTGGAAGGAAGTGAGAGATAAAGTTGCCGGGCTCTCTGTCTGTGCACTGTTTATTTGCTGTGTCAAGGATTGAGAGATTACACTGTTTCTACGCGGTAAGGGAGGAATCTGGTCAAGCATTTCCTCGGGCTAAAAACATCACTTGAGGAGGCAAAGGAGGATTACTGACAACTGCATTAAGAGCAGAAATCCTGACTTAGGCCCATTGGCTGTGAGTAGGGAGTCATCATCAATCATTTATTCCAAGTGGTCATTTACAGTGCAGGGGCTTTATTTTGGGCTGGGAAAAGTAGAAACTTGGCCTGTACGCTTTTTAAACGGCTTTTCTCTGTTTTTGTGGTCGACTCCGGAGAACTGCAGCTTTCTCTGAACTTTTTCTGATACATTAGATGTATTTAGTATTAAAATGTTATTGCAAAAGGCTTAAATTCAAAATGATTTCATATTATTTATAGTAGATGAATTCACACCTACACCTAATGGCATTTAAAGAAATATACATACAAAGCAGATTTTTATTTACAGATATAAGCAGGTCTCAGATGCATTTTCTGCAGCATCTCTGCACATACAGTCACAGTGCAAGACTGTGATCAGATATTAAGTGCTGCATTTCCCATGTATTGAATTGTTAGAGTTACCTGTCCTTTGTGCTCCCTCTATACAGACGCCCACTCGGAGGCAGTAGGGACGGTAACACTAACCCTCACGCTGACAGTGGTGTGATTGATCACCAGCAGATAAACATCAGATCTACGCGAGAAGAGGACAGACATTGATCCCCAGAGGAAGAGAGGACTTGTCACACACCAGCATACACAAACCTCTGTGAAACATCTGTCAAAATACCACAGTGACAGAGAACTGTACCTCTGTGACTAACACGGGAGCCCGCAGACAGCTGTCATCTGTTTTGGATGCCTGTTGATGACCAGACAGAACAATTCTTTTCCATTACTTAACTCATAGCAACCGTCCGAAAGTGAAAAGTTTAAACAGTGCACAAACTGATCCATAAGAGTCTGTACTGACGAAATGATCTTTGGTAGTTATTGCTCATGTCCTGTAGGATAGCAGAGATGAACTCCTCCTGCCCTGAGGCACACCAAACAACAGAAGAGGGTGAAATATTCCCTTTTGTTCCTTCGGCGGCTGTTAAAGATCGCCTGTGGCACCACTGTCACAAACAGAACAGAAAACAAAGTGCAAAAATGTGTGTGTTTTTACAAAATGTCAATCCTGACCGGTCACATGATGCGCTCTCACCTGGCTGGGCGCTGAAAATGTTTTTCCTGTCATTAGCTACAGACGTCATGCAATGCCGTACTTAAGAGGAAAAGAAAGAGGGGAAAAGAAAATGAATGAGAAGTGAATGGTCAGTTTGACAAAAGGGGGCCAGCCCTGCGTCGACAGGAAGAAAAGCATTAGCACCCTTTATGTGCGTGGTGGCGGATTTCCGTGTGCTACACTGTCAGTGTATTTTTCCCCTTAATTAAAATAGTCACAAGTTTCATTGAGCGGTGAATCAAAGGGTGGCTACACCATGAAGCAGACTCAACTCTGTAACCCTGAGTGTGTGTGTGTGTGTGTGTGACGTTTGGAAGTCAGACTTAAGCACACACAGGGACCAGGATGAAGGGGATTTAAGCTGTGCCCATTCCCATGGTCAGTCACTCAGAATTGGTCATTACTGTCCTGCCTGGAGATGAAAACACAGCGATTAAGAACCACTTGGATGAAAACATGACCACTTCTAATATGCCTCCCCACAACCCCCTCCCCTCAAAGACAGGAACTATTTTAGATCCCTTTGTCCTTTTTTCAGTTCATCACTCAGATAATATTCATTCATTCATTGAATTCTCATTCTAATGCTGCCAAGAAGAGAAATGTTTTATTTAAACCAATTCTAAAAAAAATTTTTAAACAAAGACAATAAACCTCTGACACACAAGGGACATACTGTATTTTAGACCTAATTAATTCCAAAGATCCAAACATTTCTGAGTTGACTGATGTGATGTTATTCTCTGTCAACAATGTTTTCAGTTCTGAAGTAAAATATGGTGCTGTTGATGCCAGGATTTTGAATTATGGATGGATTATAAAAACACTTTATGAAGAGTGAAAATCTAAAACTGTTCCACACACTTGAAAAGTGTGTAAACATTTCTGGCACCATCCTTAACTGGTTAAAATTATATCACAAGAAATGGACTACTTAATTATGAATCTGAGCCAACAAAAATCACATGTGGAGTTCCTCAAGGGTTAATCCTCGGCCCCCTCTATTCAACATCTACATGGAAAACTATGGCACTTACCATAGTTCACCAGGAAGCATTCAGATCCCTCAGGTCATCTGAGACAAGTTTACTAAGTGTTCCCAGAATTAAAACTAAGCAAACTGAGGTCTGTTAAAATTGTCATTTAAATCAGGGCCTAAACAATAAACCTTTTGCACTTCTGCACATCACAATATGTCTTTATATCTAAGTACAAACGGTTCTTCTACTTGCTCATGCAATCATCCTGTGCCACTGCACTTTACTTGCTAACATTTCTATACAAACCACTACACTGAAAGGTGTAAATTATGTACATACTCAGCATTTTTATTTTATTTTTTATTTTAATCTCTTGTCTACCTCATTCTGACCTGCCTGCTGCTGTAACACCTGTATTTCTCCGGTGAGTGGATCAATAAAGTTGTATCTTATCTTATTTTATCTTAAACCATTATTGTATGCTTTGGATTACAATACCCTACTTCAAATATTACACTATTAATATTCTTGATTAGCTTTTATTTCCATTTTATCATCTTTTAAATGCAATTTTCCTGTATTCTTAATGCCATATTTTTCTATGTTCTGTAAAGGACAGTGAATTGCCTCGTGTCTGAATGATTCTATATAAATAGACTTGTCTTACTGAGGCATTTCCCTCCAGCCAATTCCACTTTCTCATTCCACCAAAATGAATTGTCATGTTAGCCCATCCCACGGTGAACCAGAGCAGGCTTCTCAGATGACAAACCTCACCATCTCTCAGGATAATACCACGTAGACAATAGCAGACTCAACTGAAGCAAGGGAAAATGCTTGCTCCACTTTGGTCGGTGTATGGGATCTCCTCTCAGCTTTGTCATACTTGATCTCGAGATCAGGAGAGAACTGGATCCCTAGCGGCCTAATGACCAAACACTTTCCACACCATTTCTTTTCCTTGAAGGGAGAGGGGCAAACCTGCTCCTTCGATCACCCCCTCATCAATTATAAATCCTCCAGTGTTTGGATAATTAAAAATGCAGCATTATTTTCTAACTCTTAGCTCAAGACAAGCCCTCTGTGTTTTGTTGGAGCAGGGTGGGATTCCCCTCTCATGTTCTCTCGGGGGAAAGTCAGAAAGAACTAGGGGCATGAATTATGCAGGGAGGATACATAATGGCAGAAATTGCTAATCATAGCTCATGCAACTTGAGAGGGCTGGTCCAGCAGACTGATTGACAGAGGGGTGCTGAGGAGATGACACATGATAAGGTAACATCGATGACTGTAGAGTTGTCTTGGGACCGACCTTAACGGGGGTTCACCCATCACACAGGACAGAGGTGCACTGAAGAGCACTGGCATTATAAGAGGAAGAGTGATGTCACACTAAATTTTCTTCTATTCGACTACAGTGCCATTTGAGCTTTGGTCAATTGAAGTTCATAAATACCACCGGCAACTTAATGACATTTGCTATAATCTTGAAACTGAAATCCCTCCTGTGTATGTGTTGGATAAAAGTTTCCATTTTTGGAGGTGGATGATAAACGTTAGAGAAAATGGCGTTGGCAGCAACGATGGGATTGTTTTGTCTGACGAAGCTGACATTCCCAGAGTGACTTTTAATCCTTAACTTTGGCACTGCACATAGACCTTTCCTATGGCGCTTGGCGTCTGGAAGATTTTCAGCTGCACACTGTTTCCTTTTGTGCTGCTGCTGTGAAGTTCACTGGGAGATTAAGGAGGGAATGGAAAACGTTTTTACTTAGCGGATGGCACAATATCATAAGATATGGATTTCTGATGAGGATGCACTGCTCTGTGTTCAATGTCACGTCTGTTCTTTGCTGTTTTTGTGCACGTTGCTCTCCAAGTAAACAATCAGTCCCACCATTAGTGCGCAGGAACAATGCTACAAAGTCATGCTAAGTGGCAAACCAAAATACATACAACAGTCTCAGTTACAGCTCAAATGGTATAAAGAAAGTAAGAAAGTTAAAGTAAAGTAAGTTTAATAAAGCACCTTTCTCAGACCAAAGTCACAAAGTGCTTCACATAAATAAAAAAAACACAGGAAAGTAGTAATACACAATAAAAAGTGAATATATGCAATAAAAAACAGTAAGAAACATGCAATAGAAAGACAATAAAAACACAAGGACAGTTACTCTGCAAATCAAGGTCCGTACATGTTTTTCTGTGCAATGGCACAGTCAACAGAACAAGAAGATGGGGTGAGTCCTTGTTGAGCATTTGTGCCGTTTGTTGTCAAGTCCTCTCTGTCACTATGATGGAGTGTGTGTCTGACAGGTGCTGTGATTTCCCTGACCCCATTGTATTCAAACAACACAGGCTCCTCACACAGGAAGAGCGGAGGAAACAATGGTACAGGTGAGTCGGGAAGAATTTCCCCTCAAGGGATTCCCATCTGACGGTTAGAAAGGTATGTGTGTGGGTGTGTGTGTGTGTCTGTGTGTGTACGTGTGTGTGTGTGTGTTAGTTTCTTGGTTCCAGCCATCATCTCAAACATACTTTTTACTTCCACTTTACGTTTGTCTGTTTGTTGGCAAAAATCTCAGAGCTACCCAACCAATTTCCATGAGATTGGTGGTGGGACATGACTCAAGATCCGGATCAGGGGACGAGCCGATTCAAGAACTCTCCTTAACTTTCTTTAACATTTTGAGATAGGACGTTTTTCTCAGAGAATATTTGATGGATCTGGATGAAAATAACACATTTAGTGGACTGACATTTAGTGTGTGCAGTTTAATCTGAATCTAGTGAATTAAAATGTGGTTTCAAAGGGGACTGCTTGGCGAGGAATGCACGCTATTGAGTGCCATTCAAGTTTCACACATTTTTGCTAGTGTTTCCCAGCTAAGTTTGGTATATTGACAGAAGAAAAAGTACAGTGTTTTCTCTTCATCATAATAAAATACAAGTTGTTAAACGTTTTCTCTCAATTACTTTGCTCTTTTGAGAGGACCATGACAATGCTAACCCGTCTTTATTTGTGGTGCAGGTGTTGCGTTGTAATGCTGATCCTCATCACAGATTGCTCTACACCATCTAAGATTAGGAAGTAAGAGCATGTGTGTTAAGTTCAGCTCCTGCACTGCCTGTCATTATTTGCGGATTAGTGCTAGCCTGCACCCTCTTTGATGTGGACATCTTTCACACTTCCGTCCCATTGAGCTTCGGGGACGCATTGAGGGGAACAAAGAGCCAAATAATGGATTGAAGAGGAACGGGCATGAGCAAGAGTCGAAATCTGCTTTGTCTCCAGCTGCAGGAAAACGTCCTGTAATGAGGAAGATAAAGTGACGCAACAATCACTGCTGCACATCTGAGCAAAAACTGGAGAGAGGCACCACACACATGGCCGCATGCATGAAGGACATACATATATGCATTTACACATATCCGTGTGCACATATACCATTATATGTTCTCAGCACACACGCACACACACAAACACATTTGTCTCTCTATAGCTTTGAGGACACTCATTGACATAACCCTAACCCTAACCCTTGCTAGCCCCTTACCTTAAACTTAACCATTACAACTAAATGCCTAACCCTTATCTAAACCTAATCTATAACTCTAAGCCTAAAATCAAATCTTAACACTCAAACAGTGCTTGGAATTTGTGAGGACCAGCGAAAATGTCCTCTCAATGATGGTATTGAACCAAAATTGACCCTTGTAACTATAGAAAGACATGTGCATACTTACTTACCACACACACACACACACACACACACACACACACACACACACACACACACACAAAAAGCTCACACCACTTTTGATGATACCGTGGGGTGTACCGCCCTCTGCTGGACACAGGATATAAATGCAGCTTTTAACAATAAGGCTCAGTACAGTCATATCTTCGCTTTAAATGACCATAGCATGTCCTTAAATGATCACTGTGTGTAGTGTTTGTTAATACATACATACATACTTAGTTGTATACCATGCTAATTTTGGGTGCTCCACAGAGCAGCCTATCCGTCCATACCCGGTGTTTGGCCGAGTGGAGCCACCTTCCAGAGGCAAAGACAAGGCCTCTTTCAGGGAGAGCAGCTCCAGAGGCATATGAGGGCACTCAGTGTTC
Organism: Hippoglossus stenolepis; assembly: GCF_022539355.2. NCBI lineage: Eukaryota > Metazoa > Chordata > Actinopteri > Pleuronectiformes > Pleuronectidae > Hippoglossus > Hippoglossus stenolepis. The sequence continues at coordinate 14,542,326 of NC_061494.1, read as the reverse complement.
CACCTCAACCACAGGATTTATTTACCTTCCAAAGAGGGGCAGCCAGTAAAAGGAGACGGAGTGTGCTCGGTGGAAAGGTAGGGGTGCAGCACAGTGTCTGTTTGCTTGAGGGGTGGGTGGACAGACCGGAGCAGTGATGTAGTGATAGTGTGACACGGAATAACTCATCATCGCAAAAAGAGAAAAGTAAAAAAAAAACGAAACACATCAAAAATACACCAAATAAAACTATCACTACCTGTTAAATGGGAGAACACTGTGGTGGGTCAGAGGATGTTTAAGAGAGTAAGAGCATGGATGGGAGCCAGAGGAGGCAGATTGGGGGGTTTCTGTTTCCTTAGCAGTCTGCCTTCCCTTAAGCAACACAAATAGAGTCATTGAATCTGTGCGTGCTACAGCCTCACAGTGAGCATCTGTTTGGTACAGTCATTTTAAAGGTATGACCATCTACACCAGCGTCGCCCTTTGAGCAAGCGGGGCCAAAATGTAACTGAAACTTTCTTCCCATGTCAGGACTAAAAAAGACTTTAAGTTTAAGTGGAGGGTTGCAGATTTATTTCTGTATACTGTACGTCATACAACACTAATCTGTTTTTATGTTTTCTACACATCTACAGTACAGATTTATTTTATTATCACAGTTGCAAATTAGTCACACAATTTGATGAGGATGGACCAGATCAGACTAAATTAATTTTAAAAATGAACACTGCAGTTAACATGGATTTGTGAAATATTGTCAACTGTTAACTCAAGGTTTTTAGATCATTCCTCAGTTTAACCTGATACAACCAATAATTTGTTGTGTAAAATGATAATGTTTTGTTTTGCCAGCAAGGTTCCTGTGTTCTTGAGCAATCAGGAAATAACAATTTGTGGTATTTGTTTTATTAGTGTGGCTCCACCAGCTCACCTCAGTTCTTAAGTTCTGCATTTTTGTTTTGTTAAATACAAGTTTGTTAATTGATCAATGTATTCTAAACAATTAGTGACATCTAAAAAGATATTTATCTTCCCACAATTGTCTCCTGGGTTGTATCACCATGATTTATTTTTTTGTTTTTTTTGTGGTTTAAACCTGCAGTGAATGACAAAGTTCTCAGGCAATTTACTTGAGGAGAACAGGAATCGTGTGAATTTGAAAAGATCATTTAAATTCTTGAAGAAAAAAGGAAGCGATAGTCGGATCCACGTCCTTGAAACCAGTCTGAATTATGTTTTTTTTAACTAAATGTATGTACTGTAACATGTAAGTTGTGTATGAATATAATTTCTAGGAGATGGCGTTGCACTTAGAGTTGCTGGTATCTTCAGGGCTAAAACAACCAACATCGAGGTTGTTGCTCAAATATTTTCTGGCTATAAACATTCAAGAGAAATTTGGGAAAGTGATTTTAAACCTGTATTGATCCCTTCCTCTTGTATTTTGGCTTGTATTTTCATGTATTGTTAGTTTTTGCAACACATCTGTTGATCATATGTGAAACTGTTGGGTGTTATATAAAAGACTACCATATACCAAGTTTAGTTTTCAGTGTTTCATAATGAAACTGAAAGGCATGACTGTTCAGAGTTACTGGACATCAGGTTAGTCATCCCTCCCCCTCATTACTCATTACACTCTTTACTCTACAACACGTCTGGTGGTCAAACACAAGACCACAAACCAGTGAAACCAGGCCTGACCTGGCTCTTCAATGACTTATCAGACTGTTCTTCCTTTGCCTGTTGGAAAAACCTGCTATGTTGCTGTGGGAATATTCCGCATCGTGGAAATGAACTGGGAGAAAACCAGCTTGACCAACAGCTGTGAACTCTAATGTGTTTTCTCTCAGCTGGGGACAGAAAGAATGCCGACTTGAATGGGCTCCTTGTTTCGGGCCTTTTTTCTTCAGTCAGTTCCCACTAAGCCTTTTGGGGGATCCCTGGCAACAGCATGAATTTGGATGAGGGGGCGAGACAGAGTAAACAATTCCACATTAACCTGCTTTTCAACAAGCCCATCATTTCAGTGTTTAAAAAAATACCTTGATAAAAAAAGCAGAAATACTTGGTATGCAATCCATGGAGGAAGGATACCTATAGGACATGATTGTACAAGCTTGTTGTAAAATCTTCTCAAGTTTTTTCTACTTTCAAAAGAAATGCTGGAAGAAATTATGACCTTTCTACTGTTTTGGTAATGATCTGAATGCTTAGCTACAACATATTTCCAGTGTGGTGAGCTGTAAGTTTAGAAAAAGCCCAAACTTTCCCAAGAAAAACAACTATTAATAACTTTATAAGTGAAATATAAACAAACTTTTTGGTCATTGGTAGTGAAAATACCATAACTCCGAGCCTGTGTTTGTGCCAGAGACACTTCCTCCACAACTTTTTGTTGATGGGATTTTCATACTGCTGCAAAAACCCTCGAGGACTTTATCTTTCCACTGTACTCTGGCGCTGCAGCATGTAACCTGGTGAGCAACAGAAGGTTTTACTTTGGATCTTTGAAAATCTGAAGAAAAACTTCATGTTCGAAAGAACTCGAGCTGTTTACACATTCAAGAGAGTAACAGCTTCAAAGTGCCATTTTTAATCAAAGGAATCAAATGAATGATCATTTCAATAGAACAAACTAACATTTACATCTGTGTGATACATTTCTAGTTGCTTTAAAATAATGGTTTAGTTTGCAAGAAAGACCAGAATGAGACTGCAAATGAAGTTTTAATAGGTAAAACTGACAGCCGGTCATTTAAGCATTTAAGAAACCCATAACTTTGACAACCTATGAAACATTATCATTTTCTTCAGAGTAAGTCCCTTTAAAGTATCAGACATTCGGCCTCAATATTGAAACAATGTGGCTCTAACATTTGCTTATTTGTCAAGAAAAGTAATCTTGAATTCATTTAGGTTGCAATGTTTTACAATGGTGACACATTTTCAGAGCAGAGAAACATCAAAACGTCCACATATATACCTCGCACACTATTTTCAACCTGTATCCCCAGTTTGGTTTGCTCAAGTCCAACATTTCAAAGAAGGTGAGATAGCCTAAAACTTATGTCGTGTATTTAATCAGACATTAGCTAAAGTAAAACTGCTCGGATATGGATGGATAAATCTATGCAGACCAGAGCTGTTGACTGGGACCCCATCCGATTTGATTTTCACCTCATAAAATACAGACACAACAAAAAGTGAAGTCAGTATTTTATATATTTTATTATTCGACCCAAACACCAAAATGACTTGATCTCATCTATGTAAAATGTACTGTTAACACAGCTTAAAAGCGAAGTGTCTCAGAATTTGAGGTTGGATCTTTTTTTTTTATCACTTTCTTTAACAACGTAAGATAGGACTTTTTTTTTTCATTTGCCCCAATTTCCCACGGAATAATTCAAAGATCTTTAGGAAATAAATAGACATATTTAGGGAAGTGAGAAATACGAGTGTGTGTAATTTGGTGCAGCTTGATTGAATTTGAGGGGACTGTACTTCTACTGCCTTGGTTGGCTGAGTTATACACATCGCTGAGTGCCATTCTGGTGAGTGAAGTTTTTATACTATTTTAACAAAGTTGACAATCATTTCTCTATGAAGGTCGAACCACCAGTCAAACATATCTGCTCCCAGCATATTAGTGAGACTTTGGGGATCTGAATGTGTGTGCACTCTGACTACACCCATTGTTTCAGTTGGTATTTCACAGTACTTAAGTAGTGAATCTGGGCATCTCAAGACCTGCCAGTATTCATATTTATGTTTTCAACACTAAGGTAGTGTAAGCCCACTACTATATGTACATCTATGCATATCCTTTTTCCATGAGCGGGCCGGCGGTTTCCCCGGTACCTCAGCCAAGCTGAACACAATGCTTCCATTGAGGCAGAGTCACAGTGGCTACCTTTATATACCATCAAGAGGGACAGTTAACGCTACAGCACCTGGGTTTCACTTAAAGAGATAGGCCACATTGATACAGTCACATACATGCATTGTACATATTTAACTAAAACCCAAAACAATCTCAAGATTGAAAATTGCACGTCTTCATATTTCTCGTGATTTTATTGCTTTAAGTTATAAAGTAGTTTTAAAAAAAACTCCTCACACAAATGTTCACGTGTGTATTGGCATATTTCTCTGACATATACGGATCAGCTCTAACTTAGCAGAGTCCTTCCCTTTTCATTCCGTGCGAGCTGCCGACAGGAGCAGCAGGTCAGAGAAGCTGCTCTTTTTACTCAGAGGTGGGGAAGCAGCTGGGGAAATATAGCTACTGGCTGAGTAGTGAGTAAAAAATAGCACTTGAATGTTAAAGACACATGTAGGTATATGAGGTAAAGTATGTTTCTTCTTTAGCGTTGCTTCATTTCATTTAACCTTATTATATTTAACCCAGTACTATACTATATATATTTATCTTTACCAACCTTCTGTTGGAAGAAAACCGCTTTAAATGGCATTTGGTTTGAGACATCAGAAGCTGTTTTCAAACATGAACTTTGGAAAATGTCCGGAACATTTGGTCCGGACATTGACATATACACGACGTATAAATTCCGCTGCAGAAAACCTCGTTTTTGTTTATAGCACATTAACAGCGGTGAAGGCCCCAATCACCAAAAGCTCTCTAATCTGGTTTTCTTTTGATATCGCTGTTGGCATCTTCTATGTACATGGCACCTCTTTTTCATCCTGAGATATTTATATTCTTATTGTTTTGTTTTTTTTCGGTTATGGATCTGTCATGCGTTAGAAGTGTCACCAACGCGCTTAATTGCTCGCTGTGAATTATTTCTTACATTTACCTGCTGTATTTCCGCATGGGCTCACTCCGACATTTTGCGTACGCTTTACGAGTGGCGGCAGGAAACGTTATGGAAAATGTCAGAAGCAACTAACTTGGACCTTTGCGTTCCTACATACAGCCCCTCTGGGAAACCCCAGGGAAATGTCAGAGCATGTCTGAAAGCAGCTAGAGATTAAACTGTATTTTCACACCAGGAGACACCAGAAAAAGCCGTTGAACATTCACTTTACCCGAGTCAGTTATGTAAAGTCCTATCAACGCACATCAGGTCTGATCTAATCTAAAGTGATGATATCCTAGTGCAGATCTGTTAATATAGAAAACAGGCTGAACTAGGCAGCATTAGCACTTTATCATTAACCGTATTACTCTCACTTTCACATCACATCATTTTCACATCACTTTCACCTTCACCGTAGTTTATCCCTGAAAATCTAAACATCACCATCTATCAATAAAATCGTATATAATAATCTCAGGCAATCTGTCGTGCTTGACGTCTATGCTTATTTTGTATGAATGAAACACAGAGCGTGACATATCTTAAGTACTATGATATAACTTAAGAACACAGTATGCAAATAAATACTTCTCTTTATCTTCAAGTGGCTCTTCATTGTTATAATGAGGCACGTCATTGGTGAGTATGAATAGATCTGTATGGCCTTAATGCTGTCATTTTGTGTCTTATGGCAGCTTTGCTTACTAGTTTTGGTCTGTGCAATAATGGCTCCTCCTGCAGAGTTCTGCAGAGTCACAGCTACAAATTGTGACCTTCAAGCTAATGAAACAGTCTGTCCTCGAGCAAACTGATGGACTTGTTCATCAGTGTCTTTTCATCGTCCACAATCCTGTACCCGAACATCTTCATGGTGGGTCCACACACTCTCTGCACCACCTGAACCAGTGTAAAGGGAATGCTAAACCTCCATTTTTCTGCATGCTCGGATGATTTCTTCCGGGTGGAGTATTCGTCGCCCTCTTCCTGTGTGGTCTGGGTGTTCCTTAGAATCCAGTCCCTAGCTTGGGGACTGAATGGTATCCCTGCGAACCTGTACATGTCCTCTGCCTTCTGCATTGGATACAGGGCGATGTCCTCGTAACGCACCAACATGTAGCGTTTCCTCAGCCAGTGAGGTTGGCTCAGTCCCACCTCTGCAGACATCCTTATTTGATCACAGTTTCCTTTGAGCTTCTTCACCTCCTCGTCATCTTCGGGCACCTGGCCGTCCTGCGCCCAGGCCTTCCACACCTCGTAGGTAGAGAAAGCCGCCATACGGGATGCTAAAATGGCCCGTGGATCTCGGACTAGCTGGATCAATCTCACATCCAGACGTGGATCCTCCACCAACGGCTGCAATGATTCCAGATGGCGCACACGGACAGTCTTTATGGCATGGTGTTGTTTGGAAAGACAGGACTCCGAGGCGAGGGTCAAGTTCAGCGGCCCACAGCGACGAATCTTACAGCGATATCTAAGAGAAGAGTGGTTTAGTTTTAACATGATGAAAATACCTTTCATAGAGATGCAAAGCAGGAGGAGTTACTTCAGATGTCCGAAGTTCCATGAAGTTCAGTTTCTAAGTTAGAGCAGTTAAAACACTTACAAAGCTTGTACGGGTATGAAAAGTGGTGAAATATCAGGACAATTAGCAAATGACTGGTTCTTTGAAATACAGTCAAAGATGCAAGAATGTGCAGTTAAAAAAAAGTTAAGGGTAGAGTTAAGGAACATATAATTAACCAGGAAGGTCCTGTGGAGATACAAATCTCTACAGCCAGGGAGTCCTGGTCAACCAAACTTAAATTTTGTTGCATATAGGGAATATTCTAACAATAATTTACATTATTAATTCATCTATTCATATAAAATGTCCAAAAAAAGGAGAAAAATACCCATTCCAATTTCCTGAATCTCAGTGATGTTTTCAAATGTCTTGTTTTGCTAAACCTCATTTGACTCACAACCCAATTTGAATGAATTTTAGGTAAATTCAGCGACAACGCTGCAATGTTTTACTCCTAATCTAAATGATTCTAAATGTGCTGCAGCTCTGTTAATACCACCAAAGGCTGGGGTTCATGGGTATGGTCATAGTTCTGCTTATCATATAGAGCAAATCACTGCACCAAACTGAAGGAGAAAAGCAAACTATGTTGATAATAAAAAGGGATTTCCATAACATAACACAGCCTCACCATCTCTGCAGCTAAATCAGTTTGTTTCTTTTTCATATTCAACCAACACTGATCAATGACAGTAAGTATCTAGAGAATGTATCATACTTTTCGAAAACATCTTTGATGAAAGGACTGCAGACTTGATCTTCACAGAGCGATAAACTCGACTCTCTGCGGAAAAGAGCAGCGGTGACGCGTTCCTCAGGTGGGGGAGAGATGAACTTCTCGAGAGGATTGAAATCACACAGGAAGAGCCCCCGGAGTACATCCCGGTAGATTCCTGCCAACACTGTCCCATTGTTTGCCTCTGTGGCCGAACTCAGCATGCGCTCGACGTGCCACAGAGGCTCGAAAAGGTAGAACATGTTCTCCCCGTGCTGGTTGAAAATCTCCCCGACAAACGAGGAACCTGTTCTTGTTCTGGCCAGGAGCAATACGTGCTTACGGCCACGGCTGGAGTTGTACGTGACTAAATCGTCCAGTTCATCATCCTCTTGCTCATCAGAAAAGTTTGAGTAATTCCCTTTTGCACCAGGGAGTTTAGAAAGCAGCATTTTGAGCAAGGACAGGGGGCCATTTTGTGTCGTGTTGCCGTTATCCAGCGGTGAGTGTGGGTCCAGCGGAGGAGCGTGCCTCTGGATTATCTTATCGGAGACCCTGATGGGAAAAATCAATCAACAACAGATTAGTTAATTTTGCATTTATCTTGCACTGTTACATGGATCTACTGTATGTTTGAGGTGGTTAGCATGGTTTAATGTAATGTAACGAAAACAGAAGATGGGCGTTAGTCTGAAATAGTCCAGCACAATAATGCAAATGAAACCACAACTTCATTTTTACATTTTGATCTTCAAAAACATAAAAAGATGTAACAAGTTAATTATGCCGCTAGGACTCAGCCATTAGCGTTGGAGGCTTCACCCACAACACTGCTCATTTACTGAATGGGCTCACATCATGCCAAACTGCATTGTGGTTCCGTTACATTGCACTGCTCCTGCTGCGTACAGCAGCAATAGATGAGCAGTTTTTTCACGTGGCAACAGAGGCGAAAGCCAAACAAATCATGTTAACTTCTTTTTGGCATTGCATTGAAAACTAGCATGAAAGCCGGCTATTAAATGTCCCTATTTTGAAACTGTGATTATTGACGTTATGACGATCGCGCCACCATCAGGTGTCAGGTTAAGCAACACATACGTCTTTTTGTCTTAGCCAGGTTATTTTTCCAGTGTTTCCAGTCTTTGTACTAAGCTTAACTAACCAGCAGTTGGCTAGATTCCCATTTCTAGAAGTGTGGTAGTTTTCCAGTCATCTTTATCTTGACTATATTAAAAGGGCATTGGGAAGGAGGGTATCCTGATCTGTATTTTTGAACAGGTCAAGGAAAAGGCATTGGCAGTGAGCTTGACTGATACAAAAGGCCAGAGCTGGCCCAAAACCTGGAGTGAACATAAATCTCAAGAAAGGACTTGTTTCTTTCCCAGAACTCCAACCAAAGCAATACATTTCAACATCTCCCACGACTTACTGGGTTTTCTGCAGATTTTACACTCTTACCTTGACAGGATATTGCTCTCCTTTTCGATGATGACCAGGGCAACAATACAGATGAAGACAATTGCATATTTGGTCTTCATTCTTGAATTCCGGGTTGGCACTTGGATGTCTAGATTCTGGTCGGCTTGTTGGTCATAGCTTGTCGTGCAGAGGCTAAAGATTCATTCTGCAACAACAAAGGTACTTCAGTATATACAGTTTTTAAAAAAAAGTATGCTCTTATGACAACGAAATGTATGAAATAGTTATAGCAAAAAAGATACGACATCCTCCTCACTTATCCCTGCTCAGCTACCCTACCACCCACACCCTGCTGCCGGCAGCTTGCATCCACCACCCCAGCCTCCACCTTCTAGTACTGAGTCCAAACATGGTTGTGGTAAATTCTATTCATCTTTAACAAATGGATCTTGCCTGCTGTTTTGTTTTTTTTGCACTTGTTCCCAGTTTTATCCCAGCATGCTGCTTGGCTAACCCAGGGAACATCCAAAGATGGGAGCCATCCGCGGCAAGCATAACTGTATTCCCATTTGTGCAATAAATGACTGACCTGAACTGACTGAACTAGCTTCTATCTCAGCACTTAAAGACAAACCTAGATTCAACCAGTGCTTTATTGATAAAAACAACATGCACTCATAGGCCCATTGACCTGAAGCCTGGGGAATATTTAACACTTGTTTGTCTAGTTTCATAGAATCATATGAAAAACTAGGGCTGGGATCGGGGGTAAAGAGAAACACAGATGGGAGAGAGGGAGTTAAGGTAAACAGGAGTGGTTTTTCAAAACCTAGTGGAACACTGCCACATGGCACTGAGTCAGGGATAATGAGCAAATTTTGATTTTATGACTGTGCCTTTTCCATACTCCCCTCTGTTTAACAAGCCACCTTCAAATCTGAAGAAGCCAGACTGTTGCCTGGTGGCACCATCTCACAGGTTAATTCATCGGTATCATTTCTGGGAGTCAGAGGTTTGCCCATGTTATGAAGGGCAAGCTTTGACCTATTGACAGCAAGTGATCTGTGATTCAAATTTCAACATCATCATTTATCAGTATAGAGCACAGGCCAGTCAGAGCGGGTGCGGTTCTATCGAAGCCAAATCTTGCATCATTAGCCGTAGCAGTGTCCTTCCCATCTGCTGGGAGTATTGCATTACACTGACATTATTTAATTTTTTTAACTGTCCAGGAAGCATGAACTCAGATTTTTTTTTAAAGAAGACTCAACCTCACCAGACCAAACTCAAAGACTTCTGAATACATGAGCTATTTTGACTTGGAATTAAATTTGAAATAATTCAGTAGAACAAATTTCATTACTGTGGATTATAATGTTACTGAAAAAGAAATGTAGACTGCACCCCCCCCACTCGAACCCCTCCGTCGTTCAGACCTGTCAAGAGAGTGAAACATTTCTACGGAGCATATCATTAAAAGGGGGGGGGACATAGTTTTGGAGTGATTGTGTGCTCTGTAAGTAAATATCACCCAATTATCTGAGCTTAATACGCCACAGCCGTCAAACTGTCAGGCTGCAGCACTCGAACCGAGCGTTTTTACATATTCAAGAGCCACTGGAGCGTTTGGCAAATCTGACTATCTGCTCAAGCAGAAACACACATCACTCTGTTTATCATCTCACTACAAATTACATTAATGGCTGCCTTCAAACGCCTCAAAGCAGCATCTCGTGGAGACACTGAGAGCTAAATCCCCACTGAAAGCTTTGCTGCTCATCCAGGGGTGATAATAGAAATCATTGACTGTTAAGGGGCAAACGTTGAAAACTGTTTAGAATTGTATCTGTGCCAATATAAGTGATTGATTAATGCTACTGGCATTTGGGAAACCAAGAACACCAACCCCCCCTCTATGTGTGTCCATGTGTGGTGCCCATTTAATAGCAGTCATTTAGGGGGAGGGGGCTTTTCAATTCAAGAGCCTTGTTTTCCCCCCACCACTGAAACAGACGAATGAATACCTCTGCGTGTTAGAAATCCCTGATTCCCTGAAATGATGCTTCCACATACTCAGAGCTAAACCTGGATAAGATGGGTTTTATTGGCAGATCACGTCAATAACATTGAGGATTGTTGATTAAAGTGGACGCAGCCTCCATGTTTGCACAAAACACCATTTATACCTGCGGCCGGCGAGGAAACACAAACCCGACACACACACACACACGCAGGGGTTTTGACACGAGTGGAAACAGGGACGGAGTTTATCATCATTCCTCGTTTATAGCGTCTAAAGGTAGGATGGCAGGACGTTTACGCGCCGCCGTATATACGCTGCTGCCTCTGTGGGTAATTTATCTGAGCTTTAAGTCGTTTCCTGCCGGGGTCAGAAGAAGAAGACCTGGAGGTGTTCAGGTAGGGGGGAGGGGAGGGGGGGCATGACACAAACCTTTTAGCCGCTGGTGTCCCTCTGCAGTCGAGCAAATCGTCCCCCTCGTCCTGTGAGAAGCAGAATCAGAGCATCTCGCTACATTGTCTCGGACACATGCTTCATTGTATCCTCGGCCGCGGGCTCCGCTCCTCCGCCGCATGAATAAGAGGCAGCGCGCAGGAGGAAGAGGAGGAGGAGGAGGAGGAGGAGGAGGCGCGGACTTCTTCCCCAAACACCAGAAAAACGTTATTTTCTGATAAACGATGAAATGCACAAGTGGAAAAACTAAGCCAGCGAGAAATAGTTGATCTCAGCAGCCAATCTCCTTTTGTGATCAAATACTGTCGCTTCCAAACTTTCGGCTCTAAACTTTCTCTCGCTCGTGCGCCGCAGGACCAAACTGACTGCACGAGCGAGATGTGGCCACGCTTTACGACACTGCCCCCACTCACACACACACCCCCACCCCAGTGGGACAGCCTGTACAGGCAGTGGTCACGTGATCCCACTTTGTATACAAACCCCCACTTTTTTTCTCGAGGAGGAGAGTCAGTGTCGATCCTTCTCGCAAGAATTCCAAAATGAGCCGATCTTGTCCTTGCCCTTCCTCAGTCAAGTTATTACAACTATGTGACGATCTCCGCCTTCTCTTCATCACACGCTGCTGCCTCCAGTCCTGGATGAACCCTTTCTCTTCTGATTCCCCCTCATGCTCCTCATCATGCCCCCAAACGTCTCCCAGGGGAGTTGATCCCCCTGTCGTATTACCAAAAGATGGCCAACTTTGTCCTTTTGCTTTATCTTCTATTTTCCTAGCCCTTGCTTGCCCTTGCTTGCCCTTGTTTATACTTAATTAAATCCTGCAAATAATAAGTGCTTTATTCCTCTCTTTATCTTCTTGGCCACACTCATCTGTCCACCAAGGAACCGTCTTCCTCTTCATTCTCTTCTTACTTCTAGATATTGACGGCTTCACAGCATCTAGAATTACTGTTTTAAGCTTTTTTTTTATCAATCTCCTCCATATCTTCATTTAAGTCTATTTTATCCATCTCTTTCTCACATATATACCTGAACACTTCCCACTTAACACTGCTAAAAACCCACTTCCCCAATACTTCCCTTTGTTCCCTTATTTCTCTGTGGTGCTACATTACTCAACACCAGAAAATGACCACTGCCTATACTGTTGTTTCTTCTGATACATGCCACTCACATATCCCGCTAGGTTTTCTGTGTGCACATCTAATCTAGTCCCTCTTCCATCATTTAGACAAACTATACCTTTTCCTTCTAGCAGTTTTTCAACAATCTCCCCACAATGTGCTGTGAGCATTAAAGTCTCCACATACCAGCACCCTGCTACCATCCAGCCCTTCAATTTGTGTTAGCTTATCCAACTCTAGATTCCTACAAGGCTTGTAATAATTAATTATAACAAACTCTCCCTCACTTGTCCATATCTCTATTGTAATATATTTGTGTTCATTCCCTCTACCTACCTCCCTAAATGACATGTCTTCCTTTATAAATGTATGTGCTACATTTATAAAGGAATAACACACACACACACACACACACACACACACACACACACACACACACACACACACACACACACACACATTCCTTCCCTCCTATTACATAACATACTATATAGCATAGTAGTATATCTAGTTATTCTGAAATCCAAATTTTGACTCAATCCTGTTTCCTGTACACAAATATCATCTGATTTACTGCTTAAATCTTTTATACACTTTTTGAATTCTTGTCCATTGGCCAACAAACTCCCAGCATTCCATCGTAGTATAGGAAACCATATTAATACTATTGTTGTGATTATTATACCTAAAGCGTGATATATTCATGATATATACTAGTAAGGCTCAAAATGTGTACTAGTGTAACTAGTGGGTATTTCGACCCCACTAGTTAACTAGTACACATTTTGAGACTTACTAGTTTACTAGTAAGGTCAAAATAGGCTTTTACTAGGAAACTAGTGAGTATTTTTGCCTGCACTAGCTTACTAGTGTGCATTTTGGCTCCCACTAGTTCAACTAGTGCAGAAAATTGTAGGCCACTAGTTTACTAGTGAGCTTATGTCGGAGCTTTTGCAGCTCACTAGTTAGCTAGTAACACTTTCAGCATTACTAGTTCACTAGTGCAGCAAAAAGCCAACTAGTAGGGACTTCGGTGCTACTAGTGCGGCACACAGTGTTACTAGTAAAGTTTCTGTTGTAACTAGTTGAACAAAAGTGCAACTAGTTTCTGAAAAAGAGTGACTAGTAAGATTTTTTGTTCAACTAGTACAGTAAGATGCTGAACTAGTGCGACCAAATTTCCAACTAGTGCTGACAAAGACCGAACTAGTGGAGGGGACTGACATTTGATATCAAGGATATGGAATAAATGCTCAAACGTCTTGCCATACCTGAAAGTTTCAGTAGACAGGAAAAAACCCTAAATCAAATTGCACAGTAGAGATGGTAGCGATTGCAACAGCTCTACAGTGGATAGAGTGAAAGAGTTAAAAACCAAGAGTTTAGGTTGTTTTGTGTATGGATTCATGCTCAGAATTAATGTCATTACCGTCATTTTCATTAGTTGGCAAGATATGGTTCATGCAGATGTTTGAGACTCTGCATAGATTTCAAAATGAATACTGCGATAACTTTTATGTGGATACAGGAAAATTGTAAATTGCTGAGAATTAAAGATCAGTCTAGAGACACTTTGACATGTGACGGTAGGAAATGCTGAGGTGAAAAAAAAATTCAATGATGGCTAATTTTCATTTAGCTGTTTCAGTTACTGTGTCACACTGTCATGGCTTACTGGCAAACATAAAATAAACAGACTGGTAATCACCAGTGCACCATATTCAAAATTGTAGATAAATATATATGCATGCCTAAATATTCCTCCAACAAACCAAAGTCATGTTGATGCATTTATTTTTTATTTGTCATCCACCACCAGTGTTTTACCACTTGGGGGCAGTAGTGTAAAAGACTGCAGAGAAGGACTGTTAGCAGAACAGCACATGTTCTAATTTGCACAAGGCTCAGTTTGGCCAACATGATGTTCGCTCAGCCATCAATTCGTCTCATTGTAAATTCAACTGCAGGGTGCATTTGATGCACTTCTCTTTTCCCATTTTAATACAGATTTTATGTCAAATATAATGCAGTCAATAAAGTGAATTGTGTTTAATGATAACTTTCTAGAAGTTCGGCTTCTTTTAGGTGAATTGTTCGATATACTGTAGTGAACATAATGTGTGTTTTGTGGAAGGGTCAGTGAATCAGTGATCGGATTTGGTTTCATTGACATCATTTTAATTGACTTTTAATGTGTTTTGATGTGTTTTGCATACATTTCTTTCATCGTTGCAGCAAAGTCCTGTTTTGCAATGCAAGTTGCTGAGTGACAAACTGCTGAGGCCTCCATCACACAGGGACTATCGTGTTTTTTCGAAAAGTTTCGTAGCACCTCAGTGGACTGCTGCTGCTGCGCGTGGTCATTTCAGTCCACAAGGACTCCTGCAGAAGTCATGTGTCATATCTTTTAGGATTGTGCATGATTCATGACTCTGTATTCACTCTGCAAGCACTCTCAGAGGTTTATGAGAACGAAGGGCTGTTAACCTACAGTATACTCTACATGGAGAGATTAAAGCAGTGACCTAGTTTTAGAGTGGACCGGGACTAAAAGCAAACCTCTGCCCTCGGCAAACTGCACAAGAGATTATCAATAATAATCCAAAATGGTAAAGCTGAATTGGGTATCTTGAAAACAGGTGCTCAAACAGTCAGAGTGATCCTGTAGTGACCCAAGTACAATGGGGTACAAATGATTTAATGTTTCCTTTTCTATTTTTGACATGTGCACTAGAATTTCTTTTTCAATGTATTTTTGAAAAGCAAGGATTTGCCAGTGCACTGGTTTGCTTTGACCAGGGGTGTGTGTGTGTGTGCACGTTGGGCGTATTTTGGGTATACTTGGGATTCTTGTAATCCCAAATGTTCTTGACGTCTTAGTGATAAACTGCTGTTAGGTTGTCTACATGTTTATCTGACATTTTTATGGACCCTCACGTTTTGGTCGAGGATGAGAGGACGGGAGCCAAAGTAATTCTACTTACTCTGTTGACATCGCTACTTGATAGACAGCCAGAAACGTTCCCTAAACTTCAACCGCATAATGTGAGCAAACACAACTCAGCCATATGTTGCTGAGAAAAACATCTTCTCATATAATGATTACATGCAATATGAATGGAAATTAAGTGTGAACTGCTTTAACTATTACTTCATTGTGATAAAATAACTGAGCGTATAGTGAATAGTAGTGTGTGAGTGTTTTTGCTTAGTTCAAATCACACAAGTATCTTATTTTGTAATTTTATAATACACTGGCCCATGTAAAGGCTTTTTTATTTTTAGTCATCCACCTGATTTGCATGAATTACTATTCGTATACAATACTATGTATGGATTATGACAGATTTTTGTCCTTTTTGTTTTTTAAGATTATACACTAAATGAAAGGAAAGGCAACTTCACTTGTGCAGCACAATGCAATTTACTTTAACAGTTTTTATGCAAGTTTAGTTAAATAAAAGAAAAAATACAGGAAATAAACAGAGTAGAATGGCACCAAATTGCACACACTCATAGAAAGCAGTTTCCTCAACATGCCTGATTTTTTTCATCACGATTCAAGCATTATTCTCTGGGATGTTGATATTGATATCTCGCAATTTTAATGGAAGTGATAGAAAATAAATAAATCCACGCTCCGCCACTTGGTCAGGATCTGTGCCATGGACGTCCCATGTCCCATCCTGCCACCAAGTTTCGTGGAAATCCGTTTAGTAGTTTCTGTGTAATCCTGCTGACAAATAAACCAACCAACGAATAAACAAACAAATGGACAGTGGTGAAAACAAAACCTAGGAGGTAATAAAAAAACTATCAAGATGAAATAGTGGTCGTGCAGAATAAAATTTGAAGTGCAGATCTAAAGCCCACTGTGTAACGAAAAGGTTTGACTTTACTTTGCTTTGACAGTCGTGCTTAATGGTTTGTCTCAGATATTTACAGCACATCCATAAAGAAGTGGGCCCTTGTTTGGATTAAATTCTGGGAATAATCGCTCGACTGCTGCTGTCTGACCTGAGAGGTCAAGTTGGTTGATATTGTAGCAGAGGATGATGCCGTCTGTTCTCGATTCCTGTTTTCATGCTGATGCTGAACCCCTTAAAGACGATATCCGTTTAAAAGAAGGAGCAGGACTGAAGTGGCCCATCTGGTCAAGGCCTGACATGATTTGAGACATTGCACACTCGTGTCTTTGGCTGATTCATACTAAAAATATTGCGGGTTTGGCCTCGTCTATTGGTAACAGCCTTGAGAATCAAGATCAAATGATGCACATGCAGCAGCAATGCTACCGAAATGATAAACATGCAAAATGTTCCTGTGGGCAGCCTAATGGCTCCATCCCCGACAGGAACAAAGAGGTCAGCATGTGTTGCTGTGATTGACGGCACGGGATTAGAAACTAAGAAGATGACAACAGATGAGCAGTGAGCTTTTATCCGTATGATTTTTTTTTTACAGTGATCATTGCAAAGACACTTGCACATACATGCCTCAGTGATATGATTTTTTTTACTATAGAATAAATGCAGGTTCAAACATTTTAAAGAAAAGTCACAGTAATTATGTGTTTGTGAACCAAAATTTTGTTGCACGCTCCACGCAGCATGTCCTCCAGTCTACTGTCTGGCTACTTGCAGCAACATTGTGTGCTAATTGTGTTTTACATTTGTGTCTGATGGAGCCTGTGTGACCACACACAGGCTCCATGCATTACAAGATGAGAAGGGATTAGAGCACAGTGGGTTAATCTTTAGGCCTGCCATCTGCCAGTGTCATGAGAATTAAACCTGAAACCACGGCCCTGACCACCACCATGCTGAAGTAACCTGACAGGTGATCTTTAATACTGAATATATATTGGGTTTTAAACGATGGCCACACACTATATATATATGTTCTGTGACCATCATTAAAAAAAGAAAAAACATCACAGATGTGCGTTTGAATACTTTGCTGTCTGGAAATGTTAGGATTCCAGGCTGGCAGATCTCACTGTACATGTAGGAATGTACATTTTCTGCCAAAGGTCACTGATTTTTTTCAAATAAAGAATTACTTTCATCACATTTCAACCCTGTGTGTCAAACTCCAGTTTTTCAAAAGGACAATTTATGGCCACTGAGGTCATGCAATATACTGTACATTCAACCAGTACCACTCAGATTATAAAGTAGATTTAATTTCAGTATGAGAATGGACTGTAAAAGGTTTATTCATGTATGTAAATCCTCTTGCATGCAACATGTTCTAATGGTGTGCACAGGCACCACACTGTTGTTTTGTCCGTACACGCAACATATTATGTTTTTAGAGGGAAAGACTAAATATCACATCTATTTATGTATTTACAGTCCCACAAATATAATTTGTATCTATATGCAGTTTAAGGAATGTATTTTAAAATACTGTAGGTGGTCATTCAGTAAAAGTTAAATTTAACAATTTAGTAAGACTATATTTAAGATATATTCTTTTACGGGCATTTTAATCATTTTGCCCATGAAAATTATTTTTTAAAAACTGGACCAAGCCAACTTGAAGACATGTATCAATATATATTGTATCAAAGGGTTTCAAATCCTACTCAAATGGAGAACCATTGAGTTGTTATTATATAACAATTGCTTTACCTCTGTTTACCTCTGAGTGGCAAATAAGATTATTAGACAAGAAGATTAGCCAGCTTCAGTAACCAAGATGCTATTCAAAAAGTCCCAGAGAAACATCAGGTTAATCAGTGGTGGTTTTTAATTGAAGAGACAAATCACGGTTTACACAGTGACCCTGTAAATAAACAAACAAATTAATAAGAACAACAAAAAGTTGCAAACCAACAAAAAAACCCACAATCCTTGCATGTAAAACTCGCACCTTCTGATACGGTAAAAATGGCGTCCAGCTTTGTTTGTCACTATCATTAAATACAGATCATGAGTCCAGACATTCACTTTCTACCATACAATCCAAACAGAAACTATAATCTCATCAGATCATTCCCTGCATTTCATCCACATCATCCTCAGTTGGACGATTATTCTGTTAATTGAGTAAATAGTGGATTTTTTTTGTTCCTAATGCACAGATGGTTGTGGAGTGCATAGCAGATGGTCGTGCAGTATATAACATGAGGAAGTGTACAACATTGACCAGAAACATGGCATGGATTTTAATCCCTCTAGCACTATCTCTAAAACACAAAAGTTACTAAAGCACTTTGTATTAGTAACAACTAAGTCGACTCTGTGTCCGTACATAACAGTGAAAATGTTAACATAACGAAAGTATTACAATTGTACAAACGGTATGTATTGCAGATACAATATTTGGATCAGAATATAGAATAGTATTAAAACAGCTGACAAGTTTAATTTTGTCATTCTGACAGTTTAACTTTCTTACCTTCAGACACAAGACTTCCATGTATAATATTTCAATATCATCAAAAAATGAAAAAAACATTCATATATTTATACGCAAACCAGTGTGAAATATAAACCTGTGCATCATCTGCAAAGTGGTGAAATATCCTTGTCTTGTCTGCCCTGTAAACACGGCCATCTCTTGTGTATTGTGGTTGAAGAAGCCCTGTCGGACCGAAGGGGCCCAGGAGTGACTCTTAAGATGTGTCATTGGATTAGCATGTGAGCATATGCCTTTAGCCTTCTCCAGTCCCCCGCAAACACCTGAGGAGCTGCATCTCATGTACAGGACTCTCGACGGAGCCGTCTTCATGGTGCGGTTTCACTACTTCATTCTTTAGGATGAAGAATGTAAAGATACTACATCTACCACAGCTTTTTGTGTTTGTTCACGCCTGCTTTGGTAAGTTTCTCCTCTCGATTCTGTGCTTACGGTGAGCTCATGTTGCTCCGATTGTAAATAGCGTGCAGATACATGTAAAGGCTTCTGGGCTGATGACTATTAATATTTTATTCTTTCAATTCTCTGTTCAGTTGATTCATTGTTTTTGCTTTTATTTGAGAGTATTTGACTCTGTAGGTCTGATTCAAAATTATTGAATTTAGTTTCAAAGGTAACATGAACTTCTTATTGATACAAAGAAAAGGAAATCACAGTCGATATTACAGACAGAAATAGCATTGTTTTTGTCTCAATGTATGGTAAAGGTATCTCAGGAGGTTGACGTAACGCACCTGTAATCCCAATCAAAGTGCCCGAGAAAACAGGGGGCGCATGCGCAGCGTAGAGCTCGGCTTATGTCACTCAAGTATTTAAGGCAACTTTAATGAGAGGGACCATCATGGCGACCTCTCATAAGTAATTGTGAAAGCTAAAATATAGTTTAGCTATTAGAGAATAGGTGCAGCTAACGTTAGCCTTAGCACAGCAATGCTAACACTAGCAAACCAAAGTAAAGCTTCTGGTAAATCACCAGATCAATTAAAGCAATTGCAGAAACACTGCTGAGTGTAATGACGTTTGATTAAGGGTTGGTGTTATAGTGCTGCCCCCGGAAAGTCAATCTCACAATTGCGATTTTACAAGTTACGAATTTGTGTTTGTTTGTTTGTTGTTGTTGTTTTTTTTTGTTGTATTTGTGCAGTGTAATTCAGGGGACAATTTGGTCCCCATAAGCAGCTGTGGAGTGGCTGTGTTTTCACGCTACTTTCCTGGGTTAAACTAGTTCACTATATTAAGTCATCGTATCTGCTGTGACAAGATGTCTGCGCTATAGGTTCAGACCCAGTATGACAATGAGCGAGATGGAAGAAGCTGCAAAATCAGAATCAGGGAAAACTTTATCTTGTGCCGTCTGCTTAGAAGTACTTAATTTACAACAATTCACGTTATCCACGTAGTTAGCATGCATTAGCTCAGGGAGATAACTTTGTTTGTTTGCTTCATTATGTAAATGTTGCTATCAACCTTAAAGCTCCGCCAAACCCTGTTCAAAAATCTGAAAAAAAAAGAAACTAATCCTTAAAAATTTGAATTAAAAAACTATTAAATCGGAATCGTCTGACAAAATGTTTGAATAACATTCAACTTTCAATTTGTGTGAGGCAGTGTGGTGGACGGGTCATGAAACCTAAAGTCTGAATCGAGTAACAAGTCTCTATTCTTCGAGTCCGAGTCACTAGCCGAGAGAAGTAAAATCCATGATAACCAAAAGTATGCTTCAGAAGATCTCTTATCGCATTTTACGTGTAATTGGTAATATTTAATATTAAAATGGCTATAGATATATTATGCCAGGTTATTATGGCCTGTTACACAAAACTAACAAAAATCTTCGTCAAGTCTGAATGCAGTCAATGCTTGAGTCTGAACGCCACGAGTCAAAATCGAGCTGGAGTCCTGGATTGAAGGAATATGATGTTTGTACAATCGTGTTTTATTTTTATTTTTAAATTTTTTAAAACATGCCTAGTCTCAATTTAAAACATTCAACCATTCAATTCTATTTCCATGTGTCTGTCCTCAGCTCAAGCAGACTTTGCCCCCTACTTCTACGACAATGGACCGTACAGCAACAACGGGAACCTGGCTCTGTTCAGCCTGTCAGAGGACACGCCCATCGGTGAGACTCACCTCTGACACACAGGACATTCAGTGCAAACAGCCGAAAAACCAATCAACAAAATAGTGTGTTTTGCCCGCTAGCGTCTGAGAGTCCAGGTTGTTAAATAGTCTTTGATGGATGATGTGTTGCGTTGTACGTACTCACACAAACATGTTCATGCTGGTTCCACCTGTTGATGTCAGGAGCATTTAGCCGGCTGTGAATGTGGTGCAGTTGTCCCCCTGCTCCTTACATCAGTTCAGGGAACCTACAGTATTATCCTGCTTTCTACTGGTAACTGTTAACGTGCCGCACCAGCTAACTGTGCAATATTCATTCTGTGCAATCCATTTCACTGTATATATTCGCACACAGTATTGTATATATTATTTATTTTCCATTTCTATTTTTATAAATTAACTTACTTAACTTAAACTAACTGTTTATATTGAATGTTTACATATTACTTACTGATTTCTATTTTTTTTTACTGTCCTCTTTGTTGCTTATCATATCTTATCTTATCTTATTACAGTTAGAATCACGTTCTTTTTACATAAACACATCAAGACTTTGTTTCCAAAACTGTATTTGTCCATAACTGAGGTTTAAAACGATGTGTTCCTTTAGGTACACAGATCTATAGTCTCAACGGCACAGACCCTGAGGGCCATGAGGTGATGTACGGCCTGTCATTTGATCCTGGCTTCAGAGAGTACTTCAGGGTCGACCCCAAATCTGGAAACATGACTTTGGTGGAAAAGCTGGACAGAGAAGTAAATTTTAACAAGAGAAAATAATCAATTAAACTGTTGATTTAGACTTAAACTTAACCTTCATTCCTAAAGAAAGTTAGATATCCTCCATATTAACCGTTTCATTTTCATCTTTCCTCAGAAAGAAGATTCAATTGACGTTCTTGTGAGCATCACTGATGGAAGAAGCAAGGTACGAACAGCTGGTTCCATGCGTGACTATATAATTAGATATTGAATCAAAATAATATGAAATCTTCTTTTCAGGTTGTGGAAAGAGTCACAATATTTGTGATGGATGCAAACGACGAGAAGCCTGAATTCAAAAACATGCCTGCGATCATTGATGTGCTGGAGGTACGTGAAGCTTATATCTTTTGTATATTTTCAATATTCAAACCATAGATGTTGTGACCTGGGTTATTTTCTGTGTTGCACATTTTAGACAACTGAGTCTGGCGCCAGCATCTACGGAGTCGAGGCAGTGGACAGAGACACGGGCTCAGGAGGCTCCGTCACCTACTACCTCCAGGTATCACATGGCAGGAGTCAAACACCGGCCACTCACATCCAATCCTCTCTGACTTCTGTGTTTAATGAAAACAGCATGCAAACAAGCACAGATGAGACACTTGAAAACATGAAACACCGGCTGAAACTGGCCACGTCTGAAGTTAATCTGCATGCGATGTAATGTATAGATGTGCTGATTATGAGGTTAGAATCATTTCTCGTTTGCATGCGAGCGAATCCGATGGTGAAGTTATGACGATGGGGATTAAATCACAATTACATTTGTGTCAAGTATTGGAGGCTTAGAGGGCTGCAGTGGCAGCGCGTGCCAGGGAATGTTAGTTTGCACTTTGGACTATTAGGACCACAGAACAGCTGGCCCGAGGTGAACAGTGATGAGTGAGGCGGTGCACATCTGGACCCAGCAACTATCACCTGCCTGCCCTGTCCATCAGCATATGGCTTCTTTACATCCAGATGGACAAAGGGATCGACTTTATAGATGATGTGGCTTAATTCAAGAGGCTACTCAGTGTTTTTATGCAGCCATCTGACCACTCTTCATGATAACTCACATGAGTGGGTTGTAAATGGGGTCTAGGGGGTTTCAGTGACAGGCTTTTACCCACATGACCGTATTTGTGTGTCTGTGTGTACTTTAAAATCCTGCTTTTCTTCTGTTCCCTGTCACAGAATCCTCCGTCCACTTTGTTTTCCATCGACAGACACAGTGGTGTCCTTCGTATCCGATCTGGAGAAATGTTGGACTACGAGAAAACAAAGACCCACTTTGTGACTGTCATTGCAAAGGTAACTAGAGTGACACTTAGAGCACATAACTCTACCAAGACCTAACTGTCCCCCTGAATTCAATCAGGCCCCTGTAGATAAGGCAACAAAACAATACACATCATTTAATCATCACCCCAATTGCAGAATAAAGTATAATAATCGTCTCTGTATTATTTGTTTTCACAGAAAAAACATAACCTCCTTGGTTTAGGTAATAAATATGTCAAAGCTCAGGGTTTCTGTTCTGGAATAGTGTTATTTCATTTTCAATTTAAATGAACTCTGTGGAGTTAATGATCGTTAGCATAAGAAATGTTTTGTTACAGTTTTGCAGTTACATAATAATTGTATATAAATGTAATTATTAGGAAATGGAGTTGGCCCACAACTCTACTGTGACACAACACATACTCATGCTGCCTGTTTTAGGCTGTCCCAGTTAGTTGGTGGTGGTATTGCTACAAGAAACGTAGTAATGTACCAAAAAAAGGAAGAGAAGAAGAAAGCTGGCCAGTATAACCTGTATCACCTTGAAAATACTTCCATAATCGGCTTTGCAAATATTTGATGCAGAAGGAAATATATGGATTAAGCCTTGAGAATACAAAAGTAAAACAAACGTACATTAATAATGTCCCAACTTAAAAATATTTACACAACCCTAAAAGAGATCCTTCCATTGAAGGGGGATCTGACAGTGGGAAACTGAGATGTCTTTTGATATTTAACCTTTTAAGATGTGTTAATAGGTGTTTATTAACATTATTATAACAACATCAAATCTCAAAGAACAATAGGAAATCAAATCTAAATTTAAATATACATTTCTTTTCTTCCAGGACGGTGGTGGTGACTTCAATGGCAAGGAGCAGTTTCTGTCTTCCTCTGCGACTCTGACGATCAATGTGATCGATGCACAGGACACGCCGCCATCTTTTATCGGGACGCCCTATTTTGGCTTCGTTTATGAAGTCTCAATGCCCGTGAGTATGGAAACATCTTCCAGTGACTTTCTGCTACGATTTCTGTTTTTAAGTCTGTTTACATCACAGAGTTCTAATGGCTGACATTTCACAGTAATGTCGCTGATGTTTCCTTCAAAGCTTTTCTCTATTTTCTCTTATCTCCTTGATTTCAAAATGTCACTGCAGAAGACAGATTACACATTCTGACTTTTATCCAGAGGAGAATAATTAGCAACCTGACATTTCATGTAGCTTTGATGAGTCAGAGAAGACCCTTTGGTTAAAGCTGTTTGCAAAAAGGTGCTTTAACTGTTAATTATCAGTTCATAGAAAAATATTGGAAGTATTATTTAATGACCAACTGTATAGCTGGTCATCTCTGCATCCTGGTCTTCTAACGATAACCCAACACCGAATTATCAGTCATGTTTCACTACTGATTAATGCCTAAATCTATCATATAATTTTGTTTCCAGGGATCTGAAGTATTCATTGTTAGTGCCAAAGATGGTGATGTGGGGAATCCAAATCCGATCCGTTACTCCTTCGATGAGGGTACGAATCAAATTCTAAGAGGAAAAAAAGAGAAAATTTAACTAATTCTGTTTCAGAAATATGTTCATATGTCTGTTATGTGTATGTGTGTCTGCAGGTGCTGATGCTGTTTTCAGCATCAATAAAACAAGCGGCTGTATAACTCTGCTGACCTTCCCTATGTATCTGAAGAGAGAGGTCTTTAATATTAAAGTCAGGGTAAGTCGCACGTCATTCAGACATCCAACCAGTACATTCTCTAAAGTATAAAGTTGTATCACCTCACCAAAGAAAAAAATAGTTCTGCTGCATTTAAATGATCTTTGAATTTGTGCTAAAATACCTAAAAAGACTTTATTTAGTCAAACAGACCCTCATTCACGTTACATCTGCAGGGATGAACAAGGAAATTCCTCATTAATTTGGATTAGATATAGATTAAAAATAGGATTCACAAGGTTGAAGTATTGTAGTGAAACTGGCAGATAAAATCTCATACAAGCTCACGTGTACTGCCCACATAGGTGATACGTATGGGCCTAATTTTGACTTCATGTTTCCAGGCTTCAGAAGTGAGTCCTGAAGGCAGACTGATGGACTACGGGGTAACCACCTTGGTGATCCGTGTGGTGGACCTGAACAATAACCCACCTACTTTCTATGGAGAGAACGGCACACAGAACATGTTTGAGTTGACCATGTACGAGCATCCACCGGAGGGAGAGATTCTCCGAGGGCTGAAAATCACTGTCAATGACTCCGATCAGGTGGGTGAGATCATAAATGTTTTTTACACCCAGTGATGTTTTAAAAGTGCCTCCATCAGCCACGACAGCGGATCAGTGCTTGTTTTTCACGTAATGACAAATTACATTGTTATCTACTGGGAAACTGATTAAATCAACACACGTTGTGCCACAACACTGAGTGCACGCTGGTGTCCACCTTTCTGTCTGTGGAATCGCTGTAAGCCGGCCATTATCGCAGACAATCCTTTTAAAATTGCATGAACTTGAGAGTGAGCCAGGACAAATTGAAAGGTTCACGCTAACTGCGCCATTTGTCGGCTTATGCAAGTCTCTCTGTGTTTCCAGCTCCTTGCATGAGCCTCGGCCGCTGCTCACCAAATGTGTTCCGTGTTAATACTGTTACAACATCAGGGTGAACTCTCTCTGTCCACACATATTACGTTTCATCAAGAAATACATTGCAGCCAATGATATCCTATTGATTCCTAATGCATTGCTATAATACTGAAAGGACACAGAGCTTTTATATTGATTGAATGGACTATATACGACTCGGATTATGCTCTGTGTCTGCTTGTTTGTGATAGCTTTGTAGCAAATTCAGCTTACTATAAATAAGTTCATGCATGCGTAATATACCTTTGAACGATTTCCCAGATGAGGCATTTTGAATAATACGATGACGCGTGTTGTGCTCACGCAGGGCGCCAACGCCAAATTCAATCTGAGGCTGATCGGACCAGGAAGGATGCTGCGAGTCGTTCCTCAGACTGTGCTGAACGAGGCCCAGGTCACGATCTTGGTGGAGGACTCGGCTGCCATGGACTACGAGAAGCACCATTTTCTCACATACAAGGTGAAACACATTCAAATGGGGTAATATCACAAGTGCATGTACAGTCGACCTGAAGTGCAAAACAGAAAACACAACGACTGCTACAAAAACACAACTGCAAATAAGAAAATACAACGATAAACTATAAACAGCTGCTTGTTTTATTGTTTGCTGTTGTTCTGCACCTCTGGACCACTGGATTTCAACAACAGATAGCAGATACATCAACTGCATCTCCTGCATCTCCTGCATCTTCTTTCATTTTATTTATTTCAAATCTTTCTCCTTTAGCTCCTGGCAGTTGAGATTGATACTCCGGAGAGATTCAGCGCAACAGCAGACATTGTCATCCACCTCCTGGACACCAATGACAACGCTCCCAAATTCTCCTCAGATTACTACATCGCTCGGATTCCAGAAAACTCACCCGGCGGCTCCAACGTGGTGTCAGTCACGGTGAGTTGAGCGTTCATCCTGTCTAAAAATACATGCCATCACCAATGTACGTCACTCATGAGCTCAAGAGGAATGTTGATTTTAGCAAAATGCCCAAGCGGCCCATTAATTCCCCAAATGTGGACTTTTTGGGCTCTGAGGGTTGGGATAAAATGTGAAAACATGTAGATAAAAGCTAGGCGAGGTAAGCTGCCAGATGGCTATCACTTTCATTTAGTTGTGTAACATCAAATTCCCAGATTTTTTTTTTCTAATGCTTAGTAGCACATGCAGCTGCATCACAGAAATAACATGAACACTGAGAACATGTTGTGTTTCTTTTTTTTTTCCAGTGCCATTTAGTTTAAAAACGATTCGCCCTTGTCAGTTCATATCAGCCCTGCAGAGGCTCAAAGCAACAGGGAGGCTCACTAATAAATCCTCCCCTTGCGTGAACACCACAGAGGCTCGTTGCCTTGATCCCAGGCAATTTCAATCAGATAAAAGAACAGCCGACAAGTGACCTTGGACACACGGAGACGGCAAACAGGCATCCCTGCAGCGACAGACAGACAGATTAGCTGATGCCCATGATGATGTTCCCTATGACATCAAAAACCTGTCTTTTTATAGCTGACCTATGTAACATCATGTCCCAATCCAGCACAGATTCACTTCACTTCACTTCGTGTTGGCAAACAGTTCTGTCTCCTGCTCATTCAGTTTTAAGAAAGGAGATGTGAACAAATGCAACCTCAACGTGTTGGGGCTTGTTAAGGAAAGAGAAAAGAAAGAAGCATGTATCATATTGGTCACTAACCTGACGTAAATCTAAATGAATGCTTCATCGTACTGGGCTACATGTTGCACTAAAACCCTTATAGAGGACATTCAGATCACCCTGGCTAAAGTTGGTCAAGTCATATTCTTTTCTCTATATTCTGTTTGTCTCCAGGCAACAGACCCAGACTCAGGACCTTGGGGTGAAGTGAGGTATACGATCTATGGATCCGGGGCTGAACTGTGAGTATGACAATGTGAAAGGCTTTGGGAGAATGGACCCAGTGCCTACTTCAACTTCCTCACATCCACATAACACCATTATTCTTTCTATGTATGTATTTGAAAGGCATCTAGCTGTTGAAGTAACACATATCCATGCCAATCCATGCGGACATTGGGCGGCAGGCAACCTGTCCAGCATATTACAAGGCCAACATATGGAAAATCAACCATTTACACTCACATTCACACAAACGGACAATTTAGAGCAGAGGTAACCAAGATCTTTAACGCTTAACGATCAGGACATACTGGTGGCAGTTGCGCCGCGGATCTGCTACGTCGTTGTCCACACCGGCAGTGAGTCTGCTGTGGTTCTGGTTTATCTACTGAATTTTCTTGAATAAATGTGCTGTTATGTACTGAACTAAATGCCTGGACACTATGGTGTGAAGATGTCCATCTTCCGGTCTCGCAATCCATCAACGCCTTGTTAAATGAAAGGATTCAGACGCTGGAGTGCTTTTATTTATAAATGGGCACTGGAAGTATTTGTTTCTGACATATTCGACAAATAAACATTGCTCGCAGTTCACAGCAGAATAGACAGTGAAGATGATCTTTCACCACAGTTTTAATGTTTATCTGTGGAATTTGTCACAAACATAAATATTTGCAACACTTCCTGTCTTCAGACTATGGGAGGAAGAGAGAGTAACCAGAGAAAACCCCCACACAGACATGAGGAGAACACGCAAACTCCACACAGGAAGGCCTTAGCTTAGTTGGGATTCAAACCACGGAACTTTTTAATAAGAGGCATTACTGCTAACCACTGCTCCACTGTGCCAACCAAAAATATGACATTCACAACAGAAAAGAGATTTTGATCATAGATACCAACCAAATTGTGTTTTTGTTGCCCTCACTGTGCTTACCACTGGTGATTGGTCATGTCATTGTAAACTCATATTTCTCACACCCATGTTCTGGCAAATTAAATTAAAGCATTACAAAAAAATGTTTTAAAGCACGGATCCTTTCTCAACATTATCAGCAGTTGTTTACTCTTTGCAGATAAAAAAGTAGTTTTATTATACTTGAATATAAATGTCAAAGAATATGGATCTGAGCTTGAATGTGTAATTTTAACCACAGAACTACTGTGTATGAAAACCAAATGCATCTGCCTGAAAGCTGTGCAGGAACATGACTTGTTGCAGACTTGTTTTTCATATGAGAAATATGGTCCAGTTTATTGCAACTAAGCGCCCTGGCCCCCCGGAGGATTTGCTGGCATTTTCTCTCATCTCGATTTTTATTAGATTCCTAGTAGGAGTCTAAATGCGGAGAGAGAGAAAAAAAGGCTCAGCGGTCACTGTTCTCTCTCAGTGATAACACACAGTTCACCTCCAGCTTTCACTTCATGCCCCTGCAGATAGAATACAACAGATCTGCAGCATTTAGCACAGTTAGTACCTGACCTGTATTCCAAACATACATCTGCAATGCACAATGCCTATCGTCAGGTGTATGTCCGTGTAGGGTCAAGTTTAATCTCCCTGGGCTGTTTCCTATGAACCATTTGCTTTGTATGATGAAATGTAGGTGGAAAAAAGAGTATTTTGGGACTTCTAAGTAGAGATTTTGAGCTCTGTAGCAATGAATTAGTGGAGATATGTGATGTCACATGGCATCCAGGAGTAGGATTTTCCAAAATAAGCAGAGGGGAGAGATTTGGAACAGTTTTAGCTTAGTGGGTACTTGTTTGCTCAGAACAATTTTCAAACTGCGTCACCTCAGATTAGTCTCAGCAAAGGATACTAAAAAATATAGCATGTTGTGTACTTTGCCAGTATCTTGTATAGAAACACTTCAGTGTATACAGGACTGTGCTGTCCTGATCTTTGCCTGCTCATCCGCTGCCTTCGTTAATCCCCTAATGGGATTGGAGGAGAAAATAGACTTTGCGGCTGTAGTGACTACCTTGCACTGTGACCTGTAGGGTAACTAAACAAGTCAGTCAGTCCAACAATCCACGTCCTTTCTCGCTCTGTATGTTAATGGCCAAGTCTTTCTTCACTTAAATGTATTGGAATAGAACAGTAAAGTGATGATTTATAAGGGTAGTTCAATGTTTTGCAAAACACACATATTCCCTTTTATTTTATAGATTTACATGATAAGACACCCACATGTCTGCACATTAAATCAAGTATTAGAGTCACAAGGTCACATGAAAAGTGGAACAAAGGAGAAACAGATGCTC
Organism: Hippoglossus stenolepis; assembly: GCF_022539355.2. Taxonomy (NCBI): domain Eukaryota; kingdom Metazoa; phylum Chordata; class Actinopteri; order Pleuronectiformes; family Pleuronectidae; genus Hippoglossus; species Hippoglossus stenolepis. The sequence goes on along the minus strand of NC_061494.1, from coordinate 14,512,835 downwards.
CATCAGATGCTCCATCTATCACCGAGCAACACCTCTAAAGCCCATCTACATCTCAATTCAAAGGTTCCTGATCCAGCCCACATCTGGGATCATCTACACGCAGCCCTGGGCGAGCCTGGATGCAGAGGTGAGATCCAAGTACAACTTCTACGTGAAGGCAGAGGACATGGAGGGGAGGTACAGCCTGGCTGAGGTGTTCGTGACGGTGCTCGACCTGAACGACCACCCACCAGCTTTCAACGAAAACTTCCTCGAGAAGACGATGGTGATCGGAGCGCCAGTGAAAGTAGAGGTATGTGCTCCCCTTGAGATTAAAAGAAAAAGGCAAAGTCAGAGTAATGTTTTTTAATTCACTGCATTTCCGCAGGCTGTAGATGACGACGCCGAGGTGCCCAACAACGTCATCGAGTACGCCATCATGAAAGCTGACCCGGACAACAACATCTTTGACATCGACATCGACACTGGCGAGATCGTGCTGAAGTCCTACATCAAGTCGATGGCCATCATTCAGAACATCACCAAGCAGAGGGACTTCACCTGGTCCCTGGTGGTGCAGGCCCGAGACCGAGGCCAGCCGTCCTTCAGCACCACCGCAGTCGTCAAGATCGACATCACAGAGGCTGTAAGTTACCACCAAGTATACATGAATAACAGTTTAACAGTTAGATGCGATGTGATGAATTATATTCTGAGGTTTTACCCTTTAAATATATGAAAAATACAGTTTGCAACCATTAGTTCATCAGCATCATTTTATAGCTTGTGCCGCTTGAATGATATTGGAGGTGTTATATTGGTAGTTTATGAGTATTATATAACAATAATGAAGAGATTTTGCATTTTTATTCAAAGAAATCGCGTAGCGTCTTTGCACCACCTGAATGATATGTATGAAGGTGCAGCTTTTCTGCAGAAGAAGACATTTCATAATTTCCCAGATTTCAGGTGTCACCAGTTGTTGAGTCTGAGTCTCACGCAAATGCAATTGTCATGTTTGCAGATCAAATCCAGATTTTTCTCGTACTTCTTGGGCCTAAGGAAACGTCCGGGGGCCGTGTTTGGGATTTGTTTGACCGTTGTCACCTTCGCCATTTCACTGACAATCATCATTTCAACTTATATTTACTGGAGCTCTGTGAAAAAGTCCCGTGTACAAGCTCAGGGCAAGATCAGAAAGATTATAAGGAGGCCCGTGCCATAAACGAAGCTTGCCTTGAGAGAATCCGCACAGTAGTACTGTTGTTTTTACTCTGTGGTACCGAGATTTTGTAGTGATTCTTTTTTTTGCAGTAGAACAAGGCTGTGTCTGTAAAAGAGTACAGGAGCACAACATAAACTATTCTCTTTTTTCCATGTTTTGAATATGACAAAATATTATTAGTTCTGGTTTTTCATTTTCACATTGAATTCATATCTATAGACGTGAGTGGTCTCCGTTATGGGTTTCCCGGTCAACCTCTCTGATCTTGTCTTGACAAAATAATAGTAGATTAAATGTTGATCAAATTTTAAAAGGTTTAATTTGAAAAAGAAAAATTCTAGACAACGGAAAAAGATGTTTTATACAGTTTTATGCAGTACATTTGCAGTATTTTTTTCTGAATATACATAGTTTTGTATTTTGCACCTCACATGACATTTCAGCCAAATGAGTGAAAGTGCGACAATACACGGGACAATATGAAGTAGTTCATCTTTGTGTAACAGACTATAACTTCAGTCCCATGGATGTGAATTCTCCCTGTGCTCTTTTACAGACCCAACTCAATGGGGGGCCTTGGGGATCATTTATAATGCAGAGTAGAAACAAGCCTTTGCAAATCCTAGGCATGCTCGGTGGTGTCATTAGTCTCATGGTCATAGTCACTGTCATCATCTCCACGGCAACATTCATGCGCAACAAAAAGTCCAACCGGATCCTGCCTAACCGCCGCGTGAGGAGGAGGCGCAAACAGAACGCCTGGAACTTCAAAAACCCCTTCAAGGAGCCGGACACCCCCGGAGAGAAGTTCAAAGTCGAAGAGGAAGAGCAGGAGCCCGAGGTCTTCGTGGAGAACATCAACTACAACAACAACGTCAACAACGTCCACAGCATCCACAGCGTCCACAGCGTCCACAGCGTCAACAACGTCAACAACGTCGCGAGATACTGGCCCCCGCCGCCCTGCGCCCCATCTCTGCCCCCTCCACCACCACCCTACATCCCAGGGGAGAGGCACTGGGCCGTACCCACCATCTCGGCGACAGTGGCACCCAAACCCAAGAAGAAGCTATTGAATACCAAACAGGACACTGTGAACAAAGCACTGGTTTCAGAGCTCAAGCTGAGGCTGGAGCAGAAGAGGATGCTGCACCAATAGTGCTTGATAAAACAATCTCAGCTCCATTCAGTAGCTGTCCAGCAGCTTCACTGATCTTTACCAGCAGAGCAAGTCTGCAAACGTTTTACCTCCACAAAGGAGGTTCTCACATGTTCTCATGTTCTCACCCCTGTCCATTTGTTTGTTGGTTGGTTTGTTTGTAAGCAAGATTATGCAAGAACTACAGGATGGATTACCACAAAACCTGGCGAAGGGATGTGGTTTGATTCATTGATACAAGAAACTATAACATTTTGGTGCGGATCTGGATCAGGGGTCAGATCCAGGATTTTTTTTTTTGCACTTTCTTTAACATTGTGTGATTTTTAAATGAAATTTGGAACAATCCTCATTTCTGACAATTGAGTGGACACTAAAGAAAACTACAGGTAAATGATCCAAAGCTCCAGAACAGCCACTAAATTTATCTTGAGATAAGATTGTTTTGTCAAAGTCGAGACTGAACTCAATCTTCAATAGTGCTTTGTGTGTGCGTGCGTGCGTGCATGTGTGCATGCGTGTGTGTATGCGTGCGTGTGTGCATGTGTGTGTGTGTGTGTGTGTGTTTTTTTTTTTCAGAGAGTTTAAATACACTAAAAACAGCTAACGGCATAATTCCTTGTATACTAATGATGCAATTTTCATACTGTATAATGGGAAAAAACACTACATTCATGTTTGCAATTCACAACCGTTCACTGTTTGTCTGGTTCAAGTTTGTGTGTCATTTTATAACAGATAAATTCAAACCTTTTCAACCATTTGTTGAAACACTAGTGGCTTGAAGTGTATCAAGAAAGATCCCTTGTCGGGAATGAAGTCATTCAGATTTCAACAAGCGAGACTGTTTATTTGGGATCCGACCAAGCTCCTTACAGGAGATTTCATGACACTTGAACTGACTAAAGAGATCAGCCGGTGGGTAGGGGACCAAAGTGGTCACGTTAGGAAGACTTTTAATCCCACTGCGCAGGTGTAAAGCACCAGATAGTGTTTAAAGAGCAGTTTGTTTACTGCTGTATATGTGGTGGTGTCGGTTTCACTCCCTCAAAAAACTGTTCCGTTGTCAAAAAAACTGTTGCTGTCAACAATTGTATTGAAATCACTACCAATTAAAGAACATGATTTGTAATTATAAAAGTGAAATAAGTGTCATTTTACACCACACTTCTCCATTGAAAACATTCCAAATTTTACAGTGCACCATCTTTTATAAACTGATTATTTATTTTGTATGTACAATCTTAATCTGAAATCTATAGCTCTAGCAAGATTATCAGTTTATCTGGTCTAACTATAGCTACACGTTAAAATGAATTGAACAGTTTCATTTAAACTACTGACAACATTTCTGTGAAATGGCAGGCACACATAATCTAAGGTGGTCTCATGATTTTCCAGAGCTTTGGCTACATTTGTAAAGAACTATATTGAAGTAAATAGTCTTAGTAGGTAAGTTGTCCATATATGGATGGATGCTTTACATCTCTGAATTTTAATCGTAGATCAATATGCAGTTTAATTATTGACAATAATAAGCAGACCATTTATTCCTTTACACACCAACAACTTACCTACAGCAGAAAACTAATTTCTTTCCACACATACAACTTAATCAGTAGATTCTTCTGGTATTTGAAACCTGTTGAGACAGTCACTGGTATCTATTCACAACCAGCTACATGTGTACAACATTCTGAATCTAGGTCACTAAGGTTAATGGTCTGTTGCCTTGAAGGCCCCACGAGACAAACACCTTAAGACTAACGCCTCCTTAATGAGTCTGGAAATGTACTGAACTGCCCCCTTCTGGAGAGAAAGGAGAAGCTGCCTGGACCACAGGTGAGAGACAAACAAGGGGAGTAAAAGAGCTGATCCCGAAACCTTGAGGTAGGTTTTAGTGTCAGTGGTTGTTTAGTCTAATTGTTTTCGAGCTGTACTGACACAGCAGAGGAGAGAAGTTGGTTCAGTCGTGTAATATTCAAGTAGAGCAAGCAGAATATGTAAATCTCACACAACAATATTCTGTTTGCTGTTGTTCTTAGTTCAACCTCAGCAAATGTTCTGCAAATATGTAATATATTACCCTGATACAAGCCCCTTTGCCCTCCTTGGCTCCGATGTCAATGTGAGCGCTAGCAATTACCAAGTTACACTGAACCACTCACTGGGTATTTGTGTAGACATCAGCCAGACATGCACACTTTTTTCAAAGTTACATAAAACATTGAATTTGCAGATTACCCTCTCTAATCCCAGGACCAATTTGTTCATCTATGTACAATATTGCATCGTTGGCGAAAAACCAACACTCCATCTGCCCTGATCTGGTTTGGACGGACAAGATGTGTGCGACTGGCAGCAAACTTTCACATGGTCACAATGACACACAGTGGATTCTGGGGATTTCTTATTTATTTATTTTTTTTATTTGACAAATTAAAATCCACCCCATAAATTTAAGTCAGATTATACGTACAAATGTGCTGCTGTTTCAGGCACAGCGCAGTCCCCAAAGATCTTTAAGAAACCAAACCCAAATTTTAGGTCAGAAATGTCAAACGCACAAAGATTTTTTTTTTGACATTGCAAGCTGTTAATGCTCTGAGGTGGAATGAGGGAATATGAGGAGCTGCCCAAATGATCATGCATTATGCCATGTAAGAGGCAGCCGGGATTACTGGGCTATTTGATAGAGGATTACAGAGTTGAAAGTTGCAAAGTGCATTGATGCTTTAGAATGAAAGAAGAATGCACATGCACAGAGTTTAAAAATCATGGCATGCATTTGAACAAATTGAGGAACTGAAAGGCAAAATAAATTAAACATCTTTTCTGGATTAATTCCTTAAAATAGGAAAAAATATATAATGAGCATATGTAGCATAGTGCTTGAATAAAACACTGCTTTGTGCAACATTAGGGTGAGTGAGGAGGAAAAATAGGAAAAGGCTGAATAAAGATACGATTCATGTGCTCTGTGGTTAAATAGCTGAGACTAGCTATAGCTGAGAGTGTTTAAAAAATTCACATTGTCATGTGTCATACACAGTGGATAAGGATTACAACAAAAAGTAACATCAATCCCCCCACACGCAAATCGTATAAACACATCTGAACAAGCAAGAAAGCAGATGTGCTCCTGCGCTCCAGAAATGAGAGCTGCCAATCTCAGCCAGTCGTTTAAAACCCTCATCTTAAGTCAATAGAAGCGGGTCCGGGCAGAGATGAACTGATCTCCTTGCGTCACAGGAGACAACACATGGGAATGGAGGACAGGACGGGTGGGGTGGGGGGGGGTTGGTTTGTGTGATCTGATCATAAAGTGACGGCAGGAAGGGATATTGGAGAGGATGCCAGTGTTTGGGTATTATGTCAAATGAACAATGCCATTGGCCGAGGCATATCCGATGTGCCATCTGTCTGGGTCGGCCGGCACAAAGATCATGTGTGACGCATGCCTGCTGAGTGGTGTGTGCGTAGAGGGGGGGTGACGTACATGTGCAGTGATGCAAAGAGGATTAAACACATGTTAATGAAACTTTACAGTTCAGTGGTAACTAATTGTGAAAGTGACACTCAGTGCTATGTCGACCATAAACTAGGAACTGTCGATCATTTTCAGTCCTCAGAAGTTCCTGAATGTAAACTAGTATCACTGATCACTTCAATGCAGATACATAATGTGAACAAGTTTTTCCCTGTAACCTTGTGCATAATCAGATAAACACACACTGATTTGCGTTAAAGGGGAACTTCAGATATGTAATGGTCCACTTGCAACAAATGTAGACATACATAGAGGAAGCCTATTACTAAAATGGAACTAGCAGAGATGCTCTGACTCCTTGAATGGATCCAGCTTCAGAAATGCAGGGTCCTTAAATCTCTGTAATTGAACTCAATACCCGCTTCTTTCCACACCTCCAGTTTGTATTGATGACTTTCTGTTACAACTTATTAGATGTCAAGCTGACAAACAGGTTTCCTCCAGAGCCACCTCTGCCAAGGGGTTATGTTTTCATCACCTTTATTTAGTTTGCAGGATTCAGCAAAAAATACCAAACGAATTCCCACAAAACTTGCTGAAAGGATGTGCTATGGATCAGTGAAAGCCAATTTAGCATTTTTTTCTTCTTTAACATTGTGAAATTTCCGCTTCTCTCTCAGAAAATAATAATGGATCTTGTTGAAAAACATCAGGCACCATTAGGGGACTGATATTCACGAGTGTGTGCAATTTGTTGCAACTCGATTGAATATAAGGTGACCATTGGGCCTTGGTGGAGGTATGAGCTCTACTGACGGCCATTTTAGTTACATACTTACTGCCCCTTAAATTATTTTTTTAAGGTAAAGCACGAGTAATTAGCCCTAAACGATGAAACACAAACACACAAAATTTTTATAATAAATCAATTTAATTTAAATTTGGTGGTAGTGTGTGTGCCTGGCAACTTAACAATATAAAATGGACAAGTACAGTATTTAAGGTTTTGTCACTTTGCTTGAGGTTTTGTCACATATAATGCTGTTGTCAAAAGAGCTATGCAAAGGTACTATGTCACCACGACACATGGTATGACCTCATACACAAACACATACAAACATATACACAAACAAAATCAAAATTTAAGATGAAATTAACAATTAATGAAAGGTTTCCAATTACAAAATGCTTGAATATTTGATATATTCATTATGGAAGAGAATGTCTTTCTTTTCACATCAAGTTTCATTTTACAGTAAAAAAAAAATTACAGACTAACTGACAGTGTAAGTGAGATGAGCCTAAATGAAACAGGTTAGCAAGAAAGTCAATCAATCACAAAGGCTTCATATAGAGCAGCAATTAAAAATGTGTCATCACTTACATTTATATATATATCTCATGATAACAACGTCCAACGTGTCGTATTTCAGACAGAAACAAACTGCGGCACTTTTCTCTACACTGTTGCAAATACTTGAATTACACTCTCGACATAATGGTCACCATTCACATCTTTGCAACACACGCCGCGGCCTAGAACAGAGGAAGAGATGAGATTAAAACCAAGGCAGACATGAAAGTCATTCTTTTGAATATCCTAGTCACTGTATATCAGTATCAAAGTCAGCACGATGCAGCGGATTTATTTAATCTGATCTCTTGTACTAAGATAATTGATACAGACTGAGTCATCGGCCTGTTACAAGGTCAGTTTCATGTTTTCTCGCTGATTTAACAAAACAGTAAATTAGTATAGTACGGCTGTGAGTCTGCTGTGTTCAGCTTTGCCCTTAATCATTCTGTCTTCTGACCTCCTCCTCACCTTCCTGTCTTCACTGGATTCCTTATTAACCAGGCCCTCGTCGCTGGCGGCCTGCAAGCTGTCGAAGGTGCCCTGCCTCTCCCGCTCCATCTCATGGGAGCCGCCCTCTCTCCGCTGGCTCTTCCAGAACTTCATGACATCCTCCAGACAGGAGAACCTAGTGTCAGTGGTGCACGCGTACATGCCTATAGGCACGGCCAGCACCATGGCTAAAACTATCACTATTATATGAATCAGTTTCTCCCTCTGTTCCATCTCAGTGACGTCACTTCCTGTTACAAACACAATGCATTGGCCTGGACGTGGCGTCTTATTCTTGAGGGTCACACAGATTTCATATTTGGTGGCAGGCATCAAATCAGAGACAGAGTACGAATGAATCCCGGGGCCGATGTAGATCATTTCTTTCTTATTATCATCTGCACGGCCAAAGTGGATGGTGAACCAGGTTTCTGCAGGACGGTCCAAGGCAGCGTACCACTCGATGGCTATGCCACGTACTGTCTGTTTGGCGATGCGGATTTCAATGTAGAAGTTTTCATCCCCAACACTGGGTGCAGCCGGGAAGCCGGGGTGGTTTGACGGGTGGGAGCCGTCAGGAGAGAGAACATCCAGGAAGACACTGACAGAGGAGTTCCCTATAAAGTTGACAGCGGTGCAGGTGTAGACGCCCCGGTCGGCCGCATGGAGGGAGGGGATCACCAGGAAGGATCTGATGGTGTCCTCATCCACTCTTTCCAGAGACTCTGGGAGGAAATAAAGGGGGATCCAGTGTTGTTTTAGAGAACATGCAAGTTTAAAGAATAGAATTCAATCTGTTTTCAAAGAAAGAAAGAAGATAAACACAAATAATGTAATCAAATAGGTCCTTTATCTACATTAGAATAATCTGAGGTAGCCACAATGACACAAACATATCAAAAGCTTTAAGATAGAAATGATTTGTGAGGCTGCATGTTAAAAAAAATATTTTCAGCATTTGCTTTTGTCAGTTGTTAAATTTATTTGTATTAATTGTGTGGTACATAATTGTTGTAAAATTATAGTTCATATAATAATAATGTCTAATGTGATAACATCAGAATGCTTGTTTTGTCCCTAAGATATTAAATTCATAAAAAGACAAGACAAAGAAAAGACGTAAAACGTTCAACATTAGAAAGATAAAACCAGATCATGTTTGGCATTTTTGGTAAAAATTTACTAAAACAATTAATGTATAATAAAAGATTAGAAGCAAATCATTTTCCTGTCAATGAACTAGGACTAATCAACTAATCAGGAAATGTTAAAGTGCAACATGATTGATTATACGAAAGGTATAAGGACACTGTGATCTATTTATTTGACACATTAGTTACATGGTTCATATGATGTATTTAAGAGGCAAATTGTGGCATAATAATACATTTTTCTGACTTCTGTAACTAATATAATATAATATAAAATTAAGATTGACCATTTATGGTCATAGTTATGATGGTTGGGTCTGTTTTCCTTGTATGTGTTAAATTAATTAAAGAGATAAGGTGTGCCAGTATTTGAAAACTGTGTTCCACTTTCTAATATGGTACTGTTTTTTTAATTATGCATACTTTGTAATTATTATATACTATTTAAATGGCTTACTGATGATAATAATAACAAAAGCCACTAACAGAATTATAGGTTTGGGCAGCCTGATTGGCATTTGTCCTCATTCATGCGTTGTTGTTTCACTCTTTAATTTACCAAGAAGATCTTTAGTTTGACCTTTGACCTTGTGGAAAACCATTACAGAGTATCGGCACCAAAATGCATTCATTATTGGAATATTGACATTTAAGAGCAGACCTATAAGGTTATTATAACAATACTTTTGGGGGCATAGAACGTCCATAAATGAAAGTGACTGAAGGTGACTCTCATTAGACAGTAAGACGCCTGTGGTTCTTTAGTAGTAACTTGTGACTGCAGCCTTGGATCAATTTTCTCAAATTGTCAATTGTCGTGATTTAGAGTTGGATGACGGAATGATTGGAATGATTAATGAACAATTTATTGATTAGTTTAAAGTCAATAACTTTACTGCTTTCCCTTTTAATTGCTATTATTGAGGATACAAATGTAAACACAGTATTCTACTTTTCATTTGATTTAGCTAGAGTAAACTAAAGGTAGCCGACTGTTACCTCTGGTTTCTAACTATTGGTTGCATGTTATCAGTAGCAGTAGAAGCTGTGATAGTATCAGTATAGTGGGGACAGTATTGGCTGCAGCAGCCTGCTTCCTCTCAGTTTATGATGGACTGGTAACTTGCAGGTCTGATCTACAGTAAGCAAAAGGTTAAGTCTAATGACGCAGATGTTTACTTAATTACTCAGTATCCCAACACTGCTGACATTAGGTAGGCTACAGAGCACTATAATCTCCAACACTCTTAATCAACAGTGATGGTGTTGTGCAGCTTGAGGGAATCAGTGGTGGGCCAATGTCCAGATTTAGCCCTCCTCCCTTAAGGAGAGGTTCGAGGCCTCTGCGCTTAAGTATCTAATTTACCGCGAAATATCAGTGGAGCCAGTGCCTGGATGACCCGCTGCGAGTGTCACACTCTTACCATGAAAGCCTCTGATTATCTTCAGACCATATGTCCACCACACCGCGGGGTCTGGCCGGGCCTTGGCGAGGCAGCGCAGCGTCAGGTTGGCGCCCTGCGGCAGGCTGATGTTGGAGGCTGGGCTGCTCACCGCCGGCTTCACGCACGCCTGCAGCTCGACCTCGTGGAAGAACTTGCCCGCCCTAAAGTCCGGCCCGGAGCAGGTCAAGTAGGAGTTCATCAGTATAATCGGGGGCGTTGGGGACCTGATAAACTCCACGAAGCCCTTGAGGCGGCAGTCGCAGAGCCAGGCGTTGTCGTGCAGCGCCAGGACAACGTTCACCCCGAGGGCGGTCGCCTCCATGGCCTGCAGCTTTTGGTAGAGGGGCCAGTTTTGAAAGACCTCCTTTGATATGACCGTGAGCCGATTGAAGGATAAGTCTAAGTAAGTCAGACCTGGCAGAAATTTTAACGCATGCTCCGGCAGCACGTCCAGCTGGTTGTGCTTCAGGTCCAGGACCTTGAGAGCCGGCGTGTCCTCGAACGCTGTCCATGGTACTGAACGCAGCTTGTTCCCCTGCAGGCGCAGCTCGGTCAGATTCCCCAAACCCTCCAGGCCCTTTGAGTTTATGAGCGTGATGTCATTGAAGTTCAACCACAGGTTCTCCAAGAAGGACGCACTGGAGAAAGCCCCTCTTGGTATTTCAGTAAAGTGAGATTTTTCTATGCGTAATTTGGTCATATCATCTGGGAGGTTCCCTGGTATGGCCCCGAACGCGTTCTCCTCCATACATATGAGCGACCTACGTGATTAAAGGGAAATAGGATAAGTGAGCATTTGCTTTCTGTGCCTCATGAACACAGCTTTATCGCCTGTGTTGGCTGTTATTAGGACCACATGTTAGAAACAAACAGTGCTCGACTTGATTGAGAAAATATGCACTCAGTAATTTTCAGTAAAAACATAGTCTCCGTCATCCACAGCCACCCAGTGACACAGCTAAACCGGATAAAAATATCTCTGCCTCACAGTGAACTTCGTGAAATCAGGTCTCACCTTCCATGACGGTCCTCGACGCAGCTGCACCCGGGTACACATTGAGGGACGCTTCCATGCGCTTGGGTGTTCAACACAACTATAACTAGCAGGTAACAAATTATGTCCATAGTCCGCGAAAAATCCCAGAAGTCGTGGGCTACATTCGTGCTCAAGACATGTCGAGTGCGGCAGACGAGAGAAGCCTATTAAACCTAATCCCTGACGCACCGTGAAGTGCACTAAGCAAGTGGCATCTAATTCTTAGGAAAGACACGAAGGATTGACACTTAACAGAGTTAGTGCGTCTGACCCACTCACTTCAGATTGGCCACACTTTCTAATGAGGTCAACTGTTCTTTTCTAACTTATTAATGATGCTTTATTGAACACTTAAATTGACAATAAAGACCAGTTTATTATTATTATTATTATTATTATTATTATTATTATTATTGTAATGTATGTTGTTGTTGTTATTCATAATTATTATAATAATCACGATCACAATCATAATTGTTGAATAGTGTCAGATCTGGATCCTGCCGCTCTGGAGCCAGAGAGAGAGAGAGAGAGAGAGAGAGAGAGAGAGAGAGAATTGATACCTTTATTGGCATGTTCTGATCTCATTCCTCAAATGTAGTTTAATCAATTAACAGCACATCACCCAAATTAATAAAATCAATAGTATAAACATTTTCCCAGTGGTTGAAAAGCAATCAATATGTCGAGGTGAAAAAACACAGGTAAAAAGACACAGCAATGCCAACTGGATGTGTATATATAAAAGTTTATTTAACTATATTCAAATAATATAATTGAAATGAACAGATCTACATCTCATTGGGGGTAATGATGCCTCTAGGTGGCACAAAACAGGTACATAGAGATATTTCAGTATGTGTCTCGTTGCCGGGAGTAGAAATCATTTTTTTTAACATTTCATTTTTGGATCATGTCCACGCTATTTACACGGTGTCATAGTTCAGACCTTCATGTACTTCTTTCTCCAGCTCCAGCTTTTTTCTCCACTCACCAGAGTTGTTGAACCATGCCTGTGTGTATATCTTCTCTGAGAACGTATGACAGATTATACAGGCACAGATATAACTGTATATGTAAGTGTACATCATCCAGGTAACATATTTACAAATCATACACGTACATATATGATATAAACAATGGAGTGTCTATCGCTGAGTTCCCTTTTAATCAGATTAGGATGTAGAGGTTTCTTTAATGGGCCCTGTGAGTGAAATGAAATATTAATTACAATAATAATTTAATTTTGTTGACTTGTTTCCTCTTACAGGCTTAGTGATTTAAAAAAACATTCTTTTAGACATTAAAGCATGAGTGTGTTCGGATGCTGTGTCAAATGTCTTGTAATTGTCTCACTATTACTGTGTGGATACATGTGTGACCAGGGAGTTTGGATGTTTGGGTAAAATACAAGTTAATTCAAATGTTAAATATTCTCTAAACTGATATTTCCATGATAGTGCAGCGTGCAAAGGTCCTTTGATAGAAGTTGGCTCTCTGTGGCGGCGGAGTCGGTGGCGTGATCCAGCGAGGAGGAACAGGTGGGGGGGAATCCCAAGGTATGGGCGTACGGGAGCGGGTGAGAGGGGGACTGACGTTAGGATGTCGCTGAGAGTGGGGGTACTGGAAGTGATGGGGGTATGGATGTGGATGGACATGCAGGTGGGGGTGGTGATGGGTATGCGAATGCGTGTTAGTGTGTGGGCTGGTACGTGGATGCGGGTGAGTGCGAGGGAGATAGTGTGTAGCAGGAGCCGGAGCTGGAGCATGATGTCAGCAGAAGTACTCGTTGGGCTGTCCCTCTATCTTAGCCGTGGCCTCAGAGTCCAGGCTGGAGCGGGCCGACAGCAGCCTGTTGGACTCCTCTGGGTTCATTCTGTTCAAATACTCGCCCTCGAGCCCTTTGGCCTTTGTACCAGGTGACAGCGTTTCAAAGGTCACATATGAATCTTGGATGTCCTTGGATTTCTTTCCCCAGTACTTCTGAATGCGTCTCTTCAGCGCCCCACAGCACACGATGACGGTGAGTGGGACCGCGATGATACAGGCCACTGTGATCACAATCACGTTAATCAGCCTCTGGGTGCCAGTGGCACTGGCTGCTTCATCAGTGGAAAATATCACACACTGCTCCTTCTTGGGGATCAGCCCCCTCACACACACACAGGCAATGTACTTGGTCCTGGGCACCAGCCCTTCGATGGTTACACGGTTCTGTCCCGCCCCAACATTGATCTTCCTCATGTCCCTCTCTCCAAACACAGCGTACAGCACACTAAAGGCTGTAGTGTTCTTGGCTTTAGGGGCTCTCCAGTTCAGAGAAATTGTATTGTCTGTGTCCCCCACTACCTTCACTGACCGGACCACCCTGTCTGGGTCCTGCTGCAGTGACGAGGTGTTGGCAGCCAAGTTGCTCAGGTTTGTCTTCTCCAGATCCAGCAGTGCATCTGGGTTGGAGGAGGTGGCAGGCCCCGGTGTGGCTCGGTCAGCCAGGCTGAAACTGGCTAGTTCAGACTCAGAACCAACCCCAGGTGGAAGGCCAGGATCCAGGGCAGGCAGGGATGAAGGGGTCGAGGTTGGAACCAAATATCTGGCCACCAGTTTCTCCTGGTAGGCGGCTTTGCCTATTTGGTTGGATTTCTTGACTTTTGCCTTCTTTTCACTACTGGTTTGGTTCCCCTCTGGCTTTGGGGTGTTAGAGACAATAAGAGAAATTACAGCCTCGGCATTCCCTGCATAGTTAGTGGCCTTGCACATGTATTTCCCTGAATCCCGATAGGACACAGCTGGAACACTGAGGATGGACCAGGTGATTCCTTCCTTTGACGTTTCCTGCTGAACTGTGGCAGCAGAAATGAGAAAATATGGTTGTTACACAATGACAAAAAAGGACAATACGAAAACGTTAAAATATTTTGTGGCCCCTTTAGTAAACATGCAAAGAGACACCAGCAGGGGATCAGTGTCGCAGAACTCACTGTTGCGGCTGCAGCTGTCAGTCAGACTTACAACCTGACTATCTCCGCTACTCTATGTTTAATTAACAGCAGCACTATAGCTCAGACAAAAGCATCTTATCTCAAGCTCTAAACAATGAAAGTCCCTGACATTCAGAAAGCTGCTGACTCACCTGTTCCATTGAGGGCTCGTCCATCGCCCCTGCGCCATGTCAGGTCCGGGATGGGGACTCCAATGGTCCCACAACGGAGCAGCACATTGTTTCCAACAGCGCTCCGGACTCGTGCCACGGCTGTGTGGATGCGTGGCAGCTGACAGCGCCTCAGCTCTGCATCACTGAACAGAACCCCCGACACACTCTCTGGGGCTGAACACCGCAGCCTCGTGTCGATGAATGCCACCGACAGAGTTGGGGACTTCTGGAACTGGACCAGGTCGTAGAGCCGGCAGTCACACACCCAGGGGTTGTCATGGAGACCTGAGGGAGAAGGTATAAGTGAGGCTACAGGAGGAAAGACAAGCGTCCAGCTGTGTGCAAAGTGATGGACCAGCCAGCAGATGGCTGGTGTGGATGTTAAAATGTTAATCCAGTAAGAGGATTAACATTTAATTCATAAACTACATTATGACCATGACTATGGCAATGATGATGATGATTATTATGATGATGATGATGGTGGTCTTGTGGTCAAGGTCAGGTCTTGCTGTCATTTAACCCACCTGCCCTCAGAGTAGTGGACAGCTGAACGTGGAGCAGCTGTCCACTACTCGGTGGATGAGGAGGTTTTAAACTCTACGTTTTCTGAACACGCAGTGGGATGTGAAATGTAGAAATATTGTGCACGTCTTTCTTCAAAATTGAAAGAAAATAGAACAAAACAAAACACAAAATGAAAATCTCACTTCTTCCACACTGACTTAAACCGAGTTTTGTCCTAAAGTAAACTGGTGCTGAATGGGCAAAGGATCATGTATAAGCATGAGGAGAAACAAATCTATCACAAAAATGTCATATATCCACCATATATATATTTAATAACTGATTTCTGTAGCCTGTGTTTGTCACAGAATTATTATCAAATATAACATTTAGTCTGTTTGTAACGACATTATAGTTTTTTTTATTATATGCTTAATAATGGATGTTGAATTAAAATGTGATTTTGGTCTTTACGTGATAAATGTATTTTGCTAAATGTGTTTTCCAAAACAAATCTTTTCCTCAAATATTGATGTCATTTTATCGTCAGATTTACCGATAATAAGATGAAGTGATGTGTTGCTTAGCAGCTGTTATCCAGCTGTTCAAGAACATTTCTTTGCGCAAACGTAACACAACTGTATTTGACAGTGCGCACTAAGTGTTTCAATAAAGACACAAACCTGGAGCTGAGGGATTGGATGCATGAAGGTTGTGCGACAGGATGTCACTTACCAAGTATCATCTTGGAGCTCTCTGGTCCTTGCGCTGGTTTCACCGCCAGCCAGGTGGACAGCACCTCTGCAGGCAGGGTCAGCAGGTTGTTGCTGGACAGGTCCAGGTAGGTGAGGTTCTTAATGTGAGTGGTGGCCTCCGCGGGCAGCGAGGTGAGCTGGTTGTTGTGCAAATCGAGAAGTCTGAGGCTGGGCATGTCCATGATAGATTCCCAGGGAAAGGCGGTGAGGGCGTTCCCGTCCAGACGAAGCTCTTCCAGGTTGAACAATCCACGGAAACTGTCCGGATTCAAGGCGGACAGGATGTTGAAAGACATCCACAGGAATTCCAGACTGGAGAGGTAGTTAAAGGCGTCGCTTGGTATCCGCTGAATGGCCGTCTTCTCAATCCGCAGCTTGGACGTGTCAACAGGGAACCCGACAGGCACAAGAGATATGTCGGGATCATTGCAAATCACGCTCCTAAAAGAGGAAGAGACAAGTGACTTTATGTTCAACATCCTGTGCAAATTACGCAATTTGAAATTTTCACAGTAAATGAAACGAGTAAATGAAATGTAAAATAACAAAATTACCATTAAAGTCAATTAAATCATGTTTTGGACTCTAAATGACGAGTTCACATGCAACTAAAATCCTGTGCATAATTCTGAAAAACCCTCATTCCCCAATCCATCCAAACACTTAAAAACGCATACATGGGAGGGTTGAAAGTGCCTTTGAGAGATAATCCTGCATTAAATAAAATTGGACCGACATGCACTCCCTGAATTATCTTTTGTACACGTGTTCACCTCTGTGCAAAAACCTATCCTCATGTGAGGAGTAGACCTGCCCGTCTAAAGAAAACATGCGTCTTTACGCACAAACCAAACCACACCGCAGTGTGTTTTGGGATATCAAATAATGTCCATGCTTACCTGGCCTTTGATCCATCACTCAGGTTGTGGTAGAAACAGCTGCACTGCGACGGGCAGGAGCTCACTGGGGAGACAAGTTCACCTGTGGCCACGTAGAGCCCCAGGAGCAGAACGAGGAACATTTTGGCCCACTTTTACGCATACGCAGCTACATGCGCCCAGTTTGCGCCCTCTGAAGTCAGACAGACTTGCTTTTTTCTCTCATTTACAAGAATATCATCCGCATGGCTTTGTCCCACCGCTTCGCTGTCCCATAGTGATCAGACTGCTATGAGTCCCGAGATAAAAAGGATATACAAGGATTAGCGAGGACTGGCGTTCTTTTCATTTGGATGCGTATTGCATCCCGGAATCCGATAGGCTGTGCAGAGACGTCCCTATTTATTATCACAGAAAAACACTTCCGAAATGGTCATAATCCACTGTGATGTTTGGATTTTTTTCTTTCTCTCAAATGTAGTTTGTTCATTTGAGCCCTGCCATGACTGTTAATCTGAGTGGGCAGCGCTGCGTTTTACCACACGGTGGCCCCTACAACAACCTGAGGCTCCTGTGCAGTCAACAGATGTGCATTTCCTGACTCTCATCCTGGTTGTATTTGGAGGACATTGAATGTTAATGTCACAAAAGAAAATAGTAGCTCTGTTTACTTGGTCTGTGGTAATGCTCTCCAGCTACTTCAGAATTATTCAGTGTCATTAGTGAGTCCTCCTCAAACAGTTCTACAATATACTGTCACATTTTATGGTAAATATTGAAGTTGGGAAACTTTGTGTTCATCCTACCTGGTTTATCTGGTATAACGATTTTATAATCAATGTATTTTCATAAGGTGAAAATGAATTTGCTTTATTACTGTTCATGTGTGTGGCTCATTGGATGATTGGATGTCAGCTATTTCAGGGGTCTGTTAAGCAACCGACACAATCTTCAGACCAACGTTGTGCTTTTACTTTGTAGACAAATTGCTAAAAAAGGAAGTGATTCTATGAATGTTGCTGCCATGACAGAGATCTGCACCCACAATGTCTGACTCAGTCCAATATGAAATGAAAATAATCAAAATGTTCTGGCTGCGATTCTGACCCAGGTTTTGACTCAGGGGTCAACTGCTGCTGTTGTTTATCCAAGGCAGCGGTCCACAGCCTGAAGGCACACTGCACCACTGACTATTATAGCGCTGGTAAATACTACACACACGTTTTTTGGCACCTGTCCCTTGTGTTTCCCCCTTGGCATTAGAAAGTGTGCCGACTCAATAAATAGCTAAACACACTTTGTTTGAAAAACTTGGCAGCCGGAACCCACTTTTACATTTGACCCAGATTTAACCACTGAGCCATGGTCAGGGGGTTTTATTACAACACAAATAGTTTAGGAGAGAGAGAGAGAATAAAATCCCATTCATAATAACAGATTATAGAGTTGCTTTATTTAGAAATCATCGACGTCTGTGTGTTTTGTGTGCATCATTCTGACATATTAGCTTCTCCTCTCACCCACGCTGCACCTTTACACACAATATTAGTTTTATTGAGCTCTTACACTTAGTATTAAAATCCCTCTGAGAGGATGAAAAAGACTTGTTTCACAATGTATGGCTTTAGGGCCGTGCAGGTCTGTACTGAGGCCACTAACGTGTTAAGCAACCCTGTTCCCTCGTGTTAAAAACGTATACATTCCACATTGCACTGCAAGACGATAATCTTATTTACTGAAGCCCCTTTTATATCGTTTGAACCAGAGGACTGGACTTTATTCGAGCTGCAACGTCATTCTTACTGTGCGGGAAAGTCTAACATAGAATGTATATGATAGTTATATTGAATTAAACAGGCCTCACATGACCAGCAGAAATGTTGTATATTCAGGCCTATTTGTGTCACCATTTCTTTACATGTAGGATTATTTTTAACCCTGTTTAATCTCTGGAGAGAAAAAAGTGCACACCTAAACTCATGTTGGGGTCAAGCAAGGACAAAGAGATTTGGGTGTTTGTCGTCAACATCAATACGACAAATGAAACCAGTTCAGTGTATTGTCATAGTTTATCTTTATCTATATCTTACAAATCATTTAGTGGTTATTTGTCTCATTATGGCCATATAAATAACCCGCTGTCAAGTTCTGGAATGACTATACTGACTTTGTCATAAGATGTAGATGTAAGTGTAATAACATAATGGATCGTATAAGGATCATGTCAAATTGCGTTGCCATATGATTTAGCGCTTTATGCATGTTCACCTATATTTCACAAGGTTCCTGATCTTATAATCCTCAGAGTGAGACACACCTCAGCCACACAATGTCCGGCTTGTTTCCCCTCCTTCAGCCCTGTGGCATGAAAAGCTGCAAGTGATGGCGCAACTGAAACATAGCAAATCCATGGGAGGCTCCGCATGATGGCAGGATTTCATGTCATCCAAACATTTGTCGATCGGCTAAAGCTAAATAGGAACACAGACTTTAATTTGGCACCACATTTCATTTCACCCATATCACACACTAAACCCCAGACTGGAGCGCTGTTGTGTCTGCAGCTCCAAAAAGTGCAATTTAGTTTTGTGCCTCATCATTCCAGGCAGATGTGGAGTTTAATCTCTTGAGGTCAGTGTGTCTGAAAAAAGTTTTTAAACAAAACAAAAAAGACGTCCGGAAAACAAAGGCTGACATGTCGAGTTTCACATTCACCAGTCGAACTGAGTCCAGCCACGTGGGTCAGTGGATTAATAAAGAGACTCTGCAGTGTATTCACAATAATCACTTTGGGTCATCAATCAGTGAATGGACAGGGTTATGTAATGAACTGAAATACATCAGATACATTTATTATTGTGTTTCTACATAAACTGTGGATAAGATGCAAAGCAATGATGTGCATATAGGAGGATGTATATCTAGGAATAATAAACCAGGAGTCCCGTATCATACACCAGAGTAAATGGAATTCATATATAATAGTCTATATTTTTAACCCTTTGTCCAGTGCATGTAACCTTGAGTGAAACAGTTGCAGCAAAACGCGGGGATTTAAACCATGTTTGAAGTAAACTCCATCATGACATGACTATAGATCTGGAACCAGAAGATGCAATAACCTGAATGAGATTCAAAGATATCTGGAGCTACTTAAAGAATGTCCTCAACTGACAATTTCACCGTTTTACCTGTTTTACTGTGCAATACTTTATCCTCGTGCACTGCTTTATCAAATTAATATATATTAATATATATATATATATAATCTAATTACTTGTCTATAGCCTATATTATTACGTTTTGGAGATACACAGCCTATTTCGTTGCACAATGAAAAATGATAATATATTGCATTCTATCTGTGTGTGTGTGTGTGTGTGTGTGTGTGTGTGTGTGTGTGTGTGTGTGTGTGTGTGTGTGGGGAGGAGACACCTGTTGTGTCTCCTTAAAGCGAGACGGAGCCTTCGTCCAACCAACGTGTCGTCTGGCCGCTCGATACCGGCGCAGCCCGCATCCTCGTCACCGGGGGGACGCAGACACAAAGGCTTTGTTGTGCAGGGGCTCAAACTAATTGAGGGCTTTACGGTTGCGGACAAATGCGCATTAAGGGTTACTGTTTGTGCGGTTATGTTCATTAAGACATTCCTGCACGGATTGGGGCGACGCAGAGAGAGGGGGGCTTTACATAATGGAGTGCATGCTTTTCACGTGAAATGCGCCTTTAAAAAGCGGGACTCTCCTCTCTTCTCGTCGAAGCACATCGTAAACCAGCGGACGCGCACGAGTGAAAAGTATTTGACAGCTGCACTTTGTTGAGTGGACTCGGATTCAGGATGGTGTCGTCGTACCCGCTGCCGGATGGCTTCTCCGACTTCGATGTGTTCTCCTGGGCTCCTGCCTGCTGGTGGAGGGTGAGTGTGTGTGTGTGTGTGTGTGTGTGTGTGTGTGTGTGTGAGTGTGAGTGTGAGTGTGTGTGTGTGTGTGTGTGTGTGTGTGTGTGTGTGTGCGCGCGTTTTTACGCTGGATTTCAGCCAAATACGATGTTAACCCGTGACAGGACCTGACGCCACCTGGGCTCCGGCAGCTCGCAGCGGGAGGAGAGGATGTGCAGCTTTACGCTCACACATCCTCTGTCGTGTTGTTGTTGTGCGCAAACAGAGAAAAACACTGCGATGTTTGAAAACACTATGATGTGGTGCCTCTGGTTCGGAAATGTCACGGTGCCGCATGTGACGCCACCGTGGTGCGCACTGATTTCCATTCATGTTTTGGTTTTTTTATTGTTTTGGTTTTCTCCTGCTCTTCGCCAAAAGGTCTGCTGGGCTTCTTCCTGAACGCGGTGACCATCGCTGCTTTCCTCAAAGTCAGGGAGCTGAGGACCCCCAGCAATTTCCTCGTGTTCAGCTTGGCCATGGCTGACATGGGCATCTGCATCAACGCCACCATCGCCGCTTTCTCCAGCTTCCTGAGGTGAGTGATGCAACCGGCCGCTGCTTTCATGAGGAAAATATCAAGCTCTGATCTGGACAAACACACAATTCTGTGAGGGAATAATAACAGCTGGTTAAAACAGTGCTGGAGGCGAATAATCAAGCCTATGGAGCCATATGTAATCGATAGATGGTGGAGTAATGGGGGAGTAATGGTGGAGGGTGGGAGGGTCAGTCCACTGCTGGAGCCTGATGTGCAGAAGCAGGGGGGTTTCAAGCTGTTATCAGATCACAGCTGCTGCTCTCACTGTTCATGAGTCCAGGGATTATATATATAGGCTATATACACATATGTGTGTGTATGTATATGCAGTATATACACTGCCTTTGTTATTTAAAAAAATATATATCTAGGGTCTAAAATGCCTCAGCTTGAAGGTTTTCTTGGCATGTTTGGTCAAGATAACAATCTCTTTCGGCCACACCCTGCTAGGGACCAATTATCCCCATTCTCTGTTGGTGGCTAAATACTCTTGTTTATACACACACCCACTCACTCATGTCTTTATCTCCAGGTATTGGCCATACGGCTCTGATGGATGCCAGACTCACGGTTTCCAGGGTTTCGTGACAGCTCTCGCCAGTATCCACTTCATCGCCGCCATCGCCTGGGACAGATACCACCAGTACTGCACCAGTAAGTCAACACCTTCCCCAGTCCCTGAATGACGACAAAAGCAAACGCATCATCCCACTGTCCCTCCTCAGTGTCACTCTCACACACACAAACACACACACACACACACACACACACACACACACACACACACACACACACACACACACACACACACACACACACACACGTCTACGCATACTGAACAGGGTTTTGTCCTTTGTCTCCCCCCCTGATCTTGAGACCTCTTACGGCTCTGAAGAGGTCAGCTGGTCATCATGCGCCCTGTTGTCTCTGGAACGGCCCGCGGCAAAATCTAAAAGCGCTGAAATACATTTGAAGAGACAGTTCCCTAGGAGACATTATTGTGTATAAAAAAACCTTTTCATTTAACTTTTAATTAATTCTTTTCCAAATCAGCCCCACTGTTATTTTATTTTTGGCCATCCTTGGTAACAGGATACAAGGGGAAGGGAAGTGATTCAACACCTGAGCCATTCTCACATCTTTCACACTGATTAGCAGAGTTCAGCACGTTACAGCAGACCACTGGGATCACATGATTAATCATTAGCCCTGTTATGACTCAACAGTGGTGCTGGAGACCTTTAGAAAAATAAGAGAAGTATGTCAAGCATGTAGCCATGTTTTGCTGGAGGTGTTTAAATTATTGATGAGGAATGATTTGACTCTGTGCTTTCTAGGGACAAAGCTGCAGTGGAGCAGCGCCATCACTCTGACTGTGTTCATCTGGCTCTTCACCGCCTTCTGGTCCGCCATGCCCCTCATTGGCTGGGGAGAGTACGACTACGAGCCCCTCAGGACCTGCTGCACCCTGGACTACACCAAAGGAGACAGGTAATGTATCCATGCATCAAGATAAATACAGATTTCTCTGTATCTTCAATAAGCATTTTTTTCTGACACCTTTTCCATGTATTTCTCCCTCCACAGAAACTACGTGTCCTACTTGATCCCCATGAGCATCTTCAACATGGCCATCCAGGTGTTTGTTGTCATGTCCTCTTACCAATCCATTGCACAGAAATTCAAGAAGACTGGAAACCCCAAGGTAAGTGTTAGAGAAGTCCAAAAATATTACAGTCAAGTTTTCTGTTTTCACGCCAACACAGAGGACGGTTGTCTGGGGTTTTGCTTCAGATACTCCAAACCCAAATTTGATTGCATGCATGATGCAGAGGAATTCAGAAATCATTCTGAAATCCAAGAAACTAGCAGCTGAAACTAACAGAGAAGTTAAATCGAATGCGCAAATCCTTAGAAACACGATGCAGCTCATGTAAACACTGTGAGCGCTTTTCATCCCTTCCTCGCGTGAGCACAACTCCCTCAACGTGGTCCTTATTCAGAGCAACAAAAACAGTGAATGGGGGGTGTGGTGGCTGTTACACACCGTATATAGGTCATTGCCTCAGGGGGAAGACCCCGTGCCTCGGCCGGGGAATGCGGACAGTAGCTGGTCTGCAGTGAAAAGAACAATGTATCTGTGAATAGAGAATTCAGTAGAGGAGTTCCTCAGGGGGCTGAATCAGGTTGCCTCACTTTACATTGCGTAAGGCCATTACTCACAGTTATCTGAGTCGGCCAGCAACGCTTTCATTCCAAATGAAAAGGCTCCGGAGGAGAGACACCGAGCGCACCACCACAACAAGGCAATTATAGAATGACTTAAGGCCTCATTGCCCCAATGTCAAGCACATAACGTGCAGACTATGTCACAAAAAAACGCTGCAGAGACGGGGTTAGAGGTTCTGTCCGATGTTCCTCTATCCTCAAATTAACACCTGGCCTGTCATTTTCAGACTCCTGCTGGGCCTGTCAGTGCAAGCCCACTCTGACCATTTTCCTCCTCACCTTCAGGGCTTTATTTTAAACTGTAGAGGAGCTCCTGCAGTTCCTCAAGATGCCAAATACATCAGGGTGAAATGTGTGTAAGATAATGCACGAGACATGTAGAATATGTCCATATGACTGAAGGTGCAGCCATTAAATGTCTGTGATTCAGACTTTATTAATCCCAGAGGGGTGATTTGTTACATTGTCCAAGCCATTCATGTAACTAATTAAGAAAAAGTAGATTAGCAGCAACAATTCGGAATCAACATGCCAGTGACTTATGGTTCCTTTTGCTTTCCGGACCGCCCGATTTTCCAAGAGTTTTTGTCCCTTTCATAAAAACCCACTAAACCAACACAAAGAAAACAATGAAAGTTGCAGGAGTTTAGCTTCTTCAACGTGTGTATTCCTTGGTTTCCCCGCTTGAAAGTATAATCAGTGTTTGTAATATTTTTTCCCCCAACCTTAAAGCCTTTTATGTGGAGTGAACTGGACATTAAAGGGTTAAACTTTGCTTTGCATGCGTACGCTCAAGCTCAGAATAATGTCTACTCTGACCCCTGGATTACAACCTGCCTCTTTACTCATTGGCTGCCTGCTGTTTTCTCACTGAGCCTCGAATTATCTTAACACAGATATTGTTTTTATCCCAGACTTTATCCCTGGCGTGTGATTCGCCCCCAAGTATAAAAAAAAAGAAACCGAGGCACAAGGCATTTTTTTGTCTCCTTCGCTCTTTATGGTTGATCGGTAACTAATCATTTTTGTTCTGATCCTCTCTCCCGCGCCCTCTCTCTTTTCTCCACTTTTCATTCCTTTCCCCCGTTAATCCCTCCCGCTCTACCTCTCTCTCTATCCCCTGCTGCAGTTCAACCCCAACACTCCTCTTAAGACCATGCTGTTCTGCTGGGGCCCCTATGGCCTCCTGGCTTTCTACGCCGCTGTGGAGAACGCCTCCCTGGTCTCCCCGAAGCTCAGGATGGTAAGGAAAACATGACATACATGAGCACACACATATTAATGTATATAGTTTGAAATGCAGCTCATACACCATCAGCTGCTCACTGTTGCATGTTGGATGTGCATACATTTCCAGTCTCTACATGCAGAATTAACATTTGAGAATTTTTGACCCTTCTGCAATGCCTTTTAAATGCTAACATCCGTGTGTTTCTTGCTCCCGTCCCTGCAGATGGCACCTATCCTCGCCAAGACGTCCCCGACCTTCAATGTCTTCCTGTACGCTTTGGGAAATGAGAACTACAGAGGAGGCATCTGGCAGTTCCTCACCGGGGAAAAGATTGAAGTGCCTCAAATTGAGAACAAGTCCAAATAAACTGAGCATGCAATATCGCACACTTTCTGTCCTGGTGGTTTCTCGCAGGTACCTCGATGTCTCTGTGAGTGTGTACGTGAACGTGTCGTGTGTTGAACAATGGTGGCCATTGCCCCCCCCCCCCACCTGCACACATCTGTCCCAAATGTTCCTATTGTTTATTGTTTCTGCGTTGTGATTTTTCGTGAAGGAGATTGTGAACAAAAAATTAATTAGCATATTCTTTTTTAAACTACTTTAAATAGACAAACAGTTCCTGCTGTGTGTGGTTTACTGCACCTCACAGTCAAATACTTTGGACGTGGCTGCTTCTGTAAACAAACACGTGATTTTTGTTGTAGTCAGTGTCAGATTTAATGCAATTCCTTTGCCGAGTAGGGGATGACTTTCATTTTGAATTCATCCTAACAAAATGCTTATTGTAAACAGACACTATCCATGGTGGCTGACTAAAAATACAAACAGTCCTATGAAGAAGGTAGTGATGATCCCCATGTGAAGAGTAAAGCAAATATTGCTATTGACAGTTTTAAGGAACATAAATGCAGCTCGACTTTTCTTTTAGCTGAACTATGATATAAATAACTAGCGAACCAAACAACACTTATATTGCCAAGAGGCAGCCATCTGAGCTTTGTCATTCATCCTTTAAAATCATTCAAAACAGCTACTCTCAAACGTTGCCTGTTTGTATCCTAGTCGAGAAGCGAAGGCCCTAAACGAAATGATATGAATCTTAAAAAAGTCCCAACAGACGACTAATATCACCGATTTATGACCTGATGTCTCAATACAGCGTTTATCCTTGTTTTACGACGCCTGGCAGTGAAATGTGAAAGTGTGTGCATGCCAATAATGTGCCGAAAAGCTCTGTGAAGCAGCGAGCGATCGCTGGATCCAGAGGAGAACGGCACTAATCCACCAAACAAGAGCAACATTCTTCACTACACAGCCCCCACGATGAGTTAGAGATTAGTCGCTGCCCATAGATTAACTGGACGTACTTCTCGCCTCCAGATTTACATATGAAATGAAGACAGAAGTATGTGTGACGTTCAAGAGGAGTCAGAGTTAACTCCTGGTCTTTACATAGAAAAGATTCCTGTTTAAATTAAGATCAAGATTTACCATTCAGCCTTAGATTAAATTAAATTCACCTATTAACTCTTGATCATCATTGAATAATACAACTATACTTCTCTACGTGTGATTTTATGTACTATAAGAAACGAGGCATTACTTTGACATTTCTTTGAGATGTATTGTCTGGCCACAGCGTTAAACAATGCACAGTTACATGCTGGTTATCATATAATCAATATTCTTACCGTAGGTTTCAAAAACCAAAAGAGTCCACTGTGCTGTTCGTTCTACTGTCGCGTTTGATTGAGTGAAGCAAAGGATAATGAGGAATGTTATCGACATCCAACACATGATCGGACTCGGGGGTCACAGTGCAGCGTGTTTCTAAATTCAATAACATCATCACAAGAGCCATTGATCCAAAAAAGAAAGTGGACACAGATTTCGACAGATTCAGTATCTACAACACGTTGCATGTATGTGATATATGGCATCACAATGTAAAATCCTCATCAGCATAATCACTGCCCTGTTCACACCCCGACTCTCCCATGTGCACATGTGAAGTTCTTAGAAATCTTAAGATTAGTAAGTGGTGAACATCTGGACTCCAGATGTTGAGGGACCAGATGACAATTATACCATTCTGTACAATCACCATGTAGTTGCATATAGATTTTGTATATGTATCAGTCCCAGTGAAATCCTGTAAACTCTGAAACCTTGTATTTCCATTTAATTGTTGCGGAGTTTGTGGTGGAAAATTTATCTCGAGATGTGAAATAAAGAGTTTCTCAGACCGGAGTTGTCTTTGAGTTTTAATTGTAAGCTCTGCAGAGAGTTACACAGTCAGCAACAAAGCTTCAGAGTGCAACCACGGATAGTTAAAAAGAAAGGTTTTTATACATTGTGATAAAACAGGAAACAAAACAGTAAGCAGACAGGAAAACGGCTGGCAATACTACAGAAAGAGGAATCAACCCCAGCACCCAGTTGCACAGATGAAGGTCAACAGGAGGTGGAATTACGTAAGTAAGGGAATGAACTTTGAGGTTGCAGCCGCTAAGTGCACAGAAAACAGTCAAAACAGTAGTAAGACATTCATCACAGTGGTAAGACATTGATCAGTGGTATTTTCCATTACAGTTTGAAAATAGTGTGTGTGTGTGTGTGTGTGTGTGTGTGTGTGTGTGTGTGTGTGTGTGTGTGTGTGTGTGTGTGTGTGTGTGTGTGTGTGTGTGTGTGTGTGTGTGTATAATATAATATAACATGTATTTTTTTTCCTACTATATAATTTTACTCTATAAGATTTATAGTTTCTTTATTTTTATCTTTTATAATTTAATAGTTTCTTCGCTGATTCAGGTTATTTATTCAAGATATATAATCAAATAATCAATTTAAAATGCATTATTATTATATATTAGGCTGCCTAGCAGGATTCAAAGCATTTAATAAAATTGACCCCTGTTAACCAGTTGTGACATTAAAGTGATGTGTAAATTGATCAAAATGCATATGTGTTATTCTAAAATGAGCCTCTCTTTATATTAAGTGCATTTATTTGAACATCTCACTATTTCCTCCACCACATATACGTATCAGTGCAATCAAGAGAAGTAGACGTTCAACCAGTGAGAGGAAGATAACACCCTGAGGTTGCAGCATTTACAGTAGAAGCCCCCAGTTGTGGGTATTAAGCAGATTAATTGTTGTCAGTCTGTCAGCGGAGCGGCTTGTTGCATAATTATGTGGTAATGACACACGAGCAGAGGGCAAACCCAGCCAGTCGTCAGCATTGTTCTTATTTACTCCAGCTAATTCAATCATGGTGGAGTAAACTTTCAGATGTCATGTATTTGTAAAAAGATTAATTTGGATTACATGGATGAGTCTTTAAGAGATTATCATTTTTCATAATAAATATAAAACTTCCACAAGAACCCTCATGACGTGAGTGTGAGAGTCCCCAGACATATGGATGAATGGACATGTGGAGTTGTCAGCTGGTGGGAAGAGATACTCTGACCTCTCTCCCTAACCCACCGGGTTGGTTGGTGGGTTGGTGGGTGGGTTGGGTTGGGTGGGTGGGTGGGTGCGTGGGTGTGTGGCTGTTTGGGTTGGTGTGTTGGTGCGTTGGGTGGTTGGTGGGTTTGTCGTGGGTTGGTTGGTTGGTTGGTGGGCGGGTGGGTTGGTGGGCTGGTGGGCGGGTGGGTGGGTTGGGTGCGTGGGTGTGTGGCTGTTTGGGTTGGTGTGTTGGTGCGTTGGTTGGTTGGTGGGTTTGTCGTGGGTTGGTTGGTTGGTTGGTGGGCGGGTGGGTTGGTGGGCTGGTGGGTGGGTGGGTGTGTTGGTTGGCTGGTGGGTGGGTGGGTTGGTTGGTTGGTTGGTTGGCTGGTGGGTGGGTGTGTTGGTTGGCTGGTGGGTGGGTTGGTTAGCTGGTGGGTGGGTTGGTTAGCTGGTGGGTGGGTTGGCTGGTGGGTGGGTTGGTTGGTTGGTTTGTGGTAGGTTTGTTTTCTATGTTCATGGAGTTTATTTGTATCCTATTTACTAATTATCTAATTAATTGCTTAGACAAATTGGCCAAAGATTTAGGTCAGTGACCACAGTTATTTTTATTATTAATTTTTTTCATCAGCTTTCGCTCTCCTACAATCAAACATATTCAGGTACTTAAGGGTTCACAGAGGATTATGTCTGGTCACCCAATCAAGTTTTCATATGGGCTTTTTGAGAGGATTACACAGCAACATGAGCACGAGTGCTGGAGAACGAAAGAATCAAAGAGTCAGGACAGTTCCAGAGAGAAAGAAAGTTTTATGCATCAGCATTTCTCTAAGCAATACAACTCTATAGAGGCTGATTTTAACACATAATACACTGTCATCCCAAATCAACTACAAGCAACACATCACGTGGTTTTTGTATGTGTGCTCCCTGCCCTATCAAGTCTGCAGTCGGTGGATTCAATGATGAGGATGTAACACTAAACATAAACAAGGTTTCGTTGTGATCGTGATGCACCAGGTTTATTTTGTCTTGACAAAGAGGCAAGATTGGAGATTTGAAAATGTGTAAATGGGCACAAATGATGTGTTCTCACCCAGTTCATCAAACACACACAGTATATGAGCTAGAATGGCACTCATTAGACTTCATACGTCTGCCAAGGCCCAACAGTCCCCTTATGAAACCACTTTTAATTTCACTAGATCCAGAATTTTATTGCACACACTAGCACCTAAACATGGCTGATTTCTTCCAAAATCCATTAAAAAAAAATGTTAAAGAAAGTCAAATAGATTTACTGGAACGGCCTCCTGATTTGAAACCACACAAACATTTAATTTGTTCTTTCTTGGGTCATGCTCCACCCCTGCACAACATTTCCCTGAAATTCGTTGAGTAAATTATGCGTAACCCTCCTAACTAATAAAAGTAGAAGAAAATATAGCCTCGCTGCAGACTGGGGCAATTATGCTTGTTAAACACACAATTCCCAATAAATTTGTTGGAAACTGGAGAGTCTTCATTTTGTCCATCTATGATACAAGACTAAGAATCTGCAGCCGTGCTCATAGCTCTGTGAGACTGTGCTGCAGCTCAGGCTTATGAAAACTAATTTGATGCATTATTATTATTATTTTGCATGTTTTTGTTCATGGCTTAAAAGGAATTCCTGTTTCTCTCTGTAATGTTAACTGTCTTTATTATGAGGTCACAACTCTCTGTTACTTGGAGCTAAAACATTTATGGTGCATTTTAAAACATGTACCGCAAAGGCCCAAAGTCACAGATAATGAAAAACATGTTGCAGCCGTGCCCTTTTCCCCCCCGAGCAGCCTTAGTCTAAATCCTTCTTGTTTACAGAACCCCTCTGCTGAAGGGTGTAGTGAACAGTCTGCCCGACCTGCATGAGCATAGAACTTTGACAAATTAGTGTCACTTCCTACGCTTCCCTCCTTGGCAGAATCAGGTGGTGATTTCAGCGCCTCGTGATCGACCTCACACTCAGCTGAGCACAAAATGGAGGTGACATGTCAGTGTTCTGCCTCAGGTCCACCACACTTTCCTCTGCTTCATCAGTGATCTTCACTGTCAGATGTGAAGCCGATTATGTAACCCCACCAACGCCATAAGACTACACACACACACACACACACACACACACACACACACACACACACACACACACACACACACACACACACACACACACACACACACACACACACACACACACTTGCTCTTGTTGAGCAGCCACAGGACAATCAGCTTTCATGCTGCACCCAGCTGCTTTTCCAATCAATTCATTGACCCCCAGAGATCACACTGTTTTTTTGCACAATAACTAATGGACATGTCACAATATTTTACACACGTTCAATCTTGAGACAAAAATCCAATGTAAACCTAACACACCCCCTATGAGGAAAAAAAGCACATCTTTTTTAAAGAAACTGTATTTTTACAGGATTAATGTTTCTGTGTAATCTGGATTAAAGTGGAGCTGTGCATCACTGCTCTGTTTTAATTGATTAAACCGCTCATTTTTATCAGTATAAGGTGGACAGTATTGTGACCGCTTCACACTGTTCACACCCTGACTTACACACACACACACACACACACACACAGAGAGAGAGAGAGAGAAATCAAGGCAGATCATCTTGTACTGAGCAGTGAATGTCACTGTGATGATCACCATTTCATAGCATTTCATAGCATTGAATATGTTGCATATAAACACATGTGGAATTCAATGTGTTTCATTTTCCAAAACTTGGATCACGACATTTCGAAGGTGCTGATTCACTGAAACTAAAGGTGACACATCTTGACACATGGTTTGTGCAGGGACGGCACATGCACATGCAATCCTGCAAGTCAATTACTAATACTCAGTCAGCTACACTACGCTTTGATTGAATAATCGAATTTCACACATGGACACAATGTTTTTAATCCATTCAGTTTTAGGGATTTAGCCATCAATCAAAATGTCTTATTTTATTTAAATGCAGAATTCACACAGCACTCATTAAAAGATGTAAATGCCCTGCCCTTGAATGGTGTAGCCTATACAGTCTAAACTTCTGAAATACTGTATCGCTGCTGGGTAACACTGAGACCCGGTCATGCTGCAGCTCTACTACGTTTTTTGATCAAAATGTTAATGTCAGCGTAGGGGCACGCTCACAATGACAAAGCTAACATGCTAATTCAGCTTGCATGCTTTAGCGGGTGCAACGTTTACCATAATCACTGGATCAGTTTAGCATGGTAGCAGGCTAGTAATGGCTAAATATTTCATTTTTGACTACTCACTTGTACAGGTAAGGCCACATAATGGGCCGTGTGCAATGTGTTGGTTGACAACGTGCTATGTGTGCGTGTGTATAGGCAAGGCAAATTCGAGCAGATACTGTGTGTGTCCAAATTTCCTTCAGGGTGATGACATCCATCTTTTCTTTATCTTAGATCAAACGACCCGAGTGAAGAATTTATCAATAAAACGTTTGTTCTTCTTTGTGATGTCAGACAAATCAGATCAGAACATCAGATAATCTCAATTTGCAGGGAGTCATCTGTGCACTCAGAGTCTCTGAGTCATCTGTGCAGTGTGCAGACTTTTGTCGGATTTTTTCATTCTTAACATGCCTGAAATTCTTTCATGTCCAAAATGTTAACTTTTCAGACGCCCTTTGGAAAAAAGAAGCCATGTCATTCTTTTAAGACTTTCCTTCTCTCTTTCATTTTTTCTTTCCATCCTTCTTTCCCTTTTTCCCCTCTTAATGTCTCTTATGGCATTCCTGGTGTTCTTCATATTTCGTTTCAAGTGATTTTAAAGCGTGAAATATCACTGATGATGCATGAGCTAAATTCCACTCTCCTCCACAAGTTCTGTGCTTTGTACTTTTCCCCTCTCCTCTTCCTTCCTTTCCTGCATTCCTTCCAACTTTCCTTCCTTTCCCTCCTCAGAAAACCTCCGTCTGTTCACATTGACTGCACTGTTGGCATTTGTTCACTTGTACTGATGAAAAATGTAAATGCAAGACTTGTATCTAAGTGTTGTGCCACAGTGATATTGTTGGGTTTAATGAAGGAATCTCAAACCACAGTAGATTACAGCTGGAATGCAAAGCATGTGAACTTTGATAGAGTCATAATAGGGGGAGTTTGAGTTTAAAAACACATCCGTCCCTCTACTGCAGCAAGCAACTGGATTTATGGATGTTAAGTCCATCTATAATTTTAAATCTCTTAAATCTGTTAACATATTTCACTATATACTAAAAAAGAACCTAACATTGTAATCATTCAAGTGCATCAGGGTTATTTTGTGATGTTTAGGCCGTGTGCATTTTGCTGTAGGGGCTTGGGTTTTTGTACGACCGCTACAAATTAATACTTTGGCAAGCGCTCAAGATTACGTGGTGATCTTGAATCTCCCGAGCTAGTTTCAAATCAGATCAGGGCAGAATCCCAGGGAGAACAGCACAAACATGTTGATCCCCTAACACAGCCAATCCAGTTATGAGGGCAGAGGCGACTCCGCCCTTTGACAACGCTCAAGAGGACACCGAGCTAAAAACAGAATGACCAAGTTGACCAAATTTGAAATGTGTTTACACAGACTGTTTGTGTTCGTTTATCTCCTCTTCCTGTGTGTGTGTGCGTGTATGTGTATGTGTGTGTGCGTGCGTGTGTGTGCGTGTGTGTGTATGTGTGTCTGTGTGTGTGTCTGTGTGTGTGTCTGTGTGTGTGTGAGAGAGAGATTGAGCCCAGCAGTCTCTTGGGTGAACCAGAAGCCGTTGCAGAGTTCCGGCCTCCATGACGCTGCATAAGCTCTGCAGTGACAGTATGTTCAGTGGGGGAAATAAATGTGATTATCAAAGCTGTTCTCTCACCAATATGACGTAACAGGTCGTCTAAAAATAAAACTGGAAATATTTGAGCCCCCTTTCTGTTTTCATTCCTCACATTTTTTTTTTCTTGCCTTGACTTAACCCATCTACGTCAAACCAAATCTCTGGGGTGATACGACAGGCTGGATTTCACTGTCGGTGGAAAGTACAGCGTGTTTGGTGGTTTAAAGAAAAGTCGATTGTATTCAACTGAGGACTAAGTGTATCAGCAGGGCTGTAAGAATCTGACAAAAATACATGCATGTGACTTTTCAGAACTCTCAGAAAGGCTTGATGAGGGAAATATTGTATTTAGTTTCCATGCTTTTCATAGCTATTGTTTGTTTTTGCATTTCATCCCAATAGGCATTAATGGCAGCATCACATTGAAGTCTTATTTTAACACAAGAAGATCATAAGATGAAGATCATTGTTTACCCTAATCAATGCTGCTAAAACCTTTATCTTGATGTTCTCCTTTACACTTGACATCCATTGCACTTCTGTCCGTCCTGGGAGAGGGATCCCTCACATGTGGCTCTCTCTGAGGTTTCTACCTTCTTTTTTTTCCCTGTTAAAAGGGTTTTTAAGTAGTTTTTCCTTACTCTTGTTGAGGGTTAAGGGCAGAGGATGTCACACCTTGTTAAAGCCCTATGAGACAAATTGTGATTTGTGAATATGGGCTATACAAATAAAATTTGATTGATTGATTGATTGAAGATCATTTTTAGTATTGATTATATATAACCGTCATCTTAACTTTCTTTTGTTGTTGTCTTTTCTATTATTGATTGCCTTGGTGTGTATTTGTCTCTAAATCTGAATGTTTTTAACTAATTTTTAATTATTTTTTAACAGCCAATGTTTTGTCAATCACATGTAAAGCACTTTCAATAGAATTTCAAATGTTTGAAGGGTGTTATATAAATAGTTTGATTGATAGATTGAAACTCAGTAGAGATCATGTGACAAGGTTTAACAATCCTGCACATGTTTGTCTAATTCCTGTTATAGAAAAATAAAAGGAGAAAGGATGTAGTCTGGGTTCTTCCAGTGCCCGATCCCTAAACTGAGTTTGTTTCAAATCTGTCCAGACAAACAAACAAACAAACAAACAAACAAACAAACAAACAACATAGTGAGCGACGTAATGAGTATGGTGCTTTTATAGTGGTAGGATGATTTTAAGTATAATGAAAGAATAAACTATATTTTAATAAGTTTGTTTTGTGTAAGTGACTTGCTCTTAGAAACCTCTCGTTCTCTGAGGAAGGCCTTTAGTCAAATATATTTGTATTTTTTTCCTAACAGTTCAGATACAGAGTGGTGGCCGTGGGGACATCATTACAGAATAAAATTATACAGTCTGAAATCCTACAGCTGGTATTTACTGGACATGTTTAAGGATATGAGGACATCTACTGGCTGAACGAGGAGACGTGAGACTAACACCACAGGAAGATTGTTGGACGGAAATTTTAAAGCAAAATGACTGGTTGATGAATGACTGAAAACATGATTCCATTCACAGACAGGCAAACTCTCTTCACATTAATCACTGTTACTTGTTTTCTGTTTTTTGTCTGTTTGGTTACAAAAACCCAGAAGCTGGTGTTTGTCGTACAACAAAATATTTGGAGGGAATCTGGTAGAGTCCACTTCTCTGATTTCAAATGTTCATGGACCAATCCCACCCTTCCTCCACTAGGTGTCAGTACTGCTCTATCTCATATTGCAGATCGGTGGCCTCCTGCAAAAGCTGACGATCCAAGTGCCACTATGTAAAATGTCTTCATCCTGAAAACAAATGGGATGAATCTAAACCACAAATGGATAAAAACACAAAAACAGACACACTCCCAATGAAGGGAAATGACTCAAAACAATTTCTAATTCAATTCTCCCGATTGAAATATAATTCTAACCGGTGCAAATATCTAGAAACTATCTAACTGCACTGTCACACTAAAAACAAATAGCAACAGAGGTAGATTAGCGTTTGAAATGTAATGAATTAGCTCCATTACTTACATGTTGTTGAGTAAATGACAGCGACAACTGCTGAACCTTTTCCACGCCGGTAGATGGCAGTGTGTAGCCACATTTATTTAAACCTCCAGTTGTCTCGCGTAATGCACTTTTGAAGTGGAACTAATAGGATCTCATGAAGTTTTCTTAAAATATAGGAGGAGGAATTTTACAGATTAAACCGTCAAAACATATGTCTAAACATATGTGATGTTCTTTTCGACTTTTCATTTTAAAATTCTGATTTCATTTTCTTTCTAAATTAGTGAAGAAAGACAGGATTTGGAAACTTTAATGGAATATATTTTGTGCAAAATAACAAAATTAGAAAGCAAAGTAAAGGTAGAGAATGAATTACAATTTTAGATGAGATTTTCTCGCATATGAGTGAGTTCTTATGAGTTGTTTCCTATTTTTCTCAGATGTTCCAATGATTTTGAGGATCTGCCTCTGACATCGTGTAAAAGCACAGAAGCAGTGGTCGGATATTTATCTTTCAGCCACAGTTACACAGTCACACGTGGAGGTGAGAGGACAGGGTCAACCTTCCTGGATCAGACATTCTTTTTTCTCCTCTCTGTTACACTCCAGGAGCGTGGCTGCGCATTATTGAACCTAAACTCACATCAGCTCCGTGGTGTCAGAGAAACAAACAGTTTTACTGTTGGTGACTGAATTAACACACAAGTTTTATTGTTTGGGGGGGGGGTCTGCTTGGAGCGACGTCCTCCGTGGAGCTGTCCGCGGGAATGTGGTGCTGAATCAATCGAAACAGTTCTTTACACAATTACTGTGACGTGTGCGTATTTCTTTAGAGTATATGTCTTTGCAGGAGTGTTGCCACTGAGTTCCGGTACACAAACTGCAGGTTTCATTATGTCAATGAGTCCACACTAAGTCAAAAGCAAGTGTCACTATAATGATGAATACTAATCCAAACTGTTGATAACTGTCATTTGAAATTAAGAAGATCAAGTAAAACGGAAACTGGGGCACGCACCATGGTCTCTGCTCTGAAGCAAGTGACTGGACAGCAGCGTGCACTCGGGATTTTGTGTTTAATTAGCATAAAAGATCTGCTGGAGAGCAGCAGGACCGTGCGTCACAGCCATCGGCGAGGATAGGAGGGAGGAGGGAGGGGGCACCTATGGGAGTCAACAAACTGCAGAGTGTATCCCTGCTAATGCCGTCAAAAAGCAGTCCGGTTGATGTGAAATGATGACTTAGCTCTCTGCGTAACGGGTGACTGGAGACAGCTGCATGGGAGCGTTTGGGAGCCGGAGGGGCGCAGCGTACACGGACCTACAACAAGGAGCAGGGTGGAACAGAGAGCTGCAGGTGAATCCCCCCAAACTGTGAGCGCTGTTCGAGACCGGCACTTCGCCTGAAGGACGGGATATGAGACAATGAAGCAACTGGGGATACAACGTGTCCAAGTCACGAGAGTGGAAATGTGCGTGCGATGACGGACGGCGCAGGGGACAGAGAAGAGGTAAAGCAGAAGAAAGTTATCTAGCTCATTAGTCGGGCTCCCGGTGCCGGAGAAGAAAAGGGAGGAAATAAAGACGGGACCAATGTGCCAACCGTGCGTAAATTTATAGACCAATCAACCAGATTTTATCTTTTAACAGACAAGACTTGAGCCAGAGAAGGAGAGAACCATGGAGCCAGAAGAGACCACACAGGGACGCGGCGCCAGTTTGGCCCAAACTGCCGCCTCCAAACTCTCCCAGATGGGTGAAAGAACTAAACAACTGGGCAACAATGTAATCCAAGACCCAGAGCGACAGAAGCGGATTATTCTCGTAATAGTCTGTACAGCACTTTTGTTAGACAACATGCTTTACATGGTGATTGTGCCAATTATACCCGATTACCTTGAAGGGCTACAGAAGGCAGCGGATCGAGCCCAAGACGCAGTTGTGTACATCAACTCCACCAACAGCACCATCCATAAAGCCCCTAAAGGGAACTTCGACCTCCAGATAGGGGTTCTGTTCGCCTCCAAGGCCATCCTGCAGCTCCTGGTGAACCCGCTAAGTGGCACCTTCATTGACAGGGTCGGGTATGATATCCCGCTCTTCATCGGACTAAATGTCATGTTCCTCTCCACTCTCACATTTGCCTTCGCCGACAATTACGCGACTCTGTTCCTGGCGCGCAGCATGCAGGGCCTCGGCTCGGCTTTCGCGGACACTGCAGGGATCGCCCTGATCGCAGACAAGTACACGGAGGAGAAGGCGAGGAGCAAAGCGCTGGGTATCGCCTTGGCCTTCATCTCTTTTGGGAGTCTTGTGGCGCCCCCCTTTGGAGGGGTGCTCTATCAGTTCGCCGGGAGGCGGGTGCCCTTCCTGATCCTGGCCTGCATTTGTCTCATAGATGGCGTGTTGTGTCTGATTGTGCTGAAACCCTTCTCAAACCGGGAGAGAGAAAACATGCCAGTGGGAACTCCCATGTATAAACTGATGATTGACCCATATATAGCTGTAGTGGCTGGTGCTCTGACTATTTGTAACATCCCTCTCGCCTTCCTTGAGCCCACCATCGCCAACTGGATGGAGGAAAACATGCACTCCAGCCAGTGGGAGATCGGCATGACATGGTTCCCTGCATTCTTCCCTCATGTTTTAGGTGTATATCTCACTGTCAAACTAGCAGCCAAGTACCCCCATCTCCAGTGGTTTTATGGGGCTATAGGTATGGTGTTCATAGGCGCCAGCTCCTGCACGGTGCCAGCCTGTAAAAACTTTGGACAGCTCATGATCCCGCTGTGCGGAATCTGCTTCGGCATCGCCTTCGTGGACACGGCGCTCCTGCCCACACTGGGTTTCCTGGTGGATGTGCGACACGTGTCGGTGTATGGGAGCGTGTACGCCATCGCAGACATCTCCTACTGTGTGGCCTACGCGCTGGGGCCCGTGGTGGCCGGACAGATAGTGCACGACCTGGGCTTCGTTCAGCTCAACTTGGGCATGGGCCTCGCCAATGTGCTTTACGCACCGGCGCTCCTCCTGTTGAAGAACGTGACGAAGATGAAGCCTTCGTACTCCGAGAGAAACATGCTCCTAGAGGACGGCCCGACCGGACTGTACGACACAATTAAGATGGAGCAGCGGGAGAAGAAGAGGAAGGGTTTGTGTACAACCCTCGATGAGAATGGCGTTGAAACCTTTGCGCAACGGTCGTATTCAGAGGAGGAATCCTCGGGAGGAGAGTATGCGTAAAAGGACCTTTAACCGAGTGTAAAACTCTCAAAGTGCCCATGTAGAGTTGTGTGCATCCCGTCCGATCAATTGCATAACACGATCAGGATTGTGTAACGACATCAATTATTTACTGTCTTTGGGTGACAGTCCCTGCGGGTATATTGTCAAATCAAGTAGCTTCACGCTTTCTGCAGTAGAAAGGCGCTCGCTGGCGTGTGTTCATCTTCAAGTGAGAGTGTATTGTGAAAGATGTGTTGAGATTAATTGTCTATTCATGAATTAACACTATTTACCACTGTATCAGAAGCCGACTCGTATTCAGGGACTATGTGTAAATGTATTTTAACAAAAAAAAAAAGAACAATTATAATGTACTGTTTGCGTCTTCTAATGTAACCTGTATTTTCTTTTCGCCAGAGTTGTGCTGCTAAACTCAATATGCAATACCGCGTGTGACTCTAAACTGTTTTAGAGGAAGTTAAACCAGATGGAAATTAGCTGAAATCTGCGTCTTGATGTTTTATTTTCATTTTTTGGATGATGTACTTCTGGAATGCAAAGCCTCACTGTATGACCCAAGACTGTACATACGTGTATATTCATGTACATAATTAAATCAGTATTATGTCAATGTTACAGTTCATGGGAATCTTTTTATTTAGGCAATACATTAATATATTTCGACATAATAACACTATTATTTTCCTCTACAGGTGAAATATTCCACACTGACAAAAATATAACTACAATAAAATTATACTTATTTTATGGTTTCATTTATAACACGAGGATTTGTTTTTCACTAGGCATATTTCAAGATTTAAATTAATTCATGTTAACGAATGCCTATATTATAAGGTAGTTTTGTGAATCGTATTAGTAAGCAGTGGAAATCCATTATATATATATATATAAAGGTCATTTATCTGAATAAAAAAGGTTTGAACAGGTTAAGAATAGAGTGTAATAATAATATCATGGTATTCTGAGTTTGATACTGTGCGTAAACAAATGGTTTCTTAACGCATCCGCAGCTTCTCCAAAACGCGCACACTTTGCATTTAATATCAAACACAGCGCCGATTAAATCAGTCAGATGCAGAGAGGTGGAAACAACAAATGCTTCCAGGCTGCCCCATGAAAAGTGCCTAAGTTCTTAGAAAAGCCAAAAGGAAGAAGTCTTGGCCACATCCACGATCTGTTCCTCAGCACCACAGCAGCAGCAGCGTGTGCGCAGCCGGTGCGTTACAGCCGGCGTCTAAATAAGGTGCAGTGAAGATGTAAAGCGCCAAATAAACTTCCTGGCGAATGGCAGGACTTCTGGGAGGAGCCTGGCAGCCGTGCAGGGGGGGTGAGGTACCCTCTCAGCATCTCCCCTCATCCAGCGAGGGACTTACGCACTTGCCATGCTGGGAATTCGAAAGATGCTTTAAAATTATAGAGGACCGAAGAAGTAGTTAAGATTTAAAAGTCAAGATGGACAAAGCTGATTTTTCCTGACGAGTGGGAATGACGGGTTTTCCGGCTGGTGAGTAAAGTGTTGTTTTTTAAGTGACTGATCATTTTGAATTAGGTTAGTTTAGTATGTTGGTATTATTCTGGTAGCATGACAACATCTAATGCGCAAAGATAATTTGGATCATCATGCTGTTATGAGTAAAAAGTGCGCATTCTTGCACAGTTTATTCAGAGCAGCGGCACATTTCTTTATTTTATACTTTAAATGTTTGTCTTAAATATTCAAACTAGAGTGAGATGTTTAAATGCAGCTGCAGCTCAGACTGTCACATGTGTCTGCTGCTTTCACGTGTCAGAACTTCACACTGGTTTTATTTTATTTGTGGACATAGAGTCTGTCTCGTGAATCAACCTGCTGCCTGACAGCCGCTCTGCACCGTCAACATGCCAGTTCTGGACCGAGAGCCCTCCAACGATTCCGGGGGAGACGATGTAAATATCTTATATGTGACTTGTATGCATCTAAAATGTATTCAAAAGGAACATGCATGGGAGAAGTTATGTTTTTCTATAAATTAAGGATGTTAAAAAAGCGAATGAAAGTAAAAGTATTAATTAGATGAAGACATAATAACAGTCAAGGAGGAATCCTAAAAGAATAATTACTATATTCTGATATTTTAATTAACTCTTGTTTTGAGTCAAAGTGTATTTTCTCAGTTTCCTGGTTCCAAAGTAATATTATTTATCTTGAGTAGTGTTTATTTTCTTGGTAAAGTGATGCAATGCATGTGTCAGAGGAGACTCGGGCCCTTAAAGTTGATTCGAAGCCACACATTTAGATTTAAAAAGAAAGAACTTGGATTTTGGGAGGGGGATTTTCATCCTACACTCTGTTCAGGGTCTGCCGAAGCTGCCGCTCCCCCCCCTGAAAGACACGCTGGACACGTACCTGAGGTGCATGAAGCACCTGCTCACAGAGGAGCAGTTTAATAAGACCCAGAACACAGTGAAGGAGTTTGGGGCCCCTGGAGGAGTGGGAGACCTACTGCAGAGCAAACTGGAGGAGAGGAGGTTAAAAGAGGCCAACTGGGTAAATAAATAAAAGGACCATGACTCACAGAGTAATGACTTGTGCAAAACAAGGTATTTTCAACAATAGCAGCACTGATCGACAGAAACCTGAGGATGATTAGTCCCACACACTCTTTTGATGTTAGAAGGTAAACACACTAAATATTTTCCATTTAATAAGC
Organism: Hippoglossus stenolepis; assembly: GCF_022539355.2. Lineage (NCBI taxonomy): Eukaryota > Metazoa > Chordata > Actinopteri > Pleuronectiformes > Pleuronectidae > Hippoglossus > Hippoglossus stenolepis. The sequence goes on along the minus strand of NC_061494.1, from coordinate 14,471,975 downwards.
TGCATGATTTATAAACACTGTAGATTGAAAACCTGCATTTCGTGTGACCATATTCAAATTATAGTTCAGTTTTACACCACTCTTCCTAAACACTATATGTAAACAAACCCTTCACAGCTTTGGAAAACACTTCACAGAAATATTGATGCATCGACTTGAGCAACTGATGTAGAGCTTCCTGTTTACTCACCTTTGGATGACTACTCCTCTGAGATCTTACCTTCAGGTGATTCCCTCTGTTTAGGTGTACGACTTCTGGCTCAATGACATGTACCTGAACAACAGAATGGCTCTGCCCGTCAACTCCAGCCCTGCGATGGTCTTCCCCCTGCAGAACTTCAAGGCTCCCATCGACTCTTTGAGGTATGAGACACAGCACAGTCGAGACAAACAAGTCTGGAGAGGAAAAAAAACAGTGTGAATATATTGTCATGGAAGTAGTGTTTTTTAACCCAAAGCAGACTCTGTAAAAGAAAATGCAGCAACTGCAACGCACTGTAAAAATCCCTTTACAGGTAATGATGGTTTATTACAGCATAAAGACTTGAGAAATGAAAGTGAACTGTGTAAATGACTCGGACACCGGCTCTGATCGATTATAGAAAAACTCAACACTTCCTTGCCACACATTGACAGATGGGGTCATTACCCGGAGCGTCCTCAGGGCTGAGGTTAGGCCTGGCTGCTGGTGGCAACGTTAATAGACAGAGTCTGTGGTTTGGTTAACATGGTATTGATCTGGCACCAGCTCCTTAAACACAGGATTTACATAAAGAATTATAATGTTGACACAGCTACACAATAAATGAAGAATTATGGGTCAAATACTGAGAATAGAATGCCACGAGGAGTGATAAAGTACAAGCAGAGTGTGTGTGTGTGTATGCGTTGTGTGTCTGTTGTCATGTATTTAACAAAACAATGTTTTCTTTCCTAGGTTCGCTGCACACTTACTTTCGGGTGTTTTGGAATACAAAACGCTTCTAGATGCGTAAGTTAGACACACAGCACAGCCAGACAACAAATAGTTGACAGTATGTATATGAAAATAGGTGTAACAGCTGTGTGTGTGTGTGTGTGTAGCCGTGCCCTGCCTGTGGACTACGCCCGGGGCCAGCTGGCTGGAACCCCAATGTGTATGGAGCAGTACTATCGCCTCTTCACTTCCTACCGCCTACCGGGACCTGAGAGGGACACACTAGTGGCCCAGGAAAGCTGCGTGATGCCAGAACCTGAACACGTCATTGTGGCTTGTAAAAAACAGGTCAGACAAAGTGAAAAAGCAAATCCTGAATTTGACAAAACGATCACAACACAAGTTCCTTTTACTAGATTTTTCCACCACATCACACAGTCAAAGTCGATCATTGGAGGTGCTTGGATCAATTTGCATGTGAGCTCAGCAATGTCAGGACTTCTCATCTGTGTTGCTCAACATTGGATGAATTGGTTCCCCATTCAAGGTCCACAAATAAGTCCTTTAATAGATTTCAACCATATTACATTCAGTCTTCACCAGAAGCTCAAGATTTGGGAAGATAAAGACTGAACCTTTATTCTTATTAGACAAACTTAAAACTGTTCACCTCCCAGCAGACTTATTTGCAATTAGAATGAAATCTGGCGATGGGCTCATACCAGCTGCAATGTCTGTCAACATGTTGATGTTTCGACCCTTGAGTAGTGCAGACTGCAGACTCGGCCTCGTAATGCGAAAGATGGCATAGTTTGTATCCAGGATACTTTAGCTTCATTTCTAGATAGTGGGAGGACGTGGAGACATGTTGTCCATCTTTATATTCTGTCTGGGGTTTGACCATACCCATCTTTGAACTCAGCTGTTATTTACATCTCAACTAGACACTGGCAAAGTTTCATGACCGTATCTTGCACGGTTTTGACAAAACACGACATGGAGACAAAATCTGTCCACCTCTGTGGCTGTTGTCACTCCAGGACAATTACACACACACACACACACACACACACACACACACACATACATGAAAACAGCCCTGCTGTCGTGTCTGGTAATTAGACTCTACATCTGTGTCACTCACTTGTGTGTGATGGTACAATAAACAGGCTCTGCAGGCACAGTGCAAACTTATCTCCCACAAAGTAATTACCAGACCTCTGGGCTGCAAGTCTTCTCTATTGAGTTATTATCTATAACATGCTTGACATTTGTGCCTCAGCTCTGTCACCTTTAAAAAAAGAATGCATCAATATTGTCAGCAATCTTAATTGCAATATTTTGTAAATATAAAGACAAAAAGGTCAACTTCAGATGCATCTAGATTTAGTTCATCTTGAATTAAGTTCCTTGCTTCAGCCTTTTTTCTTCTGTCACTTCCCCCCGAGTGTTTTGGGACGAGGCAACAGCATGAACTTAGAGGTGGGAGTAAAGACTGAGTCAACAACTCCACATTAACCTGCATTTCACTCATGTCATTCTCAGCCTCAGCATTTCAGCACGTCAAAAAATACAAATTAGACATATTTGCGTTAAGTGCATGTAATTATCATGGTGCACTCATCATGTTTATTGTTGGTATTGGAAAACACATCAAGGTGCTACAACCAGGTCTGATGGAAAATAGAGAAGTTAGACAATCATACTGGTTTTTAAGAAATCCCCATGTCTGCAAGGATTATTACCAATATTTCATGTGTCTTCACTTTGTGTTTCTTGCCCCATCAGATTGAGAAGATTCTTATAATTGAGATAAATTTATTGCTTTAAAATTAAGACCAATCTTGTAATTTGCCCAAATTATTCTTTCGGAAGTGCTTTTCTGATCATGTACATCTAATCGCATATAAGTGTCTCTGTCATTAGGAGACAAGTTACCCGTCCTGCCCAAATCATAGATTAAATATTAAAGAAACACATGAGACATTTTGTGTCCGATCTAAACCTGTGTCCAGTTCTTCGTCCTGGATGTGGTGATCAACTTCCGCCGCCTGAATGAAAGAGATCTGTTGACTCAGCTGGACAAGATAGTAAAGATGGCCGAAAGTGGAGAGGAGCAGCTCCCACCCATCGGTCTCCTCACCTCAGATGGACGGACAGAGTGGGCAGAATCTCGCAGAGTGTTAATGAGAGGTACATTATGAATGGAGATCCTACATTTTCTGTCAAAAACTCTTGTTACCAGATTTGTTCCCGAATACACTATTTTTTTTACTTGTTACGCTCTAGAGTCAACAAACAGGGATGCTCTGGACATGATCGAGCGTTGCCTGTGTTTGGTTTGTCTGGATGACGCCAGCGGTCCCGAGCTGAGCGACAGCACACGTGCCATGTGGATGCTGCACGGAGGAGGTGTGGCCAAGAATGGTGGCAACCGCTGGTACGACAAACCGATGCAGGTCAGTGAGCACCGTTAACTGGTCAGGCTTCTTGAGTTTCTGTCTCTTTAACCTGTGTGCCCTGATTTAACTTTGAGAACTGGTTGAAGAATGGTAATTTAAAAAAGAAAAGACAATGGAATCAGGATAAAATGGCTGAATGGTGGACGCTCCACAGCCGGATCAGTTTACTTCTCTTATTTCTGAGGAACATGACGGACAAAACTGATGAACAAATTCATCTCTCACAGTGTCAGTGGATGTCATTAGCAGATCCCAAGGCAAATTCAGATTCTACATTTGAAGGAGCTCTGGTGGAGAGTTGACATTCCCACTGGATCACAAACCCTGAGCTTAAGACATGATATTAGCATTAACTTTGATGGAGATGTTTTGATGAAGAATTCAGATTCCTTGAATGAACTACATGATTAATTTCTAATAAAGAAAGAGTTGGAGGCCTCCTCTCTAAATAATTTGTATGTGAAATGTATATGAGGGAATATTAATCAGACTACAACCACAAATGAGCTGAATCTTAGCATTGCAGTTTGGTTTTAACAAAACTGAAGATAGCGTCACGTGTCAGTTTGTTGTAGGAGCTGACGGCTGCTGTGGAGTCGTGTGTGAACACTCGCCATTCGAGGGAATTGTCCTGGTCCAGTGCACAGAGTACCTACTCAAATACATGTAAGAGATGAAATGCAATTGCATCTTTAAAACGCAGAATACGTGTGTGTGTGTGTGTGTGTGTGTGTGTGTGTGTGTGTGTGTGTGTGTGTGTGTGTGTGTGTGTGTGTGTGTGTGTGTGTGTGTGTGTGTGTGGCATATGCTATAAGACACCAGATAACACTAACCTAAATAAAATTCTAAACTATACAATATTCCCATCTGACGTCAGGATTGGCAGCCCATCAAAGCTGGTCCGAGCTGCGAGTGTGAGCGAGCTGCCTGCACCGCGCAGACTCCGCTGGAAATGTACTCCAGAGGTGCACAAGCTGCTCGCCTCCTCCGCTGACAAGCTGCAAAGGTCAAAGTGTTTACTGTACGTTCTGTTAAATCAGACAAACGCATGACAGCTTTCAAATCACAGGGTTTGTCCTATGTTTCTCAGGCTGGTGAGAAATCTGGACATGAATGTCCACACATTCTACGAATACGGGAAAGAGTTCATCAAGAAGCAGAAAATAAGCCCAGATGCCTACATTCAGGTGGCTCTTCAGTTGGCGTACTACCGGTAAGACAAAGCCAAACATAACAGGACTGATTCTGATGTATCACATCAACCTGAGTGTCCAACCAACAAGACTTTCTTTCTCTCTCTCTTTCTAGATGTCATCGCAGACCAGTGTCGACGTACGAGAGCGCCTCCATACGACGCTTTCAGCAGGGCAGAGTGGACAACATCCGCTCAGCCACTCCCAAAGCCCTGGCCTTTGTCAAAGCAATGACTGATGGGATGCAGAGTACAAGCGTAAGATGTTTTAGTGCGGACTCTAGCTGAATCTTAGCATTGCAGCTTGGTTCAACAAAACTGAAGAAAGCGTCACTGTGTCAGTTTGTTGTAGAAGCTGACGGCTGCTGTGGAGCTGCTCAATCGATTGGCAGATAATAATAATCATTTGATCAATAAGAGCCGACCATACACACTTTGGTATCTGCGACTATGTTTGCTGATATGAACATTTTATTTTAAAGAATAAAAAAAGCAGAAACGATGTGCCATCTTTGTTTGTATTAAAGGTTAAAAAATATATATTTTGTATATTATTTGTAAGTTGTATAAATTTGGTTGTTGTTTTCTTTATATTTATAGTCATTTATAATAAACTGTATGGTTAAACTATAAGATAACCTCAATAGCCTCAAATACATTTCTTTTGTAATAAGAGTTTGATAAAAAAATCGACAGAATCATGAAGGCTGCTGCTGCTGCAGAGTAAAAGCTCAGTTTGAACTACATATTGAAACCATCAGTAGTCTTTGCTATTAACAGTGAGATTTAATCTTTTACTTCAGTCTGTGTTGACGTTCCTCAGCATGAAAAACTATGCATACTGCAAAAAAAAGAAATTTAATAGCCTGTTATTGATTCTCTGTTGTTTAATTCTGCAGGATACAGAAAAGATGGAGATGTTACATGGAGCCATAGCTGCACAGACAAATTACACTATTCGGGTAACTACCCTCCAACCTCATCCACTGAAAAAAACAGGATTTCAATGTTGCTTATGAATGAAAATTCACTTACATACTCTTGTGTTTTGTTTTTCAGTCTATCACAGGGATGGCAATAGACAATCACCTACTAGGACTGCGTGGAATTGCACATGAGCTGATGATGGAGAAGCCGGAGATTTTTAAAGACGAAGCCTATCTCATCAGTAACCAGTTCATCCTCTCCACAAGTCAGGTATCGGATTTCAAAACATTAAAGTCAGTTTTAAACCAGTTTTTACTCATGAAGTTCAGTTCACACGTCACAAGGCATGAAGCTCAACCTGTGAGAAACAGCACTGTTGTCCTCTGTGGCTGTAGAGGAGCTTTCTGAAGTACAAACTGACGAGGGATGGTGTGTACTGGCAAATTAAGTGGGTTATAATAAAAGATGCTAGTGAGTTGCACTGTGTAGGATCCAGCATTTTTGGAGCTTGACCAATACTACAGACGAAAACTCAGGATATCTCCGACTCAACCATCTCAATTCTGTTTTTTTTTTTTGGTGAGAGGCCCAATTTTATGTAAGTACAGCACAAAATTGCTGGAGTAGCACAGTTAGAGAGCAACACAGTACATACCTGATCTGTTTCCACTTTATTTTAGCTTCTCTAACTGAGAGAAAATGACACACAAACATCCCCAACTGCAACAGAACTTGATTGGACACTTTATTTGTAATTGCAAGTAAATATATAAAGATAAAACCCCTAAAATACTGTTTATAGATATCAGCATTTTACAGATTATTTCTTAGGAAATTCACAAAAATGAGGAAAAATACAATATCTTACCGGATCTGAACCAAAATTTAACGGGTCCTTCCATGACCCATACTACATCCTTCCACCAAGTTTCATGGTAATCTGTTCTGCGGTTTTGGTGAAACCCTGCTAAAAATGCAAAATAAAATCTAACCTCAATGGTGGAGGTAAAGATGTAAAAACAGCACTGAAGCCTTCTTTCTTCCCTCAGGTCCCGACTACTGTAGAGATGTTCTGCTGCTACGGACCTGTGGTTCCAAACGGATATGGAGTGTGCTACAATCCTCAGTCAGACCACCTCATCTTCTCGGTGTCCAGCTTCCGCGAGAGCCCACAGACATGCTCGGCAGAATTTGTCAAGTGTTTGGTGCAGGGACTGTTGGACATGAGGGACCTGTGCAATAAATGCAACTGCACCCCGACCAAGCAGAGGAAGGAGCAGACGCTGGAGACGCACACGCAAACGGAAACAAACTGGCAAAGCAAAACACAGCAGAGACCCTGTGAGTCGTCCAAGAACCAACAAGCGCTGCCACAGGTTCTGGTGAAGAAGCCGGACCAGACTCAAGTGGAGGCTCAAACCCAGACTTGATAACAGGAAGAGGCCCCAGCTTTGAAGAATGGCAGTAAATCATAGGAAACTGTCGGCTCCAGTGAAACTAGTGGTGGTGTCAGTTTAAATGTGTTTTTCTGTGCTGCAATAATTTATTGAGTCCTTCAAAGAAAATCCAATCTAACTGTGATACGAGATGTAATGTGAAGCCGTTGTGTCGTGTACAGTATCGTTAAATCTGTCAAGTGTTGACGAACATTGAATGAACTTTTTCTCTGAGAATATAACAGTATATTATTTTATATGACAGGAACGGAAATGTCAAAAAAATAGCAAATATACGTAGATAGAAATTTGAGCCAAATTTGAGCTTTTGATTCTTGTTTTGCACTAAATTGAGACGAATCGGCCAAAGAAAAAAGGAAAGAGAATGATGACAACCAGAGCTGCGGATAAGGTTGTTGGGAAATGAGCAAATATTGAAATGAAAAAAATATATATATTATTCTCTCTTCGATATTTCTGCATCACGCCCGTCAGTCAGTGTGACAGGACCAAACCAGTCTGTGACTTATGACAAACGGTTGATTGTCTCAGTATATATGTCAATTTGCAAAGTTGCATGCTGCCTATCTAATGTTTTCCTGAAGATTATGGTACATTGTAAAACCCCAATCTTCTATGCAATCTCCCCAATGTTGTCTTCATAAATTATTGTCTATTGCACCAATAATACATGTTATCATACATGTGGTATTACTAAAATACCTGTTAAAAAAAAAATGTATGTAAATCATTAGACATTTAGATCATATGAAATATACATACGACTGATTTCCAGGGGATACTCTTTAGTTAATCAATGTGAATGTTGAGTGTGATTATCATGAAGTTCAGGAGCAGAATATTAATCAACCTATTTATTTTTGTAATATATAAATTATAGTAAATGTAACTTTAAAGGTGAAACTTACTGAGCAGAGGTGATCACTGTGTTTATGTCTGTCAAACTGTATTTATAGAGTATAACTGAAGATTAAAACAGAGAAACTAATATTGAAATTGTTCTGTTCGTGTTGCTGTTTCCAGATCAATAGTGTAAAATCAATTTGTTTATTTATCTTACGTCGCTGTGAATGTGTTAGTTTGAACTAAAAGGTTAATTTCACTGACCTGTGGTGGAATTACAGAATAATACATTATTATAAGTTGCATATTTCTACATGTGTATTCATAGGCTAGGTTGAAACAGGTAACTAATCAGAGCCTTGCCCCCCCTATCACCTTAATATGTACAACAATATCAACCAATAAACTATTTGTTTAGATTTTTGGACAATGATCTATGCCAGATTCTCTATTAGCAGTTTCTGTTTGCTGTGAACCATTATATGTATGAACAAGTATCAGTGAATTACTCTGATATTGAAGAAAACATCAAAACAAGGAGGGAAGTATGAAGTATGTTTTTCTCTGAAGTGGGTTCATCACTTACTGAATGTAAACATATGTGTGTCTTTGTTCAAATTTATTATAGTATAATATATAGGCTACTACATTATACTATAAACTATGTATATCTCATATTTAGATCATTTTAAACCTAATATATAATATATTTATACAAAACGTGTACATACAGAGATTTTGTTCCTCATTCAAACAAACTATAGGTTTTGTGTAAGAAAAACACTGTTTGTTTGTGTTGGACTTAACAGATTGAAAAGGGGGTTTATTAAGGGAGCAGCTGAAACAGGGGTCACATATTCATCACATTTACTTTCAGTTGATGTTGGTATTAAATGTGTTTGATTGCACGGCATTGGAAGGGAATGTCATGGAATCTTCACCACCATAGTCTAATATCAACTTTGTATTAGCCATTTACTGTCTTAGTTTATACTGGACTCACATTATTAAGTGAGTTAACTGGAGACTCTAAATTGACTGTAGGTGTAAATATGAATGTGAGTGGTTGATTGCCTCAGCATGTCAGGCCTGTGATGGACCAGGCTCAACGCCGCCCTTTGCATAATGTCAGGTGGGTGTGGCTCCAGCCCCCAGGCAGTCATTAAAAGATAAGTGACGCAGATAATGGATCGATGGAATATGCATATTCCTGAATCATGTTTAAAGGAACACAAAAAACCTGGGAGTAGTTCATAAAATTCCAGCATCGGTTTACAAGTTGATATGCGGGTCACTGGGTAAATAATGCCATGAGCCCTTTGGAGACTTGGAGACAACAGGGTGGGCTCCATACACGATGTGCAGAGAGTGACAGGTGGGAAATCAAAAGGTATCGATAATAGTTTGGTCCATTTATAAGTATTATATTTATCATATCATATTTATTTGTTTCATTAAACCACAAACCTTTTTCCAGCATCATACTCAACGTAACATCACAACCACATCACTTAATTGAATTGAAACATTTTATTGCACATGTCATTATTCCTGGTCTAAGTTAAACCCCATCGACCATGAACATTTGTTTTTCATTAATAAATTAAAATACATAAACCTAAAAAGTCATTGAATCATGTCTGTGTATGGCTTATAAGTAATTCTTACAGCTGTGAGAGGAAAAGGAAAAACTTACAGTATATTTAAACAGGAAGCATAATTTTTAAGGAGCAGATAATACCAGTGCTGTTAAATACCTGGGGATTTCCATGTGACAACCAAGCGTCAGTATTGCTCTCACAGCATCCAAGGCTTTGCTGTGTGTTGTGTGCGTCCCTCAGCCTCCAAAGAGGAAGCCGAGCCGTATGTCCTAAGTAGAAAACATGGCTACAAGTCTCTGTGCCAGCTGGCTCATGTCTCCCGGTGAAGTGAGGTGTGACAATAAATACACACTCCTTCACTAACTGCTAAGATAGCCAAAGCAAATACAGGCACTAAAACCTACTGATGTGTTTCCTCTCACAATAGTCTTCATACCTGTGATGTGTGATTCACATTCAGTGTTTGCTTCACTACAATAATCATATACAAAAATCACTACAAATATAAATCAGCACTATATATATAAACTAGTATTCTGCATAGCAACAATGGAGGTATCTACATTACTAAAGCTGCTACAAAACAGTGATTGTCACAAATCTAAACTTAGATATTTGACTGTTAGAGGTACAAGGAATTTACTGTTGCTACTTCACCACTAACCTACTGTGGATGCTCATGTGGCAGTTCTGTGAGTGATCATGTTTAATGTTTGTATATTATTTTTGTAAGGAGCTTTTATTTTGAAATAAAGGTGTTTCTAGTTTTCTTTAGACTAAACTCTGTGGTATATGATTACATGGTTAATGATTGTTTATGTGGTATATGATTAAATATAGTGCAGATTTTCCAAGTTAAGCTGGGATCAGACTACATGATATTGTTTTTTTTTTGTGTGGTAATGTCCTTCTACAAATTAAGGAAATACAGAAAAAATATATATTTTGGACTATATAAACAAATATGACTTGATTTAATTTGACAAGCATGGCCAGGGAATAGCAGTGAGCACTAGCCCCAACAATTTGCTGCTCTATCTAATGCATTACATTTGTGCTTTACAGTGAAGATCACTGGTTTTGCAAATAGAGCATCTCATGGAGTGACTACTATGGATTTGTTTGAAACCTCAAACCTAGTTTCTTACATATACACTGTCCTCCAGGCTGCTCCGGAAACCACAGTTCAGCATTAAGTCAGTTAGTGTTGCAGACTTATCTTTCTTGTAAACTCATCAAGGGTTAGGATTGTGTTTACTGACACCAGACTGTCATACAGTAAATCTATATGAGCTTTAAAACTGGGCCATGAGACGAAATAATAATTAAACTCTGGTTGGAGATGAAACTGCACCTCCAGCCTGGTTCTCTCTCCAGGTCTCCACTACATGTGCTTCCCCTGGAAGGCGCTCAGGTTGAAAGCAGTGTCCAGGAACCTCCTCAGCTCATTCAGGTGGGTGGACTTGTTCCCTGTTGCAGGCGCGGCTGCAGGGTCCCGTCCCACGTACCTGGAGGAAAACACTTGACGGTTCAAATCCATCACCAGATTCTCTAACATAAACTTCCTGTTTGATTCAGGTGAGACCCTTACCAAATGTGTTTCTTGTTGGCCACCACTGTGAGGAAACGTGGCCGCACGTAATCATAGTAACCCATGTTCTTGTGCTCCTCCTGACACCAGACCAGCTCGGCGTTGGCAAACTTTTCTGCCTCTGCTCTGACCAGGTCGAACGGGAATGGAGAGATCTGTGGGGGAAGCAGAAGAATAAGTGAAATAACTCAAACGCATCTCTCTCTTATTTTTGAAATCCACAGTCCATGACAAGCTCAGACAGAGGAGAGAGGTTAAACACCTGTTCAAGTCTGACAATGGCGACATCACTCTCCAGGTTGTGCAGCTTTCTCTCTTTAGCCAGCTCGTAGTAGACTTTACCAGTGCAGAAAATCACCCTCTTCACATGACCTGGGCTTTGATTTGCAGGACCCTCGTCAGGAATCAGCCTCTTGAATCTAGTGCCTGCAACCATTGAATATGGTGTGTTGGCTCCAAAACATTTTTGACATATTATCAAGTCACATTTCACAGAGATAAAGTCAAACTTCACCTTTGGCGAGGTCATCGAAACTGGATCTTGCGTCCGGGTGCCTCAGCAGAGATTTTGGAGTAAAAACAATTAACTGTAGGGGGAAAACCACAAGAGTTTCTGTCAGTGACAAACAACAGATTGCTCCTGTCATCCGTATCGTCATCGCACGCATTGAATAAACTCCAGAGATAAAAGTTTTTATCTCTTTTCACGCTAATTTGTTGCCGCCATATAGCATGCAACATCAGCATTGGGAAAACAAAACATTTCTTTCAAAAATCAAATAAATAAAACCCTTTGCGCTCAGCCAACCAGGTCCAGACTTTTTCTTAGAAAAAAAAAAAAACAATATTATCCCCTATTGGCCCTCTCGCTAATTTGCTCGGGAAGTACTTTTCTCATGCTTCACAAAGCATCACATTTATGCGCGACAGGGGATCAGTTAAGACATTCACTGTGGCTGAAAACCGAGACTGAAAAAGAGAGCAGTGCACATACAAAAAAGAGAAATTAGTTATTTCTCACAACTTTATACCCAAAGTAGTTCTTCTCCAGGGGTTTCAAATATTAAATAAGAACATAGAGAACCATATTTGTGCTGTATGTGAGTAATTTGAATATTATGGTAAATGATCTGTATTTAGAGCTTTTTCTAGTATTGATGACCACTCATATCATCCATTCACACACCCATTCATACAGCGCTTCTATGTGCAGCACTTTCTCTCTCACACATCATTCATACAGGGTTCACTATCTTGCCTGAGGACACTTTGGCATGCAGAATGGGGGAGGCGGGGATCAAACCGCCGACTTTCGTGTAAGAGGACAACCCGCTCTACATCCTGAGCCAGAGCCGCCCCATTATCATAAGCTAAGCATGTTTTTGCTAAATGAAATTCTTTTTGAAGCATGGTTGTGATATATCATTTATCATAACATAGCAATTTTGATGGTAAACAAATACTTATAATAAACTCCAGATTTTCACAGTTTGGACAGAATTTAAACAACAAATGAGACAAAGTTCATATTTTATTTTTTTAAGTCAGTTTTTGAGTTGTTGAAGAATCCAGCAATGCTACACCAATAACTGCTGTCAATTCATCAACTGGTCTATTTGAGTATTAGTTAGTTAGTTAGTTAGTTAGTTAGGTAGTTAATTTGTTAGTCCTCTTTGTCCCTTGAGGGGAATAAGGCATCGACCATCTGCCTCCATCTGGGGCTCCCCAGGGCTACGTCTTGGGCCTCTCCTAATGAAAAACCCATTTCTTTCAGCTCAGCCGTCACAGTTTGCCGCCATGTTGTTTTGGGACCAACTCCTTTTAGGTCAGAAGATGCGACATCCATTGTGGAAGTTGTTGATCTTGTTCATGTCACCTTTTACTTCACGCCAGCATTCAGAGCCATAAAGGAGAACAGGTTTGACATTCATATTGCAGAGTCTGACCTTTGTTCTCAGGCTTTTTAAAACGATGCCATGGAATTTTCTTTGAGGGAAAGCAATGGCTTGTATGTGTGATTTGAAGGAAATCAAAGCAAAAACATCAAATCACATCAATCGTTAAATGACGAGCACGACACAGATGTAGTGAGGACGGTGTTACACTTTACCGGTTTTCTGAACGGCAGCAGAATCTGCCGTCTGAGCACATGACAGTAGTTAGCAGGCGTGGAGCAGTTCACCACGATCCAGTTACAGTCGTGCAGCTGCTGGACTTCAAAATCTCCATTAAACTCCTGGTTAAAAAAAAAAATTAAAAAAATTAAAATGTTATCAACTCTAAAAACAAACAAAAATTTCATGTGCACAAAATCATTAAGTTATTGTAGGTTGCAGCAATGTTTCTTTCCACGCTTCATCGCATCAGTGCACTGTATCTATCTCTTTCTCCCTCTCTCTCTCTCTCACATGCACACACAGCGGAGAACGTTAATTCCCCAGTATGCTCCCACTAATAGTTTGATCAATATCCCATTTGAAGATGAATCTAGGAAGCTTCTGCTGATGCTGTGGTTCCCTCCGTGAATGTTCCGGTGTACGAGCGAACCCTTTGCCCTGACTTACTGCTGAATACCAACCCTTTGGAGGGCACATTGAAAAGACCCTAAAGCTCCAGAGACATTGGCAATCATCACTTAAGCAGTCGTGACATCAGCATAGCCATTAAAACGGGAAGCTGTTGGATGTTAACTGCTGCGCACTGTCAAATTCTTTCACATTTATCATTGGGTAATAACTGTAATGTAAATGGTACATGTGACCATACAGGGAAGTGATCGGGGTCGTCTTTGCTCATCTGCAGGAAGCGTTCGGGTCGAGCTGACGAATGTTCAGGACCCTGAGGACAGAAGACGAAAGGAGCACGACACGTGATGAGAGAATGGAAGAGGAATTTCAACATGTGGTTGATAAAGAAATTCAGGTTGATCTATAAATGCAACAGATTGACTTTCTAAAAACAACTGGTTGAGTTTCCATTCTCACCATTCCCTCCATCCCATGAGGCAGCAGGAGGATGATACCATTGTTGCGGACCCACTTGGCCTGGCCTGAGCTGATGAACTGGTCGATGATACACTGGGCGGTGTTGTGAAAGTCACCGAACTGAGCCTCCCATAGGATCAGAGCATTTGGATTGGCCATGGCGAAGCCGAGCTCAAAACCTGAAATTACAATCATCATCAAACAGAGCAAAAAAATCTATTATATCCGTCTATAGCTCGCTGTGTAGCCAGAGGGACTCCACCCTTACCCAGCACTCCGTACTCTGACAGGGAGCTGTTGCACACAGTGTAGGGAGCCTGGTCGGCCCACAGGTGGTTCATGGGAACACATGTGCGTTTGTCCACCTCTTGGTCGTGAAGAACATGATGACGGTGACTGAAAAACACAAGAGAGGCAGAAAGAACTGAAACTGGCAAACAGAAAAAAACTACTGTTACATATGGTACACAAGACAGAGAGTAGAAGGCACAGAAGGCACGGAAGGCAATATTTCAAAACTTGAACTAGTTAATGTTTCTGGTATATGCGTTATAAAAAGATTAAATGATGAATCCATTATTGATTATTGAATTGAAGACTAATTATTTAGATAATAGTATTTAGGGAAACAAAACAAGGTGTGATAAGACCAAGACCAATTCAGACCAATCCTGCCACATTTTCTGTATAAGCTGTTTTTCAATGATGCTGGGGAAAACAACTGGTTTACTACACAAGGACACACACACACACACACACTCTACAGCCTCGTGTTTCAGCCCCTGACAGCCCTCCATGAAGAGTACCCTCCTCTCTCCTGATCTTCAGGCAGCGTGAGACCCAACAAGAGATGATGGGAGCAAAGAGCCGAGCGTTAACAAGTTCTGCCAGTCGGCTCACTCACGGTGCAGGAATCAGCCCTCAAAACCAGCACGATCAGACAATCACTTAGAGCCCTTTAACATCACTCTAATAACGTCCACACACACACACACACACACACACACACACACACACTGGGCCTACACAGAGCAAGAGGTTATGTAATTGTCAGGCAGAACGACTGCAGGAAATAGCAAAAATCTATTGATTATAATCTTGAATCTGATATATTACCTCCTGGAAGATTAGACGATCATGATTTCAGACCTCTGAATAATACCATCCATAATTATGGACTAATGAGGCCACATAATGTTCTGCATAATTGTTGTGTTTGATCCTTGCTCCACATTTTGCTGGATATACATTTTCACGACAAGAAACCCTTTGATGCTCGAAGAGAATCGAGAGCATCCAGCATTAATTGAGTTAATGTCATTTCATGTTTCATTTTCTCAATCCAGTTCCACATATTCCAAAGAGGACACACACACAAAAAAAAAAACTATACGAGAATGAGGTCTTTCTCCGGGATTGCCTCATACACTGGGTACCCAACTCTCATCTTTCTGGTATTTTAAACGCTGGTAAAAAAAAAAATACACACTGTCCCTCTGCCTGGGGGCCCCATTAGTCAGGGGAAAGGGGTGCACGACGCCGCGCATGCAACCCACCCAAACACAACGACTGAATCCATTAGTCCACACTGTTACGTACATCACAGAAACGCAAGCAGGTCCACTCAACTGGAACGTGCCAATATGCTCAGCTCCTAAGATGGGAAACGAGGGTAGAGGTGGGGGGATGAAAATAGCGATAAAGGGAGGTAAAGTACAGCTGAAGTGCAGTGGCAAAAAAAGGAATACAATCTGGAGAAAAACAACAGGTGATAGCGAGATGAAGGGTGTGTGTAGCACTTTTTTTTTTGCAGGTCGGGGAAATTGCCCTATTGAAGGGGACAGTGAAATGGGAGAAGTGGATGTCAGCGGTAAATGCGAGGGAGAAGAAAAAAGCCCCGTAGCCTCTGGTTAGTTAGTGTGATGTATGTCGCGGCGAGGTGGAGGGGGGCCGGTGTCAGTGAAGATGAGATGCTGGAGAAATGATAGAGGACAGATGAGACAGGCGCAGTGAGAGGGGGGAGCTGGCTTTGTTCATGTGTCACTCGTTCCCTCCATACCATGACAACACCATGTGGGCTTCATAGATCTCAGGAGACTGCGCTGACGTCTTCTGTCTGACAGACTCACTGGGCCACTATACCCCCACCACCCAGTTTCTTAATTCCCTATCTGCATGAGAGTGTTTTTTTTTACACTTTAACTCAGGTCAGGCATGATAACCCTGACACACTCAACAAATGTGCCAGTTGGAAATAGTACATTTGGGACAATCTCAAGTTGAGTCATTGTAGAGCTGGTGGCACAATATTATAGTCCCACTCCAGCAGCTTATTACTTCTTTCTTCCTCAAAATTACATATTCAAAAGGATTGTCATGAAAACACTTGACTCATGGCCTTAACTGTTGCAGTATTAAGGTGGAAATACTTAAATACTGCAGTGGAACGGTGGAAATACTCAGCCATGATGCTCAAAATCTGTCTTTTGCAGATTGTAGCCTGAGTTGTCAACGCGACCATCATCACGGGAATGGTGATGACCCAGAGGCTGTGTATTTTCATATAAAAGGCATTTAACAAACACTTAATTTTCACTAAAGGGGAATTGAATTATAGGTTTTCCAATATTGTCATATACTTAGAGTTCAATTTATTAGGTACACCTTCCAAAGCTAATGTTGTCAAATCCAACTGTTATGCCATAAGTGCAACCTTTACAACTATATAATAATTACTGAGGTTGTAGTTTGTAAACATATTTCATTACTGACTACTATGAATTAACCGCTCTCTGACAGTGACAACAAAAAATGAGCATTATAATATTCCTGAATGTTGAATTTGTGGCAGATTTTTTGTATTGGATTAAATTAAACTATATAAGTGTACCTAATTATGTTGCCAGCGACTGTATTTTACAATATGGAAAACATATTTAAATGTTTTCCATATGATTTAAATAAATATGTTCAAAACAATGAACTGTGCTCATGTTCTTGCAAAAAAAACCCTCTATAATAACAATAACAACAACAACAGCTGAAAGTTGATAAGCAATGATACTGACGACTCACCCAGCCCCAGTACGTCCTTTTAAAGCCAGATAAAGCTAATTCTTGGTTTGTGTGTGAGCTCATTCACAAGAGGAGAAACTATGACTCCCACAGGGATTTCTAAGCTATAAAAATCTCAGTGAGAAAAAGATCGATATACTAAAAACACTGTTTATTCAATAACTACCCTTAAGGTAGGTCCTTGTAGTGGATGATAATTCTAACAGACATGGAGGTTTAAAGAAAGAGTAATATAAATCCTAATAAAGGAAAGGTTAATTTTTAATTTGTGTTGACATGGACTCACCTAAAGGTGCCCCTCTCCACATCCTGCCCACTGAGTCGCACATGGATGCCGTCTTTGAGGAGGGAACCAAAGGCCATGTACTCTCCTAGAGCCCAGTCCATCTGACGATTCTTCACCAGGTCTGCACGACCTCGCAGGATACGAGACACGCCTGGACACACAGACAAGTGATATCTTAGAAGACCGATGGAGAGGGGCTTGTACAGTATGGGAAATAAGACCAGCAGTTATAAGATAATGTATTTACAGGTGACCGGTTTTAATTGACTTTATATCCTACCTGTAAGAGAAATAGCTAAAAAATGAAGGATTTGCTGCAGAGAGGTTTGTATTTTACTAACTTAAAGCATATCATTCAGGTGAATGTTTCCAATACTGCCGTAAAGTGTGGTCTTCTGTCATTGTGTACATTTCTAGTTCAGTTAAGTGTAGATCAGTATTAGGGTATGGTCACACATATGCAAATGGTAAATGGCCTGCATTTTATATAGAGCTTTTCTAGTCTTGATGACCACTCAAAGCGCTTTACAGTACAGTTTGCCCTTCACCCATTCACATACATTCATACAGTGCATCTATGGGCAGCACTTTTTGAGAGGCCATTCGGGGTTCAGCATCTTGCCGAGGGACACTTCGGCATGCAGATGGGGAAGACTGGGATCGAAACGCCCAACCTACTGGTTGGAGGACGACCGCTCTACCCCTCAGCCGCCCCATGACAAATGTGAGGTGAATATCAGAAGTCAAATTTCAACTAGGTGAAGCCACGCTTTGATTTGTTTCACCACAAGAAGCAAATGTTTTTACTTGCCCCTCCTTCTCACAGATTGGAAGTGAGCAGAAGGTAAATGTTTGCGTATGTGTGACCTGGCCCTACTGGTAACATCACTATTCCTGCACAAAGCAACTAGACTCACCAGGGTGGATCTTAAAGTCTTCCAGAGGCACGGAGCTGGCAGTCTGGCCAATGTGCTGCAGAACCTCCTCCTCCAGTCCCGTGTACACACAGCTCATATTCTTGGGTTCTCCCTCCGCTGTGAAAAAATCTAAAGAGAGAGCGACGGCTTCACTTCAGCAAGAACAGAAAGTATTCACAGACAAAGAAAGAAAATGTTTCAAAGGTTTTTACCGGGCCAGGGGGAGTCGAGCCAGTCTCGAATAAGTAAGATCTTTTCATCCTTGGAGCTGGTGTATGCCTCCTCACATATCTTGTCATATTTGGCAACTTCTTCCTGCAACAAAATGTGGTATCACACATATTAACTGATGCAAAAATAGATTAGTTTAATGAAAGGACTGCACCTGAATAATCAAAGTGTGTAGCTGAGTCAAAGACAAAGAGAAAATATTGGAGGAGGAGGGGGAGGATCACCACTGACATTAATGGTTCTGCCCTGCTATATGACAAACGAGGCTTGTGCAAAACTCCAAATACCAAACGATGTCCATCAACAGCCGCGAACTAGCACACCACAGAGGCACTGCAGTATTTCTCCGTGTGGTGTAAAAAAAACTGTTCAGAATGGATGTTGTGATCAAAGTTTATGGTTTGGATGAAGAACCCGAGCAGTTCCACTGAATGGTGCAAGAAACTGAGATATACTTCAACTTCATTGAGCAATATATACTCCACGAGAGGGATTGTGAGCCGAGGAACTTTG
Organism: Hippoglossus stenolepis; assembly: GCF_022539355.2. NCBI lineage: Eukaryota > Metazoa > Chordata > Actinopteri > Pleuronectiformes > Pleuronectidae > Hippoglossus > Hippoglossus stenolepis. Next base: position 14,452,980 of record NC_061494.1, on the reverse strand, counting down.
TCAGTAAATTGAAACTCAAATACAGCAGCGCTGGCACAATATATATTTACTCAAAGGCCTGGGTAATATCTATGTGTGATTTAATACGCTATAGTCCTGCAGATGGTGATATCAAATCAAACAGAATGCAGGACGAGCTACCAATATACACTATATTTAACAAGAGCAAACTGCATTAGATCACAAACCTCGTATTCCTGCAGTGTCACCACTCCCTCAGCGATCAGCTTGTCAGAGTACTTTTTCAGCACATGCTCCTGCCGATGGATCTGTTTGTACATCAGCGGCTGAGTGAACATGGGCTCGTCCATCTCGTTATGTCCAAAACGTCTGTAACAAACCTGTAAAAACACACACGAACCTTAAAAACACAAGATATGCTTTAATATGTAGTTGTTGATCCATTCAAACTTGACTGAGACTAACCAGGTCAATGACCACATCCTTGTTGAAGGTGGTCCTCCACTCTGACGCAACCCGACAAACGTACATGACGGCCTCGGGGTCGTCAGCATTCACGTGGAAGATGGGCGCGTTGACAACCCGAGCAACATCAGTGGGGTAAGGGGAGGAGCGGGCGACCCGAGGGTCTGTGGTGAAGCCAATCTGGGAGGCAACAGACATTAAACATAACTTTGTTCCACTGTGATGGGACAAAAGCATGTATAAAACTAAAACTTTGACAACTCATTTAACACGTTTCTAAATTACATTTAACTTACAATCATTATTTTTGACATAACTGTGTAAAGCAAATGTAGCAGGAGCAGTAATTACACCAGTAGGATAATTATTATGAGTATGATTGTGCAAATGAGTATGATCATTAGTATCAGAATGATTATTAGTATGAGCACGAGTATGAATGTGACTATGAGTAGGAAAATTTAAATGAATGTGAGATTGAGATTGAGTCTGTATGACAATGAGCGTAAATCTATATATGAGAATGAAAATGATTATGAGAGTGTGTATGAATATGGCTACGAGTGTGAAAATGAGGATGAATATGAGTTTAAGTATGACTGAGTATGAGAATGAACATGATTATGAAAATTAGTACGAGTATGCATAAGTATATAACTGTGAGTATGACAATGAAAATTAAAATCAGAGTGAGTAAGAGTATGAGTATGCCTATGAGTGTGGGTATAAGTTAGTATGAGAATGAGGATAAGGATGAGTAGGAGAATGTTTATCAGTATGTGTACGGGTATGAGAATGTTTATGAGTATGAGAATGTGTATGAGTACGAGAATGTGTACGAGTATTACTGCCTTAAACTATTGTCAGGTGAGCAAATGTGCCGGGTCACATGTTACAGTGACATGGATCCCTCCAGTACCTGGTTATTGACCACCACATGGATTGTACCATGTGTCGTGTAGGAGGGGAGCTCACTTAAGTGGAAGGTCTCATACACAACTCCTTGTCCTGCAAAAGCAGCATCTCCATGAATCAGGATGGACATGACCTGGGAACACAAATCACAGCACAGACTCAACAGGTGGAAACCCCTTGCCACTGTGTTTCCAAAACATAAACTCAGCCGTTGTGTACGTGGCATAATAATCTTTACCTTCTTTCCCTCTGTGTCTCCTCTGTAGAACTGCTCAGCTTTGGCCTTTCCCTGAACCACTGGATCCACTGCCTCCAGGTGGGAGGGGTTGGCCATGAGCGACAGCGTGATGTTCTTGTCAGTCTCACGGTTAATCCTCTCGTGGTGCATCCCGAGGTGGTATTTAACATCACCTGAACCCTACAAGTACAGATATGAAGATGAAGTTGTATTCCCAGAATGCTCTTCTCTGATAGTTTCCCATCTAGTCAGATATTAGCAGCTTCCTCACCTCATCAGATGCCTCTAACTTAGGGTCAAACTGGCAGAAGATCTGGTTCAGGTCCTTACGGATCACGTTAGCGAGGACATTCAATCGACCTCTGGAAATATAGTTTACAAAATCCATATCAGACATGGGAGGAGAGTAACAGGCTGCATACATACAGTACATTGAATTGAGAGGTGAGAGACGATGTAATGCACATTACCGATGTGGCATCCCCATGATCACACTGTCGATGCCCGCCTCACTCGATTTGTCAATGATGCTTTTCAGAGCAGGGATTAAAACTTCACAGCCCTCGAGACCAAAACGTTTCTCTGAAGACCACTTCCTGGCCAGGAAGTCCTCAAACCTAAACAGAAAAAAGTTCTGTACAACATCATGACGGTTTAAACATTAAAACGTTTTTTATAGGTAACCTACTGTGTGAACAGGATATTTGCATTACACTAATTTACTATACTTTTAAATTAGCACAAAGCATAAATATGTCACAGCAGACGAATATGCAGAACATAAGAATAGGTAGATCACCTGCAGGAACCTCCAGTGACTTCTAGGATCATTTATCAAGAATGAAAATGAGCTCACATGAAGAATAGGGTGTTTATCTTTCAAAATAAACAGACGCACAACAGTTTTGTTTATGTTACGCGAGTCCCTGATGTGAGCTATAACTAAAAGTGAAGTATTGCGCTGTCACCAGAGTGTACATTGGAAAATGTTTAGTCACTGCTGACCGTGTGGATCTGACCAGGCGGGCGAGCAAAGTCCTCTTCTCAGCATTAGTGAACTGCAAGATCCCCGGAGTCTCAAACTTCTGACGGATCCACTGACACTGGTCCACGTTGTTTATGAACATGAATTCCATTCCTATGTGACCACAGTAGGATGTCTGAAAAAGAAGATATCAAACAAATAATAATAATAATAATAACAACATTCTAATAGTTACATGTCCATGCATTCTGGCTTTCCTTATTAGAAAAATGTTTGGACGCAAACACAAAATACCTCTAGTCTGCGTATGATTTCTCTGAGAGGAAGAGTGGTGTTTCCTCCTCCGATGAAGGTGGTAGGGGGAAGCTGGAAGCTCTTGTCCAAGTCAGACTCATCAAGACCATAGAAACCTGTAATAATACCATGTGAAACATGGTTAGGCCGACCTACCCCATATTATATACATGTATGTAATATACAACATCTTCCATTTCCAATAAATATGTTCTCCTTCTCATACAGTCTCCCAAATTTAAATTTTATGCAGAAGAATGAAGCTCTTTGTGTCCGGGGAGAACTGTTATAAAGTAATTTATTAAGGCTTTAGAAAAAGATCCAAAGATTAAGACCAAAGAAAAGCTAAAACAAAAGTTCCTTTTCGGCACAATAACATTCATAACACAGAAACATGATTTCATCCATGTTGTGGTGTAGTGACATGGAAATTTGATATATTTTGACGGTAGAGATTCTTCATCTCATATCATGTGAACGAAGCAGAAAACATAGTAGAATATGAAAATGTTTTATTATTATTACTGTGATATACTATGATCATCATTTAATCATGGATATTCAAATAACTTGATTAGTTGATCAGGTTATGAAGCAAATGTCAGACACTATTGGTTCCAGTTTCTCAAAAGCATTTACTAATTTGATCTGTTTTATGTCAGTGTAAAATTAATATGCACTTGAGTCATTTAGTTTGGGAATCAGGGAAAAAACAGCAATCTGAGGATGTCATCTTAGGCTCTGAAATTGTGATGGATGTTTTTCTCATTTAACTAAATGATTAACTGATCCATCAAAAAGTATAATAACCAAAAGATAAATTGAAAACGAGAATACTAATTAGCTGCAGCTCTAAATGAGACTGCACTGCTGCCTCAGAACTCTGAGCAAACGTCTGCAGTGAATAAACTGACAAAACTAAGTACGTATTAATCAGACTTGATTAATTTGATAGCAAAACTTGAAAGAATAAAGGTTGGGCAGAAAATACAAACTATTAGCCAGAGTGTGGGAGCCCAGAGGAGCCGAGGAGATACAGTATTTTAAAGCATCAGTATCTGAAGCCTCACATCTGCTCGGACAAAACCCACCTGAGAGAGCTGCTCAAACTCAAGACCACAAGCAACATAAGAGGAGACAGGTGCAAATCATATTAGGAAACCAGGAAAGATAAAGGGGCCAGGAATAGACTCGTGCACTATCGGCTGAGCAAATAAGGGGCCGTGGAGCCTGTCATTTACTTTCATTAAAGGAGCTAGAGCCCTGATGACAATACATAATGCAACGCTATGTCCTGATCACGGATAACTTCAGAAAACAAGTCTCTCTCTCTGTTTCTGTCTCTCTCTCCTCTTTACTGGATATTACTGGACCTTTCGACCACATCTTTTGACCTTCAGTCAGCTAAATAAAATGAAGAAAGACACCAGCTCGGCCTGAGATGGCGTTTTGCTGTCCAACCCGTATACGGACTTGTCAGAGAACATGATGGGGCCTTTCATACTTTCATATTCTTGGGTCTGATGAGCTACGCAGCCCTAGATGGGAAATGTGTGTATGGGTATAAATGCACAGGAAAAATAAAAATATTTTATTTATAATTATAAGGAAGAGGAGGCTTTTGAAGTATAAGCCTGTCAAAGAGAATACTATGCTTTTAACTGAAGTATTTTAACCCAACATGTCTCCTGAGTTAATTAAAAGAGAGTCTCATCAGCATATATACTGCCTGTGGGTTAATTCCTTTACTTTCTTAAAAGGGGATATAAGAAGGAACTACACCTCTCATATACAAAGTCTAAACAGGAAAATGTATAATTAAACCAGTAGTTAACCGTTATATATCTAGTCTATCTATAATTCAAGTATTAATAACACTAACTGTTCATTCAGCCTGTTTAAGTCTGTTTCACTGATCCTAAGGTTATGAATCGACATCAGTCCTCTAAAGTCAGTAACTTCACAAACATATTCAGAATTCTGATGTTTGTTTGTTGTAGGTTTGTGTCGGCACCTAATTTATCGATGGTGGTGATCAGGTCCGAGGGAACGAAGGAGTCCAGGTCAGCATCCAGGATTCCCAGAGGGTCTAACTGAGCAACATGGTGACCACGGATCTGCTCAGAGAGATGAAGATGAGAAAGAAGAGGAGGAGAGAATCAGGTAAAAGAGTAAAAGAAGTCAGTGCCAGGAGAGAATACCTGGTAAATCAACAAGGGTCTGCTGCCATCATGATGCTGACGAGTATTGACAACTGGACAAAAACAGCTAACACTTGCTTATAGGTCAACAGCTCCATTGAGGTGCTTTAATGTGCGTATGCGCCGCCTACGCGCACGCGCACACACGCCACGCACACACACACACACGCACACGCACACGCACACACACACACACACACGCGCGCACGCACGCACGCACGCACGCACGCACACACGCACACACACACACACACACACACACACATTCCCACCAGGACTCCACCGGGCTGGGAATAGAAGTGACGCCTTTGCCAAAAGACTGAATTTAATAAATCCCTCGGATAGTTCCTTGGATTAAATTGAGAGCGAGGGGAAATGTTACCACCTGTTTTGTTTAAGTAGTCTCTTTGATATTTCCATTTTCAAAAAGCAGCTAAGTAGGTTAGACTTAATCTGCCAATTTGCATAGCCTCGCACATTGACAAACAAATCGTGTATTCCTTTTAATGAAAGGACACAAACAGCTCCCAATGCCGGTCACATCTGTCACAGCGAGCCAAGTTGATTTGTTTTATGCATTTTTCACACACACACACACATTGGAGATACAAATAGTCAGCCATTTCAAGACAGATGATATCTTAATTCAGTACACACACTGCTTTGAGATCCAAACAGATGCCCATGAGATATGAGACCAATCTTTTAATTTGTAAATAACATAAGTCCACATTACAGAGGCTGATTCATGTGTGTGTCTCTGTATACGTGTGTGTTGCTCACAGTTGGGCAGGGTGAGCGTGCACTAACCTGGTAGGCTCTAATGAGAGTGTGCACAGCCAGGTGGTCCTCCACCACTTTCTGTGCCATGTCTGGTGAGTGGGACAGGACTCGGCCCTGGAGCAGAGCGGAGGGGCGTCCTTCACCCGCCTCGCCAGACGGGCTGGAGGCCTGGATGCTACGGAAGAATGTGTCCCAGGACTAGAGGAGAGAGGGAGACAGATCCAACCGAGGTAAAGAGGTTCATCTCAAACATGGGCCAAAAATGTCCTGCTAGCAGTGGACTGTAAGGTGTTTCAGTGTTTTCTTAACTTAAGGTGAGAGTGTGGAGAGGGAGGGAAAACTGTCTGGGGGCTGACATGTCATCTTGGATATTGACAGCTACAGTATATTTGCACATGGTATGAAGTAGAATCTTTTTATCGAGCTACCAGTACACCCAAGTGCTGGTTTATCATGTGCCCATTGGACAGAGATCTGCAGAACTGTCACACAACACTGGTAACTACACTAAAATGATTGTAATTGATCTGTTAAACCAACTGGATGCTCCACATTGACCCCTCTGTAAACTTCCTCTCATGGGCAAAATAAAAAGATTCTACTTCATATCCTAATGTATTAGTGGTGATTGACTGATATCTGTGAATGAATGGCACACATGTTGCACACGGTTACCTCGTGGACGTTTTTATGATCCTCCAGCCAGGCAAAGTACATCTCCTCCATATAGCTGGAGCTGCCGGCCACCGCTGAGGGAACAGGCGCAGCCCCGGAGGAGCAGCCTCTCCTGGGATCGACCCAGCGGCGCCTGCAGGCCGGGGCCCCTCCACCACACCCGCGCAACCACTGGCTCCCCCCTGCACGTCCGCCCCGCAGCACACCCGCTAACGCCCGCAGCTGACTCATGACTGGAGGAAGAGGAAAGATGGATGCAGACATCTCGCTTTTTAAAAATGTTTTTATTGACAAACATTTTACCAGCAGCATGCATTAGTGGTTCTGACGCCAAACAACATTTTGTGCAGAGTGATTGTAGGTTACGCACAATTGCGCAGACTCGTTATGTATGAAATGACCTTTGCGAGCGTATATTTACATGGAACTTCCTCTGATCGCTGCAGCAAAACATCTGAGCTGTAACTCAGCGCAAGAAGCACAGCCGGCACGTAACGGCCTGCGCGTCTGTTTCTGCGCAAAGACGCTCCAGCTGCAGAATGCGCGTAACCAAGTGAGCGGCGGAGTGTGACTTGCTCCTCACCTTTTTTCCCCCTGCGGGATGCTTTAGTGTTTGCGTCGGGGCTGCAGCGCCATTATACCAACACCCAAAAACACTGTGTATTTCATTCTGGGTTTTGAAACCGCTAATCCCTCAACGTCAACACAAATCCCCCATAATCCACCCCTGCTCGTCTCTGACACTGCAGAAGCGCAGCGGTGTCACCGGAGGGGAGGAAAACAGGACAGTGGTTTTAAAATGTCGCGTGGTTTTTATTTATTTGGAGAAGTTGCATTTACCTTAGACCGCACTGCTCTTTGACTCTACTGGCATCGCCGAAGTAGGACAGGTGGCAGAGAAGGTGACACACATCCGAGAGCTGGCAGCCACGTCGGTGTGGACACGCCCCCCGGTAACACGCGCGCACACACGCTCACCGTGTCAGGTGGTGCATCCCAGATAAAACCAAACACACCGGATCAGACACAGAGAGAAGACAACAAATCAATTTATTAGTAAATCAATAAAAAAATGGTGCTACAAATAAAAAAAACACCGGTCTGTTATCATATTTATAATCAATACACTTACTTTAATCCTGGCATTTCAGGCCCCTCCACACGCACACACACACACACACACACACACAAACACACAAACCCTCTCAGGTGGTGCTTCCTCTTCAAAGCTAAACACACCAGCTCAGACACACAGAAGGAAAAATTAATTTCAACATCAACTGTAATAATAATAACAATATCAATACAGGAATCTGTTAATTATGGTCTAGGTTTGTGGTGTTTTGTTTATAATAGCAATCAGATGTATAATCAATATACTTACTTTAATCCTGTCCTGCCAGGCCCCTCCACACACACACACACACACACACACACACACAACTTACATCACACAAATGTTTCTCCCCTCAGTGTTAATTATATGACCCAATGAAACTTTTATAGAGGCTGAACATGAGACACTTGAGCAAGTGGTTTCTGATTGATGGGCTTCTACCTTGAGTGGGTTAAACAATAAGATAATTGGCCCTCCCCTCGCTCCCTCATTCCAGCCTCCTTCCTTTCCCCTCCACCACCGCTCCCTCCTCCTCCTCCTCATCGAGATTTTCATCATTCATACTTGGAGGCACGGGAGGAACAGTATTATCCATCATGACAAAGCACACCACTGAAAAAAAGGGAGGGAAGAGGGAGTGGGAACAAGTTGTAAGAGGATCAACAAGACAGAAAACAGTGTAGGTCTAGATATAAGAGGATCCCATTATCCACAGCATTAGTAAAGTATACCTGTCGTTTTTAAAGTTGTTGTATCAAATTGAAGCACAATATCTCCTTTTATCAACACAAAATGTCTCATTTAACCCTGCACCACAACATATTGTGTGTACAACCAAGGGTTTTCCCCCACAACAATATATTCAGCCTGTATTTACTTCACTAGATAACCTACAATAACCCTGAGCGTTCCCCTGAAAGAGACCTCTTCCCTTCATTATTTGCATTTGTGTTCGCTGCGGCTCTCCGGCTGACCTAAAGAACACGGGGTCAGGCAATTATGAACTGAAATGCCATTTTGTTGTAGTGGCGTTGCCGCCTGACAGAGATGGAGCGAAGACCAGTGGCTTTCTGGCATTTTATTAATAGTGTTCATCGATGAAAAGACCTGTGCCTCTGGGTAACAGGGCTCCGTGTTAAATTACATCCTGTTTAGAATAATTACATCACTACTCAGGACGAGACTGGACCAGCTGTTTGGTGTTTTTGAGACATTTCTTGCGTATGGGTGGAATTGAAATCCTCCGACCTGTTGTTTCTGGTTGTTGTGCAAAAAAGTTTAAATACGTCATCTATGTTTTTGTCTGTGGTTATTCATTCATAGGATTTGCTTGACACATCGAGCCAATGTCCAGTGTTCAAATATTTAATCCAAGAGGCACTATGCAGTAACCTAAAAAAAAGTGAATGTTCAGGTGACTCAGGCTCACGGCCGCCATCAGCAGTTAGGTTTGCCAAACCAAATTGACTGTAGTGTGTGCACACAAGTCCAGAGCTGATTTGGTCAATGCCGGGCTCAGTACAAAGAGCGAGAGGAGCAGATATTGTGTAATCCACTTACCCCAGCCAAGCCTACACACCATTTATGGAGGACCACGTCATGGGGCTATTTAGGAACCCTAATTCATCAAATTAAGCATGTTTGGAGGTGGAATTAAATTTTCCCTGACAGCCCCTTGGAACACGTGCTGTCACAAAAATCAATCACATTTCAACTGATTAAATAATGTATGATTTCATTACATTAAGTGACAAATCTGCTGTGCCGAGACCGGGCCACAAATATATGTATAAGAAAAGGAATGGATTCTCTCTGATGAAGGCAACAGTTCTGCAATGAAATCCGTTATTTCTACATGATCTGAATTATTAAGTTGTGCAGATGTAAAGAAACTACAAGCTGAGAATAATGCAGAATGATCTCTTGAAATACATTTTTGGGTAGGATTAAAAAGTTTGAGTCACCTAAAGCGTGGTTATGAAATCTTTAAGAAGCTGGTCCCTGAAAGATGTTTGGTCATTATCCAGTAAATCGTATTGATTTGAGCGGAGAAATTAAATTTGAACAGTATATACTTTAATTAAGAAATTATAATAAAAATAGTACAACCTAAAAACCTAGCATACAGTACTATTCAATACATTTACAGTCTTAAATCTGTGTATCCATAATTAAACAGAATCCATTGTAAATCAGGAAATACTGTGAATATTGATAATGATAATAATAATAATAATAATAATAATAAAAAACAATCACATTCCCAAAGTAAATGTTGGGTTAAAACATTGACAAAAATAATATTTTGCGTGCAATTCATTCTTTATCTGCTCCCCTCTTTATTTGTTTTTAATGCAGTATCAATACTGTGCTTCACACGGAACATAGAGTGAGGACTGATCTCGGTCCCCACTCGATTACATCAATCAGAATATAATCCACTGTCTGAAATGATTCTCATACTAGGGACCGTTTTATTGATAATTTTCATTTGTATTGATAGAAACCTGAAGGACCATATGTGTGTTGAACTTCGACATCCCTAGAGGATCGAAAAGAGCAGCATATGTTTGTAGAATACTTGATACATAAATGTGACCCATGCATAGACTACAGTATGGCATCTCATCATCTCTCTGGATTTAGGAACCTCACCACAGCCTGGGTATGGTAAAATCGAGAAAATGACTAATTCAAAAAAGATTAGCAAACACAATATAAGACGAGATAACCAGGATTATCCGTAGTGAAAAGTGTCCACAACCATGCATATGATGACTATTTGGCCATATTTGTAATAAGTGTGTAAAAACTAAAGAACTCCACATCACATTTAGTCTAGAGAAAGGCCTAACAGCAACCAGGATTTACTATTGCTATAAGTCTCTGAAACATTTCACCACATCCGGAGTCTCCTATAACACCATCAGCGAGAAAGGCAAAACTGTGTTTCGGTAGTTTGTATGTTAGGATCGAAAATTTAAAATGGAGAGTGTGTGTTTGTGTGTGTGTGTGTGTGTGTGTGTGTGTGTGTGTGTGTGTGTGTGTGTGTGTGTGTGTGTGTGTGTGTGTGTGTGTGTGAGAGAAAAAAGTGATTGTGAGCACAACACTGAGAGCACATTGAGGTCTTTGAACCTGGAGTCTCTGTTTTGCAAAGAGACAGGTGGAGGGAGGATGAGTCACCTCTCCCCATGTTAATGAAAGTCTGACGTTACAGGCGACATCCCAGAATTCTGTCTGTGTCTGAGGCGTCGGCTGTTGCTGGAGAGGAGACCTTCTTGTGGATGAAACTGTAGAGACTGACGTCAGGCCGAGGCGTGCGGCAGCTCTTACACACCACGCTCGAGTACTGGTTCAAAAGGCTGTAAAGCCGTCCTGGGAGAGTGAAGGAGAGGACAATGAGACAGAGGAGGAAGATATATGGAGGGAGATGAAGCAGAGTATGAGAGAAGGAGACAAAAACGACAAACGGGATGAGATTCAGTGGTTTAAAAATGTCACCTATGCTATATATCTAGAAATTACTGTTACCTGAGACTACACCCAGTCAAAGAAAAAACCAAGAGAGACCAAAACTGCAAGAGGGACAAAAACACTAAAAAAATACGAGTTTGTTCGTGCTCATTTATGAGTCAAGCACGCGCACGCGCACACACACACACACACACACACACACACACACACACACACACACACACAAGCCGTGAGCTTTTTCTCCGTAGCTCCACTTTAGGAAATGGATGGCTAGAGGGGAATTTCTCTGAAAGGCTTCAATAAATGTCAGTGGAAGAAAAATGAAAAGAGGGGGAGGGGAGAGGCTGGGGTCAGTCCAAGCAGTAATCCACTCTGCGGCGGAGGCTGAATGGATGAGCTGAGGAGGAGATGTGGCCCATAAGGTGGAATAACTTAACATAGAGATGGACTGTATCCTGTTATTTATGCACACTGTCCCCGGTAATGACACAAACAAGGACAACGTCCATGTGCTGTACGAGCCCCCCAATCTCAGCAGGGGCTGATATCATCACAGTTTGTTATGTAATCTACTGTAAGAGCTGAACGGAGGCAGATAACAGCTGTGTGGCTGCAGCTCCACCAGGAATTCCAACTCACGCATTAAAATAAAAATAACTTTTGGTTTGGCGTGCGAGTCTTACCAACGGTGACTTGTTTCTCGGTGAGGAACGTGTGCATTTCGTTGACGTCTCTCATGAGCTGAGCGTCACCGAATGTGAAGTAAGCCACGTCTCGACCGGCCTCTGCCGCAGCCATCAACTGAATCAGTGCTGAAAAAATGGGGGGAAAGACAAAGTTATAAGGACGTTTTTTTGTGTGTGTTTTAGGGTTGTATGTATGCTTCAGCTTCAGTGTGAAATCATGAATGTGTAATTGTGGCCACTGAGGAACTAACTGTTCAATAAACCAGGTGCAGCTTATGGCAAAAAAAATACAAGTGGAAGCAGCAATTTGTATCAGAAGAGTAAATAATCCACCAATGGCAGCACAGCCTCATTAACGTCACTCCATCTTTTAGCCCTTGCAAATTGGGTCTAAAGGCTTTTAAATATTTAACGGAATGGATATTGATTTCAGATTAATGAACGCACAAAACAAACCATCATTTGCAAAATGTCTGTAATCTTTACACACAACATAACAGCTTAGTCTTATGTAACTACCACGTCTCAAGGCAGCGCCGGGACTGGAATGTAAAATACAGCTATTGCCTTCTAAAAATAACAGCTATGCCAATTCCAGGGCTAATGGGCGGGGGTCCCCGGAAGCTAATATCATCCTCAGGGACTTTGTCAAGTCCAGTGGATCTATTCATAGAACGCCACAGAGGAAATTAACACCTTCTGTTCTATAGTATATGAAGCGGCACACAAGCACACCAATGTTTATTGTCACAGTTCGAACGTCATGAAATCAGGCATAACACAGCGAATGCTCCTTTAGTAACATGGTGTGTAAGTATGAACTAAATTAAATGGTAACAAAAATGTGTCAGCATTAGCTGGAAATGCAACTGCCGATAATTTGCGGCATTGGCGTACTCGAGGGGACAGTAAAGGGGGGCCCCTGCTTATGAAGAGTGATGTTGTGCAAAGCCGCAGAGACCTGCATCAGCCTGGATTTATGGTGTCCCTACCCGGTAATCAATCGCCCTTTTAATGGAAAACATAAACGTGCGTCAGGTGATCAATAAAGGGAGGGAAGGAACGGTTGAGTGACACCCAGGAAGAGCTACTAATTGACCAGAGGGGTTTGAGAGAGGCCGGCATCTGGGACTGGGCCATAACATTCAGGCTGCAGGAATGCTGAATGCTGATGAATGAAGGATCCTGTCTGAGCTACTGATATTAAGCTGCTGCTTAAGATTCCAAAGTAAGAAATGTAAAAATAAGTAATATGATGCATATGTTAGCAATTTTATAATTCCAGCTCTCGTGTATGAAATGATATTTGTTGCTCCACACACACACACACACACACACACACACACACACTCTTTTCTTCCCCCCCTATTGTGTTTTTGAATCAACCAAGGCTACCTTTGAGTCGTGTGTCTCCACCAAAAGCTCCACAACCCCAGTTGCCCGTGGCGACTGCAGAAAGGGGCCGCTTGTTGGCGTGATTTCTGAAGAATCCACAATACGCCTGCAGGGTGGGAGAAGGGGGAAGTTAAGGTTGGAAGAAAAAGACATGAGAAACATCTCTTTGCACAATATAGAACAATTGAAAGACTGAGAGATCTTGTTGGTGGCATTTTAATTGGTGGGTCTTATGTAGGTTGGACAAAGTGTGAGGCTGAGGTAGAACCATGAACATTACAATACAACATACAGCTGCATAGCACAGCTATTGCCACTACTGTAAGCAATTGCTGTTTAGTTCGATTTGTGTAGCCCTGAGCTCAATGGTGTTACAGACCACCGAGCCTTTAATTAACATCTCTGCAGGTGGCCCCTGATAATGTGTCAAAGTTCAAGTGAAAAACAACATACCACTGTCTCCACTTGTTAACTACTGACAATTCCATCTTTTAAAACACAATTGTTGAAGCTATTTTCTCATGCATCCCTGTCTCTCACCTTGTTGAGCTCTCTGGTCATCTTCTCTGGGAGAAACTGCTCAAAGAAATTTCTGTATCTAAGAGCATCAATGGCCACGATCTCTGTGCATCGTCTCTGCCAGTCGTCCCTGGAAATGAGAGAAAATGTATTAAACGAAATGGAGGATAAGACTGAAAATGACTTAGAACCCATCTTTCACCCCAAATGTTTCTGCCTGAATTAAAGATTGTAAAAATGAAAATATCAAAACAATAACAATCTGTGACAATCTGATGAAAATAATACCTGGGCGTTTCATCCTTGTAGCTCTCCTTCCACTTGTAACTCTCAGCATAACCAGAATATTTGCTGTACTGTTCAGTGCCTGCAGAGAACGAAGAAAAAAAATAAAAACTACATTACTCAGTATTCAGCGGTCAGAGCGCACAGTGGGCCTAAATCTGTTTCACCGCCTTATTTCTTAAATCTAATTAAGTGCTTTCTATGCTCCCCATGTGAGTACACAGTATCAGCCTGCATTGGATTGCCGTAAATAAAGGCCATTGATTTAATAAGTAATCCGCTTTGGGGTTTGAAATGAAAAGCTTTCAGCCATGATAAAAGCAGCGGTTTGAACAGAAGACACTGACTCGGCCACATTTGCAAAAAATACTTGCAAACCATGACACATCAGTATATTATTTAATAAATGACATGGCAACTCACTTCTGTTACTAAGACAGCAAGACACTTTTTTTACTTCTCACAGTACGTGTCAGGGCTCCAAAGATTTCATCATTTGTCATTACAAACACAGCAGCACTCAACACTGAAAATTCTGCCTATTAAAAGGCTCCGTACATTATGAATTAGGCATTAGGTGGTTACAAAGCACACCAGTGAAGAGTAACATGTGATTAACATAGCCCAAGAGGTTTGCCTGTATGTACTGGCAGAGTTAAGTGTGCCACTAGCTGAGTGGGGTAGAATAAAGTTCACGATAACTAGACAAGCTATTTCAAAAGCAATGCTAAATGTCATTCTTCAGAGCATCTCTTGAGACGACGTATTAAAATACAGAGTTTACTTTAATTTAATCCCAAGCATAATTTTCTAAACGTCTTTATACATCAAAGTATGACTCAAGTTAATAGCTAATGTACTGGAGGAAGAACATAAACCGATAATGGCAGTAAAGCAAAGAATTATGTTTCGACCAAAAGCTTTGGCTGTACTTTATTTTTAACATATAGTGCCATTTCCAGTCCAGTTGGTTCAATGAAGTCCTTTCTACAACAATAGCGACTCCTAACGTCAAACGACAGGAAACCCCTATCACTTTCTCCATCGACAGATCTATATCCCTCTCCCTTCACCTTGATCCCTTTTAGTCTGGCAACAGCCCATGGTAGCGTATAGCCCTCCATCACTACATTACATCGAGGATCTCTATGTTCCGATTCATGGACAAACATTTATATGACGTTCAAGTTCCAAATGCACCTCGAAGACCCACATGAAGAAACCTCTAAAGAGACGGAAGTATTCTTAACGACACAGAGGCGAACAACAAAGACGGGAAGAGAGACGGATAAAGAGTCTCGAAACAGAGACGAGACTTAAAGAGGAAACACTGGCTGCGTGCAAGGAATATTCTGAAGGTTTTAATGAATCTATGGCGTAACTGGCCCATTCCATTAGCAGAGCGATGACCTTAGTTGGGCTATAAATTCCTTTCTGTCCAAAATGTAATAAAGTTAAGTGGAGAGGAGGAGGAGGGAAAGAGGGAGGGAGGCAGAATTATGGGAAGCATGGAGGGGGTGACTAACCGCTGAAGGTGACTTGCAAGAGACGGGATTTCCGAAGAAGACAACACGGCGCCATACAAAACAGATTATGCTAGCTTTACAGAGCGAAAGGTAAAGGAAAACAAGAGAGAGGGGTCGATATTTACACGTATTGTATTTGTTTGGTGGTGCTATCAGTGTGGGTCAGGGGGCTCTCACAGCTCATACTACTCTGCTCCTCACAACCAGAAGAATAGCAACAAGTGATGTTAAGTACAGATTGTAGCCAAAAGACCACATTCCCCGTCTCTTCATACTTTGATGTCAATGTGTCTTTCTTGCTGGTCACAAGTTCAGAGGAGACTCCACAGACAGAATCAATCAAATGAAAAATTTGGGAACAACATTTATATTTGAGTTTCTCTTCAGCTAAATGTCAGGAGGACTCTTGTGTCAACAAGGACAAATCTAAAGCTGCATTTTCACCACAAGAACTGTCCCCACGAACTGCAGGAACTTTCCCCTGAAATTAGGAACGTTTGCAGGAACTCCATGTGTTTCTACTGTGGGGATCAGGGTCTAAAAGAAGTCCAAGGAAATCTTTGAGCCCCCTATAATGTCTCAGTTTGGGGGGTAGTACTTTAGTAAAGTAAAGATTGAGTGCTACAGTGTTTTATATCTGCTAGTATCTTTAAAAACCTGTGGCTTCATAGTTTAGGGTTTTTTTTGGTGGGTCAACACATCGACATGGAGTTAAAGCTTTTTTTTTTGTAGAAGATGATATTCAGAGGAAATTGGAAACTTGACCATATACACACTTCATAACAGCGCTGGGGGAAGGTTAAAAGGAAAATAAAACTAAAACTGGCAGACCAGTCTGTTTGACTGCTGGTTTGACTGACTCCATGTGTTGCTGAGTCACTGTACAACCATGTCTGGCACGGCAACAAAAGCAAAACGAATTTTATGTCCCAGATGAATACAAATACTATAACAGGACAAGTGGATATTACATTAATTTTGCTATGCTAAATAGATAAAGTGTCTGCTCATCCGACAGGTTTATAGATACTAGTTAAAATAAATATGATGAAGGAATAAATCAAGTGACAAATTAATCAATTAAAGCCATTTGAAAACACAGTAAGGGGACATGAAGTGACAATACAAACCGAAAATATTGAAGGTTAATTTTAATCAACATCTATAACAAACATGACTCCATGATCTTTATCTCTGTGCATTTTGTTATTATGATCAGCAGTGAACGAGATATCGCGGAGAAGCAGGAAAAAAGTAGGATGGTCAGCGGAGGAGGAGGGGGAGGAGGGGGAGGAGGAGGAGGAGGGGGCAGCAAATGAGAGGCCAGTGCACTTAAGACAGGTTGACCGAAGCAGAGTGAGTTGGAGGTTGAAAAATAGAGCAATTCTGCTGGGGAGAAATGAAGGATAACTGGGCAGTCCCAAGTGAGTCAATGCAATGGATTTACTTTTAAACCAAATGGAAGGATTGGGGGATGGAGACGAATAAACACACAGGGCTCAGTGAACGGCAGAGACTAACTCAGAGACCAACAAAACATGTTCACCACATGTTACACAGGAGAAAGAAAAGATGTGAAAAACACCAAGCAATATGAAAACATTAAAGGTCTTATACACCACATGATATGAAGGTGTATCACGTTCAGTGTATTCACACTGTGGCAGCACCATATAACTGGTTCTAGTTCTACTATTTACTCTGTACTTTTAATCATGCAGTACATGCACAGTGTGTAACAGGACAACACGACGACAGATATCCTCTGTCTCAACACGATGTGAGGAAAACACAGTGGTTTTCTGAAGGTATTGATCCACAAGACATAATCAAATAAATAAACAATGGCGGAAGTTGAACACTCGCTGTCTGCTCAACAATGGCTCCATTCCCTCTTTACGAATAAGCACCTTGTCACTTACAACTGCAACTCAACTGCATGGAAACCTATCAGTATTCCCCTATATCTCATATTGCACAGAAGGACAACGCCATAGTCCACAAAGATTTTTGATTGGATAGACAATATTTTCTTTTTATACACTCTGTTTATATATATATTTTTTATATATCCTATGGTCTCGTGAATGACCCATTTTTGAAAAAAGGAAACAACTTATAGTCGAGTGTACATCTTGAAATAAAACAATGAATATTAAATTAAAGCACCAAGTTTCATTGATAATTTTACTGGTTTTACACAAATATAGAGGGAACTATGTGGGAGATCGTGCTCTAAATCTGTATCAGTAAGGTAAAATACAAAGATCTGTCTATCTGATGCAAGATTTCTCGATGCATTTGCAAATGGACTAAGAGCACACAAAGCTCAGTGGTCTCTACGGCAAAGAGCAAAAACAAAAAGGACCATAATAAGAAATTCTCTTTCACTGGAACCAGTTCCTGGATTGATCGTCCCTGTTCCCTGGAGCTGTCTCACCATGGGTGAAATACTTGTTTCTCTCTGTTGCATATGAAATATCTTTTTTTACATTAGAAGATAGAGCTCTTTTAACACACAGAGCCACTAGGTTAAAATTAGACACTTATACTAAATGCTTCTTTGTCATTTTAACATTATTTAATGCATCAACCTCTATCAAAATGATGAAAAGAGGAAAGTGCGGAGAAAATAAGGAACAGCTTAAGACCTATGGCCACCATCTCATCTGTCAAACACGGTGGTGGTTCTGTTAAAGCCCGGGGGTGTATGGAACTGGCACACTGGCATTTATTGATGATTTCACTGCTGACAGAACCAAGAGATGAATAGCAGAAGTATAAAGGAGCATTCTGTCAGCTCATATTCAACCGAATCCACAAAAAAAACATATCACTGGATGATATTTTATCACATGGCTGGGCAACGCTCCTAAACATACAACGAAAGAGCTTTTCAAGGTGAGGAGGTGGAATATCCATGACTGTCCTGGTCAATCAGCTGATATCAGTCTGACTGACCACACAACAAGCTTGAGCTGAATGTGGCAGCAGTGAAGCTCTGATCACCAGGGAAGATGGAACATGTTTGATGAAGTCTTTTTTACAAAAACCTCTGTCTGTGTTGTAAAAGGATTTTTATTCTATTGAATCCTGACTGATTTTTAATTCTTGACTTATCTGTTGTTGTGCGGTGACTTATTTCATATAAATAATTCTACATAATAAAGCACATGGATGGAGGTAGAACCCATGTACAATACCCATGTACAATAATTACTGTGTGAGAAGACAGATCCTGAGAGTAAGTGACAACGTACCTGTTATGATGAGGCATTCATTGGGCTCCAGACATTCAGTAAAAAGACGAGAGACGATTAGTTCAGAGTTGATGAGGAACCTGATTTCTTCCTGCACCAGTCCATGTCCCGTTACTCCTCCACCGACAAACCTATTTGCAAAGTCCACCTCAGGAAATAAAAGAAAATAAATGGAGGCGTTAACCAAGATGAGAGAATCCAGAAATAAGTTCTCATCTGAAACAACTTTCATCATCAGTCTCATACATTGTCAAAATGGAATGGGACCATTTAAATAAAGCAGTTGCTGCAAGTTACCATACATTCATAACCAAATAAATTCTAAGTGATCTTAATATATTGTCCTTTGTCCCACCCATTAAATCCATTTAAGAGGAACTTAGGTTTAGCTTCTGTCCCTCCCATTAGTTCAACAAATGATACCATTAATGTGTCCTTATAATCTGTCACCCACTGTGGTCATTTCATTCAGATAAATGTCTGAGCATCATGACACGGCTTCCTGCTGGGAAATAGTCTGATTAGGAAATGATGATATTTTGCATTCATGCTCCCCAGAAGATGACTTAATCTAAACTGATTGGAATAATTTTTTTTACAAAAGTTTGTGGCTTAAATAAAACTAATGATACCAGCTTTTCTCTTTCTCTGACAAGTATCACCATGAGGATATCATGTGTTTTACTGGAATGTTATTGGGTGGATTGTAACCAAATCTTTGAAATCTTTCCAGTTCTTCGGTATAAGATCCAAATACTTGCACAAACAAAAAGCCTCACATATCTGCGGGCATTGGCTGCAGACTGTAAAGTGTCTTAAATAATTTTAAAGGTCAGTATGTAACAGTGTTTGTAACATTAACAAATGGACTAAGATCCAACCCCCCCAAAAATGATGTAATAACAAGATATAGCAGTTTGTGGTTATTTCTGTGACAGTTGGTTCAATGCAGGACATATGATATGATATGATATGTCATGTGATATAAGCCCACTCCTTGTTTTTGTAATATGGATAAGAGGAGACTTCCTTCAAGCACGATGCTGCTCTTTAAACGTCCTGTCAGGGGTGAGGGTTGTGCTTACTGGCCCACAGCTACGTCAGTCTGTGTGACAGCAAATGTGTTTGTATGTGCATGTGTATGTTTTCTTAACCAGTCGCTCAACTCCATGCCTCCGCCACTGGTTCACCCCTAACCTCACCCCTCCTCACCCTTAAATCTTACCTCCTGACAGAATGACAGCCCACCCAGGCCTATTGGCACTCAACACACTGACAGTGCCCAAGCCTGCTGAGGTAGCCATCAATCCGCCCGCAAGACTCCTGGCCCACTGGGTCGTCGCAGAGAGTCGGCTCACCCTCTTCATCTTTTTCCTCCATGCACTTCCTTCTCCCTCATCCCCCCACCCCAGGGTCCTTCCCTCCACCCCTGCCTCTCTGAGCTACTCAAGTGTGTACATCAGCTGTCACCAGGAGAGAAAAAAGCACCACCCACCCTGGAACAGTGAGGGGAGTAAGGAGACGGGGGGAATCAATTCAGACAGATAGAGAACCAATAACCGTCACAGATATGCAAAAAGAAAAACAACTGATTTTGAGCTGAAGTGGTGGACAACTTCTCGGACAGAACAGTAGTGCCTTTGCTATTGAAAGCTACAGAGAAGTCACGGTGAAGGTCAGAGTCATAAGTCAGGTTTGACAACACCAACAAGTGCAAAAAAGGTATGATACATTAAATGTGATGCTCTAATCCACCAATCCAGACACTGAGATTGTGGCACCATTGTTAAAAAAGAAAGAAGAGTATCACAGCGTTCAGGGAACACTGACAGGTGGACTGATTTCTATCATGCCAGGTTGAATAAGTAGTTCAACATGGCATTAGAAAAACTGTAAAATACCACCAACCTGCAGCATCCCGTATCCGTTGTCCTCAATCGTCCCCTCACAGGTGATGTGTAGACGCGTCAGTTGAGTCTGACAGCTTGACAAACACAACAGTGTAAAGCTTTCAGTTATTCCAGCCAGGTAAACATGCTTTTGTGGAAAGATTTCCCTTGTACAGTTTTTTAAAAAGGATATTCACCAAAGCGTGGACTCTACAGTATGTACAGTAGTAGAAGAACCAAAGACACAACATTTGTTCAATAAATCAAGTGTCCTAAAAAATATATAACTTCTTTTGAATTGTGGACAAGAATGAATATAAAGCTCCAGGAAAATGATCGCACATTTGATGGAAATCTGTAAATATCCCCTGAAACTTTCCTCGTCACTAATGTGCTGTTAAGATTTCACTATGTTGACTTAATGTTAAGCTTTTAACTACTCCTGTAAAAACATATATATACTGCCACTTTTGCCTCAGGTCTTTTACTGTATTTGGCATCATTCAGTCACAGAACCCCGACAGTTAAAATCCATCCCACAACAAATCGTTGCCTTTGTTTTATCCTTTTACCACTATCTCTCACAGCAGCAAAAGAGGAAAAGATGGTGTGTTGAGGTTGTTTGTTTGGTTTTTAGTCCACACACACAACATCAAATCAGTTCAAATTTGTTAAATCAAGCTGTGCAGACATTCAAATACATTTTTTATACAAATAAAATTATATGTGTTGCCAAAACACAGCAATTACCATTTGGTTTTAACGTTGATTAGTGCATATAAGTTGTATTAGGAATCCCAATTTATTTAAATTCAGGTCATTAATTCATTAAACTTATAATATCAGTAGAAAAGAGAATAATACCTTTCCCAGTTTGGAAGATTGTTCAGTGTTTGTCTTGTGAAGGTAACAAGACCCTTGGGCTCTTAAAAAGAAGGAAAATTATAATCAGAATACAATTGAAGATAAAGACCTGCTACAACTTCATGTGGGATATTGTTGTGATGCTTACTGGTTTGTGAAACTCTCCTGAAGTAACACAGCAGTGTTTTCAATTTCTCGATCTTTCTTGAAGAAGAACCTTCAAATAACCTGGAACAAAAAGTAGATGGGAAAAGAGAACTATGTAAAATCTTTACACTTTATTTAACAGCACGTGATGGTCTTCAGAGTCTCTTACAAAGGAAACTGATAACAAGTGAGTATATTGGTTTATATATGTTACACTTCAGCAGATGAGAGGTATTAATGTTTCACTCTGAGTCATTATCTATAGCCCACTGCACAACCATGCTATGGCATGTGATGAGTGAGGTCAAGCTTTCAAACTGACACGATGTCTCTCCCATCTATCTCCATCCTTCATACAATGGCACTGCCTGAGGCCGTGTTTCAGTTCTTCAGAGTTACCATAAAAACTAGAGTGGAGGGATAGAGGGAGGGAGAAAGAGAGGAATAGAGGGAGCGTTCGGTGGACAGCTTAAATCACCCCGTACTGGTACTCTCCCTCCATTAAAAGCAACCTAAGCTGATGACTAATCACAGTTCAGCATTCGTCTGTCCCTCCTGCCGCTTTTTGCCCAGACCAGAAACAAAAACAGAGGGGATAAACGAAATTAAAAGGCAATGCACTCAAAGCACTTAAGTGTGGGGAAAAAAATCAGATTTATTGAAAGACAGTTGCTGCATATCCAATGTGTGAAACTTGGCCGGATGAGTGTGACATTTCCAGAAGAGTCACAAATCATAAATGCTGAAGAAAGAAATTTAACTAATTAAGAAAGATTTAGTTGCAAAATATATTTGCAGTAATATTAATTTTCAAGGACAGTCATATTAAATATTGGCTCTTATCCACTATAACCTTAATAAAATTCCGCAGGAGATGATGTTTCAGACACTTTCTCCCTTTCCAATTAAGCTATTCTCCTAAGCCATCACAGGCCTGGTCACCATGGTCACTCAGTGCACCACCAACAAAATAAAAAGAGGATTTATTCCTTGGTAATAGGCTTTCATCACAAGTTAAATTGTTGGATGGGTCTCCGATGTCATTTTCTTCTCAAGCAGAGGAGAGCAGGCTAAAGAGATAAGTCTTCTGCCTTCTCTCCTCCCCCCTCAAATCTATCCATCACTTAACGGAGGACAAACCTTGACAGTTCTGCCAAAACAGCAATCAGCAGATTGCTTGCTGCTCTGCTTGTCCATGACAGAGCGCTACTGTAACCAATAAGCAAAGTGACGGACACTCCCTCAATTAAAGGAGGGGAGGAGGGCTGGTAACGATCCAGAGGACCATTTTAGACCGGACTGGTTGTCTTGTCTCATCTTCTCAGACTTTTTTTTCCCCCTTTCTCTCTCCTGTATTTGGCTGCAGGCAGAGATGCTGATAGTTGAGGCCGGCCCGAGTGCTGGCACGGGTCTGAAACAGCCAGCCCTGCAACTGGAATCAATACTTACATTATTACAGAGGCCTCTTCACTCAGACTGCCACTAACGTTTGATGTGGAGGAAGATATCATGAACACAGACGACTGATTGTGAGAGTATGATAACGGTTCAGATAAAACGAGGGAATTAAAGGAGGGACTAAGACCAAAAATCACAGATAATCAATATGACTGTCCCTGAGATTCATAATGTAATACTGCCCGACCCCCAGAGGTCATGCAGATTGCAGGGAATATCAAAATTATATAGTTCTAAATGTGGCCTACATGCTCTGCAAAGAGTGTGATCACAATAAGAACAATGTTTCCAGTGTGCCAGGCAACAACACCAGAAGTTATCACTAATGAGGAGACAGTGATATACAAGAAAATTGAGTTGAGGTGAAATCTGAACTAGTCAGTGTCTAAAGTCCATAAAAACAATATTAAAATATCATTATAACTCTGTTACTAACCCTACATCCTCCATTGACAACTTCTCAGATTTGCAGCCATCACCAGTTGCGGCTAACCCACATTAAAAAAACATAACTCCCACCGTTTTCAACAGGACGCCTGCTGATAGACATTATATTAAATGTCGAGGAACAATGACCAAACAAAACAATAAACAACAATGACATCTGTTTTTCAAACAAGCTGGACCACAGTTATAAGAGAGCACAACAGTACAACTCTCCCTCTGCTGCTGCTGCTGCTGCTGCACATGTTACACTAACAGAAGGGAGGTTGTGTTCTTCAAGCCAATTTATCAGTTGGCCAACAAAAATCAGTCGATATGAGGCTCTGAGTGAAATATCAGTATGGGCGTTTATGTTTGCCGATATGCAACAATTTTGAAAACAGAATATTTTGTATTAGTATTTAAAATATATATATATTGGCCCATATATATCGTTAATGGAATATGTTTTTTTACTCCCTAATATCAGTATCAAGATCAGGCCCCAAATATCTTTATCGTTAGGGATCTACTTCAAATAAAACGGCATAACCGCCATTTCTCTACTAGATGCAAGATGGGTGTGTGCACTTTAAAGCACTCCATCAAAAATATGTTTTTCAATTAACCATCTCAGGCTTTCTTTAACAGACCACTGGGTCTGAGTAGGTAGAACCAGAGAACACCGGTTTAAAACTCCCACTCTGAATCTCCCTCCCACACAGGAAGACATAACAAACATGGAGTTCAAAGAGAGTCTCTGCCCACAGTCTTATCCTCAAGTCAATAAGGTGACAGGGACACACACACACAGTGTAACAGCAGGACTATGAAAAAAACAAACAAACACATAAATATACGATTTGACAAATAACTAATGAAACACCACAAGTTAAACATGCAACACTGGACTAAGTGGACACTTGATAAATAAGCAGAAACTGAAAAAAAAATAACATCTATTAGAGGTTTTCAAGGCAGTAGTGCCCCCTTATGGAAATATATTTATTTTTCTCTGAATGGTGGAATCACTGAAAACAGAGCCACTCAAACATAATCTGTCCAGATTGTATAAGAGAGTTGTGCAATGTCCAATTATTGGACAGAACACTGCAGAAAAGATTTAGAGAAAACCTGACCCTGGTTTGATTAAAAGAACACAGTCATTGAGGACTAGAAAAGATTTGTTGACTCAATTCAGTACAATCATGTTCCTGTGTCATGAGATCTATTCTTTAAGTAATGACTCACAAAGAGACTCATGGGGCAAATCTGAATAAAATACTAACAACCACGGGTTATTCTATTACTCTAATGAGCTTCTGATCAGTGTTTTATCTCTCTCCAGCTTTCTGCAGGGGATGGTGTGTCTTTTACCTGTAGAAGTTGATCTCAGGATAATTGCAGTACTCCGACTTGCGGGAGTTGCGTCGGGGGAATGTGCAGAAGAAGGCATTGGCCAAAAGACAGGCAATTTGCTCCTGAGACAGAGTCAGTGAGTGGTTCATCCTTGACTTCAGCAGGGGAATTGGCTAGAAATAGAAAGAAAAAAAGAGACTGAAGTGTGAAGTCAAATCAAATCCAAAAAATCTGATGCACAGGGGATGAGACAGGGAAATATAGAGACACCAGGACAGATGATGAGGAAAAATACAAGGTTATGTGGGTGCGATACAGTAGGTCTAATGGGGGAAGATAATTGGTTTAGTAATCTAGCGAGCAGGGGAGACAAGGAGACTTCCATTAGGTAAATGGGTGGTAGTAATTAAGGTCCCGGTTTTTTTGCTCTCCCCCAGGTTCGTTCAGTCAGACACACGAGGCCCATCTATCTTCACTGATTAGGGCTAAAGAGCCTCCCAAGGCTGCCCAGTTAGCAGATCAATACCCGCTCTAATAACACACACATAAACATTAGCCTTGATGCTTAATACTGCAAAACAAAGCATCAGAAAGCTTCATTATCCAACCGCTACAAATGACTCAGAGGGGAAATCTGTACCAGAAATTCCCTCCTTGTGTTAAACGTGAGCGTCGTTTCTGTCTCAAATAACAGCTAGTGGGGTTTTCCTCTGCTGTCCAGAGCGGGAGCTAAATTAACTTTATTAAATCAAACTGTAGGCTCAGGATTAGATAAGTGGATTACAAAATTACCAATCCAGGCATTCTTGCATTGCTATAATTGATGACAAGGAATAAAAAATGAAGACAAATGGAGATGACATTTAAAAAGATCTGATATCTGATATGGAGCTGATCCATCAGGGAGTGATACCAAAGCCTGTTTCCCCCCAAAATATACTGCTCGGAGGATGAGAGGCTTGTGTGGAAGTCCAAATGGGAAGAGACTGACATTTTAAATTCATAACCAGTTCCGGCTTAGCGGAACGGTGAATGCAAAAAAGTAAGAGGAATTTTCTCAAGTGCACAAGCATGACGCATCAGCTGGATGACAGGACATGAGACGGACCTCTCCACTTTCCATCCTCTTTTCTAATGAAGTAGTTTGTGATGTAGACCAAGAGGGGGCATTTAGTATCTACCAGTTGTAACTCATGAGCCGATCCTGTACAACACGTACCATCCAAGGAGAGGCGTGTCCTTCCTCTTCTGTACGGTGAACCCTTGACTTTTTATACCCACTTTAATGCAAACATTCACCTTTTATTTTACTCACATTCCTCCTGCCAATCACGTGAATTTGTGTACTTATAGAAAAATAGTGAAGTGCACTTACCAATGTGCAGAGACGAGGAGCGCTGAGTGCCAGTTCAACCATGGCAGGTAAAATGGCCTCAAACAGGTGCTGTACCTCGCAGTGCTCAAGATACTGGAGAGAAGGTGGAGAAAAGAGACTATTGTTAAATGTGATAACTCTGTGGAGCTGACTGCCTGGTTAGACAGGCAGTTACTCAGAGCCAGCAGTCAGAGTGAATGATGAGATCTGAAGTGGCAAACTGGTTCGTAACGCCATTAATTTAAATCTAATCTTTGAGCCATTTCATCAAGAATATTCAAATCACAACCACATTCATTTTTGTTCAATGTTATCTGGTTAATTAATAGTTTATATTATGAATTTTGGTATAAAATACTATGAACATACTACTTAATATCGAATACATTTAAATTGAGCAATTTTTGTTAGTTTTTTTCAAACCTTTAATCAAGAGCATAGTGTTGTTTTTTGAGAGCAGGACTTATTGATTTCACATTCAGATTTTTTAACGCTCTCACTCAAAACCCTGCGCTCTAACTCAAATATCCCCTGCTTGTGCTTGGATTTGCTCTGCTTGCCCCAACCAATAGAGTGCCAGGTGAAGTGTTGTCAAATGAAATTGTCCCACATTGCATTCCAAAACAACTGAGAGTGAAATCAATAAGTCCTGCTCTCAAACCGAGTAAAGACAGGAAAAATTACTTGATGAAAATATCAGATGGTGTAACAACAGTTTACAGTGAGTCTGAGCTCATAACCCAATACCAGTAAACCAATATCTGAGGAAAGCGCTTTCATATCAAAGAAGAAAACTCTGTGTCGGTGAAGGCAACAGAGGTTTATTGTTGTTATAGTGAGGCGCACCCACTGCTCAGTTATCAATAACCCCAACACTTCAGCAGTGACAGAAGAAACAGAACGCTGCAGAGCTACTCGCTACACAGAACTTGTTTTAGAGGAAACGGCCATCAATCTAAGGAGAGCCCGCCACGGCCGAGACATCCATACTTCAGCCTATAGCTTACCTCAGCATCCATCTGCAGTCCCCTCTAAAATAAACACCGTTATTCCATCATAGACCCAGATTTACAATGCAATCACTTATGAGTGTATTGGCTTTGAGCGTCACCGTCGTCAATCACTTGCCTTATTCTATCAAGGTAAGCGGGGGGAGCTCACGCTGATTAAATGGGACTTCTGGAGCAAATGCAAATGACCAATTGTGGACAGAGTGGCAGGGTGGCTTGATTTTCAACAGGAAGTCTTTGGTGGGCGATTTGGCCGGGGGCATTTATATAGCTGCAGAGCAGGTCTGACTAAACGCTGTCAGAAGAAATGAGCTGGCAGACATCATAAAGCGCTCCTGTGGGACTAATAGATGGTAGATGGTGATGCAGCAGGATGAGGGTAGATCCCCCTGCACTTTCCATAGCTACAGCAGCCTGGCCACAACAGTAACACAGCGCGGGATGGGCTACGCAAACAAACTATACCTTTCACGTGAATATGTATATGGCAGATGAGCTCCAGATTTACTGCTGCATGGCTGACGATCGATTTCGCGCAGATATTCCATCCATTCTGGTTTTTACATGTTATTTTCATTTCCTGGCAGCTCAACTTAAGCATGTCTTGATTTAAAAATTTTTATTTAGAGGTCTAAAATTCTCCCATTTCTGAGATAGAAGCAATTCAAGTGACAGGGGAGATGGTTTGTTGCGGTCTTGCTCCTGTGTGGTCGTGTACTACTGGAACATCACCTGCACTTATTCTTGGACTGCTCTCCTGCTCGGCCTTCACACATTCATCAGAAAGTGACACAGTGACAGTTTCATTTGGCAGGAGAGAAACCCTAAGACAATTTACAGACAAGCTCTAATTTGAATAGCACTTTTTCCCCCCCTATGGCTATTACACGTTAAGCAGAGTGTCAATCACCAGCCCAGGGGCAATGTACCTCTTGACAGTCACCCCAGTGCTGCAGCAATGTTGCTCCACATTTAATTAGGTGTTCTTGGCTGAGGAGTGCAACAGTTAGGATTCAAACTCACCACAAACTGCAGCGAAAGAGGGAAATGTAAAAAATCGGTTTGTGAGCAGAGAAGCTGCACAAAGTATTCTGTCAATTTCAGATCTGTTTGGACGGCCCACCATCGAATGGCTGTACACTCAGTGTGATTCTTTACTGCATTAGATGTGTGTGAAAGACAAATGACTTAGAAGATGCATGGCTGCTGCGGAATGGCAGCTGTTAATCATCCCTGCTGGAGTATTGCAAATTCGCCCTCATACGGCATCCATCAACGGATTGAAAAGACAGAAGATGGTAACAACCAGTGAGCACTGTGTATCTATACATGTATTTAACTTCGCAGCCTTTCACAAAACTTGTACAAACATTTTTATCAACTAAGGAATCCATCCTATGCTAACTTTTAAAGATACAGGAACAATTGTACATGCTTTTATCTCTTTATTACATCCGGATAACTACGACATCCTTTTTACATGCCTGAATAAAGAAGTCTGTGAACGGTTTCACACAGTAGAAAACTCGGCTGCCAGGTTTTAAATCAGAGTAAACAGGTGAGAACACATCATCCCAGGTTTAGCCAGTTTAGACTCGCATTTTGGTTCATTTTAGAATACATTTTAAGGTTCGCACCTTGACATCCTCTGGTAGGGGTCTTTAAAGCATTCCAGGTTTCAAAGCTAAAGACTGAGGGGGACCGAGCTCTAGAATACCCTGCCTGATGAAATATGGCATGGTGAGCAATTAGCTTAATTTTAATCAAAGCTTAAAACGTATTTTTACAATGCCATATTCCCCGATATCTTTATGGGTGGTCATGTTTAAATTTCTGTCATATAATTAGTGTTTTTATTCTTTTACTATTGTGATTAATAATAAGTGAAGCATTTTGTAACTTTTTTTTGAGAAGTGCAACATAAATAAAGATATTAAATCTTTTGCCAATAACATAAAAAAAATGTGGTTTTCCAACCCTGACTTGCCCTGTGAGAAGCACCTTCACACGCTAAATGCATCAGCAGCAAAGAAACAGGAACAAGTACTGTGCTGTGGGAAGTGAATGAACAGTTGGAGCTACTGACGCAATAAACTCGTGGGGGTGAAACCTTCTTATTGGCCTTGCTTTCCTTTTTTTTAGTTTTAAATGGTCTCTTTAATGAAACTGGTTTGAGCTCTAAAAAGACTCAAGACGACTATTGATCTCTCAAGCTCTCTGCATTATTCTGAAAAATAATTTTAGAAGAGGGAGGGAAAAATCTTTTATTAATGGTCTTAATTTAGCTGTGTAAATAATCACCGAGGTTTCAAATATCGATCTGACTGGACTGTAATGAATACCAAAGAGGTCCATTAGCAAAATCATCTTTTTTGTAATGGCTCTAATCAAAAGAAATCAACTTACTTAAGAATTTGACAACAAACCACAAGAATGTACATTAGTAAATGACACTGTGAGTGGTAATAAAGTCGATATGTTGACTCAATTCCTCGGATAAACACGGGCAATTGACAGTTACTGCCAATAATACCGTATATGAATTTATAACAGACTTAAATAATAAAACTGTTTTTTAACCAACAGAAAATGGTTAATAATTATGCCACATAATTTTCCTACTGAAGAAAGAAAAGGAAATGATTTCCCCTGGTTCACCTGCAGCAGCTGCTGCCGTCATGCTCCGTGCTCGTCTGTCCTAACTGTTTGATGCTTATTTGCTCCTGTGAGACTTCCAGGTAATGGGAGGGGACGAGGCACATTGGTGCAACAGAGGAGAGCAGACTGCTCTCTACAACTCACGCTTCATCCTTCTTTAAGGTACATTTCAAAGTCATAGTTAATTATTGTGAGCTAAACAAACACTGCCAGGTAAGGTTCATTGGGGCTGACTTTCAGAACAACACAACAGGCTGCATTTCACTGATGAGGAGTTTGTTTACATGTCTCTTCAATTACGAATATGAAAGGCTGCTTTACTGCAAATTACGAAATTAGAGAAAACTTGAGTGTTTTATCAGAGTCCATGTTTTAAACAGCTTACCTCCGTGCAAAGAAGGTTCAGTGCAGTGAAGTCCCATTTCTTTGCATGTGTTGTGTTGTATCTCAATATTGCATCCTGAAGAGAATAATTAGGAGTTAATCATTTATAAAAGACAAAGACAAATTTTGAATATAAAAACATTTTTGGCAATGGAATAACAGCATTTGAAGACACAAAAATAAATAGTCTTTTAATGCATTCTACAACTGATGCAAACTCTGCCACCATGTGGCTGTTTGTGGAATGAGTCGTGTAAATTTGAACCTGCTGCAATTGGAATAATGAAACTCTGAAAACAGTCTCACATGTTAAAGTGGACAGAAAAAACACAAAGAACATAAAGAGGGTTTTTTCTAGGTTATGGTGTTTCACTGGAAATCTAAAAAATGTGCAAGAAAGTAATTGTTCATATGTAAAAAGACTTCCATCTTGGTGGGATATTTGGGCAATACGTTCACAAAATTCAGTCATCTTACCCTCACATCCAGAGAACTTTTGAACCCTCCCCGCAAGGAAGTGTGGATCAGATCCCACCGACTTTGGACACCTCCGTCCTGCATGCAACAACAATAGAAAAATTAATTTTTCTACAATGTCCCTACTGTAACCTTGTTGTAACACATTGACATAGTTTGATGAAAGCCTGTGATGCAGCTCAAGGACAACTTCTAGTTTACCTCAGTCTCCATAGGAAACAGGTTCTTCTCAGAGCAGGGCATCTTCACTGACATATCCTCCCACGCATCTTTGAACTTTGAGGGATACGGCACAGGGACCTCTCCCTCTCTAAGGAGATCAGTCTGCAACAGGGAAAATAAATGTCAATACAGATGACTGTATTTTGTTGTTGCTGTGTTTGCATTTAAATTGTTTTGTTAGAGCTTTACTTTTGTTTTACTAAATGACATATTCATTTGCTGGCTGACTAAACAACTGAAGGCTGTCCAGTTTGTAGACCTAGGATTATCTAAGAACAGTAATTAAAAATCTAATATCATTGTTGTGATTTAGAGGGTGATGGGCAGAGTCGTGCTTGGGTGGCAGTAGCTGTTAGATGTTAGAACAAGTTGTATCTACACACCAGCACTGACACTGCTTCCTGTGGGAGTAGCAGTGGAGGACACAGTCTGATTAGAGCTTTTCTGACAAGAGACCCTGAGGGGATCATGGAGGACGACTTCACCCTGCCCAGTGGTGTCTCCCTATTCCTCATTCCCGCACTCAGTATCTAAACAGCCTATTTTTCACAATCCCTCTGACACATTTTTGTCTTATAATGTCTCACACTACGAAACAATGTAGTCTCACAACAAAATATCACATACAATCCCCCCCACATGCACGCACACAGCCAAAACGAGTGTCTGTAGACTCACCCGGATTGTGACAGTGTGGTTAGGCACTACTTTCAGGTGAGAGAGAGGGGGGGCACACTGGGGCATTCTGTTCAGCTCATCTATGGAGGTCCCCAACCATCCTTTGTCCATGCCATGCAATGCAAATGAAATACTGTACAGAAATAAACAGGATTAATGAAGGACAAGTATTTTGGAAGTGGGTACAAAAAACAATAGTGGAAATGTTAACTAGTACCTTTCACCTGGCTGGTTACTGATTAATTCCTGGCTCATATCAGATGAGCCACTGCACTCTGCTACCTCAGTCCCCGTGGCAACCAGGTGTGGGGTTCCTTCTTTGGCCGACATTCCAGAGTCAGAGTCTTTGACAGACGGCTGTGATTCCACTTCCTGAGCCTTTGCGGAGCCAGAGTCCTCCACACAAGCACCGCCATCATGATCCTTGTCTGCAGAGATGCTGGTGAGCATGGTTTTACAGACCGGACTGTCAGGACTCAGCATCTCCACATCACTGGGTTTGCTCACACCCTTTCTGGGACTAATACTGAGACAGAGGGTCAGCTTGGGGTTTGGAGACTGTACATCAATGCAGGTGGTTTTAACAGGATGGGGACCAGGTGAACTGGGCCTCTTACATTTCTGTCCATTAGAACAGTGTGTTTGAGCCGCGTTACTTCTGCTGCTCTCGGCAAGGCCAGATTCATCCGACCCTCCTGCAGACCCACAGTCCACTGAATTCTGAGATGCTATGTCGTCCTGTGTGTTCTCTGATGGTGCAGAGTCTTTTGCAGTATCAGGCTTCTGCTGTCCACAAAATGACTCATCTTCTCCATCTGTTAAGTTTGGTTGTGGTGCATCATTGTTTACGTCCTCTGGGATGACTTCACCGGTCACACTGCAGGAGAACAGAGTGAGAGTTTGAGTCAATTTTTGTACAACCTCTGGTTAACGATTAAACTATGTGCATATTACTTAATAAAAACCTGATCAGAGAGCTTGAGCATTGCAATAAAACAACATCAATAATTTCCATCAAGTTCAGTATATATCGGTAGCTTTCTTATGCATAGTGCAAGAACAGTGAGGACGCTTCGCTCATAATTGATCAACTTCAGAATTGTAAAATGTGTTGGTGCTTATCAAATGTATGTTAACTATATGTTTGTCATTCTCTGTCCAGATAACATTGTTAGCCATATCAACCAGTCGTATTTGAGCACATCATATCCTAAAGGCCTCATGAACGTCTTACCTTCTCTGAGAGTCCATCGTTTCATCCATCTTAACTACAGGTTATTCAAGATGAACCGACAAAAGCTGATTGAGAAAAGAAAAACATTCCACGTTGAAACACTGTCAAAAAAATGTTGATCATTTTAAACAGGACATCGGAGTTCTGGTGTAGCAGAGAGACAAATATAAAGGTTTGTATAAGCCTGAGGTTAGAGGAGGCTACAATCAGAGTTCTGTTCTCAATCAAACCTGAAGATCTCTGTCCACTTGTCCGAATCACGAAGCTGAGCAGCTCTCTGTGGTGAAAGTCTTTTTATAAACTGTCTATGGAGGTGAAACCGAAATCTGGCCACAGATGATGGTTTCAGATTTCACTTCAACCTCCATCAGTTTCATTTTAACCAACAAACAGCAGATGCATCATGAAGGAAAGCAGACACTGACAGGTTTGACATAGCTTCACTAAGCTAACCGGTAACTGTATCTTACGCTTGACTTCATAATATAAATAGTTACTCGGCTATTCGCTTTAATCTTGATATAAAACACGTCATGTGCGTCACAACACAAGTCCCCTTCCGCTAACTTAGCTTTGACAGGCTAAAAATATAACCGCTAGCCGTTAGCTTCGTTTATTGTGGATAGCGCCCACGTACTTCAACCTCATCAAGCTAGCAGTGTTGCGTCTACTACATGCAAGAGATACGACTTACAGGCATGTCCCGCGCTCTGTGAAACACCTGAGTTAGCTGCGTTACATTATTTAACATTTATTTTGAAATGCAGCCTTTTCTCTCTGGCTCCAAACGACCAGTATCTGTTTTACTTTCACTTCGCTGTTGAATGCTTCCGCTTGACGGCAGGAAATATAGCGACCAATCAAAACGCGTTCCTGGAGAGAGGAGGCGGGATCTGGAGCTGGTATCCCAGCAACTGGGACAGAAAGCAGTTTAGTGTCGTGCAAACTTTAAGGAGGCGAAAAGAGATACTGTAGACTGGTAGAAGGTGAATGGCATTTAAAGTTATTAGGTAAAAACTGTATATAATTCAAGAATATTAATTTATTTGAAATCATAAACTTCAGGTATATGATTTCATTTATTCAAAAGTTTGTTTTTTGATTTGAATCTTGTGCTATTTTACGGAATAATGTTGAATTTCACTCACCATCGTATTTGGCAGTTTTCAATGTTTTTATCACACGAAACTGAATAAATGACTCTTTAATTTTTGGTGTGAGGGAAAATTGAAGCAATTGAAGCACATAAAACACATAGTGCTTAATTTTGTTTATAAATTATTTGATTTTATTCTTTGTTTAGTCTTTGATTTCCTAATTTTTGGCAGCTATGTGACTCAATTGATTTGCTATTATGTTGTGTCTGTTTTGTATAAAGTGAATTTAAAAAAACATTTTTAAAAAAGTATGTTTTAATGTGGATATTGCTCAAGTAATGTTGGTGATAAGATTGATTGTTTGTTTGTTGTTTTATTGTCATACATCATCACATATCTTACTAAACTGTAGCATGAAATCACACTTACAAAATGACACATGCAAAATACAACAACATATAAACTATTTCTTTATACAAAACTAATAAAATGATTCTTGACATTCTTGATTTTTTTTCCTAAAATTGATCATTAGAGAGATATTATGAATTGAGATACAGTGCAATACTGAGAGTATAAAAAAACAGTTATTTCTGATTATGAGAGAAAATTATGAATATCAGCCTGTTATGACATCAGTAGAAAAACTTGCATATTCAAATATTATAAAATTGCATATTTTTGATGGACAGTGATGATGAATAATACTGAAGATTCTGCTGCAGGAAGACGGGAAGCTCCTTTGGGAAGCTCCTCAGGAGAAAGGCTTCACAATCTTCATTGAGATGTAATTCTGTGGACAGAAGGATTTCAGAGTTACTGCATTAAAAACACTATCTGAACATTGAATGGTTTAGACAAAGGAAATCATCGGCAGAGTGAGTGATCTCACAGGTAGAGAGTAGAACAGAATCCCGAGGAACAAGATCACAAGCAGAAGAAGAATCCCTCCGATGAAAATCCATCGGAATCTGCGCCAGACTATGAACTTCATGGTTTTGCAGGGGTTTATGAACCAGAAGAATGACGTGTCGGGGCGGCTGATGAAGACGAAACAAACAGCGACATTCACATTATGTAAATAAATATATAACAATCCACAATCTTGTTTGAAAAAATGCTACATTTCTTACTTAGGCTGCTCCAGTTTGGGATTCATGTTGGGCTCATCTCTGCCTTTCCCAGCTGGTCTCTCCTCCATCTCCTTCTCCTCCACGATTTCCAAGGTCATCTCTACTTTCCCCTGTGAAAATTTCAAATCAATATTTAAACTGACCAGGAAAAAAAACGTAAATAAGGACGATAACCCTGCGGACATAAACATACACTCAGCACTTGTTTCCCGTCCTGCTCCATAATGCATGGCCACCAGCCTCGTACAGACTTCTGAGAAAAGAGTGAGTTGGGTGGAGGGTTTTTTGAGAAGGCTGACACTGACATCCCTGGCAACATCTTCAGGCTGCACTTCTCTGGGGTCTTAGCCGGGGGGATCAACTTGAGTAGGTCCAGTTCAATTGAACCTGTGACAGAGAGGACAGAAAATGATTGTGTATATCATTATGGCGCACACATCGAAGTAAACCCCTGCCTTTCAAGGCTTTCACTTTGTCTGGTCATGTAATAAAATGAGGTAAATAACAGAAAATGTTTTTCACCTAAGTAGTCATCCAGGGAGAATTTGTCATTGTCCCATATCTGGATGATTAGTTTAGGAGGAATCCTAAATTCAGTTTTGTCCAGATTCCAGAAGTGCTCCTGTAAAAAAACAGACACTTAACTTTATATCATTACTAGAAATTATACCATCACACAACAAATGTTACGGTTATGAAAAACAACCCCTATACGCCTTGTTCCTGATTCATGCTCTCACTCACTTTCCTGGAGACGACACATAGCTGCTCCGCAGGCAGATAGTCAAACCCAAAGCTGAACCTCCAGTTGAAGTTTCCGTCACCATCCAAGGATCTGTAGTGGACATCGGTCTTCTGCTTGTCCTCCTCCATCCCTGGCATCCATCTAGAAAATAATGTGGTCATTTTATTTTCCGATTAGCTTCGTATTTTAATAAAAAACATGCTCAGAATGGTAAAGGTAACAGGTGGGAAAGGTATTCTACCCCTTCACATAGATGTCGCTCATGTTTTCTCCAGTGATGCTTGTTTCATCCAGAATAACTTCAGTTGTGTTCCAAACGATGGCTCGCAAGGAGTACCTGTTTCAAATATACGATTATACTTCATCGTTCAATGCATCAAGTCAAAATATTTGATGAGGTAAAGACTTTCGTACTTCATGGGTTTGCGTGGAGTGATTTCACACGGAGGCCCTAGCAAACCGAGGTTCTTGGGGAAAACGTCAACCCACATTTGAATTTGTCCCTGCAGTGGAGGAAAAGGATGTGACTTTTAAAGAAAGCTATTGCACAAATACTTCACACATCTTAATTTTATTGTATCCTATAATAGTATGTTATCATATGTTATTGCTGTTGTTTCAACCTGGGACAGGTTGGGCTGGTGGGAGCTAAACAGGGTTCTTGTCTCCACGTGTTCTGGTACCAAGCCCTGGTTTCTGAGGACATGCAGGGCCAGCCTCTCTCTGGCTGGGCCCATGTGCTGGTGGATCACAGTGTTTGTCTCTGCAGAGGGTGTGACAGACATTGATGCGATGACGTATGATCAATTTTAAACAACAGACAAAATAACAACCAAGTAGCATACTCATAACTCTACAACACAAACTAAAAACAAAGACACAACCAGTGAGAATATAGATGTAATCATTCTATAAATAAAACACAGTGACAAACAGTACCAACCAAAATCTTGCAGGTAGTATTCTTTTCCTGAGAAAGTCAGTGAGCTGCCATCTCCCTCTATGCGTGGAGGAGGAACACCCTGCACTTTGGCCGTGTTCATGAGGATCTGAGACGGCTTCAGCTGGTCTCTCCACTGATTGATCCCTGATCTGCAAGAAAGGGAACCGACAGAGCCTCGTCCATCTCATTTGAACCACACAGAAACTATAATGTATGAGAGAAGACGTCGAGGTAGTTGTAGGATGTGCCATCGTACAAAGGATTTGGTATCGGTATCCATGCAGAAAGATACTCACACACAGTACGTCTGTGGCAGGCCACAGCAGGACCTGAAACAAGACAGGAGTCGGTTCTCCAGATCGATGACCGTCTCACCCACTTTTTCATCTCTGCTCAGGAGGTCGAAGTCATACACAGCAATCTTCAGGTCCTTGTCATGAGGCAGGAAGCAGGACAACTCAAACATCCTGCACAAAAATGTAAGATGTATAATGTATGTGTTTTTTATTTATGTTATTCACAATTTTGAATTAGTCATCATCATTTGAACGTCTAGAAAAGAAGCAGGAGGTTATTTGAGCAGGTCACATCACTGTCTTACCTCCCAATCTCTGGATTAAGGGTGTTTGGTTGGTAGTTATCTCTGTCCTCCAATGTTTTCCTCCCCAGTGCGATCTTAATGTATGGGTCACACTGAAATGAGAATGAAAAATATATTAACTCCAGTAAATCAAAGCATGTTTTTCACATAATAAAAGTCAAGGGCTTACAGTGCATGAGACCAGTGGTGGTTGACCAGATATATCTTCATACAAATCTCACCAAGCCGTTTGTATCCTTTGGCTGCAGGTCAATACAGCGGACAACATATATCCTGACCACGCACTCCTGAGGTCCGCTCTCAGGAAGCTCTCTGAACTGCCTGTGTGGTGTTGGCGCCCCTGGATCATCTGACAGTGGGTAAATCTTGAATGATCCCTGTTCACCAGCAACAAGGACAATCCAGTTAATAACATAACACTTGTTAATTTTGAAGGGCTCAATAGATCCAGACTTGAGCCATTAAAATCTAACGTTAATATTCCCTCAAAAAATTGTAGATAATAAATGAAACTCTGCACTTGTCTTTTCTATGTGACTTTAACCACCATCTGATGAATGAAATGTCAAAATAAAAGAAGGTGATCAGCTGTCCAAAACTCCCGACCCCCCTTAATTTGAAAGACTTTGTGAGTGAGTGATAAGGCAGAATAATAATTGTGAAAGAATTTAACAGATAACATTTTATTTGGTTGACATTGCTGCCCCCTGCTGTTCATATTTAGCAACAGCAACCATTCTTTGCTGAAACCTTGATTTCAACTGAAATGTATACATTTTCCACTAGAGGGCAGGCAAAAGCTATGCAACAGTCAAAGTTGTGACTGTTCACATTACAAAGGTTCAGGTATAAGAACAGGCTGAGTGACAGTGATGCTTTGTTACCTTGAACTCTCCCACCACCGAGGGGTCGTCTTCGTCGTCTTCAGTCTTTCCTCGCTGAAGTTTGAAAGTGCTGCAGAAATCAGTGAGTCCCTGGAACTCCTTAACCTCCTCCAGTTCACATTTGTAAACCTGATAATCACACAACATAGTGATACTGACATGTTACAGATATCAAGTTACAAATGAGATATATTGGACTTAAGCATTATGTGTGACACCTAAAACAAAATAATTATTTGCTATTATTAACTCAGTCTAACCATATTTTCACATGAAGATTTCACAGAACTCCCACCTTTGATTTTCCAAATAACTCACTCTGAATCTTCTTGATGCTGGACTTCTCAGCATGAGAGTAAATCTTTTTGTTTTGGATGTTTACCGCACAAAATTAAGCTTAGATTAAATCAGTTCTTGTGTTTTCACAATATGCGAGGACACATCCTCACCTGCAATGTGTCGTATCGTTTTTTCAAGTAGGGCCCGCACTTTTTCTCCTCTCCGATAGAGGCGAAGAACTTACTCCACCAGTCCACTGTCTCCTCCTCCTGCACATCGGGGACGAATCATGATGAACTTGAAGTATTTTTTACAGTAAATATCAACAGACTATTTTTGGAAGAAAGAAGAGATTCTTACCTTTTCTGCTTTGAGCTGCAAAGAGTGAAGCAAACAAAGTTCTTATTAATAAAAAACAATAGATGTAAACATTTTGCTAATGAATTTAGTGATGACAGGTTCATTCACCTCAGCTGTCATGATGGGTCTCCCTTCAATGTTTATGACCACATCTCCATGGGCAGCAGTGATCATTGCCACTGCAGAGTTCATGGAAAATGATCAAATAAATATTGTCTGTATATAGCCGAGTGTGTGAACGTGTGTAACAGTCCATGCATGTGTGTAAGTACCTCGAGCAGACCTGTGGACTTCATTGTTAATCTGATACGGGTCACAGCGGAACTCGTCCAGGCAGTTGATGGTGCACTGACCCACTACAGGCTTCCTTCCAAAGGGTCGGTGATCGATTACTTTCAGCACAATGGGAGGGGTGTACATCTCATCTTTGGGAAGGAGCTAGGGAAAGAACAAGATAATCCACATGTTTAGATGTTTACAGGTGCCTGGATATTTGGAATAGGACACGTTCTACTTTGACTCCACGGAGACGTGTGGTTAGTACCACTTTGAGCAGCTGCACAGATCCAGGGAAGTTCGGGTTCTTTTTGAAGTTCTTGATTACGGCAGTTTGAAAAATCTCTCCACCACATTCCACAATCAAGCTGGGAGAGGTAACTGTGGCCAACTGGTAGGTCTTCATGTTCCTCAAACCCCAGGTCAAGACCTGGTGTCAAATAAGCAAATAAACACACTTGAAAAGTAGTGCAAGCAGATCCTTTCTCAGATGAGAACTGAGAAAGAAATGTGAGAAATCTTAGGGTTGGGCTGGTCTTGTCTGATCATGCAATCGTGTTGAAGTAATAAAGGAGCTGGAGGACTGGATTGTGTACCTCTATCGCAGTGAGCTGTACCACAGGCCTGATTCCCTGAGGAACCATGTAGAGCTTCTCCCCTCGTCGAGGAGGGACCAAGGGCAGCTCTCCCTGATTAGCCTGTAGGGCAAAGCACAGCATCGCCTCCTGCATTTAGATTCATAAAGCTGAGTTATAATATGTTTATTTGTATATGTCTGCTGTACCTTGTCCTTCAGTAGGAGCTCAGCAGCGAGCAGAACCTCCCCTGCACCGCGACCCTTTTTGGTGACTGGGAACCACAGTAGCTTCGTGGTGACGGCCACACTGGGATTCAGTTTCACCACTGGGGGGCACGTACAGTAACCCAAAGGCTCATCATTACCCTAGTTTAAAAAGTGCAGCAGCACACAATGAATTAGCAAAGTCTGGTCAGAACTCTGTAGGATTCTGTGAGTTGATCACAAGTTTAGCAAACTCAACATACAACTTGATCACTGTCATAAAGCTCCAAGACCACATCCGGAGGGTTGCGAGCGATTGTCTGTGGGTCTCCGTAGATTTCAATGTCCTCAAAGATGAGAGTCTGATCCCATGTGGGGTTCAGAGTGGCTTTGATGACTTCTGTGGTCTTACTCACGTGCAGGAATGACACATGAGCGTAGGGATCTGGAGAAGACGAGGGTAGTGTTTGACTGAAACAACTTTTTAATGAAATATTTACTTTGGTAAATGGTGCATCATGATTAGATTAAATTTATTCCTATTGACCTGGTTTCTATGCAAATACTGAGTCGTAAATGGACGGCTTTGTTTATACCTGAGAAGCTGTCTTTGTCCATGGCACAGAGATTCCTCGCCTGATACACGTACACCCTCAGGTGGTAAATGTAAGACCCTGGAGGAAGATGATTGTTTTTATCAGCATGACAAACTAAAAACAAGATAATCTCACAGGATACCCACGACACCGCTGATAAGACACACATTATAAAGGATTTACTGACTT
The DNA here is from genome assembly GCF_022539355.2 of Hippoglossus stenolepis. Taxonomy (NCBI): domain Eukaryota; kingdom Metazoa; phylum Chordata; class Actinopteri; order Pleuronectiformes; family Pleuronectidae; genus Hippoglossus; species Hippoglossus stenolepis. The sequence continues at coordinate 14,412,139 of NC_061494.1, read as the reverse complement.
TAAGATTCATTGTTATCTTGCATTAGGGTCAGTCAGGAAGTTTAAAGAAACACAAGGTCTTTAGTCACCAGGAATGCACTTTATCTGACACATCGACTTACGACTAAAGCGGCAGGAAACAGTGGGGGTGTTGAGACCAAATCGTTTGGCTGCATCCATTTTACTGGCCTTCTCATCCACATCAACCCCCTGTTGACAAAATGCAGGGTGAGTAGCTTAAAGGAAAAATTCATAGCAAACATTTGAGCAAAACTTAAATAAAACTTTAAGAAAATGTTGTAGGACTAAAAAAAGTTGTCTGACAGGATCAGAGAGATGCAGAAGAACGATGACAGGATATAACTCACATGCTATTACTGTAAGTAACGTGTTGTGTCAACTGCTTTGGAATTGGACGGCATTCAAGAATGCGATGCATATTCAGCAACATTACTTAGTGCGGTTGAGCAAAACTCACTAATGCCCCTTCCAGTCCGAAGATGGCGGAGGCTCCGATGCCATCTGATGGGACCATCTTTCTCCTCCAGCAGCGGCGGCGGAACATGTCGGTGGAGCGCTCCTTCCTGTGAAACTTCCATCCAATCAGGGAAGAGTACTCCCAACCTTCAACCGATTCTCGTCGCTATGCAAGAGACAAGCACGAGAAAAGACTGAGAAGCTACGCTCATAACATCTCTCCAATCCACCGTTTTTCTCATCTACCACTTCCTCACCACAGCAACAGCCACTTTATCAGATGTCTTCTTCCTGGGTCTTATGAATCTCTTCCTGCGATGGACGTGGTACATCTTCTCTGCGGCAACCCAGGATTTGGGCTTATTATCAGGAGGAATGGTAAGTCCGTATTCCCAACCTAATAGCAGGACACACAGACATACACACAGACCTTGTGAGGCTCTAGTACTTCAGACATGAAGATTCTGATCTCAGTCTTTGTGTTCATGTTACCTTGCTCGTCCACAGCTTTGTTGCTGTCAAAGCTCCAGCTGTCCTTCTCCCAGGTCCATCCAGGAGGACAGTCAAACTCTTCCAGGCTCTGAACCTTTTCTCCATTCTGCACAACAGAGACTCATTTACGTCAAGTACATCTGTGTATTTGTAGCATTACAGTTATTAGATCAAATTATTTTGGGTTCTGTTAATAAACTCTAAATTTGTTTATTTCAACCATGACTGCTATTTGGTTGTCTGGGTTATCTAAGGAAATATTTCCAATAGTACAAGTTTATTACAGCTTCCCAAGTACAAAGATTTCACTTTTCATACTATTATTATTAATCACAAACTTTAAATCAGCATTACTAGATTTTCTTCCACATTACTTTCCTTTGAGCTTTGTTTTTTGCTCTCCAACACCAACTTCTGAGTGAAATGTTTGTTTTTTGCAGTGCAAATTCTTCACTGTGTTAATAAGCTAGTCTCTAACTTTGTCAGTTTGATGTTTGGAGCTGAGTGAGTAATCTGCAGTGGGTTTAACAGAGATTTTTTTTAAATGAAAACAACTGCCTACTCTGTCTTGAATGAGGGTGAAGCTGTGGACCGTAACACTGTGCTGGTGGATGCTACATCATTCCAAAGATCTGAGGGGAAGCTGTTGATTAGGCTGACACAGGACCCCTTCTACAGCAGCTTTAAGTCGATTGGGTTATTATTCAGACAAAATTCCCAAAGTTATTCCATAATAATAAGTAGCCTTGATGAAATCTACACACCAGAACCAGACAGACACTGGGTCATATTTACGTACCTGTCCTTAGTGTATAACAGCACAAAAGCATCTGATATCGTTGGACACAAGCATGACTCGACAGGCTTTGGTCCTGTTATCGTCACCCACATGTTTCACATAGTGTCTCAAAGCTGAACTGTGTGTTTGTCGTACCACGTCTGTGTAGGGCTCCGCAGCCGGCTTCCACTCCCCACCAGGGAAACGGGTGTCATTCTGAAAAACCTCATCTGTGAACTCTTTGTGGCCCGCATCTGCTTCTGTTAACAGGCTGTAGAAAAAAGCAGCACCACAGCAAACACAAGCGGATGACTTTCAGCAACTCAGGACCGTGATTAACAGCTCAGGAAGAGTAGGATCAGAGAGAGCTAAAACTATTTACACAAGCCTCTGTGGGAGAATGTAAGCACTCCAGAAGTAGGAGGCACTGAGGGAGAGAGGGAAGGAGCCTTGAACCAAAACATCGGCTGAAATTCCTTTTCATTTCCTTTAATTGTGTTTTTGATGTGCATCTGGCATGTGAACAGGATTCTGATAAACTGCACAGTGACAACAGGATGTTTGTACATGAAACTGTACAAGCAATGAATCACGCAAGTCTCCGTGTGTGTGTGTGTCTGTGTATGTGCGTGCTTGTATGTGATGAAGTGATCTAATTAAGCTTACCATCGCTCAGGGTCAACAAGCCAGTCCTCCTCCCATTCCCATCCTCGCGGTGGCATGAAGCGTTCTTGTTTTAGTTTCACTTTTCCGGTCACATCTGAGAATTTATAGCGCCCGACCAGTTCATTGGTTCCCCACTTCCCAAACACCTGAGCCTGGTTCTCATACTGCAGGGAGACAACATCTGGGTTTAGGAACAATGTTTTACACAAAGCACAGTAAAGGGAAACCCACATATTTAAAACATTGTGTGTATAGAAACTATACCATTTCAGCATACACACGGAAGCTCCCCTCTGAAAAGCTGTTGAACTTCTTCTCATGGGCAGAGAGACCGAGCCACATGTTGACCCGCAGCTGAACAGGGATCTTCACACCTTTGTTTTTGTCCATGGGGTACTGAGGAATAAGATGTACCTTTTTTAGTTGTTTGGCATTTATCTATGAAGTTTATGAATAAAAATAAATGAAAATAAATCGATAAATAAATTGACTTTTTTATTTCACTTGGAGAAACATTGTGTTTTTTAGCACTATGTCTCTCTTGGACATCCTTCCTATATATATTCTTTATTCACAATAGTATACGAATATTCAATATATTTGTTAACATACTTTCATACAGTTTGTTAAGTTAATGCATCACAATTGTAACAATTTCCTATATCCAGTGGACCAATTTGGGAAATACAGTACTAAGAAATAGAAAAGAATGTTTTTATGATTGCAGTAGGGTTTATTGGTGAAAACCGTGCCATGTTTTTTCTCTTAAAATGACAAAACAAGTTACTCTTGCTGTCAGTGTTTCTAATGAAAGGATTATAAAGTGAAATTTGCATTGTAAGATGTGCGCGACACCTGATGAAACTAAACATTATCCTAATTAAGGAAAATGCTCAGGTCAAACGTTTGAGCTGCAGCATCCTGTGCAGGGACTCTGAGACACCATCTGAGAAACATCTACTCAGAAATCACTGCAATGTTTATTGGTCTTGTACCTGCATGAAGATGGTCTGGGTTTTTCCACAGTGTTTGCCACAGGCTTGTTCACTGAAGTTGGAGTAGAGGATCTGGTTGGCTGGGACTCGGGCAAAGGCCACACGCTTCTCTTTTCTCAACATCCAGATGATCACATCTGGCATGCTGCTCTGAGGCTAATGGAGACACAAAACATTTCACTTATATCATTTAACTTCCCCCCATATCTTTTTGAGCTACTTAAAACAGTTATGCTTGTAGTGGAAGACTCTGGTAGTAAACATTAAAGCTACATGCTACGATTTCTTTCTAACCTCTTCTGCCAGCTGCTTGATTCTGTCCAACCAGTCTTCAATGTCACTGACAGTAGCCCTCACGTCTGCGGCCTCTTCTCTCATGCGAGTGACCATTTGTGTGATATTGTCAACAGCAGCATCACGCAGGGTTTTAATTTGGATGTCCAGTGCAGTCACGTTGGGTTGGCCCTCCATCCCCGGAAGCCTCAAACTGTCAAAACAGAGAAAAGTTAAACAAAAGAATTAAATCAGCCACCTGGAAATGCACATTACAGTTGCCTAGCGATAAGTTACACTGTGTTGTAGTGTATGATCATTCACGTCTGTCTCACCCGTTAAGATCCTCAATCATGTGGTTTATGAGTTTTAGCCAAATCTCTCCCAGACGTGAATCTGGCACCTTGGCTAAGATGGCTATTTTTAAAGAGGTGAGGTGGGACCCCTAAAATAAATCACAACAGATAAAAGATTATTGAGTCATACTTTCTGTGTAGATGTGCAACATTTAGGCAAACACTCTGCCAACATGTGACTGTGACTAGTTCTCACCAGTTTCTCAGCGACAGAGAGGAGAACATTGACAGAGTCCAGACGGTGGCTGATGTCTTCCCAGTATGACGTGAGAATCACTACCGGCTTGGTGTCAGCCCAGGGAAGGTAATAGTATTGATTACCTGAGGTACACAAAATAAAATACACACAATCATTTTAAATACAAGTTGTAGATTTTACCACAAACTAAAGGGGAGGGTTATAGTGTGAGGAACAGTTTAACTAAAGAACTGCCCAGTGTTCACTACTATAGTGGACGTTTTCTTATATATTACACTGATAATTGTTTGTTATATTTTGGTAAAAATACCATTAACAGGGTTGAAATTCCTCCTACAAAATGTACCATTCTTAAATTTGCTCCATTAGACAACACTTGAACTGTCTAATTGTTTGTGTCATGTTGTTAGAACCTTAAAACAGGGTTATGGGCTGATAAGAATCCTTGCTGACTTCTTTTCGTACCATCAAACACAGCAAAGCTGAACCGGGTGGTGGATGCCAGGGGCTTGCAGGTGGAGTCCAGCTTGTTACCATAATTACCGATGCTGACCTCAAACTGAATTGGTTCACCCGGCTCTTGGAGCATGCATGCACCGTGGAACACGGCGCACAGAGAGTACTTCCTCCTGCGCTGGTATTTCTACAAGTTAAAAGAAGATGTGGCAGTGTAAAAGGTTAAGGCAGGAACATTGTTGTTTTGCCTTTCACTCAGTTTCCAAACACCTCTTGTGCTAGAGACTGAATATTTTCTGTAGGAAACCCTAAAGATGGACACTGAGAATATTGACTAACAGATTTAAAACTGTGGGTCTTGCATCTTAAGAAAATAAAATAGAAGGACACAACAGTAAGGACAGGTGTGTAGTGTTTACCTGAACCACCAGGATATCATCAGAGGGGATGTCTTCAACAATTTTGTTGATCTTTCCATCCAGTTGAGTGGACAGCTCAACGAGGACCCTCCCCCTGTAGGCGACCCCTTCGCCCTGCAACACATCCATGTAAAAACCTCACGTTTACATATTCAAGATAAAGGTGAAATATCTTGTGTCTCTTTTCAGTTGTGAACACTCAGCACTGAGCTGATGGGGGGGGTGTTACCTTGCCATGGTTGAGCTCCTCGTATGGGTCGGGCAGGCCAGTGAATTCTCTGGGGCTTCCGTACAGGTTGACATAGCAAGGACCAAAAGCTGGGAGAAAACCAACTTCTGATTCTGCGGTGCTCGCTGTAACACAAAGATGCTTTTTAAAAATCGACCTGGACAGTTTCAAGGCTTAAATCCAAGTATCTACCATGTGGCTTGTCATGAGGTTACATTTATTATTGCAGTGCCTGTCAGTCTGCAATATCTAGAACACTGATCATCATACAAATGCCATGATTACTTTCAATCTCTCCACCGGAAGAGGACATTTGGCTGAGATTCAAAAATGATGTCCCTATGGTGTCATTCCTGGTTAGACGATCCCTGCAAATTGTAAACGGCCATGTTAAATACTGGTTGTGATATTACTGTTGCTTGTGAAGCTGTGTATGAATGAAATTTCCTGTCTTACCAGTCATACATAGTCAGCTTGATGCGCTCACACATGGACGGGAACTACAGGGGCAGAATCGTGTGTTAAGTAGTGCTGAAGTTAAAACGTTTTTTATTATTTGAAGCAACATCATTTGACTCCTCTGTAGGTGCATCTTCAGCACCTTGACTTGGAGATTGATGAGTTGATTCCACTCTGGGTTTGCATTTTTCTCAATGATTTTGGTGCACAACTAAAACCAGAAAAAAAGATCACAATTTAAAAATATTCACACAGCAAGAACATTACAGAAACATTTTATTTTACTTTTGATTACAGATGATGTACCTTCTTCCCAGCAAAGCTGACTTCCAAATATGGGTCCACCAAGTTTTTCCGGTCTCCATTCCCTCCAAAGACTTGTTTTACAGTCTGAGTAAAGGCGTCATCCACTGCAACATTAAGTCATTCATAAGTAGGAATTCTCTGAAGGGATCTGAGTACATTACCCTGCAGGGTGTGGGAAACTTTATGACATTATAGGTCACTTACTCTGCGGCATATCCTCTGCGCGGTAGACTTTGAGGCTCAGAGTAGCCGATTGCATTGTGACACCAGCTGGCAACAGAAGATTGTTTTCTATGTCGTCCTGCTCCTCACTTGTCTCTTTCCTTTCAGACTGGAGGAAGGGAGGAGAGGAGAGGAGGAGAGGAGAGGAGAGGAGAGGAAGGGAGAGGAGAGGAGAGGAGAGGAGAGGAGAGGAGAGGAGAGGTGAAGATATTTTTCAATGATATTTTTCAGCACTGAAATCTTTCTGTAGTTAACAGAAAGGAATGTGATGGTGAATAAGAAGGTAACTCGTACCGGTGGCGCATCCCCAGTGCCAACGACAATGATGCTGACTTCCAGGTAACCTCTGGCCCCTGAGCTGGGGTCATCAGGATCACTCAGGAGCAGCCATTTCCTCATTATGGCATGAGCTGGACAAAGTAAGCATGTTCAAATATTTACATATAATTTGTATAAACTAATTTGACTTTTTTACAGACTTGGTAACACTGACCTGGTTCATCGTAAATATAGCCAACGTCCAACTGGGTAAAACAGGAGAAAAACAATTAGGAACAAGTGAAATCTGTCACAGCTCTGTTCTATTACCTACTAGATAAATCCCTACAGATCAAAATGCTGAGATTAACAGAACATTGATCATGATTTCTGAAACACTTGAACTGGAATACCTTGAACTCTCCCATTAGACTGTCAGCTCGGAGGGAGGAGGAGTCATAAACCTGTCAAGGAAAGGCAGGCGTACAGCTTTAGCAGATGCAGAATTTTAAAAGCAAACATTTATTTGTGTAAAAACCATTGCATTATAAAGAATAAATCTACGCACCTGAATACTAATGCTCTCGTCAAACAGCTCCGATGGGAGCATGTTAACATTGTAGAAAAACATCTGAGAGACAGAAAGAGCCATAAATGAGCAATTATTTCTCCTTTCACTGCATGGACAGTACAGTTTGATGTCTGACACGCTTTATTATCGTGACTGTGACAAACGTTTACAAGTTATTAATCTGAGATGCTTATTCTTTGGAAAAGGCTGAGGGTGAGGGAAGACAACATTGAAAAGAGGTGAATATGGAGGAGAAAGTTAAAGGCCGAAATACTTCAGAAGGTTATTGAAGCTGGCGGAGATTAGGTGGCAAAGACTGGAGGGAACAGACAAGCAAGATAAAAGGCACAAGTACAGGAAGTAATAATTTATTTGTTTATATGCAGAAAGGGAAGCGATGCATGGATTGTTACCTCATCGAAGAACGGGTTATTTCCTCTTCTTATTCTAGTCCTGTGAGTCTGTCCGCATGTGTTCACCTTGACCACCGGCTTGATGTTGTTGCCGGGCAACTGTCGACCCTTGATAACCCGAACGCGGATCTGGACATTGCAAGAATCAGTAAGGGGGCTGAACAAACAGAGCAACCATTTATCTGGGTCTTTTTTGAAAAGGCACAATTTGGGTTGACAAACACTGTATTCAGTATAGACAAAAGGCTGCTCAAAGAAGTTTCTGGGCCTGTTATGGGAACAGAAATATGATGTTCAGCCTTCAATGTGAATCTACACTGGTGCAGCATGCTGTCATTCATGTGATTAACAGTTAGAAATTCCCTCTACACTGGCATTTGTGATTATCCAGGAACAGAGTAATCAAAACTTAAACAATACCTGGAAGTCCTGAGGCCTGTTGGCCAGGGCTCTGTGCCTCTTACGGCTCAGACGAACTGGCTTGTTGTTGGGTCTTCCAGGCTGGTTTGGCTGAGTGGGAGCTCCCGGACTTCCCCCCTGACCTCCTCCCTCCATGTCTGCTTCGCCCTCCTCACCTTCGTCACTGTGGCCTGTCACAATGAACTCATTTGCAATATCATTCAAACTATTTGACAAACTGCTTTCTCGGCTTGATCTGGATCCAACATAAATAGACAACATGCACCCTCTCAATGGTGACATTCTTGTTGACGATAAGCACAAGCAACTCAGAAATCAATGATAAAAATGTCAACTTTTCATCCATTTTCTGCATGTGGGTCAGTGCGATGATAACCAGGGTTCCATATGAATAATTAGTCTGGATTTTCGACTTACCGCCCTGCGATTGTTTAAGCCCAAGTGACAACTGGTAAAAATTTGAAAAAAATACCCGAAAGACAGACAGACAGGCCAAAAACATGCTTTCATTTGCTGTAATCCATTTACTGCTACTTTTACTTTACTTTATATATATTATATTATGTATTGAAGTTTTTACATTTGTACTGTATTTGTGCATTTGTTTGCTTATAATTGTGACTTAAACACAAAAATAACCATATTGTCTCTTTTAATTAGTTAACTGTCTACTTACCATCATCCACATTATGAGTCACGTCTCCATCTGGCTGCTCATTCAGGCTTGGTGTGGTGCTGATAGGTGCATCATACCTAATGAGCAAATCAATGGTTGCCTGGGAATAAAAAAATTTAATTTTTCTCAGTTAACATTTTCTTCTCTGCTGTATATGTCTGATACATAATGTCATGTTGCAGGATTCAGCAAAGTCAGCTACTTCCTGCAGACCTACACAGATACCAGGCATTATCTGCTGCCAGAGCAGGAGCTGCCTTTTGGTATAAAATTGCAACGTTTAGGATAATGTTATTCACCCCAGTCGCCTGTTGCTTCTCATTGATCAGCGGCACGTTCTTGGACGGGAGGGACTTCCCTTGACCACTGGCCAAGTCTCTCAGGGAGATTTTTGCCGAACCGATGAGTCTGAAAGGCAATCACAGAAACATTCCTTTGCTCAGACGATCGTACAAACATCAGCAAATGAATCATCACAGCTGGAAAGAAACAATCACATGGATGGGTGGCTATAAAAGAAACACAAGGGGGGGAAACTTGTGCAATTCTAACATGAGGGAATTAGATGCCGAGTTTGTGACTGTGCTCTGGATTTTTGACAGTTTGTACTTCCCAATTTCACTTCTTCACATATTATGACGAACTGAGCAACGACACCTACATTGTTTCTTTGTCCACCAAACAGATGTCATGTAGCAACGGTGATTAATTACTGTGATGGATTGCAACACTAGGGCAGAAGACAAATATGAACACCACGGTTTAAAGTGTTTGATTAATTGCAACCACAAATGGAGGCTATGATTCATATGTAAAAAAAATTGTTTTACTAAAAATCTGCTTTGCCAATGTGAGCGACAATGTCATAATTCGAGGGGGCCGAGACTTTGCTGCATGACAAGGACCTGCTGGTTACACAGGAGGGAACTAGAGCACAAGGGAAAAAAACGGAAGATGGAAACAATTATCATTTACCGCAGGCATGTGATGGGCGATCTCTGCCCAGTTGAAAGTAGGAAAACTACAGAATCAAGGAGGCGGGCTAAAAGCTTGTCTAAAGTAAGCAACATGAGTACAGGCACAGTCATACTCATGATTATGCTCTGGCACTCTCTTCTCTCTCATTCTCAAAACATACGAACGAACACGGGTGGGGAACCTTTTAGCTATCAAGGGCCATTTCAATTTTTATAACATCTTTCGAGGGCCAAGTGCCTTGTGAATAAATTCAGTAGCTCATTTAGCTCATTTTGCAAGTTTAGGTCGGTCAGTCTTAAGGGGAACCCAGTATTTGCAGTCTGGGTAAAAACAAGAGAATTTGTAATCTTAGACAATGTATGGAGAGCCGGAGGAGATGGCGGGGCATGCGGTTAGCGCAGTGCAAATTATAGAGACACAGAGAGGAGCAGTAAATTACTGAAAGAGCTGCTGAAAACTGTAAAACATAACTTTTCAGGGCCCAAACATGTATGAAAATACCCCAAATTAACACTGTAAGCTAACTTAATGGAGATGTGCATGGCTCCCTGGTTGCCATAAAAACTTAAAAGGTGTTTAGTTTGTCCAGTCTGAGAGCAGCCGCTCCAGTTGTAAATATAAAGTATTTAAATATAAAGGGGCCATTCTAGGATAAATAATTTATTCACCCTGACCGTGACCTGACAGGCATACAGCCAGAAGGGACCACCATGAATGTTAGTCTGCTATTTTATCTTACTTTCCTTGAGTGCAGGAAAAAAAAACATATGGGGCCTGGAAGCCGGAGGTTCCCTACAACTCACATTGGGCTTGTGCTTGAAAACGATGGTCAGCTGAAATGTGGTATTCACTGTCCCTGCCACTGCAAACGCCACATACCTAGATTGGTTTACACAGATTAAGGTTTTGTATATATAACAAACTCTCCTAGGAAGCTAGAAAATAAACTCCAGTTGAAACTCTGGTTTTAAGTATTTGGGTCTGCTCCAGAGCAGGAAAAGGAAAATGACTTTTTAACTGCAGTGAGAGAGCCACTGGATGATGTACCTGGTAAACTGATATATTTTCTACTACAGTACATGGGTCATTGACGTGACGCCTATATTTTCTGTCCGACTGCATTTTCTTCTGTTAATAAAGGTTTAAATACATAAAGAAATACCATATATATATGTAGTACCTGACCCGTATATGTACACACTTTAAATTTCCAAAAACCATTAGTTATTTAAATGTTTCTGTTTTTTAAAGTGTCAAAATATCATGTGGTGCAACCGTCCGGCCATGACTGCTGTTGTGAAAGCTTCTTTGAAATTACTCAAAATCTATTCAAATTTATTTTCTGCCATATTTGGCATGATTTCCAAAGTCTTTTGTAATCCTGTACAAAATTGCAAAGCATTTGCATTTATATTTCCATCATAGTATACAAACAAACTTTGTCCGATGATGTCCATTTTATGAAATATCATGTGGTGCGACCATCAAGAAAGGACCAATTTGGGACTTTGATGTTGAAATCCATTCAAAGACAGGAAGTTGCATCATAGACCATTTTGCCAAGGACCCATGGAAGCAGCAACAGGTTTGTAACTCTCTCTCAAATTTTGAAAAAAAATAACCTTTTTCACAGCTGGTATGTAGTTGCCACATTTGGATATCATGTGGTATGTGATATGATATCAAGTTATTTCTAAAAATATATATTTTGATTATAAATTTCATAGTGATCTTTTGTGCTGACCTAGTTTGTTTTCTTTAGGTGGCCAATTCTGTGGCTGTAAATTTTGACTGAACTAGAAAAACATCATGTGGTGCGACCAAATGTGGTGCGACCATTGCAGAGTGTTTTACATGATAGATATATGTCCTAGATTGGGAGTTTTGGGGCTTTTTTAAATTCAATTAATGATTTATATACATAAAGTACTTTATTTTAGTATTATTTGGAAAATATTTCTATGCAATTAGAGTATTTTTTTCTAATATTTCAGAAACAACGGTTTATGTTTAATTTTTGTACAATATCATGAATAAATACCACCCCAAAAATGTAACATGTAATTTTACCTCGGTTATTATGAATTTATTAGTAATTTATTATTTATTTATGTGTTTATTTATTTATAACTGTTTAAATTTATTTTACCAGATGCCACTTCCAAGCAAAATAAAAACCGCTCGCCATATGCAGCGTGTTAATTCCGACCCTGTAGCAAGAGCGGAGAACCTTGCTCAGAGAAGAGAAAGGTATGTTAAAACATTTTAAAAATGAAAAATACAAATAAAGCAACATGAAGTACATATTGCTCTTATGTGTTTTTCATTACTGGACGAAATGCATATTTGCATTAAAATGTTCATCTATCATTAGTCCAAAATAACTTATTGATTCATGACATGACATTACATATCTTTTTCAGCTACGAGAGAAATAAACAGCAGGGAGAGATTCCATATGCCAAGTCAAGTGAGTTGACAGAGAGAGAGAAAAGGAATCAGAGAGAGAACTGGAGGGCTGCATCCAGAGCTTACAGAGAAAGTAAAAATATGGCAAACGCTGTGTTAGACCTTACGCCGCCATCTATGGAGAACATTCCACCAGTTCTGGTTGATGTACACAAGAGCAGCCAGTTTAATGAAATGTTTGTTCACAACAATGTGTGCTGCACTTAAATGTTCTTGATGAGATTTTTATTAAAAAAAATGTTTAGGAAATGTTTGTGTTCATGAAAATTCTATGAAATTTTAATAAAATCTGGTTTAAGTCAAATTATTGTATGGAATTTATTGTTTATTGATCATTTTAAACGATAGGAGGTTTTCATATAATTTGGAGCAACCACTCATCATGTGGTGCGACCAATAATACCAAGACCTGTATTAAATTTAAAGTAAAATATAAAATTTCTGTAGCTGAAATATTAATCACTGATACAGTATGCTTAAATGAATGGTATTTTTTTAACATTTTTATCAATTTTATGCACTTTACCGGAAAGATAAGTCTGTTAACTACATTTAATAAGGGGACGGTGACATTATAGAACAAAAATATGAGATCATTATTTACAAAAACTCTAAAGAAATGCAACTACTTTGTTACTAATGACTTTATATAAAAAGAAATGTAAGCATATTAAGGAAATTAATTCATTTTAAGATAAATTACGGTCGCACCACATGACATTTTTTAAGGTCACGGCCAATTCATCTAGATGAAAAAGCACTAAAATCAAATAATTTGAAATTTTGATATGATTTTATGTGTACACAACATTCCTAATGTTTGAATAATTATAATAGATATTCTTTTTTTTTGTATTTTAAAATTGGCCTGTTGAAAATCCTTATACGTCATTGACCCACATACATATCACTTTAAACAAGCTTATTTGAGCAAACTAAAATATCAACTGGGCATTCACTGCTGCTGAGCTTGTGAGCCAGATTCCTTGTGGAATGTTTTCTATATTGCAGTGTTGCTCTCAAAGTGTTGCCTGAATTTCCCATTTTTCCTCCACAGTCAGCATGATACTTTTGCAAAGCATTACAGGCTGAACCACTGCCAGTAACCACAGATGTGCCAGTGACAAGCCAGAGCAAGCTCCCTCATTCACCCCACTGTAGCGTTGCAAACAGTGATCATGGAAAAGTATTGTGCGTGCGTGTGTGGCCGATGCGGTCAGCACTCCACCCTCACCCTCAAAATACATCATCATACACAATCACTCACTAGTGACAGAGTGGATATGTCATTACCATTGTGCATGCACTGAGAAAAACAGAGCGACTCAGACTCATAATGTACAGAATGCAGTGAACATAATGAAAACCAATAGAAAATTAAGCAGAGTTATAAATCTCATCACCATCATCATCGCAGCCTGAGTCTACAGAGGGGAAAGTTAGAAAGAGGCTATCTTTTCCTTTTCCTTTTAAGGCAACATTCCTCCCACACGAGCTGGAGCTCTGTTATGACGGAGACAAGGCACTGTGTTTACTGACACTGCAAGTCTTGACATGGTCGCAGTGCGTCCTGCAGCTCGGTGAAGTTAAAACACGGTGCTCTGCTCCATGGGAAAAAGATCATAATAACTAGGGGGACTTTTAAGCAGAACACATGTCACATCATGTCAAGTTCTCACTGACACATCAAAAGGAGTAGGAGTTGAGGCAAAGCACTTCACAATCAGGGCAAAGTCAAGAAAGCACAATCATGGATACAAGGAATAAGTGGTGCAAAAGTGACCATTGGTCTGAGTGATGCTTGTCATGCACGTACTTATCTTTGCCGATTGTTTCAAAGTCTTTCACCACCACACTGATGAATGAGGATGAATCCAGGGAGGAGCCTTTCAGATCGAATTCGAGCCTCTGCAGGACAACGACAGGGACAGGATTAGTTTCAACTAGTTTCAACTGTAATAACAGCTCGCTGGTCATTAATCGTTCCCTATGAAGCATTAACTGAAATCATCACTTACTTCATTCCACACAGGATTCAACTCGTTATCAATCGCTTTGGTTTTCTTCTTTTCATCTGTAACCACAAAGGAAAATATATTTTACTGGCACGAGTCATATCGAGAGGGAATCAAAGGGTAATTTGCACAAAGGAATCAAATATACTAAAGTTATTATAAATAGATAAATGAAGCCACAGCCCTCTGTACAGAAGTATTGTTTTGACCTTATAAGGATGCAGACTTTATATGCTGCTGTATTTGAAAATCATGAGGATGACAGAAACATATGAAAGTTTGATAGGAACTGAAACAGTGTGCGCATCTACTTGATCGAGCACACAGCAGTTTACAGAGGAGGAAATAAAAAAAGGTTTAAGTCAATTTGATCTCTCACCTCTGAAGGTCACCGCAGCTATTGGATCTGGGTTTCCAAGTCTCTTTTTGGGGATCCCACTGGCGGACTCCACAATGACCCGCAGCATTTTTCACGTAGGGTCCAAGTTTACTCGCAGAAAGAAAACATGTTCCGCTGCTGCTGCTGTGGCTCAGGGAGTTTACTCTCAGGAGGAACTGAGACACAGATGCGAGGAGGAGAGGAGGGCAGCTGCTCTCATGAGTCACAGCCACAGGAAGCATTCACAACCCAGAAGTGCAGAAGATTCTCATCATCTTTTCAGAAACAGTCCCTGGTCACAGCTTTGTGATCAATGTGCAGATCAACGTGTGGATTCATCCAACATCCAGGTGAACAGCCTCTCTGGTGCTGCAGCGCCTCCCAATGGCAGTATTATTAACGCCTCCTCTGCCTGCTGATGTTCACGCTAACATTGATGTCACCGGTGTTGTGGAATAATAATAAAATAATAAAACAACAGTCTCATCTCAGATCAGATTGTTTCACGTGGCCACCAGCATTAAAATAACCAGAGAAAAGTAAAACAACTAATTAATAATTGACTAATTCAGAATAATGATTTTTTTATTATTATTCTATGAATGCTGAAGATGAAGGTAGGATATTTATTCATGATTCTTTTATTGGTATCTTCTCTTTTGTCTGGTTTGTTTTTACTCGTTTTCTTTTCTTCTTCTATGTTTTTTTATTGTAGTGATGGACTTTCAGTGCTTGCTTTGGCTTTGTGTATGAATCTGTATAAAAAACCCTAACCTTAAATCTACATTGAAACGATTTAATACCGTTGGTTCAAGGACCTTTACGTGATTTATTATCAAGCATAATAATAATAATAATAATAATGATCAGAATCATAATAATCATAATAATCATAATCACAATAATTATAATAATAATGAAAAACAAACTAATATCTGAATTAATATATGTGAAAATTCCGAGTTGTCTGGAACGCAGCATTAACACAACTGACTGCTGACGGTTGCCATTGCCAGGTGTCTGCTGCAGAAGAAGTGTTAGCATAGCTTAGCTTAGCATTCACTTTATTTAACTTAGTGATACATTTTATTTTTGGTAAGTTGTGAATGTGTTTAGATTTTAACGTCTATTTAATTTGACCAAGAACTTAAGCTACCAGCTACTGAGCTAACATCCCTGTTTAAACCTGTGTTCACTCCAGCTAACATTAGCTAGCTAACATTAGCTAGCTTAGCTAACCACACGAGGTGCTGCTTTCTCTATGGACGTTAATGGCTGATAAAAAAAACTGCTGCCAAGTACCAACAGTGACAATGACCCTGTTTTTGTTGAATAATATATTATTACTGGCTGAGAAAACCCAGTATCCAATGTCCATCTACATCCAGCTAGTGTGTGTGTATTGGTTGAATGTTGCTAATGCTAGCAATTCTTACCTTTCACCAGTAGAGAAAATGAATTAAACTGAGCCATGATCATGCTACCCAATCTGTACCATTGTGGATAATAAGTAGATAATTCCATGTTTTCTGAGTACTGGGCCGTGTTGGGCTTGAGCCACTAAATTCAAAAGTTGCTGTTTCAAATGTTTCTACTGAACATTTTAATGCCAACACCTCAGGGATCATGTTAACATAGATTTGTTAACATAACATAGTGGACTTTTGAATCAAAGCCTCGCTGACACAGGTGATTGGTTTGCTATTTTCAAAATCTAAAAGCAAATGGATTTGAGCCACTTCAACAGTTTTCTGTTTTAAATTGTGTGCCTCTCGCTGTCTAAGATGTGTTGTGTTTGTGTCCGTCTCTCGTAGCATTTGTGAAGAGGTGACAGAGATGGCAGCTTCTAAGTGTAAAGGTTTCGTCAGGAAAAAGCGCAGCTCAGAGTTTGACATGGTTGTAAGCAGCCTGAGGAAGGAGAACGCCTATCTGAAGAAGAGCCTGGCCGAGTTATCTCGCCAGCATTGGGATCATTACAGGCTAGTGGAGGTAAACTTGCTCAAACATTCAGTCTTAACTACTAGTTAACTCATGTCAGTATAAACAGCTCTTACTGTAAACTCCATGTTATGGTGTTTCCAGTGAGCGCTGTGTGCAGTGATTGTTTCAGTGTTTGATGTACTCTTTCCTCTGTGTCTATTTGCAGAGATTACTGAATCTTGACACTGTGAAGCTGGACAAAGACAAGAAGACTGCTTTGCCATCAGAGCTGAATAAGAGAGGAGAGAACGTGACAGACGCGGTGAGTACGGAGAGAGTGTCTGGTTCCGCCAGAAAAGTTGAACAAATTGAGACGAGGCTTGTGAGCATTTCAACTAAGTGTCAATTTTTTAAAAGCAAGTTGCCAGGAAGAATGTACAGTCGGGCTCATTTAAAAAAAACAAGTGACTGAATATAAGCAAGAGTCAAAATTCACAATATGTACTAGGTTATGGAAATCAAAAAAGTTTTTTTTTTTAAATAAAAGTGTCTCCTACAATTCAATATATTTAGCACCTAAACCATTATAGTGTTAAATGCTATGCAATAAATAGATATTTGGATTTGTCATTATAGAAAAAAGCCTCAAGTGTCTCAATAAGCCATGACGGTTTTGTAGTGAGCCAGCACAAACAATACCAGGAACCCTGAAAAATTTATGGGATTTAGCATTCATCGCTTTTAGCATTTATAACTGTGCTTTACTTTCTGCAACAGGTAAAAATGTCTTCTTGTTGTGTTGCTGCTTAGGGGGTTTAATTTGTCTCTTGCCTTCTCTGTCCCACTAGATGGCAGCATTTGTTTATAAATGTCTGTTTTGCATTTAGAGGTGGCAGAGGTCCCAACACATTGACATTCTAACTCCTGTGTTTGGGTCCTTTATTGTGACATGTCACGATGCCATAAAATATACTGTCATTTATCTGCATACACTATGTGTAAGGGTGTGTTGTATTTTATTGTTTTCTATTAGGACTTCAAGTCGGATGAAGAGGCCTCCAGCACCAGAGTCACAGAGCTCCAGAATCAGCTCAGAGATGTAAGCACTTTGTTGTTACTACACAGCTTGACAGGCTCTCTTCCGTTTGTATTTTTCAATCAACACCAAATCCACCTTTCTGTATTTTGTGTTACTTTTTAGTTTCTACTTTGTGTCCATTTGTTGGTCAGTAAGGCCGTGAGCTTGTGTGCAGAGTGAATGTCTTGATGAATGTTTGTGCACTGGGGCCATCCCACTGGCACAACTCTGTTTCTTTCTGTCTCCGTTTTGTGCTTCTCATTCTTTTTATTCAATCCCTGGAGGCCTTGGAGAGGAACAAGCAGTGGCTGGATTATGACCAGCACAGAGATGCCTATGTGAGTGCCATTATGGGCAGAATGTCATGGCAGGAGAAGCAGCTGAACGAAGCCAATCTGTCTTGCTCAAAGAAGCACAATGAAGACCATTCAGATGGTGAGCCAGAGGGGCAGTGGGCAGTGGGAACTCAACACTGGGGCAACAAAGGGCAACAGACTGTCACAACAAGTTTTTTAAGATATCTAGATTACACTGGCCTAGCCTGCTGCATGGCAGGATATGCAGCCCTGCACTGCATTTTCAAAACTGTGTTTTAATACGACATTGTGCATGTGTTAAGCTATGTCTAACATTGTTGATTGCGTATACAATTGTGTAATCTTCTACTCTTTTTAAACTATTTTTATTCACTGTCTCTCATTATAGAGAAGAAGCGAATAGTCCAGATGCAGGAGTACTATGAAAGACTCTTACAGAAAGCCAAAGATGAGCTGGAGGTGCTCAGGGAGCAGGTCAACATCACCCAACAGAACCTGACAACAACCATGAACTGGTACGTCTGCTTAATGTGTATCTATACATGGTCTCATTCAAAGTTGGAGAATGTTAGGATGTTAGTCAGCCACATGACAGAATAGTTGATGTGTAGGTGCAAGGAAAGGGAAATGGAGTTGGAGGAGCTCAAGCAGCAGCTGCAGAATACAGACTTGAGTGGAAAAAGTTCACCAGAAGTTGATCATCACTCTGAGGATGAAGTAGAAGAACTGGCAGATAAGAACAAAGACCTTGAGGACTCGCTGTATGAGGAGAAGCGCAGGGCAACCAACTCTGAGCTGCAGGTACGTCTTTATTGAATCATTTTTCTCAGCAGGAAAAATAACTTAACTTCATTATGCAAAGTAGGAAAGCCACCAAATAAAAAACAATCCTCTCTTTTCTCAGGTGAATCTCCTCCAGAAGTTTGTGTTAAATAGTCACAGTGCAGACCAGGAGAAGATTGCAGATCTGGAGCGTCAGGTACTGTATGACAGTCATAGTCACTTTGTGTGAATTGTCTTAGATTTGTTCCCCTGAGGGCTGTTGCTAATCTGCCTGCTCTTAATGATGACACAGTTTAATAACACTTTGTGGAGACTTGGCAACCTCTTTGCTTTCCTTCCAAGGGAAAGTTATTCCTCACATAAGCACATTCATTTTGAGAATTCTTGATTTATCTGAAAAATATGCCACCCAAACCTGTACCTGTTATAGCTTTGACTTCATTATTAATCTTTATTAACTAATTAATTAAGATCCAGATTTCTACACAAGACCTTGAGGATGAGAGACAGGATTGTTCACATTTAAAGAAGCAAATGGTCAGAGTCCTGAAGTTGCTGAAGAAGACTGAACGCCAAGAGACAAAAAAGACAGAGGTTGGCATTAATAGATCATTTGACTACATTTGTATTTAGCATTAGTGATGAAACTCAAAGCTGCAGCTATTGATTTTTTTAAACTCTGGGCCAGAGAATTAGCCAGAAAACAAAGCACTGATATATCACCTTGTAAAGTTGTTATGGGGAATGTGGGAAACTATTGTTTACACTGACATATGCAAGTCCAATATTCACTGCCCTTTTTGCTCTGTTTGGATCTCCCCTAACTCCTGAGGGCAATATCTGACTCTTTAGCTGCTAAATGCTCAGTTTTGACCCGAAAACAGGCCTGAAGATGAGAAAAAAACAGTGTTGTTTGCTAGAAAATCAAATGAATGATCCAAAATAGGCTAAACGGCTCTTATTATCTAAGGGGATATGTATCTTCTGCATGTTTGACACTATGAACAACATCTGACTGTCAATCATTATAAAAACTTCCCACCCTCCCAGCTCTGCAGTGACTACGTGACATCCTCCACTAGCAGACTCTCGCTGAATGAAAGCCTCCTGGAGTGTCCCTGCTGCGAGCTCGAGTATCCTGTCAGTCAGTACAGAGAACTGATGAAGCACCTAGAAGCCTGTTCCGAGTGAGCTGAGCCTTGAACCTCTGCATGTTCTGCATGTTCTGCATGTTCTGCATGTTCTGCATGTTCTGCATGTTCTGCACGTTGATTTTTGAGCCACGCTGTTCAACCAGAAGTTCAAGTAAATAAAATACAGTGTTCAGTTGCAGAGGTTGTGATTCTTGCTTTTCAGCCAAGATTACAAGTTTTACAAGTCACAGATTTAATTTATTCACAACTTTATTAGTTTATGACAAACTACCTGAAAAGGTGATGACATGTTGTGTGATGCTTTGTCGAATCATGCTGCTGCAGGTCCTTGATCCTCCCAAGTTCTCACACTGTTCAAACCAGATGAATAGCTCAAAACAGCTTGTAAGTTAATCCCTCTCCAGTCCTATTTAAGGCCATGGATTAGTATTGCTAGCAAACATTATAAGGAGTTGGAGGTCTGCGCGGTGGCTGTAGGCTTTGTAATGGGAACATGACTCCAAGGGCTAACAGCTTTAGAACAATATGCCAATATGGTTTGAACACCTCTTTACCCTCTGTACATTTCATATGGAAACATTTTCATGGGAATTTAGAATATGAGCTTAACCTGTCTGAGAGCCCAGACATAACAAAAATACCCTCAGAGCATAGAAATAATACATGGATATAATACATGAAATACAAAGATAAACGGTAAACGTTTTTAAATCATTCCCTCCAGGGTTATTATGAAAAGAAAAGCCCATTTCAGGACAGACTGATCAGTTAGTGTATCACTCAAACCAGTAGTCTTACAAACAGTAAATAATAGTGAAATCCATTTAATTATATCCCTGCAGCTAATTTGAGATTTACGCAGCATTACCGTTCAACAGGTGCACTTATAAAATTAGGATTAACCCTCAGAGACGTCGCCTCAGACTCATTCAACAACAGAATAGCGTGTGTTACAATTATATCCAGAGCTCCTCAAGAAAGGATCCACAGCATCAAAGCATACAGCCGCTGAGAAAGTTGGAAAAGAACAAAAACAGACGACAGTTATGAGCATGGCCTGTAAGACCAGTGGGAAAGAGCAGAAACAATTGGGACGTTAACAGAGATACAACAAAAAGCACAATTGTGTCTGAAGCCGTTCATACCCAACTGGATGAAGGTATAAAACTGCCCTCTGGAAGATGCTTTCACACCAAATGTGATAACTTTGTTGAATATGCCTTGTTGCATATTCAACCACGATTCCCACTAAACTACAATTGTTGCCTGTGCTGTTATTAAAAAGTAATGGACTGATTTTCGTGGCACTTGGTGGAAGGGTGGGATTGGAACCATTAACTTTTGGAGCAGATTTGTTCAAGGAGGGTGACATCCAGGACATTTCCTTGACTTCTCTGAAAATAATTCATTCATTAAAAGAATCAGGCATGTGTGTACCTTATGCAACATTATGAGTGTTTGCGATTCTGGTTAATTCTTATATTTATTGTGATTTTCTGTGTTTTAAAACCTGAGAATATCAATACAAATAAAGAAGATGAAGTTGAAATAAACAACAAAAGTAATAATAGGATTAAATTTATGCTCAACTACACAGCATGGGATTGTAATATTTGACTTCCATTCATGCAGCAGCTGGAGCAAACAGCATGTAAAGGGTTAGTCACCACCCTTCATCCCTCCTCCTCCTCCTCCCTTTCTGTTGTATCACTTATCAGCTTCTCTTTCCCATTCATTTTATCAGGCACCCAGTGAACTCAGTCTGCACCTTAGATCCAAATACCTTTTCAGCCTCTATGGATATTGACCCTCACGCTCACTTACTCCACTTGAGAAACTTCACTTATTTTTCCTTCTTCTCTGAGTTGCACCACTCTGATCATGCTGCTGCCACTGCTGTCGAGACTGTGGCCATCTCCACTGTGTTCCTGGTCTCCGTGGCAGCAAACACGGGAGCTGCAGCCTTGGTAACCTGGGAACGCAGACTGCTGGCCAACAAGACCATCCTGACCCTCAACTTGTTTGTGGCCGACCTGCTGTTTGTCAGCATGATCCCATTGATAGTGGCAGTGCGCTGGACCGTGTCCTGGACGCTGGGGTTCACGGCCTGTCACACCGTGCTGTATGTCATCTGTATGAGCGGCTCCGTCACCATCACCACCCTGGCCTCCATCAGCGTGGAGAGGGTCCAGGCGATCCTTCGGATGCAGACTGCGCCCACTCTGAACCCCAGGATGGTGACCGCCACCCTCATCTTCATCTGGGCCTTCTCTGCACTCACTGCTTTACCCCTCAGCCTCTTCTTCACTGTGGTGGAAGTTGATTTTCCTGAGCAGGTATCAATGAATTCAATTGAAGTCAATGAAAGGAAAGTTCCACACTTAGTCCCTGTTATTAATGGATGCTTTCTTGTATATTTTCACTGTTTCCACACAGGAACGTCTACACATCTGTACTCTCAAGTGGCCTGACTCCACAGCAGAGATTGTGTGGAATATATCCTTCACCGCCCTGTGCTTCCTTCTCCCAGGACTCATTATTGTGGTCAGTTACAGCAAAATATTACAGGTGGGTTTATTGTGCTCTTTAACTGACAACAGGAAGTGTTGGAAGGGACCACTGAAAGGGTGACGGCCTTTTTAAGATCATGGAATCCCAGCTACTTTTTTAAGGAATAATGCTTTCTGTGCTCTTACAGTGAAGTGTGGAAAGATGCTAACATCTGTATGTCTGTAAGTAACTGACAGGATGTGTTATGGTTCAGTGAAGTATCCAATAAAACAATTGATGTGGATCTGGATCAGGGGGTGGAACCAGGATTTAGTTTTTACTTCCTTAACATTGTGAGATAGGGCATTTTTTTAAATAATTCTCCTTGATTTCTCAGAAAATAATTAATGGATCTTGATGGATATTAGCTTCCTTTTTCTTCCTTTTTAGTGTCACTGGGATGTTGCACAAAAACAGTATCCATGTTTTCGGTGGTGATAATGATTATTCAATATTTAAAACGCATTTCTCCTTCATTTGTAAAACTGTGAAGAAAGCAGCACTAACATTTCACGCCAACAGACTCTGACCTTCCTCTTTGTTCCCTCTGTATTAGTCATGTCACAGTCATTGTGGCAACAGACGTGCGTGTGCTTTATTAATTACTGAAGCTGAAAATAGGACGAATGTGTGTGACCTCAGAGCTTTGCATTATCAACTGTCAATATTACACAGGACAAGCAGTCCTAGCAGTGAGGACATTAACATGATGCAGACAATGGAGAATGATACTGAGGAGCCACACATTGATTTTAGCTCTGAGATAAATGACCTCACGTCCTCTGTGTAAATCCTCATGTAGATCACTCAGGTCGCATAAATGGCTTCATCTCATATATCATATAATGTCACAAACGACAGAATGCCAGTTTTATGTTAATATTGTTTTATTTGTATTGCAGATTGCTAAAAGTTGCAGGCGAAGACTCCAAACCCGAGATAGTCCACTCCCAGTTGGCGAGTCTCCCGAGTACCACGTCTCCCGCCAGGATATGAAGCTCTTCCGCACTCTCCTGGTCCTCGTCTTCTCCTTCCTACTCATGTGGAGTCCCATCTTCATCAACACCTTCGTCATCCTGGCCAGAAACTTCCTCGGTCACCTGCACGTCTCCTCGACCGTGTTCTTCTGGGTGATGACGTTCACACTGGCCAACTCGGCTCTCAATCCTATTCTCTACTCGGTGTGCCAGTTCAAGAACGGCTGGCGAAAGCTCTGCTGTGGCTCTGCCGTGGTGCCACTGAGGAGAGACACTTAATACTGGCCTTAAACTTTATACACCTTGGACACTCTTTTCTAATGGTTGCTACGCTCCTGAGCTGGTGCATTCAAACTGAAAGACATTTCAAAGCATTAACACTATAAAGACATTAATTTAATAATAAATATGTTTAAAACAGTTTTGCTATTTTCAGTTCTTTTATCAGTCTACAAAAAATATTTTATTATCTGAACTACTCCTTAGTCAGCGAAACTAATAATATTTTTCATTAGCGTTTTGAAAATATCGTAAGTAAAGATGTTCAGAACCTGGTAGCAAATTAAAACATATAATTTAGTTACGTCATCTCCGTCTTTTGTCATCTGCAGGAGGAGAGAATTTGTGTCTCACATACTAACACGTGGCTGTTTGCTTGCCAACAAGAGTAATTAAACTCCAGGCAGCAGTAAACAATCTCCCTTAATCCTATCAATGGTTAAATGTAGCTGCTGTCTGACAGAGGTGGCCCAGCAGAGCCCTGCAGGCTGATGAGATAAACACTCCAGTCTCGCTCTGGAGGAGCGGCTGGAGATGATTTCTGAAATGAGGAACCACACTTCAGTCATTCATCTGATGTGACCAGCTGGTGAATAGTTATTTCAACTTGCCAGGTGTCACCATATCATAACAGTTCCTCTGTGAACTATGATTCCTCAGATCACAGATAACTGACCCTAACCCTAGACAGGAGATTTTCAAATGTCTTCTCATTCCATAATCTCTAAATTCGTCTCAGACACCACTAAAACGTAGCTTTTTAACAAGTGGTCCCTAGCTCCTCTTCACCTGGTGTTATTGTTTTATTATTATCCTAATCTCCTTAATTTACAACCCGTCTTTCCACTATATAATATTGGCTACTTTTTAAATGTTTCAATAGCTATTTGGATCCAGGGACTCCTTTTCACTTTTTTAAGGATAATTCATGGATCTTGATGAAAGAAGTCAGGCATGTTTGGGTGGCTGATGTTTATGAGTGTGTGGAATTTGGTGCAGATCCAAATAAAAATCCAGACCCAGTGAATTTAAATGTGGTGTCATAAGGGGACTGCATGGGCCTTCTGAGTTCCCCCTCTATTGTGTTATGGATGTTATTGTGTATTTTGAGAAGAAATGAACCACTGATCAAAATATCTTATGATGAATTATCAGGACATCCCACCAAGAATGTTTCCAGTCTTTCTCCCTGCCCTCCTCTACACTGCAGGTCAGACTGCAGGCCATCATTCCCTGTGATGGGATTTGCCCCTCTAAAATGACAAGTGGCTGGATTTACAACTTAAGAAAGCTCTGGGGCTTTATGACTGTTGCGTCACTGTTATTAGTGTCCCCTAGGATCCCCTTACCCAGTAAGCCACTCACTACCTTCTGTTACCAGGGAGAGGGTTGGTGCTGCAGCTTTGGTCCTGTGTGCACTGAGGAGGCTGGGAAATGTCACAGTAGGGTCTGTTTCTCCTGGAGGGAACCTTATCTGTGTTGCTCTGCTCCTCCTCCATCCAGCTGTACCCATCTGAGGGGAGCATCTCTCTAACCTAACCCCTACCCCCCTCCCGTGCAGTCGGGATCGTTCATCCAAACTCGGACAGGATGGCAGACAAAGACACTGTAGAGAAGTTCCTCGACAACAATCCTGAGTTTGCAAAGGAGTACTACGAGAAGAAAGTCAAGGCAGATGTGATCACTGCTGCTTTCAACAACCAGGTGCAGGTCAAAGACCCGTCCTCTTACAAGGATGTCAGCACCATCCAGGAGGCCGAGTTCATATTCGAGCTCATAAAGGAGATGGATGGCACCAACCAGATGGAGAAAGCCCTGCATAAAGTCCTCCAGAGGATTGCTCTGCTGATCCAAGCCGATCGCTGCAGCTTCTTTGGCAACAGGTCTCGCAATGGAACCCCTGAGCTGTGCACGATCCTCTTCGATGTGACGCACAATTCTCCGTTTGAGAAGAATTTCGTGAACCCCAACGTAGAGATTGTTTTCCCCACCGACATGGGAATTGTTGGATGGACGGCTCACTCCAAGAAGCCCCAGAATGTTGCTGACGTAAAGAAGGTGAGTGAGGCAAAGGTTAAACACAACCACACTATGTTATCTCTGCAGACATACGCTGATGTTTAGCCCAAAGTGTGAAGACTGATGAATGACATTCTGATGGACCAATGAAAATGCATTTCAGATATTAATATCAATTTATCACTGTGTAATAACATATTACTGCAGCTACACGTCAAAGTACAATAACTAATTTAAATGCAATCTTGTCAGAACATTTCTGTTGGAGTGATTCTCATGCTAATTTAAGATAAGATAATACTGTAGATAAGATAAGATGATACTACATAAGATGAGATAATACTTTAGATAAGATAAGGTGAGATATTCCAATGGGAAAATGTGCCATATTGCAGCAATAAGGTGGTAACAAAATAAAGGCTCCATTTAAAAAATAAATACATCAGTAAACATGCATTATAAACATAAGGAAATATAATGTTTGTAAGTTAACCAGTTATGTAATGGTGCTAATAAATCATACTGCAGCATGCACGACTGAAGTTTGGATCTGTAATATTTAAACTCCATCCTGTCTTTAGTACTCAACCGTAATAACTCTCCTGTGTTTTTTGTGCGGTGTTTTTCAGGACTCTCATTTCAGTGACTTTGTGGACAAACAGACCAAATACACCACAAAGTGCATGATCACTGCTCCCGTCATGAACGGAAAGGAGCCGATCGGTGTCATCATGGCTCTCAACAAACAAGGTGCCGCCGAGTTCTCCAAGAAGTGATTCTTTTGCTACAGCTCTTCAACAAATATATGAACTTTGCTTCCGTGGTCATTCTCCAAGCACACAGTGCTTACATGTGGGATGTAGAGTCCAGGAGAAGCCAGGTAAGACAACATGGTAATGAGTCCTCTTTTCTTTTTTCTGACACGGTCGTTTTCCAGCCTTTCCTGAGTGGTTCTTTGTTTCCCTGCCACCTGTAGGTGCTGCTGTGGTCAGCCAGCAAAGTGTTTGAGGAGTTGACAGACATTGAGAGGCAGTTTCACAAAGCCCTGTACACAGTGAGGACCTATATCAAGTGTGAGAGATACTCTGTGGGACTGCTGGACATGACCAAAGAAAAGGTGTGTAGAGGAAAGTCAAGAGAAAAGATGAAACCTCAATGAGAGGTTGTTTTACTTTAACTGCAAACAACCTGTCTGAAGCTGCCTGTGCCTCAGCGTTTAGATGAATGGATAATAACACATAGTGACGTGATTATGGCCTTTTCCTCACAAGGAATTCTACGAGGAGTGGGCAATCAAACTTGGAGATCAGGAGGCATACAAGGGCCCTAAGACCCCGGATGGCAGAGTAAGTCCAACACTGGGTTTGTTATCGTTACATTATTCCAATGCACCAGTATCTGAACATTTTAAAGAGATATTTCCAAACACTATTATGTTCTAAACTTTCAGGAGATCAGTTTCTACAAGATTATCGACTACTTGCTGGAAGACAAAGAGGAGATTAAAGTTATCCCGTAAGTATCATGATGTAATGCAGCACTGGTACCATTCTTGTTTATGCAGGTTTATTTTCCTTTTTGTGGAGTTTAATTGCTTTTCCAATCTGAGTTTCTTACTCCTGTGTTAACTCACAGTGGCCCTCCTGCAGACCACTGGGCTCTGGTCAGCGGACTCCCGTCCTATGTGGCTGAGAATGGAATGGTAAGTTCCACATGGGTGTTAATATATGTAGTGCAAATACCTCAAGTTCAATAACTTCCCACAATGGTCTGCCCAAACTTTAATTTCCTTTTTTGTTTCTTCTTTCTTTTTTACATCTCCCAGATCTGCAACATGATGAACGTTGCTAATGACGACTACTTCGCATTTCAGGTCAGACGCTCTTCACTGACGCCTGATCACATCAGTCTCTTCTATTAAGTTCTCTTTGTTTATACAACATCATGTGGTTTGGCTCATCCGACAGAAAGAAGCGGTGGATGAGTCTGGGTGGGCGATCAAGAATGTCCTCTCGCTCCCTATCGTCAACAAAAAGGAAGAAATTGTTGGTGTTGCAACTTTCTTCAACAGGAAAGATGGAAAACCATTCGATGAGAATGATGAACAAATCACAGAGGTATGAAAATTGGCTCAAACTCTTTTTTTAATCTTGTTCGTTATATTGTTCCCATAATGTCATAATGTATCAATTTATTTGTTTAATTTCTAAGTTAAATATTTTTTTCAGTGTATTTGTTAATTTATTGTCATAATTTAACTATGACATATATCTCGTTTTGAAGAAAGAGGTAATCATTTAAACTGCAGAGTGATTTGAATGGGTTTGTCCTCAGGCGCTGACCCAGTTCCTGGGCTGGTCCACTCTGAACAGCGACACGTACGACAAACTGAACAGGTCTGAGTGGGGTAAAGATATTTCCCAGGAAATGCTCATGTACCAGTCAAAGGCGACGCCGGAGAACGTGCAGACCATTCTGGTGAGCTGCTCCCACACTTGCTCCATGAGATCCAGATCCATGAGATATTTCTGCATAGAGTCTAAAATCACAGATCTGTAGTTTGACATTTGTTTTAACGATCATTTCCCTTCAGAACACTCAGGAGAAGTTTGGCTCCACACCTGAGGACTGCGACCAGAAGGAGATGTACAAACTTCTGGTGCGTGCTGTGACTCTGATGTTCTTAAAGATAACAATGCTTCTCATCATAACCTCTGGTTGTTGGTTGGTGGTTGTGATGCCACACCGACTGTTTGCACTGTGTTTCCACCGTACAGCGATCCAACATCCCTGAAGCCAACATCGTGGAGCTGCGTGAGTTCCGATTCAGTGACTTCCCCCTGTCGGAGTTAGAGCTCATCAAGTGTGGAATCCGCTGCTTCTTTGAGCTGGGCGTGGTGGAGAAGTTCAAAGTCCCAGCTGAGGTACAGTATACGTTAGACAGGAAGTGTTTTCCCTGATCCACTTCTTGCAAAGAATCATCGTTGCCATCTTTGTGGAATCACTTTTGACCTGCAGATCCTGACTCGTTGGATGTACACCGTTCGCAAGGGATACCGAGATATCACCTACCACAACTGGAGGCACGGCTTCAATGTGGGACAAACCATGTTCACGCTGCTGCTAGTGAGTCAGACGTCTCTTTATATGTACGTCTCTTATTTCTGTCATTCATGCTTTGTGTTGACTTGACACAGGTTTTTCCTCCTCTGCTTTTCAACAGACAGGTAAACTGAGGAGGTATTACTCGGATCTCGAGGCCTTTGCCATGGTTGCTGCTGGATTCTGCCACGATATTGACCACAGAGGAACCAACAATCTCTACCAGACAAAGTGAGAGTTAGTCGGTCTTTGCTCGTGACTTCAGTGTCGAATTGATGCTGAGGAACTGAACTGAACTCATTTGTTGTGTCTTTTCTTCGGTGGATTTTCGCAGGAGTTTATCCCCACTGGCAAAACTGCACAGCACCTCAATTATGGAGCGGCATCATCTGGAGTACAGTAAGACTCTGATGGAGGATGAGGTGGGTCCTTAAAGTGTTCACATTTCTGTGTGTTTTGAAATAAAGTGCTGTTCTCTCACTTTGCTCTTCTGCTCTCTTTCATAGAACCTGAATATCTTCCAAAACCTCCAGAAGCGTCAGTTTGAAACCGTGCAGCATCTGTTTGAGGTTTGCATTATTGCCACTGATCTCGCACTTTATTTCAAGTAAGTAACAAAAGTATTTATAACTTTTAATGCCTGCTAATGATAATCCAGGACTAAATATCTGAAACATTTCTCGTCTGTCAGGAAGAGAACCATGTTCCAAAAAATCGTGGAATTCATGGAGGGGATTCCGGAGGAGAAAGACAAGATCAGCCACATCTCCAACAATGCAACCAGGAAGGAGATTTTGATGTAAATTACTCATGACACACCGGAGAAAATCCACTGGAATGCAATTGGCATTTCACCATTTCTATAGCTCCGTGTTGATGCTCTCGGTGCAATTCAATCATCCTTGAATGTATTTTCTGCAGGGCAATGATGATGACAGCTTGTGACCTGTCAGCCATTACAAAGCCATGGGAGGTTCAGAGCAAGGTGTGTTCGCTTCTCCAGCCCTGTGACATCATCACAAAGCATCGTTCACATGTCATTGCTTTTATTCATTTATTTTTTATCGTGATCATAGGTCGCTCTGATGGTGGCCGCAGAATTCTGGGAGCAGGGAGACCTCGAGAGGACAGTTCTCGACCAGCAGCCTATTGTAAGAGGAACTTGATCCATTGTAATGATGTCTGCATTTTTATGTTGTAGTAATAATAGCAATAATAATCATCTCCTCTTCTTCGGTCAGCCCATGATGGACAGAAATCATTCTGCCGAGCTTCCCAAGATGCAGTGTGGTTTCATCGATTTTGTCTGCTCCTTCGTGTACAAGGTACCATACACACAACTTCAGCATATTTGGCTTAGAAACAAACGTGTGTGTGTATTTGTTTGTGTTTGAACTTGATGCTGCTTTTCTCACACAACCACCTTATGTGTATCTGATGGTTTGCAGGAGTTTTCTCGATTCCACCCAGAGATCACACCCATGTTTGACGGGCTGAATATAAACAGGGGCCAGTGGAGAGCTCTCGCCGACGTCCACGAGGCCAAGATAAAGGCCATTGAAGATGAGAAGAAAAAGCTGGAGGGCGGAGGCAATGAAGGTGAGCGCCAACATGTTGCTACACTCCAGATGCTCAGTCGGTATTTACATTGTCACTCACTATCTTTCTCATTTGTTCTTTTCACAGGTCAAGATGCTGGGAAGTCAAAGACATGTGCGATCTGCTAGACATCCAAGACCTCGCAAAGTATTTATGGATGTTTTTCTGCATGTGTATTTGTACAGTGTGTACGTGCATGAGCACGTGTTCACAGATGAGGGAATTGTAATGTGCAAAAATCCTCAAATCATTATTTTTGTATCCTGTAATGTACAGTTCTTCAGAAAGCAGCACAGCTGAGTCACATACGAATGTGACAGTATGAAAACAGACATTTAACAAATTCTTGTAAATACAAAAAGCTCCAGTGAACTGAACTTGCCATCTTTACAAAGAGTGAATGTCTTCATTCACTTGGGAATATTTATACTAAATATAATTGAAGAATATTTATGTGAATAGAAATATTAGGCTGCAGTTGCAATGCAGTTTGAACTGTTACATCAGAATATTTTTGGAATATAAACTACAATAAATGATCTTTTGTTGTAGTGGAAAAAGATGAATAAATAAAATGAGTAGTTCCCTTTTTTAAACTTGGAAGTAGCACCAAGAAAATATCAAGCATACGTCCACGGCAAATGGTTGGAAGATGTAAGAAGATTTGACAGAATTGGATTTGTTATAAGCCACAAGGCTTTCCCTTTTAAGTCGCCTGCTTACATAAAGTAAAAGCACGGCTCATAAGTCAGCGTGTCCAGAGTACATATGGCACTGGAAGAAAGGGGTCAGCCGGAAACACTGTGCAGCACAAGTCAGCATGTACAGGAGAAATGACTTGTTTGACTGAAACGTCGTATTTACCATGTGATTATGTTGTGATTTCTTGAAATAAGAAGATGTATTTTTCCAAAATCCCATCCCACACTCTACAGAGAGTCTGTGACAGGACAACGTCATATCCTGTTTTATTCTGGTGTCTGTTTGCATAAGACCTTGCAAAGAAATTTGACTCTGTCATGCAAATATAACTTTAAAAAATTAAAATAAAAAGTGCAATAGCAACAAGTGTAATACATGATTGCAAACATGTCAATAAAGTTTATTTTCAAATCATGTCTGGTTTGTGCCTTTTTGTTGTATTTGACACATTCTGAGGTCAAAATATTAATTTTGCCTTTGTTTAGTTGAATTTTTTTTCCTTTGTCTCTCTCGCAGCCTCATTGACTTCAGGACTCACCCACATGTAAATGTTGCTCACCTCTGAGATCAGCTCAGGGGAGGTTTAGCCAAAGAGGACTGACCAAACATCATCTCCTAATCAACCGCTAACAAGCTTACAAGAGACCTGCATTACTGAATTACTGTATCAGCTTGTAAAGCAGTTGGGACCAAAACAGTTAGACCATAACAAATATATCAACTCCACTTCGTTTAAATATCTGTCACGTGTTTTTAAATCTTTTATGACATTTAAAAAATATATATATTTCTTCATTTCTGTGTTGTTTATTAGTATATTATTTTGTAAACTTTGATTTAATAAAGCGCTTTGTATGTAAAGATATGATTACATTTTAAAAGGGAAATATTTATTTACCCCTCAGTGATATGAATGAAAGATATTGAAATAGAAAATATTTTATTTATTTACTGTTTATTTATCCTTTTTTAACCAGGAAGGTCCCAGTAGGAGACAATATCTCTGCCATGTACAACCAATGAGTGAAAGATTACAATTGTTAAGTTGGTAATAACAATGAATGAATACATTGTGTGACATGACTATAAGAACATTCTTAAGAACAGGAACTGTTCAGATTTCCAATGTAAATTCAAACTTATTTTTATTTGCTTTCAGTGTTTGTGCTTCACAGTTAAAGCCAATCCCTCAGTTGTTCCCTGCAGTGGAATGAACATTTCTTGTGTTGGGTAAGGATCACAATATCATCATGTGTATTTTGTGTCACTGCCATATCCTTTCTCGTATGATTGGCTCAGGCAGGTGACTGACAGGTGGCGTGCAAACCTATTTTGTACATACAAGAACCAAGGAGCATCTCAGTTACAAAAGCCCGGGGGCCATGTCACAGCGGGTAAGCCAGCTTTGTGGACTGACAGGGCTCCTTAAGACACCAGCTCGGGCCAGAGGTCAACGTGTAAAAACAAGAGTGTAGGCGCCAAACGGCCTGATTCCCCATGAGACCAGAGCAGCAGGAGGGTCGCCATACCATCATGTTTGTGTTGTATGGCAAGAATGTTGATTTCCATTTGGATCACAGTTCATTTAAATTTAAATAATCACAAAGAGAATTCAAACAGAAGACGTTTTTTTTTTTTTAAAGCTGACAGCTCATAAAACAAGCTCTTCCTTGTAGTAGCTCTACACTGCCTCCTAGTGGGAAGATCTGGCCACGAGGGAGGACTGTGAAAGATTGACCAACCCGAGCAAATAAAGACTGAGTGGAGCCAAAAGTCTTTTTAGCTAGAAAAGACACATATAACAAAGCCGAGCAAAGTAAAAATGCTCAAATATTGTTTATTAGTTCGAGAAAATAAGCAAAAAAAGGTGCGGAAAGTTCCTTCAAATGTCAGAAACACCATGTCAGCTGTGGCCAAATACTTGCTGGACAGTGTGTGTTCTATTCTGCTTATGAATGATGGCATTTATGAGGCACAGACAAGACCCCATCATCTTTCCGACCAACAATAATATCCAGTGTTCTCCGTTTATGCCGAGAGCTGCCTGAGAAAAACAAGACTTCTCCTTCCGTTCCAAAAATCTCCATAGCCACATTTCTCCTCTTGGTTTTTCCCTCTTCTCCTTCACTTTATCTCTCTCGCTGCAGGTGAAGGCTTTTATTCTTCCATCCCTGCCTTTGTCACAGCTTCCACATCACGACCCTGCTCCTCCTGATGCTTTCATTTAACACAGACAATACGAAATGGTGTATAGCTAATCACATCAGGGACAGGGAGACTGCAGGGAGCCAGAGTATATTTATTCAGGGGGCCTTTTTAAAAAGCTTTCTGCACATGTTTCTTCCCAGAAGGCGTCTGACGCATGCATGCAGGCCTGCCAGGCACAGTGAGTAAACATATTAATCGTATAACTCTGCAGGGATCAGAGAAATTAGACTGTGAGGAGGACCTTATAGGGCTCCCTGGAGACTGCAATAAAACTGGGAGGGCAATATATAAAAAAAATAGAAAGGAGCATGGCCTTATCTGATGTGGCTGTGTGGGGTGAAGTGAGCATGATGTCATGCAGGATAGCAGGGAGGCAATTTTGTTAACCTGTCCTTTGTCCGTGAGGGGGTGTACTGGGGGTTATTTGACCGAGCAGATGTCAGGATGACAGAGGGCTTCCCCACACCCCTCCATCACATCTCTGCATCCTCCAGTCGCCATGGAAACCGCGCACAAACCAGGAAATAAACCCCACAAATGTGCCAAATCACGGGGACCTATTTAATGGCTTTAATAAAGCTACACTCGGGCTTTGTGGTGCAGCCTGAGGTGAAACCCAGAGCCAGTGGTTGCAGCTGTATTTCCTTTATGACTGTAAATTTCTTCCCCCAGCGGGTTTCCCACACCCGCTGCTCCCCGCATAGAAAGCCCGTGTGCGTCTGCGCCGCGTAAACGCAGCCAGCAATCCGCTGGCTCATGTCCCCGCTTCTTTTTTTTTCACTCCAGCAGCTGATTCACGAAAAATTACACAATTCCGTTGCGTGTGTTGGGCGGGATCCTTCCACTGAGCTTGGCGGGGCGAGTGCGACGCTCGCTGAAAAAATCACAGGCCCCTATAGGCGTGGTTTTGGATGGAGATGCTCCGTCTGCTCCCGCTGGGATACCCACCTGCCAGCTGGTGTTGTCTCGAGCTCGTGCAACCACAGGCGCGCGTTTGATTAGATTTAACATTTGGATCGAGGTGTGTAGGTTTGTTCTCTAAGGGGGGGTGAAGTGTGGAGTAGTTGCGGCGCTGTGGACGCACGGGGCGCACGGTTTAATCACCTCCAGAGAGGCGGCGGTGGCGCACGGCGCTTGGAGATAAACACGAGCGGACAACGCGTCGCTTTGGCCTCCAGGCACCAAGAGAAGCAGCAGAGACACAGGCAGCAGCGGCGGCAGCAGCAGCAGCAGCAGCGGCGGTGGTGGTGGTGGTGCTGGTGGAAGAAGGAACCAGAGCCGAGACCCCTGGTTCTGGCGCACGGCTGTCGTTCGTGCCCGCAGCGCCCCGCAAGGATGGAAAACACACGCAGGATGCGCAGGAGATCGCCCCTGCTCGGTTTACTGGTGCTGGCGTGTGTTCTACTCGTGGCGGAGAGTAAGAAACCCAAACAGCCGCGCTGCCCCTCATCGTGCACATGCACCAAAGATAACGCGCTGTGCGAGAGCGCAGGACTGATCCCTCGCAGCTTCCCCCTGGATGTCATATCTCTGTAAGTCCCATTTATCGCTGGTTTATGCCTGATCTCCACACCGCTGTTTGTGCAGTCTGCAAAACGTGCTCTTCTCCAAAATGTGTGTCTGCTGCTGCACAGGATCATGCACGTCCAACTGAGCACTCTGGGACATACTGGTAATACAGGCTCTTTTTCTCTTTCCCCTCCACAGATCATTCGTCAAGTCTGAATTCACCGAGATCCCGAAGGAGAGCTTCATACACACGCCTGCCCTGCACCTCCTGTGAGAAACCTCTCCTGCTCCAGCTTTTTGTCCCTCAGTCTTTGTTGCATGCTGTCAGTCCCCTCCAGTGAGGTGATCAAACGCCATTTTTAACGTTTCAATACATCTCCTCTCCCCACCTCCTCCACTGATCATGCACACTGTGTTAGAATGGATGTTGCTCTAGCTCTTGAAATTGTCATAATCTCCATTTTACCATGTGTCTTTGCTGTGAATCCATCCACCTCCTGTCATGACATGTATCTGTGTGTATCACACTGAGCTTCATCTATGGGGGGAATCCCTTCATTTCAGGAGGGAATCCCCTCCACTCCTCCCTGTCTCATGGGGGAGAGTATTGACTGAGTTACCTTGTCCTTCAAAACAAACATGTAAGCCTGCAGGAATCCTCGTGGCGCATCGATCCCTGTCTCTGATGTATTGGAGGGGGTGTGTGGCTCTGAGGAACAAAGACAAGGGGTTTCCTTTCTTTCCTTTTTTTTCACGGTAGCTCCAAATGTGGGACAACAGCTTGTTATCCTCCCATTTCTGACCCTAGATAATAAAATATTAACTACATGCATCTCTCCACAGCCTCTTTACAGCCAATAACCTGGAATCTATAAACGAGGACGCCTTCCTCGGTCTTCCTCATCTGGAGTATCTGTGAGTATTCGACACAAACTCCTCCTGGAAGCTGTTTGTCTCCTTCCTTCCTCTTTGCGTTCACTCGTCGCCTTTTTCACAGGTTCATCGAAAACAACCAGATCAAGTCGATATCGCCACACGCTTTCCGGGGACTGAAAACCTTAGTGCACCTGTAAGTATGCGTCTATAACTTCTTGTGCAAAACATTACACGTATACGTCAGCAGAATAGCAAAAATACAAAGAACCCTTGTGTCAGTAGATAGTGTTGTCATCCAGGTGCAGGTGCAGAAAGGTGCTGACAAAGTTTATTACACAACATTTAGTGCCACATAGACATTTCTCTGGACACTGTGCAGCTGTTAATATGATTATCAAGCAAATCCGCTCACCTTCGCTGTCCAGATTAATAAAGTTTATACGCTGAAGGCCTTTTAAATACACATTTGCTTTGCAGCTTTAATTGTCTTTATTTCTAATAGAGAAGTAAGATTGTTTAGTCGTCCCTCGAAAACACGACGACACCCTTCCCCGCAGCGGAATCCACCTCTTTCCCCTCGTTTCTGTTGCTGTGAAAGCCATAAAATGGCTGAGGAGGCAGCTCTAAAAATAGCTTAATGTTTCCTCAAACTCACAATAACCAATGTTCCTGCCTCCAGCCTCCAGGGTGGAATTATGTTCCCAGGTTCTTTTCGCACATATTCATATATTCCTCTGCAAAGCAACACTGCATTATCCACGTCCAAACTCAGATTCCGTGAGGCACTGCAGGTTCTTCTCTAGAAAACACAGCAGAATAAGTGTATAGTCGTGATCTAGAGGGACGTAATGATCAGATGCTATTGTTCTCTTCTCTTGCAGGAGTCTGGCCTACAACAATCTGGACACTCTGCCTAAAGATTTGTTCAAGGGTCTTGAGGCCTTGACTAAAGTGTAAGTGTGAATTTTCAATCCTGCGTTACCAGGAAACAAAGAGATAAACTGTACATATACTGTTAAAGCCTAACGCGGACAATGAGTTTTCTGTACACGCTCTAAATATAGAAAACTGTATCATTATTCTACTTCAGCCACAGCTTGAAAAATGTGTGGGCAGCTGGTGCTTTTAACACCATTAAAATTACATGAGGCAGCGAGGAGGAGAGAGAGTTCGCCATCTATCAGCGACCGAAGACGTTTCTTCTTTATAGCTCCTCGATATTAATGAGAACACCGGAGGAAGCAGCGAGGGTCACAGAGCAGAGCCTGCACTCGTACCACAGCTCCGTGTAAAAATCCCTTCTCAAAGCTGAGAGCTGTCTGAGGTTAGTTCTTGTCTGGTTCTCTCCCCTCAGAGACCTGCGGGGGAACCAGTTCACCTGTGACTGTAAGCTCAAGTGGCTGGTGGAGTGGATTTACAGCACCAACGCCACAGTGGATCAGATTTACTGCAAAGGCCCGGCCTCACAGCTGGACAAGAAGATCAACGATCTGGTGGCGCAGTCGTTCGACTGCATCACCACAGGTGCGGCGCAGAAAATACTCTGTTTCCTTCAATAATCGCAGCTTCTCCTGACTTCGTAGCGTTATTTGAAGTGTGTTTTCGTTTCTCTCGCAGAGTTTGCCTCCTACCAGTCCCTGAAGTTTGAGTCCATATCGGTGGAGGCCTTTTCCTTTGGGAACGATCAGTATGTGGTGTTTGCTCAGCCCTTTATCGGGAAATGCAGCTTTCTGGAGTGGGACCACGTGGAGATGGTCTTCAGGAACTACGATGACATTGACAGTAAGTGAACGTCATTTTCCGATGTAAAGTGGTGACGGAGTGCCGTGTGGTGACAGGATTGATTTGTCACTTTAGTACAGCTCGATTTTGAATTGCTTTGAGTGCAGTGCCCGTTCAAAACTTTCCTGTAAGCTTGACCTGCGTTAATGCTACGGAGCTGAATTATTCTTTGTCTTTAGTGATTCCTCTGCAAATGTTTCCACAATATACTGTCACTATGTCTATGGTGCAGAGTGAAGTTAGAAACGTTTGTGTTCATCCTACCTGGTTCATCTGCAGTGAGGATTTTATAGTCAGTTTCAGTAAAATGAATCAATCATTTCAGAGAACTTCAGACCCAACTTCACAACTTTTCAAAATAAAATCTCAGCAAATCAGCTCGAGAAAAAGCATGACAGCAACAAAACAAAGGTTGTGCTTTTACTTCGAAGACAAATTGCCAATGAGGAAGGGATTTTTTGTTGTTGTGTCTATGACAGAGATTAAAACCCGTGAGTGTCTGTGTCTAGGTCCGATATGGTGAAATATAAATAATCAGATTATCAAAATGTCCCTGCAGCAATTATGACCTGCTGTTAGACCCAGCTGCCGACCTCTGCTGTAGTTTGTCAGAGGAAGTAGGAGAAGACTGAAGACACATTCCTGCTAACTGCTAGCTTGGTTGAGCGCTGGTTGCCTGTTAATTTAATTTTTACTAATACTGAACATATCGCGTGTCCAAATCGCACCACATTTAACAAAGCACTTCCCTGGTGCACTTAGAAAACATTTGCCAAATGTAAAGCCGATGGGATAAACAGTTTGCGAGATATGCGTTCCACATACAGACAGAAAGACGTTTGTGGAATAAGTTAATAGATATTTTTTGTTTTGATCCTATTTCACCATGTTTTCTAAATCTAAACTTTCCTGTTAATTCCATTTTTTATACTTGTTTACCTTATAGTATAGTGTGTTAACTATAAGGCATCTACAGGCTTCAAACTAAATTTTGTTCTATTTGCACAGTAACATTAAAGACTTAAGATCTTGAATCTTTAAGGGACCACGTGGAGACTCCATGTGCAGCTGTATTGTTTGTGTCCTCTCTTTCTCCTCACCAGGCACTTCCACAGTGATCTGCAAGCCTCTGGTTATCGACAACCAGCTCTTCGTCATCGTGGCTCAGCTGTTCGGTGGCTCACACATCTACAAACGCGACACCTCCGCCAACAAATTCATCAAGCTCCAAGGCATCGACATCCTCAGAATCCGCAAACCGAACGACGTTGAGACTTTCCGCATCGACGGAGAATCTTTCTTCGTCATAGCGGACAGCTCCAAGGCCGGTTCCACCACCATCTACAAGTGGAACGGCAACGGCTTCTACTCCCACCAGTCGCTCCATCCGTGGTACCGGGACACCGATGTGGAGTTCATGGAGATCTCCTCCAAGCCTCACCTGATCCTGTCCAGCAGCTCCCAGAGGCCTGTCATCTACCAGTGGAACAAAAGCACCAAGCTGTTTGACCGGCGCACGGACATCCCGGAGATGGAGGACGTCTACGCCGTGAAGCACTTCCAGGTCAAGTCCGACCTCTTCATCTGCCTGAC
This sequence comes from Hippoglossus stenolepis, assembly GCF_022539355.2. Classification (NCBI taxonomy): domain Eukaryota; kingdom Metazoa; phylum Chordata; class Actinopteri; order Pleuronectiformes; family Pleuronectidae; genus Hippoglossus; species Hippoglossus stenolepis. Next base: position 14,373,206 of record NC_061494.1, on the reverse strand, counting down.
GCGCTTCATCGGCGACTCCAAGGTGATGCGCTGGGACGGGGCCCTCTTCCGAGAGCTGCAGACCATGCCCTCTCGCGGCTCCATGGTGTTCCAGCCCTTCGCCGTGGGCAGCTGGCAGTACGCCATTCTGGGCAGTGATTACTCGTTCACGCAGGTGTACCGCTGGGACACCAAGAAGGGCACGTTTGTCCATTTCCAGGAGCTGAACATCCAGGCGCCAAGAGCCTTCTCTCCAGTCTCCATAGACAACCGGCAGTTCCTGCTGGCCTCCAGTTTCAAAGGGAAAACTCAGATCTACGAGCACCTGGTTATTGATCTGAGCAATTGAGTGATTGTTTTTTTTTTTCTGGCTGATTGATAGATTATAGGTAACTTTAGTGGGGGTTTTTTGTGTTTAAAGAAGACTGTTGCAGCAGATGCAGCTCTGAACATCACTGAAAGTAACTATCAGTTGATCCTAACTTGAGAAAGGCAGGCATTACTCTTTTTCTCTTTAAAAAATCTTCCATTGAAATCAGTGCATGGTAAATGTAGACGCACGTGTCTCAACCAAATGTATTTGGCTGAGATGCACGTTGAGTTCAATGCATGGATCTCAAGTTAGGATTAAAACCCGAGACATCAATGCATGACCAGGGCCTCACTCAGGCCGTCCCTCAGATTACAAATGCAACATCCATCCTCATTCATCATTTCAATTCTACCGTTGGCCAGTAGCTTATTTTGTTCATGTTGGATCATCCATGTGACTCAACAAAGTTTATACATTTGTAATCTCATATATTTATCTACAGAGAGTAATAATGAAATGGTACTTTTTAACCGATTAACATGTTCAACCGAACAAATCTGCCAAAACTAAATGTTTACATTTTTCTCTTTCCACTTGTTCGCTAAAAATATTTGTAAAAAATAAATGAAGCTTTTGTAAGTTTGAGAGGGACCACGCCAGTTAGATACACATTTGTTCAGGAGAATGATTTAAAATCTATCTTTATAATTTGGAGAATTTCAACAGAGATGTAGTGTGAGAGTGACATTTATATCATTAACGCTTTGTATAATGTAGTATTGAAAAGTATTGAAAAATGCAGTTTTTTTCAGAATAACGTTTCGGGCAAACTTGGAACTATTCTCGCACACTTACAAGGGACTGAAATGAAAAACTGAGGATATTGTTCATAACGCTTTACCTTCGACTAACATGTTGGCAAAATGCATTTTATTGTGTCATGATTAGGATTTAAGTTATTGACTAATATCATGTCATTTAGAGTCAATAAAGGTTTACATCACTAACTATTGCTGGCACCGTGTGGCGTCAGTGTGAAATGACAACACACAAAAACAACACACTCCAGCAACACATCTACTTCACGGGACATTGCAGCCAAGAAGTTAGCGGTGTAGTTATGGTACAAACATGAGAAATCAAACAAAAAATATACAAACAAATAAAATCTTTTTTATTTTCTCCAACAAAGTGCACGCCTCAATTCTACAAAGCAGCACATTACAATGTAATGGAATAAATACAATAAATTCCGCTGAATTAAAAAAAAGAAAACAAAAAAAAAAAAGAAAACCACAAGCGAGGAGATACACAAGTACCTGCACAATCACACTGGTGGCAGGATTAAATCGGACTCTTTAGAAAATTCTGCTTCTTTCAGGATGATTGTTTGACTTTTCATGCATCTTCACTCCTTCGGAAAAAAGGTGTCCCGTCCTTTTTGTTTTCTAAAGTAAACCGATTTACACCCTGCATTTTGTTTGTAATTGAGAACTACCAAACTAACATGAAAGAAACACAGGTGCATACTCTCATGTTCACGTCACCCTGGAAAACTTGTGCAATAGCAGCAGGCACCTCCGAATCGCCGACCTGCTGCTGAGAGAAAATAAAGTGAACACATTTCTCAGTTTGAACTGAACTTACTACTCAAGTCTATGTGGTGCAACGTAGTGTTTTTTTTTTTTCTCTGTAGGCAAATAAAATAGAACATAAAAGGCAAGGGAACACGTCCCTTAATATTCCACAAAATAATTTAGTGCTCTTTAAATAAAATTAAAAACACTTGTCATATGGTGGCTCTTACAAAAAAGGAATTAAAAAAACTCACAGGCTGAAAGGATAATGCTCTAAGAGACATCAATTATATTAGGAAAGAACTTAAAATTCAATGAAAAAAGACAGTATTGACAATAAAATTCTGTACAGAACGCAAAATCAATATACAATACAGTACCTGCAGATGTTATGCATACAGTACAATTCTCTTTTTACATAGTTTTAGTATGGGCTCCAGCCTGATCTATATACTGACTTAACACAGGTGTCGAAGCGGCTATTTTAGCTTTCAGTAATTTTAATGGTTTTTCAGCGAGGACAGTAGATCTTGTAGTAGGCGATTAGAAAAAGAGATTGAAAACATTATTGCAGGATGGTCATCTTCAGTTGCATACTGCATGTTACATGAATGTGTCCTATGACGAGGAGCAGTGGGCTGATGAGAGACAGAGAGAGAGTCGGACGGAAGAAAAATAAAAGAGAGGGGGGTTAGCTGTTTTTGCTATCTCTCCGTCAAAGAGGTTAATTCTTGCGCGATCTCTCTGATCCACTACCCTGTACAGTACATTCGTGGCCAGTATTGCACGTTACCAGCCGAGTCCACCCTGATTCTGCACGGCGAGGACCTACAGTGCTGAATTTTGTCCTGTGAGTCAACATCCAGTGATGAGATGAGACCGCGATCAGAGCTCACCGAAGACTGACTGGGACTCCATCTGTCGTCACAGTTTGAGCTCGTTGGCAATTTTGCAGGCGATGTTCTTAAAGGCGATGGACGTGCCCGATATCCTCTTGAAGCGCACGCCGTTGAGCGAAAGGCGCGGCAGCTTGCACACCTCCATCTCCCACTGGACCAGGTTGTCCTGGCGGGCGTCGCCGTGGACGCAGAAGAGCAGGAAGCGTTCGCGCTGCTCGTAGTCGCAGCTGTTGGCGTCCAGAACCTTCCGGATCTCCCTCATCATCTCGGCGGGCTCCATGGAGGAGGTGGTCTTCATGCTCCAGGTGAAACGTAGCGAACGAGGCTTGGAGTCCCGACTGCCGTCCTCTTTAGTCTCACCGGACACACTCCTTCAGTGAGATAAGGAAGAAAGAGCAGAGAAGAGGGGAGACAGAGAGAGACGTTGAAGGAGGTAGAAGTTGGTTATAGGCTCTCGTTGAAATCTACGTCCTCGCTCAAACTCTCACCTCGGTGTTTCTGTCCTGGCACTGGCCTCTCCCTCACTGGGCACCCTGAAATAAACCGGGAATACACTGTTACACCCACAAGCTGCCGCCAACATGTGTCCCCCCCCACCCACTTCCAACAGCACTGTCATCATCACTGGACACAGAAGGGTGTCAGGCATCATGCCAGGAAAGAATCCACACTCCTGGGTTATCAGGGATCAGAACACAATGAGGAGACTGTGACGTTTCGGGACTCGTTCACAATGACCCAATGCATCCTACCGTCTACTGCGCTCTACCTTTCCTTAATCCCCACTGATCTGTAAGAAGAGTAGAAGTGGCTCTAAATCTGTTCTCTTAAGCGCAGCATGAAAACTGGGGGAAAGTAAGGAGAGGAAAGCCAGCAACCGGAGGAGCAGATATTGTGGCTTAGTCGAGGAGAAGCTGGTGGGCTCGTGAGGTTCGTTCTCGAGGCAGTGGACACACGGGAAGGAAATACACGACATAACAAGGGTGTCAGTAAGCAAGGACGTGGTGTGGTGGGCAAGTACGTAAGGGGGTTAAGGAAACATGGGCCAAGGTCATAGTGGGCACAGAGTTTTGGTTTTAGGTTTGTTTCAACAGGGGATAACAGGTGCAGCAAGCGTTGTGTTCTCCTACCTCCGGCTTGACCTGAAAGACAGAGCTCTATGCAGAAAGAAAAGGAGAGAAAGCCGTGAGCCTCTAGCAGAAGGTCCAGCATCAAGGTGACACAAGGAGCTAACTGGTGTTTGGACAACGTGGTTCTGGCTTTTGCTTGTCACATTGACAGGAAAGGGAAACAGTGGAGCAACAGGTACAATAAGATCGATAGATTGAGAAAAGATAACAGCATGTATGTTTTCAAGACGCAAGAGAAGGATGAGATGCTTTCCTAGTTTTCACGGCTGAAAAAGTTTCCATTAAGTCATCTGAACACATTTTGCAACAAGTAATCCTTTAATCTCTCGGTCAGGCAGTTTGGTTTTAACCAGAGACAGACAAATCCATGGATGATATTGTATGTCTCCTCGTCCACTTTGAAGCATGTAAATGGAAAATAGATGTTTAAGTTTTGTAAATAATGAAAGCTGATGGCATTCAGAGAAAATGTAAGTATGATCATCCATCTTTAAGTCTAAACTGGCATCTCTGCCCTTTTTTGGACCAAATGCAGGAAGTAGAGACAGCGTTAGATAATAGAGAAGAAGAAGCAGAAGCAGAAGCAGGATTGCTGATCGTCTTCACCACCGACGACACAATGTTTGAAAGATGAGGACGTTCATTTTGCTTGTAGGAATATAATAATGATGCAACAGTAGAAACAAAATTAACAAAATGAAGCGCACTAATCCTGTGTTTTTTGAGAGAATCAGATGTTTTCTACTTCAAGATGACAAATGGAAGGAATGAAAGAAATGTGAATATCTGCACTGTCCAAGAAGTGTTAACTAGCACCTCGAGTATCATCTGTGCAGCCGTTTGTCTTCACTGACCTGCGCACAAACTTGGAGGTGATCTTGCTGATGATTCCAGTGGAGGTGCCCCTGCGTTGCTGAGCGAGAGCCCCCGTATCGTGGGACAGCGTGGGTGAGGCCGGGGGGCCATTGTAGGTGGCGCTGCGTCGGTCTCTCAGCTGGGCTCCATGGAACGTGCTGCGACTGGTGGTGCCACGGGGGAAGCGGTTCTTCTCGGGTGTGCTAATACTGTGTGCAGACGGAGAGGTGGAGGGACCCCGCGGAGAGGAGCTGCAAAGTAAAGAAAGATTATAAGATGGATGGTGCATATCATCATGCGCTAAGAAGTAAATTATATTGTCTGCTCCATCTTCTTTGCCAAAAATAGAGTTTAACACGTCATCGTCCTTCAGCCTCTGTTATATGAGATGACAAAGCCAGGGTACAGCTCACCTGGCTTTTAGCTCCGTGTTGTCGTCGATGGGGGGCAGTGTGCTCTTTGAAGGATGCCCTGACGATGACATGGACTTAGTGTGACGAGGTCGTGTGGAGCTCATTGCAGTCGATGGGGTGCTACCTGACACCTCGGTTAAACTGTGGACAAAGGGCAGAGAGTATTTGCACGCGAGCGGATTGTTAACAATGCATTATAACACTATACAGAAATAATAACCTGGACAAGAGATAAACAGGGAACATGCAGAGCAGAATCTCACCCTGTGGGTTAATGTGAATGTATTTGTAATTACCTGCTGTCTTTGCCGTTAGGAATCGCTGAGTATCGGTCAGTGGAGGTACGTTCACACACGTATGTGTTCCTGCGAGTCATCGATCCATTGGTCTATTTGAGAAATTAGACACCACAAAACATGGATTTTGAACTGATTATTACTGAAACATGAGTAAAGCTTAGTTAGGGTTTGTAATCCTGGAAGAGCTAGAAAGAGCAGGCTACACATCTGGTCTCTGGTCATGTGAAGTGAGTGCACAGGCATGATGTGTGCAGCCTGGCAGGTCGGTTAGTGACAGACAGGTACTGCAGCCAATCATATTAGGGCCACAGACATGGCTATTTTTCATTTTTTCCCAGATGACTATATTTATTGATGGTTATTGGAACATGAAGAGGATTTCATGATATCAGATAAAAAATCTTGCAGAATGAACCTGTTTGCTCATGTGTACATGCGTTTCTTTGCGTGTTCTCTACTTTCTCACCCCGACAGCACTTGTAGTTTTCTTCCTCTCCTGCACCCCCAGTGGTGAAGCAGGGACGTCTCCTTTGGAGGTGTTGAGCTCCAGCCGGCGTGCTCCGTCCCATTCCTCCCTGTGGTCACTTTCCACACTCAAGGCCTGGCCACGCTTAGTATACGATACGGCTGGAGGAACCGAAGGACCAACTGGGAGAGAGGCACACACGAACAAATTTAGACAAGTTCTATGAAGCACACCCTTTCCTTCTACTGCTCGGATGCCGGGATTTTTACACAAAAAAAAAAAGAACAGATAAGGACAATGACCTCATTACAACACCACTAAAAAGCCACTCAAAGCCAGGATTTACACACAATCCAGTCTGTCAAATATTAAACTCAGCAACAACAATTTGTTATAAAAATTGGACAACTACAGAAGCCAAGGGGAGCGGGTACAAGGCAAAGCTGTTCCCTCCTCATGCTTTGAGGTGCTGTTCCTGAGGGAGCTGCAGGAAAGCAGCCAACCAGCAGATGGCAGCAGACACAATGGCCCCACGTGACATAGAAGGAAGCTGCTACACAATCAGTGCAGTGGTCAGGTTGAGTCACTGACTTGCACACATTTAAATATAGCGTTTATGAAAATTAAATGGTTTGATGAACGCCTTTTTTCCACCATAAAAATTGAGGTTGAAATCAAATCTGTTACCACACGCAATAAAATGTGCTTGATAACCAGACAGCAAAGATTTAAAGCTTACTCAGCATTATTCAGCTGCACAGTGGAGCTGGACATGCTCTAATGATTTGCTCACGGGCACATCAACAGGTTGGATACCCGTATTACTGGCTAATCCTCAGCAAATAAAAGCAACTTCCCCCTACTCAACACACAGCCCTCTCAGAGCTGGGAAGGATGAGGTTACTTTACTTGGCTTCTCTACGACACCACCACCACCACCATCATCATCATCCCCACCATGATCACTGTAGCGGCGCTGCTTCTGATTGGCCGAGATGCTGCGCGTGACCTTAGGATGGGCGGGAGAAACGCTGGAACCGTTGTTAATGTCACTGGTCGGTCGCTGCCGCTGGCCCAGGATGCTGTTGGTCAGAGGCTCGCTCCCCTCAAACTGAAATATATAAAGACACAGGTTGAGGCATGAGGTCCGTGTGTTTGACACTGGTGATGATGTCAGGGCGCTGTAGGTCGACAGACTGACCTCTGGAGCTTTTCTGCCCAGCAGCAGGTAGGTGGCCATGACCTCATCGTACTTCTGGCTTTTTAGAGACTCTGTGATCTCATCATTCGGGAAACCCATCGTCACCATGAGCTCTGATGGCGAACAGAAGTCAACATGAATCCCAGGGATAGTCGTGGAAGTGACATTAAGAGACGTCGACATGCACACACAAATATACAGACACACACACAGGCAGTCTGCCACACCTATTCTGGATGAATCACTGAAGTCTGCCTCGGGCTCGATGTGAGGTTTTAGCTCCTCCTCCTCGTGACCCACATTCATCCAATGGTCTTTCATGATTTGCTAACAAAGAAACGGGACAATTATAAATCTTATAATGACAGATAATTAATCGTGACTAACATCAGTTAATTACACAACATGACAATTAAAGAAACGGATGACTTGATTTCCAACTGTGAAACCTTTTTGATTGCGAGTTCCGCTGTGGCTGAACAACAGCGAGATCAATGGATAGTATTGGTGGAGAAATCTTTACTATTGAACGTCAGCCTGATTCTCAGTGCAGGGGTGATATCGACTCTGGACCGACTGTCCAGTGTGAATTGTACCAACAACTACTGTATATATCGTATGTAAAGAAAAAACAAGCGCCAATCATCACAAATTACCTGGATGCAGTGAAAGTACACAGCATCAGAGTATTTTGTTGTTTTTATTTAGTTGTATTACTTATAATGCTTTGACTAATTCAATTTAGTTTTACTCTCTCTGATTGTTTTAGTTAAAGACTTATGTAAGACCACTGTTTGGTCTCAGATGAATAATGTTCCCAGATCTCAGTCTGAGGCTGTAAACTAAAGTCTTCTACAGCAACAATTATGTGCTTTCGGGTGACTCACAACAACTGTGCTTCCAAATCATCAGGACGGTCTGTTCCACTGCAGGCCAGTGCAAAACATTTGTGAATGAGGAGCGAATAACTGGAGAGAAGCTGCAGTGAAACACGCTGGAAATACCTCCAGACTGCCTCGTTTGACAGGGTTGAGCACGAGCAGCTTCTTCAGCAAGTTTTCACAGTCTGTGGACATGTAGAAAGGAATGCGGTACTTTCCCCGGAGGACCCTCTCCCTCAGCTCCTGCACACCAGACCGTCGGAGACAAAATCAAATACAACAATTAGCAACAAGAAATTGCGAATAGAGTGAGTTTAATATTCACAATATTGTCTAGTGATGTTTTGGTCTACGTTAACTCCTGAGGGAAATAACTGGCTCTTAGCTGCTAAATGTTTTATAATATTCACTAGCAATGCTTGTAGTGTGCAGTGGGCTTAATAAAGCCTTTTTGCTAAAACCAGTCTCTTGTCATAGCCTAAAACAAAAGGTTGTGAGCCATAAAACCTATGTGCTACAATGGAGAATTAAGGGAAATAAGGGTGATGGGCTATAAACACACAAAAAAGGTAAATTGCTATTTCCCCGTCCCTTGACCTGCTATAATCACTGCAGCTTATTTTGCTGCAATAATAAAGAAGGGTGGAATAATACAAAGTCTCATTCCAAACTAAAGACACAGGAAATTCCACTCTAAATTTGGTTATTCAAGTAACCCAGTTTTAGGTTGATGCATGTAAACATCCTAACTCACTTAGAAGAGATTGAGTTCATATCTCACTTATAAGAAACTTGGTCAAGATACCAGGGTGTATCGCTTTATTCTGCTCCTCTCTTTGAATTTGGGCTTTACTGTCTGTATGAATTTAATTATTCATCATTTTGATGCATGCACGTATTGCTATAGTTGTTTCCCCCCCTTGCAACTGTGTGGTTTAATAACTTAGGAGCCAGATTAAAGGTCTCAGCATGTTTTAGATGAGCTTGGATGCGTGTCCTGCGAAAATGTCTATAACTGTTTATACCTGTTCTGATCAACCACAAGTCTGCTATTATAGAGATGAGATGAAACACCGCACATCTTAGGAATGTCTCCCAATAGGCATTTGTGGTGTTTCACTCAGTTGCACATGAAAAATTACTACTCTATCAAAGTTAAACATAAACAACTTAAGTGAGACATTTAAAGCTGCTGTTCGTGTAAACCTTCCAAGAGCCAGAACAAGTGCACACCTTTAGGTTCTGGCCGTCAAAGGGCAGCGATCCGCTGACCAGCGTGTAGAGGATGACCCCCAAGCTCCAGACATCCACCTCTGGTCCATCGTACTTCTTGCCCTGGAAGAGTTCTGGAGCAGCGTACGGCGGGGAGCCACAGAAAGTGTCCAGCTTACTGCCCACAGTGAACTCGTTGCTAAAGCCGAAGTCGGCGATCTTGATGTTCATGTCTGCATCTAACAACAGGTTCTCTGCCTGGGGAGAGACAGAGAGGAAAATACAATGTGGATGGTCAAATTATCAGCATAATTAAAACATATAAGCCATTTTCAGACATGGACTCCGGAAAAAGTCCAGAAAATTGGGTACTGGACATTTTACGGAGTTTATCTTTCACATAACAGGAAAGTGTCCGGAACATGTAGGTGAGGGGTAGCTCCTGGATGGAAAAGCAGGAGGCAGGACATATAAATTCCACTCTGTGTTTTTGTATTCTTTTTTTTTTCCAGTTTTGCATTGTGTTAGAAACATCATCAACATGGCCCACTTGCTCGCTGTAAGTTTTCTGGACATTTTCCTTCTGTATTCTCATACGGGCTAACTCTGATATTTTCCAGGCATTTTAAAAGTGGTCTGGCAGGAAAAGGAGCAACTGACTCGGACATTTGCGTTCTCACATACAGCCCCTCCAGAAAATTCCAGGAAAATGTCTGGAGATCAGTGCATGTCTGAAATCAGCTTTATTTACAAAGAGTTTTTCTCAGATGGATATTGAGAGCAAGACTTTGGATCCTCACCTTAAGATCCCTGTGTACTATCCTCCTCTGGTGACAATACTGCACTGCAGACACAATCTGAAACAGAAACACACATATTAAGATTAAGAAAGATAACAGCACTTTTCAAAACAGTAGTCTTTACATAAAGAGACAGAGATACAAAAGGTTTATAGGATGTATAAAATGTATAGAAGAGGCGAAAACATGGAAACAAAAAGCACAACAGAATTACACTTTAGGAGGACTGCTAACAAAGTAAGATGTTACTTTTTGCCTGGATAAGAAAAAACAATATATGATTCTCATCTCAATTATATCCTTTTATCACGCTAACAGAAATACCATTCAATTAAGCAAATCTTTGCAAACATCCCCAGTATTGTTAATGGTTGCAAGTGGTTTAAGTCCAAAAACAGGGGAATGATGGTAAATGATTAAGCATCACCAAGATATTTTAATCTGTATGTGTTGTCAAACTGTATTTATCAAGCAGATCAACACTGAACAGTTGCTGTGGCAGTTGACAGGGAGATTAACTAACGTGTGTCCGACAAGATCAATCTAAGAGAAAACGCACTGTTCTGTGACAGATGCCACCCACCTGCCTGCACTCAGGCACACACACACTTACCTTTCTGAACGTTGACACACATACACACACTGCCCACACTGTGTCACACACTGATCCTCTGAGTCATCTAAAACCATCAGTTAGGGATTCTGAACAGCATGGATGCGATAGGAACTTGTTTATCAAGATCATGCTTGTGCTTTATTGAATAAAAATCACAGGATTCACATTCTGTTCATTTTAGAACATAATCATGAAAGAGGTTATTTAATCCATGAACTGCTCTAGATGCCTTATTGCTCTAGCAGCACCACTAGGTGTCAGAGCAGCATCTATAAGGAACCGTTCTCAACCCCTGTTCTCTCAGGCCGAGCTATCTGCGCTCCATCTCTCCTCTGCAGTTAGTGACGAAGCCTGAGCTTGGTGCATGCAGTGTTCCCACTGAAAGCAGTAATGGAATGACGGCAGAGCTGCGAGCGCAGCAATACTGATGACTCACCTGTCTGAACTTGGCCCTGGCCTCCTTCTCCTTCATTCTGCCATGAGCCACTAGATAATCAAATACCTCTCCTGGAGGAGACACAAGAAATATACAATTATGAAGCAGTTCATTCTTGTCGGGATAGTTATGATATGTTGTTAAGAACTGACTGTGTTTTTGTCCGTGTATATGCTTATTAAATTGCTCTAAAACTGACTATGGTGGAAATTAAAAGCTTGAATAAACTCACAAAAATCAACCAAATGTCACACAGTTGGAGGACATGCATTAAAGCGTCACTCACCACCGCTGGCATACTCCATCACCAAATAAAGTGTCTTCTCTGTCTCAATCACTTCAAACAATTTCACTGCAGGAGAGATCGGGAAAAAAAGAAATGAGGCAGAGGTCAAATAAATTAGTCATTCACAGTAGAAGGGATGTTTTTTATTGGTGGAGGTTTTTAGTTTACTGGTCTTGTTTGAGTAACTCTATGGCACCAAATCAGCAAACAGTGGACTTCCAGTGGCATGAGGCGAGACTACTGGCTGCATAAGTTTGAGCCCTGATAACTAAAACTAGTGCCCCAAATGTAATTATTGTGACATAAATCATAATCTTTGTTGGAATGAATAGGGGAACTAAAACTAGAAATCGGGAAGTTAAGAATTCACTGGAGATGGACGTTGCTCAATGCTCAAACAATGATACACTCGGCAGAAATAATGCATTCAGTGAACCAGTAAGGTATCGTGATATCAGTAAAGAAATACGCAATTTCAGGGTTAAGCATAAATTCGATGCAAAATCAAATAGTATTGAAGCAGGAAACCAGACAATCCACATTGAAAAAATTATCAATAAATCAAATGAACTTAAATTTTCTTGGACAGATCCAGCAAATTGTTACGCAGGTTTAGCTTCTCACGGGGTGTTACTTGCTTAGACTTACCTATATTTGGATGATTCAGTATCTTCATTATTCGGACTTCCCTGAAGAGCTGCAGAGACACAGAGGGACACGGAGTAACCCGGTTAGATGCAAAGTTAGAAAATGGTATTAAGCTCTGATGAGGGGGCTAAGCGGAGAAAAATGAGCCACAACAAACTCCAAATGTGTCTACATCTGAAACCGGATTATACTCTGCAGGAGAATGAGAGGACCTTAGGATCATGGCACTACTGTACAGTGAAAAGCAATATGACTTATGCAGCAAGGGAAAGTCACACTAAACCCTGCCCTACACAGATAAGGAGCAGAATTACAACTCCAATGACACGCTGCAGTCAAGCCACTGGGCCAGTCGTCCATTTAAATAGCCAGACAACAGCGTAACACACAGTCAGCCACTGCAGAGTAACACAACACAGGCTGCAAGTTACACATCTGCTTCTTAATGTAACCATCTTAACATGGACATAACCATATCGATTGCCTTGGTGCTGCCGTTCTTGAAAACAAATTGTAGCAGAATTCAAGTTCCTGTACAGGGTTTAATTTGATACGAGTCCCTCTACTGCAGAGGGGAAAAGTTTCCATCCACTCTTGGGGGAAACAGCAAAAAGGAAAGTCGCTATCTTGCCTGTATTTTCTCTGAGGACCATACATAACAGCATGAGTCAGAAAGGAGAGCATTCAGGGCTGTAATCATTCAAAAGCGTGTCTCCTCCTTCAGCGTTGGTGTGACTGTGTTTGTGTCAGACGAGCTCCTGCAGCCACTCAGAGGTGCTGTTGAATCATTTACATTCTGCCGAGTCCCGGTCGTGCCACGCTGAGGGTGTGTTTGAGTGTTAAATTTCAACACTCACTCGACTGGGATTTAGCATCTACTGCTACCGGGAGACAGAGCACAGATTTTTGCAGAACTCTTTGATTGAGCTAAAAGTTTTAAAAAGTGATGCTTTCATCTCCAGCTTAAAATGGGAAAAGTGACAATAACATGTCATGAGAATGGACACTAGTATAGTATATGCATTTGTGTAGCTGTGTCCGTGCAAAGCAATGGTCCTTTAAAGTCTTACATAAGTGCTGGGATATTCTAATGTTTCTAGGTCATCAAACACAGGCATTAGACCAGTGTGAGCAGGCCCGACTCTGTCCTGTCCTCTCAGCTAGTCTGGTTCAACAACATGCAGGTACTCACTCTCTCTCTCTCCCTCCAATTCTTTCTCTTATCTGTCTCTACTTGCTCACCTGCCTCCCTTTTTCTTTCTTTCTGACGCCTCTCAACCTGCACACACTCATGCACACACACTTAAACACACAGCATTCAGAAAGCTGCAGCAGCTTCAAGAATATCACCTCACATTGTCATATTTTCTTGCTGTTTAAAATCCCATTAAAAGAATAAGAATGCAATTTTTTTTCTACAACAAAGTATTTTATAATGACTAAATTGTATTATTTATGAGTTATCAAGGCCTGTTATAGATTACTCCTATGTGCCATAGAGCTCCACTTTTGTCCCAAAAAACAATTTAAAATGCATTAAATTAGTCAGACTGCAGCACTGGGTGACATCTACAATGAACATGAGCACTGTTGTTCCCACATTAGAGTGTGGATACCCGACCCGAGTCCCCCCGGACCCAGTCTGGCTGGGTTATGATTTTTTAAATAATGAATCGGTTCTGGTCCTGTTGGTCCAGTTACTTTTCTCACTGGCTCACAATCGTTTGGAAAGAAAATTGCGGCCTGAGCTACACTCTACCACACATACAGCATCCTCCTTCTCTCATTTAGGCATCACACACACACACACGTGTTAATCTGCAGCTGAAAATATTTCCAAAAATATGCACTAGTTTGGTCACGTGGGATTTTTTTGAGACAACAAGAACAATCTAGAATTGCACATTTTGAATGGTAAAAACCTGAAGTATAAATAGGCTCAAACTGTCATAGTTAAAAAGAAAATGCTTCAAATACTATTTTATCATTTAAAGAAACATAAGTTGTGCACAAATGTTAATTTGTCTCACATCAACTTTGAATAAGAATTTTAATAGTTTTTAGTGGGGTTTTTCCCGACACCAGCATCAGAAATGCTGCTGCTACTGATGTGAATCCCGAGGTGGGCATCGGCAAGTATGTGAATCTTTTAACCAATCTGATACCATGTCTTTGAAGTACTAATTGAATATTAGTTTCACCAAGATAAAAATGCAATTTTCTTTTTCTTGCTCCAAAACAGAAGTTGCACTGTACTGCCACTGGTAGGTGCTGATTTTAGAGCAGTCAAGAAGAGATTTCCTGTATTCTAGCGTTAGCTTTGTCAAATTAACTAATAAAAGAAGTTCTATGGCATGAATTCATTCTCTGTATGTCAGGCCATACAACAATAAAATCAATCATCACTTACTGTTATACTGGGTTAGTGTTGTTATATTTTAAATACATGGTGTTGGATCGGTACTCGGAATCGGCTGATACGCAAAGTCCACGTTCCTGAATCGATATCAGGTATCAGAACATCTCTAGTTTTCAGTAATTTGTGTGATTTGTCTGCTGTGACACCGGAATATGGAGTCATTTAAAAAAAGTTAATTTGTTCATTTTGAATCAGGTATTTTAAAGTAAAGTGCATGCAGACGTCATAGTTTGATTTGTTGTGGGAACCTGGTTTTGTTTCCAAGCTTCTCCTGTGTGGCAAAACCCTGTTCCATATTCATCAGCTGCTGTGTCGGCCTGAGAGGTTCCCCCATGGTAACAAAGTCAATTAGGGTTAGAAACACACTGACACAATCACCACAAGACGCCCTGCAGTGCACAGGAATAAACACAGAAGTCGTAGCCTCAAATAAATGTGCATACATTCACGCATGTTACTTTTACATGTGACACATCCATGGAGAGAGAAACTCTTTATTATCCTCATTCTGAATGAGTGATGGACTCCAGAGTCAGTGTTTTATCTCGAGCTCTGCCTCATTCTCTCTCTCTCTCTCTCTATTTCTCTCTCGCTCCCTCTCTTGTTTGCGTCATTGCCCTAAAGCCCCTCACATGGGAAGCACGCGTGCAGCCACTTGGAAAAAAAATTAGAACAAATCTGAGAAGGGCGGTGGAAAACAGACAACAACAAACACAGTGCCTGTCAATACAAGCTCAATAGCGATGTAGCCAATATGGAGGATGACAAGAGATAATGAGTGTGGTGTGTTTGATCCAGTCTAGTATAAATATCAATAATATCTACAGGCACAAAGGGGAGTCAGTGTGGCATAAAGTAGCTTTTAAGGTGGACCTGGACAAGGTGAACAATTAGTGAATATTTGGGCCAAATTTCTTTCTTTTACTTTAATTTTGAAAACAAACTAAAAATTGAAACTTGGAACTGAGACTGTATTTGACAAAAATGATTAGCTGCAAAAAACAAAGTGTGTATCACACACAGGAAAACACGCCGTTTCCAATGTGCCTGAATCTCAGTAGTCTGTGCCAGTGACCTACTTCCACCAACCCAGGGGCGCCCAGACTCCCAAACTAGCCTTAATTACTGCAGGGTCCCCATGCAGAAGGAGCAGAGGAGCAGATATCAGTCTGGGAGCACTTACAGGAACTGGCTGGACTATTTCAGTCACAGTGGCACAGCTGCTCAGTCAACATGGAGATTATTGATAGGATGGGTAGCCGGGAAGCCTTCATCCCTCTAATGAATGTGTCTGCATGTTTTAATGTGCACAAACATTACCTGAAAACCGCCTATCTGTAAATAAGTCCTGCTCGCTGTGTGTCACAGAGAGACAGCGAGGGACAGAGAGACAAACAAAGAAGCAGACGGAGCGATCGAAAGACTTTCAGACGCACCGTCTTGTCCTGTCCTCGACTCCTGAGGTGCTGAGAATAATCCCAACGAGAAACAGCACGCCTCTTCGTCTCTTTCTCTGTGTCGTGCCGTCTTTTATTCATTATCCACCACACCAAGACACAACGCAGCTGCAGTCTTTTCCAAAAAGCCCCAAAAAGCACTTCACTTTTGGCAAGATGCTCTTTCAATCACAGCACTGAAAACTCTCATGAATGAATCTGTAAACTGCACGCATCTAAGCAGCCTCAACATTTGAGTTGTACTATGATTCACCTCATACAACAACGCTGTCTGTCTAATTACATTCCACTCATATGAACAAGACCAAAGCTCCTCTAGCCCATGGGCCCCGACAGCATTTCATTGGCTAATGCAGAGTGGCAGGCGCAAGATAGACGCAAACAACAGACATTAGGAAAGCTTGACCCCATGGTGGGCTTTTTACAACTAGCAGAAAGTGTTTTACACAAACAGAGTCAGGGTATGTTCCGAAGGCTTCTGACTAACCAGAAAACATCATAAAGTCATGTTCAGATATAAGAGGGAGACTGAACTTAAGCTTTGTGGTTTTAATTTGGTTAAGAGTTTTTCTCTTTTCCCCCTCGGTCAGTGTTTCAGTCGTGTCGTTTACTCTCTTCACTTGCTGCAGCCTGTTTTGCGTCACAAGTCAAACAGCTCCACGGTTTCCAAATATGAATGTGTCTCGCATTCCAACAGCACAAGCTTTGATATCGTCTGCAACAGCAAATCCACAGCAGCACGCCTGACATGTCAATCATATCATCTTTATTATTTTGTTGATCTGGTCTCTTTGTTGAAGCAATGAAAAGAAAAAGAAAAACTCTTATTTGCACATTGGAAAGAGACGGCGAGCGAGGGGATGGTGGGATCAGAGCGGTGTGTGCACAGTGAAAGAGGGGATTAACGGAGAGGCCTATTTTAGGGCTAAAATGCAGAAAAACCATGACAACGTCAACATCCCTGACCACAGATGACTTGTGATGCGTTTCCTGTGGCAGAGCCGAGGAGGTGCTTTGGATCTCAGCTGACCTCATTTCCTGTAACATCGAAACCACCACAAAGTCACACCAGGGCAGAGAGCGCCAATGGGCCATAAAGGAACAGACCAGAGCTTCATTCTAACCTCATGACTCATTCTTGCTCCTGCTTTACCTTTCTTTTTTTTTTTTTAAATCGAATAATCCGAGGGAAACACCAGAGAGACAAAGATAAGCTCAGGAAAAGAAGTGATAAAAACGGATTTTATGTTCATCTCTTTGTCTCTGTGATATGAGCCATACTTTAAATCCACCTCTGAGATAAGTGAGTGAATGGCGGTGCATGTGCAAGTGAACTGGCTGCACACACCAATAAATGCATGTAAATATACAATTTTGCCAAAACTATGATTAAAAAACTAAGAATTCAGGTTCAGCCAGCTGGAGTCTTGTGCATAAACCAAAGGATCTCCTGTGTACAGTATGTCTGCATGTGTTTGCATGCTTATGTGTTTGTGTGTGTGCGTGCGTGCGTGTGGCTACATAGGATATGCCAGAGCGCTGGCTGGGCCTACAGTGCCAGATGGTGTGCCCACAGCCTGGCTCCTCTGAGACCGTAAACAACAGAGATCAGTGGCATTTTGACAGGACAACATGAAAGAACAGTGAACGGAGTGATGTGGCCAAATCGGACGCTCAGACCTCGCTCCCCCACACTGACTAACAAACAGGATCACAAAATAAAACAGTAAAAGTATAGAGTGAAAGACAGTTCGTCATTTGTCCTCAGTACAAAATGTTTAATTAACTCCACAGCAGAGCAAGAGAAGGAGACAAGGTCCACTTTACAGATGCAGAATCCTTTAACCTCTGCTCTCCAATGCAATGTAAAAAGCCTGAGTCACTGAGTCAATAATTACGCCCGTCTGTTGTTTATATCTGCATCTAGAAATAGGCTGCTCAGCGATACGCAGACGCATTTTAGCCATTAAAATGTACACTGCACTGTGATAAATCTACTGTCCAAGAGGCTGCATTGCACAACTAATATGACTCCTGAATTTCTGTGTGGCTTCTTAAATTTTACATCCATTCACTGCTAACATTTCTTGTTGCCTTCTCAGAGTAAGGGTCATGATGGAATGGGTAATGAGGAAGAACAGCAGGCCGTGCAGCCTCAGGGGGAGCAAGTCAAATTCAGTCCAGACGTCTAAACCACAAGGATGCCTCCAACTGAACATGCAAAAAAAGCCAAAAATACTAGGGATGCACCGATATGGAAATTCTTGGCCGATACCGATATTTAAAACAACAATCTAGCCGATAGCCGATACAGATATTTGTTTATTACTTGCATGTGGCCTTCTTGGTGTGTAACGCCGGGTTTACACCGGGCGCTGAAGCGCCGCCCCGCGCCGCGTTATTCTCAAGCGCGCAGCCGCCTGGCTGTTCACACCGGACCCGCATTTCTCCGCGTCGGTCAGCCCGTGATTCTCCGCTTGTTGTTGTATGTAACCCGTTCAATGTCGGGTGTCGGGGGTAAATGACGTATTCTCCAAGCAAGCCTTTAGCCCCCCCCTCTCTCTCTTTTTATCTATATGACTGCTTGTGTGGCTGTAGTGGATGGGCAGAGGGGGACATTTAATTATGTGATTGGGAAAATTGGGAAAATTAAAACTCCAGGACAACAGAAGGGGAATACAAAGTATGGGATGCATATTTGATCATTTATATCATATCAAATATGTCATTTATATCGTTTAAAATCATTTTTCAGTCTGTTTCCTGGCGCGATACGCTCGCACGCCGAAACCATCGGTGAAGGGCGCTGGCGCGGCGCATCGCAGCCCATGTGAACCGCACAAAGGTTTAACAGGGGGGTGGATGGGAGGCGCCTGGCTTTCCTTGGCGCTGCGCTGCGCTTCAGCGCCCGGTGTAAACCCGGCGTCAGTGTACCATAATCTGGATGCCAGATTGGCAGGCTGCAGAAAACATACCAATGAATATCGGCCAATGTTATCGGTGAAAGTCAAGTTTATTACCGATACGCCGATAGCAGTAAACGAGGCGAATATCGGCCGCTACCGATATACGGCCGATACATCGGTGCACCACTAAAAAATACTAAAATGAATTAAATCAGCAACAAATGTGGACCAACTCTGAGGACCAACAATGGATTATTTTTCAATAATTTCTTGACCTTAAGCCACTAAGGGGTCTCTTGATGAAATCATGAAGAAGAGTCGTATCATGGGAGTTGTCTTGACCACCAATAACATTTGCACTTTACTGGAAGAGCTTGGGTGACAGAACACGCAGGAAGAGGCAATGAATAATCGTCCATTACGAGTAACCAATACAAACAGTGGAAGGAAAAAACAGCTGACTGGCTAACTGGCTAAACAGTGTCTTCTTCCATCATCATAATGCGTAGTTTTACAGACATAAATGAAGAATTGTTACATTTTATATCTTTAACAGTGACTGAAAGGTTGTATTCCTTTCTTGGAATACATTTTTCCCTGATATGATTTGACCAATCCAAGGTTATAAGGGTGCAAAGTGTAGTAAAGTGGATGCTCCCTTCAATGCATCCATAGTAAGAGCTTTCACAAGGATCCTATAGGACGCTCAGAGTCGATGAGATAATCGATTCAATCCAGGAGACTGCTGCTGCATTATAAGACAAGCTTCTGCATTGCAGATGACACGTCTGTATACCATTACAGAAATCTATAGTACAGAGCAGAGGACATTAAAACCTACACCTATAAGCTCCATACAGAGATACAAGCACCTCTCATAACGATACAAAAACGCATCACGATTAACACATGAATGTATGCGTAACATCAACAAGCATAAATGCTAACACACCAATATTACTTCATTCCCCATAAAAAGCTGTAAGACTTCTACTTATTGACCCTCTCAGTTCTACTGCAGCTGACATCTGAAAGGCCCACTGAATAATTGATCAGAGAGATTCTGATTGGTCTGCAGTCTCACATGATCCGTTTGCAGGCTATGTTCATCACCCGGCAGCGGAAAACGCAGACCCTGTCGGGAATGTAAGCGCTTATCATGACCTAGACGAGACGTGAATCAGTAAAGTCAGAGTCAGTTCGTATTCAGAATCTAAATGCCACACACACGCACTTCTAAATGATCATTACACCACTGCGTGTGTGCAGATTAGGAACCACACAAGAGGCTGCTAAACAAAAGGGCTCACACAATGAAATGTATCTCAGTTAGATTAGATGAGTGTGGAACTGAGAGCTTGAGAATTCTTGCAGTGTCTCCACACTGATTGGCTAAAGAATTGCAGTCGGATCCCATTAGGGTCCAAGTCAATTACAGATGCGCTTTGCTCACAGACAATAATGTCTGGAAACAAAACCCTTTCAGAAATGCCCTGAAATAATTGTGCCGTTTCACAGATCTACAAAGAATTTCTTGAGGTTGGTCTCTCATCATTAGTACCTTATACCAATATCTGAATGTGCCAGAATTCATTTATTCCAGTAGCACTTATTGATTTCACTCCTCTCATCCTTACACTGGATTCCTTTTTGTATATTTTCATTATTTGGGCATTAAGATGCTACAGCAGCATTATTTTCTCATCCTGATGGCCGACAGTGAGAAAGAGGCCAGGAGATCCATCAAGACCTCAACTTACGTTTATTACAAATACTTGGCAGCTGCTTTGTAATTTGTTCAACCTCTACAGCAGGGTTATTCAATTAAAATTCAGAGAGTTCCAGATAGAGAAAATGTCCTTAATCAAACATCATAATGTGTAACTGACATTGTTCTGATTCCAGAAATCTGTCTGTGGCTCACATATCTTGAGAACCATTCATCTTATTGGCTTCACACTTGGCATGTGCAGTGTTAAGAGCCCAAGGAAGTTCAGTGTTATATTTGGTGCAATTTTCTCACGTGATACAATCAATATCTACACAATATGAGCAAACAGGTGAACAACTCTTTATGCAGCAGCGGTGGCGCAGCTTCAGGGTTCTGCAGACTATGACCCAATCTGCAGGTCACTTGTACAGTTTCTAAAGAACGCTGCTAACAGTCCATGGCAAACAGGCAGGTTTAGACTACACTTGTATATTGAAATATTAGATTTATGGTCTCAGTGTCAAATCAAAGAAAGTATAATGCAATAATATTTTTATAATATTTACTATATTGTTAATTTTCACACTGCACTGGAGCGATTATTAATAAGAAGTCTAATAAAAAATAAATCCTCTCTCGCTGCCTGATTTTCTCTTTTTAGGAGGAAGGATATCTTTATTATCACAGGGGGGAAATTCGTTTTACAGCTAAAAAAAGAACATCATGACGTTCTCATTTTAGAGAAAGTCATGCGAAGATACTTTCCTTACTCTTCTCTGACTCACTTGTCATCGTCTATTCTCCCTCCTTTCCTCTGTAAGGGTCTTAACCGGTGCCGTAAAGGTTAGAAAAGTGGCAAATTTGACAATTCTGTTTGACTTATCAGTTATAGGTGCGCTTAGCCCATTAGTGACCTCTGCTCTACAGTAAAACAGAAATGAGCCAGGCTAGAATAATGTCATGACCATGAAAAGTCAGTCAGTAGCACACCTGCATTACTTCTAAAGTTGGCGATGCTGGATCATAGTGTAGCTGTGACTGCTTTCCTTACACATGGTCTAATCTAGCATCAGGTGTGTGTGTGTGTGTGTGTGTGTGTGTGTGTGTGTGTGTGTGTGTGTGTGTAATCAGCAGAAAGGGCTGGATTTGGACTCAGTAATCAGGAAACAGTCCCAAAGCCTTCGTTGTAATCGGTTATGACTGCTAGAAAAGGGTAAGTGACAAACATCCAGGCAGGGGTATTTTTAGCTGCTGCTAACCACACACTGACAGAGAATGAAGGAGGGGGTGGGATTAAACATGCCCTGTGGTCTCTCCTGACTACATTATGGAAAACAGCACATCCTGAGTTCAAAAAGAGTAAAGAAGCAGAGCGGCTGAAACTCAGGAGTGACTAACCGGTCACTGCGACCAAGACGTTAATGTTACCATGTGTCTACAAAACAAAAGACTCACCTTCTGTAGACTAGTGGGATTCAGCTGGGTTTTATCTATAATCTTCACGGCCACCTAGAGAGAGAGAAGACAGAGAGAAGGGGAGGGGAGTCGAGGGGGAGACAGGAGGAGATAAAAGACAACAGAGATGTCAAAACCAATCCTACTTTTTGTATTTTGGTTGTACAGCTAAAGCCTGTGTCGTAATGAACTCTCCTCATCATTTCACTCTTCTGCTGTGAAGCCGCTTTTGTCAAAACATGTCACAGTTGAATCAGGGCTGTTCTGTCTGAACACACCTTAAAGCTCCTCTGTTCAGCAATTTGTGAAGAGATGAAGCTTTGAATCGCAGATATAAATATAACAGATACAGGGGGGGAAATATGCATCTGTTCATGATGGTGAATATATAATAAGTAAATGCAGCTGCTAAAAGTCTCAGGACAGAGTGGCTGAAGTGAACTGTCCCGGTGTTGCAGCCGAGCCGGTATATAATATATATATGGCCGTGCAGGTTGATCTACAGTTGGCTCGGCAGATCTCGCCGGGCCTCGGTCTGATCCATCCATCTCAATAATCACCCCAAAGTGCTCGGTGAAACAGACCTGCTCCCCTCACTTTCTGAGAGCTCAGCAGCTTTCACAAAGCCACGAGCTGAGCCATACTGCAGACTCACCAGTCAGCCCCATACATTATGCTGATGAGTGACTGACGAGCACTTTTACTATATAATGGAATTACTACATATGGCTTTTTGTACTTGCACAAGATTAATCAAAAATATCTACATAGTTTTAAGTAATAGACTTATGAATGGCTAAATAAATATATTTGAGTGTGTGATCTAACCAAAGACAAATGACCACAGAATGTTTTTAACCACAATGAAGAAATCACAGCCCTGATGATGGAACAAACACGAAGTTCCTGGTTGGTTCACATTTCATCAGCCAGTATCGACTGCTAATGTCTTGTCAAGAAATGATCTAAATATGGCACCAATTAGTATTACACATAATACACTCTGTCCGCATTAGACATTGTACATTTGAGTACCGTTTTATTTAAAAATGTTAGTGCATAATGATGCTATGAATGTTCCTTGTTTTTAAATCGGTTTACTATGTTTGTGTGTTATTTGTCCCTGCTTGTATTTATATTTGAACTTGAGTACGACCCAGGTCGGGTTTGCACACTCTACTACCATCAAAACTGAAGCCCTAATACCTAATGAGTGTTTTTTTTAGTTTTTTCCTGGACTGTGTTAAGAGCAATTGCACTAAAGATTATTGTTTATTTGTGTTGCATTGTGGGATTATCAAGACCACACTCAATACTCAGGTAAATAAAGCTTGCCCTGTCTTTTGTAACCCTTTGAGTTAAACTAATCTACAAGATTCTGACACAAAGAAGATACCAGCCCTAACCTCTGACCTCTCTGGAGAAGGTAGAAAGGGTAGAAATTGCCTTTAGAGATGAAAGACAATGGGAGAATTGAAAATAGGCAACTGATTAAGAGCTTTAAAAATATATTTCAATGGATGTAGACTGAGGCTCTAGTCCCAAACAGCCTGTTAAAGGGGAAACCAGAAATAAAATGCAGAGTCATTGAAAGATTAAAGGCTAGTGGCTACTCATCCCAAGCAGGGTTTCCCTGAAACCTACCTTTCCCTGAGACCTACATTTGATTTCATCCAAACCCGGAAGCTAAACCCCATAATAACACCAAGAACACAGTGTAGCTGGGAGATGAGAAACCCGAGTGTAAGACAGCAGACAGGCTCGCTATGTGTGTGTCTGTTTGTGTAGAAACACACACAGTGCGCAGGTGGTGTCTTTTTGCAGCCCGTCTTTGGAGGCCAGGTGCATAGACCAACCTCAGTCTTCTCTGCTTCCTCCTGTCATGGACAAAACTCAGGTGGAGGCATGTACATGTGTTCGGGGGAGCCTGTGTGTGTATGCGATTGTGTGTGTGTGTTGATGTATGCCTGCAGGTGTTGAAGCTGTCCTCATGTGACACTCTATTGTTCCAACTTCCACTATTCTCTTTGCATGAGTCAGAGATATTTATTACATTTCCTCCACGATTCACTCCACCAATATTTCCCTTTCTGAGCTCTCAGAGATTTGATGAATGCCTGGGTGGCATCACATCCTATGCGAGTGTTTGTGTGCATGTGTGTCTCTCTAATGGATTTCAAGGTGAATAATTCAGCCCCACAGTGACAGAAGGGCAACGAGCATCATTGTTAATTATTCAGCGCAGTCGTAATACACCGGCCATATGCTCGTCACCGTGCGCAGGTCTTGTGATCGTGCACGCATTTTGCGAGCGGAAACAGCATCACTTATGCTGAAGTGCTTGTGACATGTTCCTCTACACTTTTATTTCCCTCTCGACAGCATTTTTATCTCATGAAGTCTGTTCGCTAAAGGGAAGTATTTTAACATATATGGTGGTCATTTCTCATACAGAGAAACGGAAGGTAAACACCGTTTTTAGGAAGGTATACAGAGCTGGGTGACAAGTCCACATCAATGCTACAATAAGCATGAGTGTGCATAGTAACAAATAGATTTGGTGCAGCTTGATTGAATTTAAGCAGACTATTTAGCCTAGGCGGGGGAATGTGCTCTTCTGATTTCTTCTCTATTTGTCACATGTATGCCAAAGCAGACTGTACAGATTCTCTATGCATCAGTGGAAGCACATAAACTTCCTCTTTATGCAGAGTAATTATCCACATTATATCCCACTGTTCTTTACACTGCCATGCACTTTCACACTTACAGTTCATTGAGTATGTAACCCTGTATATACAATGCCCAGGAGCAAGTTAATTTCTGCTATATAGCTCCTCCCCCCCCCCATTTTTATCATTTGCTCTCTGGTTTATATTGTTCATAGTGGAGTCAGAATTATCTTATGGCTAAAACGATAAGATAATCGATAGTCGGTTAATGTGTGATGATGATCTGTGACGATGGGATTTCACTGAAAGTTGATACACTTAAATCGATAATACTGTATCATGGTCCCACCCTTAGTTGGGAGAAGATGAGGGCATATGGTCGAAGCAAATGTTTCCATGAGTGGAGCTGAGCGAGTGTTGGTGTGTGACGTGTGTCCACATCCCGTAGTCACTCTCTGCAGCATAAAGAGGACTCTCTGTCACCTATAAGCAACTGCTGCTCAGTCTCATCTCCATTTTATCTTTAAATAATGTGCAATAAAGCAAATTCATTATTTGTTTTCCATTTGAGCAATTTTTTGCTGCTTGGAGACTTGACTTTAAGCTACGATAGCAACAGTTTTAGTGGGCTATGTTCTTTCCACCTGTTCTGATCCATGTCTTTGAATTCTGATGAGCTAGCAAAAGCACTCAGGCACTCAGAGCAGCGGCTGACCTTCTCAGCAAACAGTGTTGCATACCCGGTGTGCCTGTTCAACATTAGCATTAAAGGAAACAGAAGGGATGGAACCGTTAGCTGTTTCACCTTGGAGAATAATTACGTCCCAAATATTCTGACGTGAACAGGTAGATAATGTAATTCTGGGAGTTAAAAGGAGGGAAGTGGCTAATGCACAGACGTGAGAGGAAATCTGAGGTGGATCAGTGCTGTCAGTGTGTGCTGTGAGTCCTGGTGAGTGGAAGACGGTGAACAGATCGTAGGACATTGTTTTCTCCATAGGGAAACAGGAGCTTTAATTACAGACGCAGCAAACCAGCACGTCCATCACTGCGACAGGTCAGCAGTGTGAGTGTGTGACTGAGAGAAACAGACAGCTTGACCTGACCAGACTGAGAGAACGAACATGGTCAAGTACAATATCATCATGACAGGAGATCATTCATTCTCAGTCAGAACAGGCCATGAACTAGGTTTAACCTGGAGCAAATCAAGGCATCATTAACATTTCTGATCAGTGCACACAGAACAATGGCGCGTCAACGGGGCAGACACCCAGGGAGCCATGCACAGCGCCACTATGTTCACTTACAGTGTTCATTTGGGTCTTTTCATACATGTTTGGACTGTAAAAAATATATTTTTTACAGTTTTTACCGGCTCTGTCAGTTATTTACTGCTCCTCTCTGTGTTTCCATCATTCACGCTGCGCACTGCAAACGGAGTCGAGCCAAACTGAGTGCGCCAGGCCAAGAACAGTATGGATCATTATGTGGTGATCAGTGTTGATATTGTGGTATCATTTCAAACAAATCAAAGTTTAAACGTAGCAGATCGGATACGTATGCGGAGTCTGAGTGAGTGAGTGAGAGTGAGAGTGAATGAGAGATTATATTTGGCTAATTTCAGACTATGTAGATGAATCACACTATCATTTCATTGAGAAAATAATCTGAATAATAACCAATAAGACACAGCCCTAAATGTTGACATGTAGAAATGAAAGAGCAATGCTGACATAGGTTTTGAGATGAAATATTTGAAAATTTGTCTCACCTCTCGTCCAGTCAGGACGTGTCGTGCAAGCTTCACCTTGGCGAAGTTGCCCTTCCCGATGGTCTTGAGGAGGCGGTAATTGCCTATATGGGGATGCTCCTCCGTGGAGGTGAAAGAGTTGCGACATCGCGGCAGACTATGGCGACTCGCAGACTTTGTGGGGGGCGCTGGGGGTTCAACAAAGCCGTCCACCGATGAGTGCTGCAGAGAACCCATACAAGTGGAGATCAGAAACATATTCATTCACTGACGGATGTTTTTTATTAATATAGACACACAAATGCTACAGCTACAATTCCCTGAACCTCCACATGGACTTATTTCTCAAAATCAGCTGCACACATGCAAACAATGCAGCAGAGTGCAGCAGTGGAGGTTAGTGTGTGTGCCAGAACAGGGATATTTGCTGTGCAAACAGAGATGAACCCATTAACTCTCTCAGATACAAGGAGGTATCCAGTGTTCTACATGTGTCTGTGTGTCTCAGCATGTACGTTTACAGACAGACACACAGAGGTAACCTGCAAGGAAGTCTACAGAGGAACTGGGCTGAGAATCAGGTTCACCCTCTCTCCCTTCGTGAAAACTTACCCTCCTGACCTCAAGAAGAGATTTGAAGACTTTGATAATCCCTGTAAGTCAAGAGTTATAAAAAATGTTGCTGGGTCCACAGATAACAACAAGCATCCCCCTGACATGGCATGTGAAGGTGAATTAGGAAGAGCTGGCTGGACGTACAACGTCGGCTATGCGCAGTCTCTACTGTCTGTTTCCTTTCCTCTACAACAGCTGCTGATGTCAGTCCAGGTCAGAAATCCCATGATCCTCTGCTCCTGAGCTCCTGACCACACCCATTCAGAGAATAAAGCCTTGGTCTTGTTACCCAGGCTCCCCTGCTCCCGTTTCACCCGGGAAATGCTACACCCTGCAGTGCGTGCATCGTCACCTCGGTTAGCCCACATCCCCGACAGAGGTGAGAGCTGCACAGCAGGATTCAAACGCTCCCTGGTGTCAGAGTTTGTGTGTGTAAGTGAGAGAGAGAGAGAGAAAGGTGGGCAAGGACAAATCTTGATTAGATGCCAGTCAAAGTCAGCATCCTTGTTTCTAATGCACCAAAACCCTCTTTCAGATCTCCATGACAGAGCAATCTGTGGAGCCTCCACACGTTTTATATTGCAGCTGGTAAATATCCACAATAAATTGACTTCAGTTCTTCCCATTAACTTAAGATCTGATTTGTAATGCGGTCAGTTTTTCCTTCAGCGTACACACAGACGCACACACACTTGGCCTCGCTCCAGATTCCCTAAATTAAATTGAGGAGCATCAGGACAGGCAGGTGATTAATACACTAAGTTTATCTCACTCGCTGGGCCATTAACTCCCAACAACTGACGCTGTGTCATCAGGGAGGCCAGACATTGAAAAAAATATGAACACACACCTGTGCAGACACACACACACAGATTTAAAAATAAGGAAGCCAGTAGAGATTCTATTGTCCTGCACTAAAAGACACTTGTCCCTGTGAGTAATAAGCTGTTATGCAATGCAGTTCAGCTGCTAGTGGGCCCAGGGCCTGCATGCTAGAGCCAAACAGAGGCAGCGAGGCTCGGGCACCACTTTAATAGCCGCCTAGCAGTCTACGTCCACGTCTGTGAGACCTGAAGCAGCAATATACTGTAAGGACATTAGCTGCCCCCTCAGCTGATGCATTACTGAACCCGAAGAGCGATCAGAGATCGGATACCACCATTAGAACTTAATGTTGAGGTTTCTGTAAGTTACATAACTTTGCTGGAACAAATGGGCATTTTCTAGAATACATTTAAACATGTGATTAGGAACAATACGGATACATACTGTAAATGCAAAAAATAAAAGCACATTTTTTTTATCTGGTAATGAAATACTGCTCCCAGCCATTTTCCACTGTAACACATTATAACACAGGGAGGCTTTATTCTTGTTTCCAGGAAAGAAAGAAAAAATCTGATGAACCCAGATATGTCAGAGTCTGTCAGTGTACACGTACAGCAGTTCTCATTTTGGACTCATGTCAGAGGAGGTATTATTTTATTGTTGTACTCTGCGTGTGGGTCAGGGAAGGCATTGAAATCTGATTGGCCCCTGTTTTGTCAGTGGTGTTACAAATAATACTCCAACAATTAATATGACAATTTGGGCAGAAATATAATTTTCTATGCTTTTTTGAAGTACACCAGGAACAATTTTTCTAATATATTCAATGTCAATCAATCAAATTGTATTTGTACAGCCCATATTCACAAATCACAATTTGCCTCACAGGGCTTAACACAGGGCAACATCCTCTCTTTTCATTAACACTTTACTAGAGTGAGAAAACACTACCAGCAGATATTAGGGACACATCATCAGTTGTGTACCTTAGCATCCACGGGTGTTTGGGCCTTTTAATAGCAAGACACCCTCTTCTAAGTCAGGCCCACCACAGGCTGATCAGATCTGGGTGTGTGTCCCTAACATCTTGGGGCCTAGTTGGGGTCTTTCCTCCTGATCCAGAGCCAATAGCTGCAGCGTTCTACAGTCTGCGATGTTTCTTTTATGGCCTGGACGCAGGGCTTGTCCGTGAACTCCAAGCTCTTTGACCAACCCGACGGTGGTATGTCCAACATCGATGCACAACTTCCTTTTGTGTAAGGTGCACATTGAAGAGGTGTGCAAGATTTAAGTGAAAGGGGTCTATTGGCGGAAATTGAATATAAAATGGTCTTAGTGATGTTTTCACAAGTGTTTAATCATTTAAATTGTACAAATTGTTGTTGTCTTTACCATAGAATTATATTTAAATACTTTATACTTAAATTGGGAGCGGGTCCCCTCTATGGAGGCCGCCATGTTTTTTTACAGTAGTCCAGACGGGACAAACTAGACACCTTTTGAGTTTTTATTACAACTCAAGGCTACTACAGGTTCTCTTTAATGTCTGGAAGTGGAGGGTGAGGTGAGGGGTATTCAGCTGCAACATGAAACTTCACCACCAGCTGTCTCTCAATTCTACACACTGATCCTTTAAGGCATTCCTTGATGGCTGTTAGCATTACAGCTTCAAACACACACACATGTGATATTCACCATCTTGTCCCATGTTCCAAAAACACAATTGCCCCCACCCTCTGTTAAAACTCTGCCCCCCCTGTATGGCCCCCCAGGCAAGAGAAATCCTAGATCCGCCACTGGTGCCTGCAAACATTCCTTCACACAGAAATCTTTCGCCATTTCTTTGCTGTTCTACGTTAAGATGAATACTTGTGTGTGTGTGCTGCCTCAGCTCATCAGTGTCGTGTTGGTGAACAACACCTCCCTCCTCCTCCTCCACCTCCTCAGCAGTGAGCGTGCAGTTACAACAGGGCCCAATAGGTGATGGATGTCACATTGCGATGCTACCGAGCGTTGCCATTGAAAAGTAGGGCAACATCCTCCCCCACCCTCCCTAATTATTGACGTTGTGGACTAGAAAATGCCCTCAGTGGTGCGAGGGGAGAACCGGGCGGTGTGTTTTTCAGACCTCTCCCGGGCCACACGGGGGGGAATTCTCCCGGTGTTGCCGCTAAAAAAAAGGCAGCACACTGACGCAGTGCGATGTTGTGGCTGTAGCCGTATTGTGTGCACACGAGCCGGGGACACAGCCGCACCGAAATCCCGCAAGTCCGCCGTGAAATAAAGAAGTTGGGCGTGAAGGAGGAAGAGAATCGCTCCGACTCGGTGTCTGTGCAACAATGAAGCGGCTTAAATCACAAACCTGCACCGACCAGTGCGCCAAAAAAAGCCACCACACACACACACACACATGCTAAATCCGCCGCTGTTCGAGGCTGTTTTTTGTATCCCGCTATCCCCCGTCCCTCCCTCCCTCCGGTGTCTCTGCCCGGACGGCAGCACTTACATTCTCGGTGTCGCGCTCGTTCACCGTGGGCAATGGCGTTCTGGTCGACATCTTGTGTGGCTCGCAGGCCGCTCAGCGGTGCAGCGGGCTGGGCAGAGCAGAGCAAGACACGGCGCGGCGGTCCGTCGGTGTGTCCCTCCGAGCCGTCCCTCTCTCTACATCCCCTGGAAACACCGCAGACGGCACCGAGGCCTTTTTCGTGTTTTTTGTTTTTACCGCAGCATAGCAGCCGCCCCACACCACAAGGCCCCGCGGCCCGACGTGCCCCTGTTCTCTTGATTAGCCTTCCTTTTTGTGCACTTCCCTTCAGGTAAGGTAAGCTAGTGGCAGGCAGCAAGAGGAGGAAAGAGAGACTGAGAGAGAGAGAGAGCGAGGGAGAGAGAGGGGAGGGGGCCAGGAAGATGCGTCGGTAGCGGATGACGGGTCTGCGCAGTGCATCGCAAACCTCCCACCAGGAAGGATGGAGGGATCGCTCCCTATCCCACAGACATACACTCCCTTTGTCTCCTCTTCGTGATTCAAGTCACCAGCAAGCAGTTATCGCACAGTGGGAGCCAGTGTCCGCCAGATTCAGTCCGGACACAAGTGCAGGCGAGTGCACAAACCTGCGGAAGGTTCCTAGTTCCACTTGTGGAAGGCCCCTGATGTGGTGGTTGTACAGAGAAACCTCATGATGCAACGTATTGATGATGTGTTAGGAATGTTTTTGAATAAAGGGTAGAGTTAATGCTGGAATGATGTGAGTAAAATGTTTTATTTCTTGTGTTTATATGTTTGTTTTTTCTGTTTAGTTTATTAATTCTATAAGATACAATAAGATAGGATGTGACAGAAGAAGACAAGATTAGATAAGCCAAGATGAGATACAATTTGATACAATGCGATAAAACAAGATGAGATGCCATACAATATGATACGATTAGATACAATACAATATGATACGATGCGATAAGATACAATACGATAATATACGATACGCTACAATACGATACGATATAATACAATACGATACGATACGATATGACAAGAGAAGACAAGATAAGATAAGATACGATACAATAAATTAAGATAGAAAAAGATACAATAAGATTGGATACGTTGCAATGCGATAAGATAAGATATAAGATAAGATAAGATGGGTTATTGATGCGACACAATAAAACAAGATAAGATAAGATAAGACACAATGTGATGGGACACAATATGATAGGATACGATACAATACAATTTGATACAATACGCTAAAATGAGATAAGAAAAAATAAGCTGCGATATGATTAGGTACGATAGAATAAGAGTTTTCTTAAGTTGTCCCAGGAAAGTTTCCATGTGACTGCAGCAAGATGCAAATATTGAAATACACACTTGCTAAAGGTAATAAATAGGTAAAAAACTATATAAACACAATGAACTATAAAAAAGGAGAGACCAATGTAAAATGTAAACAAAATGCATACAAAGTAGCAGTATTGCACATATGTGATAATGAGTTTGTCCACCTAGAAAATCATTATTACAGTAAAATTAGTTGAAACCCTGGATAAGATATAGCCTATAAGGTGCATGTGGTCTACTGGGAGCAGTGCTGAGTTTACAGTCCCACTACTAGTTTAACCTTACTAATGGTCTTACATTTATAAATCATTTATGATCTCCATGTGCTTTTTGAGTGTGACAACGTGGTTAACATTGTCCAGACAGAGGCCCACAGGTCTCACTGTAAACTGGGCAGACTTTGCCATCTGTTGGTTGGTTGCAGCATTGCACCCCCCTCAGAGTGTTTATCACTGATCATGCAACAACTTAATTCCACAGAGTGATCAGGGGACAACACATAAACAACTAAGAGCTAATAAGATGCATGTTTTGTATTTCTCATCCACGGGTCATTGCCTGGGGGGGGGGGTGTGGTTTCCTGTGTGTGGTGACGATGGTGTGACGTGTGCACGCAGGTGTACGTACGTGCGCAGTTTGTCCTCTAGGTGTCAGGCTGCACTTGCAGAATGTGAGGCCCAAACACAAAACGCCATCTCTCACCTTATTGCATGAAACACCTCCAGCTTTTGTCCTCATAAATCACTTACAAGTCGTATTGCAGGGCCACAGGACTGAATCTGGGTCTCGTGTATGAAACGTCACATCTTCTTTGTCTCTGCAGCGATGTTGTGGGATTCAGACGGACGTCTCACCTCCCCGGCTGTTACATGACTGATGGTTTGTCTCACACAACAGACAGGCCCGAGCCACAGTAATGGACACAGCGTGACATAACATATCACAATAACTGATGGATATAGGGCCTGAAAGCCACTGAGAACATTAGGTCTGTTTTTGTGGGTTTGAGGAATTTGTAGTTTATTTTTTGCCAACTACAAATTCCAGTTCCATAACATTGGTTCACAAAAGAGACCTCCCTCTTCCCATCCACAGAGTCAGGACGGGCTGCTCAGATGAGTTTCATTGAAAAATGTTTTGTCTTCATAATGGGTTTTTTCTATCGGGGGGTGGAGGGATGGGGGGTACCAGAACAATATGCAAAGAGATAAGATGGTTCAACAAAATAAAAAGGGTCCAACACTGAATCTTGGCACGGGGATGGGCATTTTTGGAATTCTGCATCTGATCCCGGTGTGGATCTGGTCCCAGCATAGCAGATATTAGCCTCTCTGAGCCCTAACAACTGGGACCAGCTAAATTACCCCAGCGAGGCACATCCTCCTGCTAGTAGCGGTGAAGTTTACGACTGTTATGTCCTAGTATTTTAGATTTGAATGCATTTACCAAATTTTTTCGTGTGGGAAATCATACTTTACACAGTAAAATGAAATAAGTAAGCTTGTGTTCACTTGGAAAAGGTCAATTGACCCTTTAAACAATCAGTGCAATGCAGTATCGTCTTGTATTGAGTGGAGGTTTTTCGTGCTATTGTTCCTCTGGGCTCAAACGTCCACAGAGCATGCTGCATTTGTGCCTGTGGATCTGCATTCTGTACCTGGGTTGCACTGCTGTGGAATGTAATGGGCACTGACACTGGTTAAATAAGTGCATGTACACCCAGGGCCAAATGCAATTACATGCTCTCACAAGCAACCATCAAAAAAGAGGCAGCTGTTAACAGCCATTCATCGCGGACGGTCATGCAGTTAACTGTATTTGCAGGACAGGGGGTGAGAGGAAAGAGTAGAAAGATGGAGAAATAGCGGGGGGGAAGTGGCTAAACTCATTATGACACAGATAGCCGAGTAGCATCTGTCAGCATTGGCCCTTTACCATAGCTCCTTTTGCCTGACTCAGTTTTACCAGTGAAAGTCAAACCACTGCTTTCCAGTCAGTGTTTTTGCACACATCCTGCAGAAGTGTGGGAAATAATCATGAACAGCCTTCTTGGGAAGGAAGATGTTTTGTAGATTTTCGCAGGCTCACACTGACCCCGTTCTGTGCCTCTCGTGAAGGCTATTACCATTACAACGAAGTCACAGACCTCAGCATCTACTTCTCAGGAAGATAAATACCCCGCGATGTTTGAGAAGCCCAGAAGGTTGCTGAACATTTACAGCTGTTCTCAAGGTATTTTCAAAATCCTCAGACTTTGCAAACCATCTTCATGAAACAATGACCCGTCCACTGCACGATACAAGAAAGAATACAATATCAGACAGTAACATCAATAAATAGATATTTTTCTTCATTTTAAGATCATCTCATGAATTTAACATTGCACTTGTGGTTTTTATATAGTTGGATCCTATTAATATAGGATCCAAGGTGCCTACATTGCCCACGATGCTGTTCAACCATGACACTAGAGTTAGAGATTGGGCCTTTTGGTATTTTATGCTGATACAGGGTTTCCGCAGAGTCTTACAAAGTCTAAAAATTAAACAATCTGAATTTTAGGTATTAAAAACTCTTAAATACATTAGAATATTATAGTTCTTCAATATGTTTAGGTAGGTCTTATTAATGCTAACGTTCATTTAACACTACTTCCATCACTCCTAGAAATTAGTTTTGCTTTTTTAAGAGACATGTTTTGTTGGCATGTTTAATTTGGTTTAGTTTGGCTTGGCTGTGAAAAAGAGTATGGATACCACCTGTCTCTACCTGTAGTTTGTGAGATAATGTGGTGCTTTGAGGCTACTTCAGGTTATAATCTTAAATTTATGGTGAAGGGTAAGTAGTTCTGGGAATCTGATAATCCTTTATGTCTGTTATAGTTGACATAGGTCCTAAATTTCATTCATCATGGTCTTAAAAAGTATTAAATTCAACGTGTTGAAACCTGCAGAAAACCTGTAACAGTGGTTCTTGTGTAGCTTCGCACTTGTAGCCTCAAACTGAGGTTAGGAACAGGCTCTATAGGCCTGGTTACTTTACATTTTCCAACTCCACATCCTCCAGAATTTAGTTTTCCACATATGCAGTAGTAGCCGACACCCGAAAAAATAGGTTTAAAGGAGTTATCCTTTTAAACATGTTATTTCCACCTTTCTTCGTTTGGATTAGGAAACAAAGACACAGCTGAGGAAACAGGTTAAAAATCTTAAAGATCTACAAAACCTAACCCCTTTTTGTGGCACAGCAGAGGAATTTTTTCCTCCAGATGGTTTGAAATCTTTGTAGATTCTGTAAATATCTTCTGAGCTGCCAGACGAACTACTAAGCTGCATTCTGGGTATGAGGCAAACTCATATTGGACTTATTGTCTTGTTCATTTGAAGGAAACTTGTGCCGACATGATCGAGTCCAGTTTGGATAAACACAGGTGTAAAGTTTTGAATCCCAGTTACCACTGTCCCAGCATATGTCGTACTTCTAATCAGCCCTTGCCAATTTCACCTAAAGACACAAAAATGTATTAGAAATTGTTAAAAAGTCACCAGCAGACATTCCTGCGTCAGGAACCTGCTAACTGCACACCTTACAAGGCAGAGCTTGCACTCCGCTGTCTGCTCTGACAAGTCAATAAAACCCACTGGTATGCTGAACATTTTTGGAAGGCAAGATAGATATGAGGCCGTGGTGGAATTTGATCAGGCAGAGCGCCAGCCTTCTGTTCATTACAGAGCTTTCCAGCAGCAACACACCCTCCTGGTGAGCACACCTCAACCTGAGGAAAAGTATTACTGACTGGCACGTCAGGAGCCTGCGCCCACCCTTGGCCTCCCCTCACCTGCCTGTCTTCATCGCTGTCACACATGCATATGTTCACGCCCACATGCTACATACAATACACACAAACACACACACACACACACATCATGTAGCTCACTCACTCTCGATTTCTCCCCAGTTGCGATGGGAGGGATGGCAGGGAAGTGGAAAATATGAAAAGGCTTGAAAATCCAGGGCAGATGTGAGCTGACAGGGTGGGAGAGATGGAGGTGGACTGGGAGCAATGGGTGTAAGTGAGAATCACAGGATTTAGCTGCAGAACTGTGTTGGATTGTTATCTGACACTGCTGAGGGGTGGGCAGGGAGTTTTACACCAAATGAGACTTTCATTCTAGAAGATATCCGTTTTATTTGTCTAACTCTGGCTGCCAAAGCCTCATATTAGCTTCAGATAAACTTCTGAATACATTTTCACATAGAACGAGGACTTTGCATCTGCATCACGTACAGAAGGAATGTATCTCAATATGAACAGTACGACCAAGAGGAATGAATAAATCTGGTGTCAGCATGTGAGTGTGTGTGTGTGGGGAAACCTCACTCGAGCAGTGACCTTCCTCTTCGGATTACCTCCCCTGAACTATTTCCTGCCTCACCTTGACTTTGAGCCAACCCGAGCCCAGCACAGAGATTCGCACTCCATCACTACATAATCAGTCAGTAACACTTTAAAGCCATATCTTGATTAGGGTTTAAAAGTAAAAACTAATATGCTGGACGATAATAAAATAATTTTGGAATAATGTAAGGTCAGTAAACTTTATACATATACTTGCTAATTGTGATAAAGACAAAATTCGTCCTGTTCTTAAAGGTGCAAATAAAACTAACAGAAGAACGAGATGAGGGCCATTCATCACTGTCCTGAGAAGATGTCTAAACATCAATGTACACATGTATGTATATATATATACATATATACAGTATATGTATGTATATCTATATATATGTATATCCAATATAGTTTTTCCAGTTTCAACTCCACTCAAAGCGCTTCATAGTACTTCAAGTCACATTGACTAAATCACACATGTACAGCAGCTCTATATGCAGCGCTATAGCTATCTGGACAATTTAGGGCCAACTTAAAAATGACTTTAATTGGTAACAATTATCAACACATA
This sequence comes from Hippoglossus stenolepis, assembly GCF_022539355.2. Classification (NCBI taxonomy): domain Eukaryota; kingdom Metazoa; phylum Chordata; class Actinopteri; order Pleuronectiformes; family Pleuronectidae; genus Hippoglossus; species Hippoglossus stenolepis. Next base: position 14,336,574 of record NC_061494.1, on the reverse strand, counting down.
CATAAATTAAGTTTTTTCAAATAAGAGTTAGCAATTGTGTCAACAGAACTTGTTTTGAATTTAATTCATAATTTGATGGGATAGAATAAGTGTGAAAGCAGGAAGGAGGGGTGCGAGTGGGAATCAAACCCGGGGCCATTGCAAAGGGCTGCAACTATTGGGCTCCAGCTCTACCAAGTGAGCCACAACACGTATTTTTTTACCAATTTTCTTTTTCAACATCTTGTCTAAAGACACTTTGGCGAATGCAGAAAGCCGGGCAGCAATACATTTTCCTCATGTTTCAGCCTTTACCTTCATGTTTTCTTTTCTGAAACACTTACACATGTGTTTCCTTGCTTCAGTTCTTTTGATTCAAGCCTCCTTTGAACAAAGCAACACTTCAGGGACCCAGTGGTGTCCGTCGACATGATGCACTCCGTCTTCAACATGTTTCCTCTTTTGAGCAAGCAGTGAATGATAGGCGCTACACTGTGCGGCAGAAATATAAACTTTCCCCTGATATGGACTTGTATCATTAAAGGCCTTTACTGTTACTGTACCTGGGGATAAACATCATCCTTGTATATCATGTTTTCCCTTGTAATTATGTCATAATTCAAAGGCTTCCCCGGCGAGCTAAAAACAGTCAGGTACGTCACCGTGCAACAAACTCTTCTCTGAGGAATGGGCCTATTAATTGTCAAGATATAATTACATTCACAACACCCTGAGGACCCGTCTCGTTTAGTAATCTCGGAGTTACTGCTCCAAACTATAATTAGAGAATGTAATCACACAGGTATGGACCTCCAGGATTTATTTTTCAACCTGACTGAAGGCTGATTGAAGCGACATCTGTGGTCGGGCACCAGGCGGGGAGTGTTTACAACCTGGCGCATGTTCAACAGCCACATGCAGTGGCACCAGGCAGCATACCATCGCAGCGGAGTTCACGATTTACATACACAAACATGCACACATGGACGGGTGGTTCTGCTAATTTGTTCGACGTGTGCATGTTCATATTAGCTTTGCGATTTCTTGAGTGGCATGCGTGTGTGTTTGTGTGCTTGTTTCCCCCATGAATGCCCTTGTGTGGTTATGCCACTCTCATGTGGCACTTTTTGCCAGTGTTAACAAGTGACCTCATCCCATTTTGTCTTTCCGATCTCAAATGTCGTCCAATAAACTACTCATTTCTCACCTCTTCATGCACTCGCTCTCTCTTTCCTGCCATTAAAACACCTCTTACCTCTGACTCGCACTCTAAAGAGCTCAAGCTGGTGACAACATAAAGTAACAGCACACTATGAAGTAATTGTGAGTTATTTCCCAGTGAGAAGAAGTAAATGAGTCGAGTTTCAACAGCATTTAGGTGATTTAGACCCTGAGTTTAAACCTGGAAAACAACAGAGCCAATTGGTGTCTAAGTTAATGTAGTTCTGTCGCACCGTAAACTCTGCTTCACCATCCTAGAAGTGGGTTGTTTTTTTGCTTATTTGTGATGGTCTAAGGCAGATGAGGCCGACACACAATGAAAAGTGAAGGATTTAGATTTCTTGGCGTCAATGCTGGAATACCAAGCGGGCAAAACTGCCCTACCCAGAATCCTCAGCATCTTTATAGACTCCAGATTCAATGTGTAACAGTTGCAGAAAAGGGCCAAACCTTGAGACCCTGTAATGAGATAAACTGTGGTTGTAAAACCTTTATTGTTTAAAGGAGAAGGTTACCTGATGATATCATCAGGGATATCTTGAATGAAGCTCACCAGTTTAAATATTTGATAAAAAAACATTGTCATCGGGTTGGGGATATCGAGTTTTAAAGATAGGGGTATTTAACAATTCCATGATAGACGGGGGCGTCGCATCGTGGTTGGCAAAGCAGGTGTTTGCCTGCAGCACCCAGCTGAAAGGGGCCCCAAGAAGAAATGATTCTGAGAATTTAGTGAGAGCCCCCTTAAATTCAATGATCTCCTATGTACAGGAGGCTGCAATGACATCATGGTTGGAAAACATGCCACTAGCTTTCTACCAAAAGCTTAATATAAGATGTAGGGCACCCAGGTTCCTTTTGACTGGGGACCCCAAAGTCCCTTGAAATGCTCCTGGTGATAGGAATTATAGGATCCAATTTTTTTGATTACAAGGACTTGAGGACATCTGATATAATTAATCCCTTAAGTACCAGTTCTAAGAAAACATGAATGTAAACAATTAATTATTAAGATTCAAAAATCAGTTGTACTAATGTTTCATGAGTAGAAAACACAGTTGTCTGTTTGTTTGCCCTGAACAATACACACAATGTGTTTTTTTTACAAGAAAACTCCACTGGGCACCTTTAAGAACATTGTTCAGGAAGCTGCATCTTCTTCAATAAAATCCTCTTCGATCAAATTTACCACAACCTAAGCACTGATCACTAGGCACAGAATATAAACGGGGAGATCAGTGGCCCTAAAACCTGTCATCTTCACTGACTGATGATGTTACAAAACATCCCTTGACACTGATACATCCACTTGCTTTCGGCCAAATCTGACAGACAGCTGGGATAAATGACTGTTCAGTTCTTGAAAATCTGACCCCAGGCCAGTTCAGATTATAAAACAGATGATTAGAGAGGTTAACAAACATCCAACTCAGCGAACTTTCACAATTTTTTTTTTCTTCACTATGATCTGCAGCCAATGACTCAGGCTCTGATCATCTTTAATAACTCCAACAGTAATTAAGGAAATGCCGAGCTACATGCAGGGAGACAAAGTTAATCATCTCCATTATTTACCACGAGTGGAATATTAACCAAGAGCGAGGAACTGAATGTGTTGCGCTTCTTAGGAAGTTCAGTGCTCAGTGCTTGAGTCACAGAAAAAGTGGATGAGCAATGTTTTTCTCTCTCCCTGGGGGTTGAATCAGGCACATGCAGCAAAAAACATGACTCCAGTGAGCAGGGAGCTGAAGATGGGGCCAGGGGAACAATGACACATCATGTATCATCTTACACATCCCAGCACTGCTCTGACTTAAGCCCTCGACAGAAGTATGATTGAGTAACAACTTACCATAAAACCACTCCCAACCAATTTCACTTCTTAATATGTTGTGTGCGTGTGTGTGTGTCTGTGTGCAGGCTGCATGCACATTTGTCCCTCAGCGCACACAGCCTCAACACACTATATTACTATATCCCCCTCTGGATTCCTTTAAACAAGATAGATACAGAATGATGGCTGCAGCATCATGTTCACAGAATTTATCATTGTTATATTCAGATTAAATCATCCTCACGTTCTCCCAAAAGCCGAGAGGAGCAGCGGAGCATTTCACACAACCACTGCATTTTCCATTGCGTTGTAGATGAAGTCAGATCTCGTTCCCTTTGCTACAGGCACAGTGGAGAAACAGCATCTACCTACTAAGTCCACAGACGTCTGTCTGTATGTGGCACTCGAGAACCGTTCATATTTTCGGCTTTCAACATGTCTTCTTCAAAACTATTTGTTGGCAACTGGTGGGACACATCATTTTTATTTCACCCTATTGGATTAACACAGGGGTCACGGGTGCGCAGTTGCTGATCCTTATCGTGGCAATAACATTCATAGAATCACCTCCTCCTTAGCAATTTGTCTTTAAGATAAAAGCAGATTTGTTTGGTCGGCGTTATGCTTTATATCGAGCTGAACTACAGAGCTTTTATTTTGAAAGGTTTTGACCTTGGGTCTGAGGATTGTGTCGGTTGCTCAACCGCCCTCTGAAATAGCCAACATGCAATTTATGAAAAAATGACTTACTAATTCAGTTTCATTTTATGGAAAACATTGACTATACATTTTTCACTGTAGATAAACCAGGTAGGATGAACACAAACTCTCACTCTGCACCAGACTGTATATAAAAAGCTCTTCACACAACGTCCAGGACACAAACATTAAAAAAGAGACAGTATTTTGTAGAATTGTTTGAGGACGACTCACTAATGACAAGAAATAATTCTGAAGTAGCTCCTGGGCGTTACTAAGTTTGGAACGGGCACTGTACTAGTTTCTTAAAATCTGTTTTCTGCTCTTTTAGTTATAAAAAAACAAACACTCGAAAACACTTCATCCCATTTATCCATCATGTTTTATTCAACAATATAATTTTTGCTCTTCAGAGTACAATCAATATAAGGTACATATGACAAAATATATTTTAAATACAAGAGAAAAAAAACATTAAGGCATTTCAATGATTAACAGTCTTGACAGCATGACTGATTAGTGTTACATTTTTGTGTTTATACCTCTAAGGCACTATTGCATGATCACTGCAGAAACCACATAAAAGACTTCCAGGCAAAGATGGATGAGTTTCTACACTTGCAGAGCGCTGCTGACAACAATGTCGATTTTCGATGTGGTTTTCAGTGCAATGTGTCTAAAGTGTACAGTGTTTCAGCAATAAGCCAGAACAGATACGCGGAGTCACGAAAAGCGAAGCAGGTAGTGAAAGAGTACTCCTCTTCAAAAAGTGTGGTGGCATTGTATTAACACTTTAATAATAATCCCCTGTTTCACACATGAACTATAGGTACATGGCGAAGCACTGTAATTATCTTTATCACGCACGCCAGCCTGGTGCCAGTGCGACTTCTGGACTGGGGCCGACATTAGAAAGCCCAGCTGTTCCTCTGGGGGATCCGCAGTGGCACCAATGAGGGGTCAATTGGCCAAGGCGTGTTACGAAAGCCTCATTTCCTGTGGAGTGCTCTCGGGTTCAGAAATCTTGGTTATTGCCTCTGTGACCGAGGGCTGTTATAGGATGGCATCAAAGAAACACATAAACAGCTCAACCACATCAACTTGCGGCAGAGAACAAGCCCCTTCTTACTCTTTCCTTTTCTCCCCCTCGGTGTTTCACACTTTCACTTGCTTGCATGCAAAAACAAAGCCAGGCACACACACTCACTCTCACCCATCCACACACACAAACACTTGCACACACACGGACACACACACATAGATTTGTTACCTAGGTATGTACACAACTTAACTCCTGTCAGTAAAGTCCACGAGCACGAAGCCTGTTGTCGTACAAAGTTAAGCAGTCTCTCAACTCACAGGCAAATTCCCTCCCTTTACACTTCTGAACTGTTCTGGACTCCTCTGGAAGTTATTACTCATGAGTAAAACTGTACAGACACTTGCATGAATAGCGTGGCGCAGCAGCACTAACCCCTACGACATTTATCAACAAAAGCACGTGATTTAAAAAAATTACTTCTGTATCAAAAGAAGCTCATACTGGATATTTGTCATGTATATTAATAAAGAAAATATGATTTTTTTGTCTGTCTTGCTTAAGACAGAGTGCTTCACTGATATACAAACAGGTTATTGTAAGCACTTCTGGTCGTAACAAAGTGATAAATGTGGGTGCAGCTGCATCAAAAATCCATCCACGTTAGGGTGTGTGTCCACTAGGCGTCTTTTTCGGCGTGCCACTGCTCTGATCCCAATTACTTTCAGTATGGAAGAAGCAAACTGATGCATACAGCATCTTTCTTATGTCACTTTCAGGCACTTAAAGTACAAAACATTTAAACTTTAAAGATTACAGAGCCCAATTCTTCAAGACACTAAAACTTTTCATATATGCCTCCAAGCACCTTGAGAGAAAGAGATGCCCAGTGGTCACATCACAACATGGACTGGTCTGTCTTGAGCCATTTTGAACTGACGTGCTGCTGTAAGAGTCTTAAAACTGCCTATGTTATATGTTGTATGCATGTATTTTATGAAAATATACAGTATTTTATGCTAAAACAGGCATCTGCTGTGCTACACTGCTATGTTTCCTGAACCGGACTTGTGTGGGCTGTTGGGAATTGCGGTGGTGCTCAGAAAGCGTATGGCCCGACTATGATGGTGAGCCGCAGCAGTGAGCTGGAGCGGTAGTTCATGGTCAGATGGTGAGTGATCATCTCCAGGTCTATGACGTACTCCCTGGGGCCTGTCAGAGGCTTGGTTAGCACCAGCATGGCGCTCACATTGCTGGAACGCTGCAAAAAACGTTATCAGTTAGCATGTGAATACAGATTTTTATACTATTTTAACATTGGTGGGATATGGCATATTATATTAAATCAATTTCTGTTGGTTTTGTAGTCTACATTCAGACGTTCATGATCCCCAGAGGATAAATCCTAACAATGTCATCCCCTGACTTTTTACGAGGTGCCACCAACAGGTTTACTCTTTGGGCTTGCAGTTATGTAGCAAGGTCCCACCAACACACACGCTCGCCCAATCATGAGACCCAGTCATGTTGTCAATGAAGACGTTTCACTCCGTGTTATAGCATCAAATAACTGATTGAAACTTGAACCTACATCAGTGTGGTTATAACTACCTAAAATGACAGGAACCATCATTGAAAAACAATGATTTGATGTGTAGGCTACTTTGACTTGTTAGTTCAGTCCATGTCCCATCTACCAACATGGAGGGGGTAGGGGTTATGACCTATACTGCAGCCAACCACCAGGTGAGATGCTTTGGCTTTACTTTTGGGAGCAGTCATGTCTTCCACCTTTAAATACAGTCTATGCTGAACATGGTAAACGTTATACCTACAGGGCACCAACATGTTAGCATTGTCACTGGGAATTATGCTAAAACTATCCTTTGGCTCACTGTGTATTTGCAGCCTAACGGAAGCGCTTGCATGGGTGTTGACTCTTAAGTCTTGCTTGCTTGAAGTGCCAAACAATATCTTGGAAATGGGGGGGACACAGCATAACTCTAACTACTGCGTTACAAGTGCCATATGTTGATAAAGTAGCAGGTTGGGTAATTGTACAAGGTGGAGTCAGGATGATAATGACAGCTGTGAAAATGTGAGTAATTTAATGGATTTAGATTGAAAATTCAAGAAAATCACAATAACCAGCAGTTTAGCATTTAAGTAGCTGATTATCGCCTGATACACCCTCCACCAGATTTACATGCCAGACCAAAACAAGAAAGAGATTCCCATTAAGCTCTTACCCGCAGGAAGAATTCCCCTGCCTCGTTCCCAGCCTTGATCCTGAAGGTGTTGTGTGTGTTGGAGTAGATGTTGGTGGCCTGAATCTGGAACACGTCTGCTGGCACGGTCCGGTCTGCCTGGATGCTCATGTACTTGTAGACAATTGACGGTGGGAGACCCTGGCACTCAGCCTGAGAACGGCAGATACAGCGGCTGCAAACACACAACAATTATGAAGATCTCTGTGAAACTGGCAGCACCGATGATGGTGAAACAAAAGAAGTCGATGATGTTTACTGACTTCTCAGAGGTTTTGGCATATGGCGCCTCACAGGGGTTTCTGGGATAGCAGCGGAAGCCTCCGTAATAGTTCCAGCACATTTCATCATCTTGGCAGTTATGGGTCCCCGTCTCACATTCATTTATGTCTGGTGAAGAAAAAAATATTGACCAGTCAGAAATAGCTGAAGGACGATGCTACTGTCCTTCACTTCAAAAACATAGGCCAAACAAACCCTGCACACTTTAGCTGCTTTGAAACATGCACTCTCCGGAGGGGCTGTATGTGAGAAACAAGTGTCCGAGTGAGAGGCTTCAGACTTTCTCCACAATCTCCAACCAGCCCCCTAGTGAAAACTCGATCATCCAGAGGATTCACCACAAGCAGGTGGGGGTGTTGATGATGTTTCATACACAGGACAGACGCATAAATGAACAAAACAAAAAGAAAGCAAATGTCATAGGATTAAAAAGCGGTGCCAAACACCAACAAAGTTGTCAAGAGAGCTTTTGGTGATAAGGGTGTAAATAAAAACATGTGATCAATACCCCCCGTGAGATTTCGGTGTTTTCAACACTTCTGAGCAGAGAATCTCCTGCTGCGTTGTTTGTGTGTGAAAGGCAACCTCCAGAAATTCAAGACCCAAATGTCCGGACATTCTCCAGAGTTCATGTTTGAAAACGGCTTTTCAGGACAATTTGGGGATGGTGTTGTTGCTGCATTTCCAGCAGCTGTGAAGAGGCGAGGAAATGCGAGAGGGAAGCCCCAGTGTGGATGCAACCCCACACAGGCCTGACTGCAGCTCTTTCCCTGCAGCACCATGAAAATACTCTGATCAAACGTGCCCCAGACCGCAGGGCTATTTCTGGCACAGCAACCTGGATTCATCACTGAAAGGTTCCCCCTGACACAACAGGGCGAATTCATGGCTGCCCCTATAAAGCCCTGCACCTGACCGAGGGGGGAGAGGAAAAAATAACAGCTCGCCCTTTGAGCGAACGCCGGCGCTTCAAATAAATCCACTTCAAGAAACCAACATCATGCATATAAATTCACAGAGGTGGCTCAGCGGGGCAACACAAAGTTGCTGTGTTTGTGTTGCCTAACCTCCGCATTCTTTCCATGACAGTACGGGTTGAGAGAGAGTGAGCGTCAGTCCTGCTGAAGTGAGGTAGAATAGTGGACGATAGCAACGACGATCGAGTTTCCCTTTACAATTATCTTCAAAGTGTTCAGGAAGAGCCGGGAGGGAGGTAGAAAGGGGGGGGAAAAGAGATCTCGCTTTGGGAACTTTGTTGTGTGTGAAAACAGCGAGGAGGGTAAGATAGATAAATAAATAAACGGAGAGGGGATTAAAAAAGATTGATAGAGAAAAAAGGGGAGAGGAAAAAAAAAAAGGAGGAGTGCAGTACCTTGACACAACCTGTTTCCCTGGAGCTGATATCCCTCTGGACACTCGCAGGAGTAACTTCCTGGGCTGTTGATACACTGGTACTGACACATGTAGCTGGAGAAGCTGCACTCATCAATATCTGTACAGGAAATATGCAACGACACACACACACACACACACACACACACACACACACACACACACACACACACACACACACACACACACACACACACACACACACAAACAGAAAGGGGTTGAGGTAGTGCACGTTAGCAATTGGGAATGTGATGTGCTGCTTTCAAATACATATTTTTGTGCGCGTGCATGTGTGTGTGTGTGTGTGTGTGTGCGTGCACATCCACCTTGGCAGGAGACCATGTCCTGTGCCAGCTCGTAGCCCTGGTCACACTGGCAGAGGAAAGAGCCAATCAGGTTGTAGCAGTGGTGCTGACAGGGACTCTGCACGTCACACTCATTCACATCTGGAACAAAAGCACATTTTCTATAGGGATGTTGTGAGGGTCAAAACTAACTTGTTACACACACACACACACACACACACACACACACACACACACACACACACACACACACACACACACACACACACACACACACACACACACACACACACACACACTGTACTCTACACATAGCTAAGAACCAGTCATGGCTTTTGATGGATTTTCTGAATACTTTTCAGAGAGAACAGCTCTTCATCACAGCACGACATTTTCAATAACTTCCTCTGACTTCGGCGGGAGATTTGCTGTGTGCTTCAGGTTGCACGGTCAATTTCAGGATAGCTCCGAGGCTCCAGGCATCAACAGCCCGTGCACCGCTTGTTTTGTTCAAATCTCAAAATATCCGCATCCCGAGAAAACCAGGGGCATGAGAAAAACACTGGACTGACATCCTCCGCTGTGTATGACACGAGATGATTTAATATCTCACTTCTATTCATGCATTTTTATAAATTAGCCATGTTAATGTTCATTTGTTTGCCTTTATGTTTGATCATGTATTACCATTAATTCTCTGTTGGCCCAATGTGTGTGGTTTTGCTCCACTTGCATTTCCATTAGAGCAGTCTACCGAAAGTTCTCCCGAAGTTAGATATAAATATATGTAATTATGATTATTATTATCATACACTCTTGCCGTTTGTATTGAGCGTGCAAGTAGCAGCAGGTACCTGAGTCTATTAAAAGTCAGCCTGGTAATTGTGCAGATTAGGGTGGATAACTGCTCCGACACAAAATGTCTGACAGGCTGCCTGTGAATAACAAAGCACTGAATCCAACTGTTTTTATAATTTGATGTCGTGCACACACACGCACACACGCGCACGCACGCACGCACGCACACACACATACACACACAAGCACACATGGCTTTGCAGTGACTTACCGACACAGCTGTGGTTGTTGCTGGCGAACTTGTGACCCTCGTTGCACTCGCAGTAGTACGAGCCCTGGGTGTTAACACATCTGTGTATGCAGTAGTGGTTCAGGGCACACTCGTCTTTGTCTGCCGGAAAAAACACGGCACACACAATGCACAGGGGAGATAATGAGGATATGAGCAGTGGGATGCATTGCAAAAAAAAAGCAAGTGTTTAAAGACCTCACCGACGCAGTGGTCTCCGTTCCTCTGCAAGCCTTGAGGACACTGGCAGGTGTAGGAGCCTCTGGTGTTGTAGCACGTCTGTTCGGAGCCACAAGTGTGTCTACCTGTCGCACACTCATCTAGGTCTGCAATAAACACACAAAAACTGCCATGTTAAGAGGGAGCCACACGGACTTCATGCAGGAACAAATGGTAGACAAAGCAAAGCAACGTGTCTGGACTGTACGCGTCCTGTGATCTGTGATGTGTGAAGGACTTTCTGCAGACAGAGAAATCTGCGATCACCGACACCATCACATCACACACGTGGGCATAAACACACATTCACAGGAGTGGAGGCCATCAAATAAAGAGGGCTTTTATTTAGCAGCTCCGGGTGAAAGGGGATGGGGGGGGGAGCACAGATTACATCTTCTACTAACAGGACAGCTTTTTGAAGGTGGGAGTTTGTGTGTGTGTGTGTGTGTGTATGAAAAGAGGGAGAAACAGCTCAACTGATAAGTCATGTGCTTTCTACCATAACACCTCTCTCTCTCAACAGACATCCATCAGGCCAAAAGCACATAGATGCAAATGTATTTACATTCAGTCTCTCGCCCCATCATGAATTACTTATATACCACGATAAGGAGTATTTTGATGTTAGAATAAGAAGATTAAAAGCACAAGCTCCTGCCACAAAGATGCAACATCTCCCAAATCATTTGAAAACATTGTAAAATGTCTTTACTGTAAACAGCTCTGCACATTTATCACAGACCTTTTGATAAACATGATTTCAGAAGTGCAAGCTCAAAAGTTGCACACTCAGATTTTATAGTTAAGACCAGACTGCTTGAGATAAAACGGTACTTTTGTTATTAGATAAGTTTTTAGGCAAAGTTTGAATTTTTCCATCTTGGACTAAAATACATGACACCACATGAGTGGAAAATATTCTCCTATCATCTTGATCCTACGACAATTTTGGTTTGTTTTAGAGCCACAGCCTCTTACAAAAAGACCTTTCTCACTATAACCCCCTCACCCGCTTTCTTCTGAACCTCCATCTCCCCCCCCCCACACACACACACACGCACACGCACACACTCACACTACAAATACGCCCATACTGTATATGCTCATCCCTGTGGGCCCGTCAGCCGTCCTCTTGGGTGGTCTGACTCAACACATCATATGCAGACAGCCAGTGGGCATCAGTTTAAGAGCATGACAGTTATCCTCAATACCACACGCACACAAACTCACACAGGAAAGGAGGGGGGAGTTTTTCTGCATTGTGATTTGACACATGCACACGTCTAAAAATAATCTGAAGAACCTGAGTGGTAAACTAAAGACTGGAAAACCAAAAAGCTGCACTCTATCCTGCCTTGCTGGCAGTGCTGCCTTGATGGACATGTTGGTATTCTCCTGCAGTATTTATTTGCAATTCACCTGAGAGCTACAAGTACTGCCCTGCACTTGTATGACTCACACATCTCATATGAGTTGACCTTTAACTTTGTCCACGGAAATCTAATCAATCAATCTTTGAGTAGAAGTGACAACTGGTCAAAAAGAAATTCCCTAAAGGCAGACTTGAGATATCATGTGTTATTCAAAAAGCAAAAACCTTTGACGCCCAAAATCTAATCAGTTTATCCCTGAATCAAAGAGAAAATTTGAACCAAATTTGCAAGGATTCTCGAAATACATTCTTAAGATAACGTGTTCACAAGGCAAAAAAAGGGCTTTGTGAGGCCACAGCAACCATGACCTTTGACCGTTGAGCACAACAATCGAATCACCTCATCCTTGAGTCCAACTAAACGTTTGTACCTAATTTAAACTAATTTCCTAACTGTATTCCTGAGATGTTGTGTTCACAAAACCCAAACTATGATTTGTAAAGTCAAAGTGACCTTGAACTTTCATCATCAATTTCTAAAGGTCTTCATGAGATATTGTGTTCACAAGATTAAAATGTGATTTGTGAGTTCACAGTGACTTTAATCTTCGACTTTTGACCTTCAAGTCTTTCTTGAATCAAAGTGAATGTTTGAAGAAATTCCCTTAAGGCGTTCTTGAGATAATGTGTTCACAAAGATGGGAGGAACAACCCTAAAACATAAAGCCTCCGGTCACAAAACTCCCTTGGATTGATAAATTAAACCAATAGAATCAGACGAGGAAAATCCACCTTGCTTTAACATAGATATGTTGTCTGACGCACTGCCTCCACAATCCAGTGGGACTGGTGCCGGTGAAAAATTGGCTTGATTTGCTGTGGAAGAGCTCGTGAAACAAAAGGTGGACAGAGGGCGAGTAGTCGTCAAACCTTACAGGAAGGAAAGGGAAGACGGCTTCACTGTGTTCAGCTCTACATGAGCACGGTGATAAGACGAGCTCAGTACATCAGGGACAAAACCAGGGCTTATCTGAAGGTGCACCTGAGAGACAACAGGTGTGAATTACACAGAGGGAGGAATGCCCAGTCAAGGCCTGTTGCAGAATGACCCTCTTTGTAAAAGGACAAAGATAAAAGCAGTGTTGTTCTGGAAGAATCTGTGCTCTGATGTGGCCTGAGAGGCATGTGGGAAAGTGCTGCAACCAGCACCAAGTGTCAGGGAGAAACCAAACGCTTGGATTGCAGCAGTATCACATTGTGGGATACTATGACACTTGCAAAAGCTTCATGACATGGCTGTTAAAAAAAGCCCTGGTGCATTAGGAGGGCTCCTGTCGCTGTTGGTGGTCGACCTGCAGCGTCCAGATCCAGCCTCTACCTACCTGGTCTAAATGTGGACAATAGATTTATACAGAACCAATAACGTAGTCCATTTGACTGAAAGCAAGAAAAGGTTAGATGGGAGACAGCACTAGTCAAAAGCTGATATCAAGCCTCTGTGAATCACAGCCACACCCACTTCCTGCAGGTATTTGGTGATTCATAGAGACTGGAAATGCCTTGCCTTCCGGCTGTAGATTCTGACAACACTAGTCTGAGACTCCCGATAAAATAGAGTCCTGTCTGTTGATGCTGTCACTGTGCCAAGAAACACACAACAAAACTATGATACCAGTGGTTTTAGTGAGAGAAAAAACTAAATTTGGCCAATATGTACGATATTTAGTGTGTTAGCATGTTAGTTAACATTTGCTAATTACGAATATACACAAGCTGTTGGGAATGCCCCGTTTGCAGGGAATTGGTCATGCAACAAAATGGTGGATGAATTTATGGCAATAAAATGTCTGGATCCTAATGGTTATTATTCTGATGAAGAAAATATCTTGGTTTAAACCATGGAATGTACAAAAAGATTGAAAATAGGACAGCTCATGAAAGCCAAAGAGTGTCAATCGCCTCCTGGTGGCGCGCTGCAGTATAGGGTCATAAATCCAGGCTCCTCCATGTTAGTGGAAAGGACATGGACCAAACTGAAAAGTCGAAATACACGTTAAATACACTTTTCTTAAAGATGGTGTCTGTCATTATAGGTTTTTCTTATGACACTGATGTTTGTTCCATTGTTCATTTTTCCAGTAAGTTTGGATTTATTAGTTATTTGATGCTATAAAAACAGGTGAAACGCCATGACTGACAGCTGCGAGACCTCGCTGACGCGGCTCCATCAACCGATCGCTACTGTGGCTCCAAATGTGCAAGATGGCTGCGTTCGTATCTGGAATGTTTTCGGCTTAATTTCTGGACAGTGGGAGGAAGTGATGACTCGTTCACCATCTTTGGGTACAGTCTATGTTTTAAACTTGTATTTTCCAGAACAGGATTAACGTTAGCTCAGTGTTTGAGTGATTGCAGTGGACTCAGGATAAAAACCTAGCTAAAGGTGGTCCACATATGGGTTCAAGACATGTGCTACAAATCAGCTCCTCATAGCAGGATTAGCTGTTTTTTTGTTGCAGATTGTTGCCAAGAAGAATTAAATCGGATGGACTTTGAATGATCTTGAATTACCGAAAACATATTATGCCACTGTTGGGCCGAGTGGTGATGGTTACCTAGGAGAGGTGATTCAGTTTGTGCATCATTATAAAAGGTGTTGCTGGTGCAGGGCAGACATCTGCAGCTGGGTCATGTTTCAACACTTCCTTACATAAGGTGTAGGAACCGCTAGAGAAAGAATTAACAGCACATGACTGTTGAATTGTGTCGATGCAGCGTAGCTTCCCAAGAAGTTGTGTGAACAGAGGTGCACGAGTTATATCCTCGCTCCCTTCAAGAACGAGAGCTCTAAATAAAAGCATATGTGCTGAACGCAGTCCAAAGGTTCATTCACGGGAATATGTTGTGGTAACTGCTACTTTGTCACTAAACCTTTAAGAAGCTGCCAATACAAAGTTACACAGAAGTGTGTGAGTGTGCGTGTGTGCAAGAGTGTGTGTGTATTGTGTGTGTGTGTGTGGCTCTAGCTGGCTTTTAGGTCCCATAAAATCTCCAAAGCTTACCACATGCAGCACAGTCTATATAGTTTACACAGGAAAACAGATTTTACTGCAACAAGTCATCAAATGTGATGATGTGTTGCATGTGGAGAGAAGTGACTCTGTTCTCCGAGGTCAGATTTTATTTAACTTTTTTCATTTAACACAAGTTTCTTGCAGAAGCGAGCCTGCCGCAACATCACAGGGAAAGATAAGGCAGTCCGGCAGAAGAGTGGAAGATGAGTGCAAGGAGAAGAATGAGGAGAAAGGGTGGAGGAGGCCTTTTTTTTTTTTAAACAAAAAAGGGCTTTTTAAGATTTGAAGTTAGATTTACAGCCGCGTGTGCATGTGTGATGTCAGAGTTAAAAAACTCCTTGCTTTTCAGGGAGATTAATTCTAAATGCCTTGCGGGAGCTGGGGGAGTGACGGGGATGGCGGCAGCTCAAAGAATGCGAGTGTGTGTGCACGGATGAGCGGGTATGTGCGCATCGGAGTTCCCGTTTGAGGTTCTCCAACATTAAGTGGCCTTTTTGCAGAGCTCATGCTTTTTAAGAATGGAAAGATGTAAAATGAAGAGAGTCACGTTTGATGCATGTGCACGGAAAAAAACATGTTTGTCCATTGTCTGGCCTGAATTCAGAACAATGTGTTACTTGCTGCAGATTTATACTGACATGATAGGGCTTGTTCTAATTATCACTTGAGAGCATTTAGTCTTGTTTTCACTGAACCGCTGCGATGGAAAGCAGGAGCCGATCCAGAGAACAGTTGGAGCCGTCCTGCTGTTGGACAGCATCTCCGTTTCCCTCTGATTATTGGATAATTCAATTTTTGGGAAAGCAGGGTGCAAGATGCGCAATGGTAATAGCCCATAAAATTTCACAGCCTCAAATTTATCAACATGTCATAGCCCAGCCCCTGAGCGCTTGGTTTTGCTTGACCTCAAACACCTTGATGCCCCCCCTCATGGTGAACACAGCACCACATGTTGTTTAGTTTGTGCGGGAACTGCAGCTATCACTGGCTTGAACACGAACCTCAGGACAAATGGGAGTGGTAGTGTTTCCCTTTCAGTGCAAGTCCAAACACAAGAAATCAAAAAAGGAAAAAAGAAAAAATTCAAGACACTTAAACTTTATTTTCTGTGTATATTAATCCCTATTAGGACAAGAAATATTTCCATGCTCCGGCTCTTCACACCACTCCCATGATTCCCCCTCTCATCGCTCTCATTGTTCAGGAGGAACAGGAGTTTTTAGTCATGTTGACATTTATTAACTGATTTGTGAGTTTGTTCCACACACTTCTAAAGGTCGGGCAGAGTCTTGACGTTCTTGAAAATCCGTCCAGTGTGCCAGCTACATTCCTGACTGATAATAATCCTTCCTGTTACACTGAAAACGTCTCTGCAGCTATTCGATATGCAGAAGATCAATCACCCCTGCCCACCCGACACACCGATGGTCGGGTGGTAGCCATTTACAGCCTTCACAGAAAATCTGTGGCATGGAAGGAATGAAACCTGTAAACACGGACGCCGGCTGGTCGAAACAAATCACTGCGATAACATGAGAAACAAATTTTGCGATCACATGGGAGTGTCACCTAGCTGTGCGTGGCGCTGATTTATAACAGCCCCGTGTCCCTTTCCATCATGAGGTAAACGGAAAGAGCAACACGTGTGAGCACATCAGAGGAGGAAGCAGCTGGCTGTTGGACGGGCACCGACCTCTGGGAGAATAATAACAACAACATTAAGCACTTACAGAGAGGAGGCACGACAAAGCTGCTTCCCCCAACGCACGCTTCTCGCTGCCATCGTTGATGTGATGGCAGAAAGGAGCCAGCAGCAAAAACCACACGCAATAACAGAATACTGTACAGCAACACTGCACATGCCAAACGAGAGGCTGCCCGCAGGATGGACTGAAAAACACTCTGGCGCTTTCTGGCAACGTCAGGAAACAGATGATGTACGTTGAAATACAGCAGAGCTAGAAGCCATTCTCTGAAATGTATTTTAAGATTCCTCATGTCATGTGCTGCTTTTGTTCCAGGAGGTTTTTGCAGTTGTTTTATCGTGACTTTTGAAATCAATTTTGCCACAGTCATTAAACGTCCATTGAAGAATGGAAGATTCTTTGTTTATCAGCAGCTGAGGAGTTGCGACACCAACAGTTTTCAAAGCCAGAAATCTCAGTAATGTTGATTCAACAGTAACTTTAAAACATGACCTGTACCGGATGTCAGAGGCAGATATTGATTTCAGTAATTCTGGCAATTGTAAAGATGTATCGTCTTATCTTTCTTTTTGTTTTTACTTTTCAACAAAAACACAAAAAAGTTGTGGAAATGTTCAATAAAGAACCCTCGAATCTGTCATAAAGTTGAAAAATAGTTGTCACTGCTCTCTGGTGGACAAAGTGTGTAATGACACTATTTAGGGAATTCTATCGAACATTTAAATATAAACATTTTAATATGAACCATCAAAGGTATTGAACAGATCAACATAACAAATTAATAAACCATAAAATAAAAATGATTAAGAGGTTTTGGTCAGGCTAGCAGCTGAGTGAGGCTTCGCATTTAGCTATTGCTAACATGCTAACATGCTAATGTTAATTGCATCCATCCAACTATTCGATCTTAACTACAAACCACCTTTGACGTATTTCAATCCAGACCGAAGCGTTGAGCTGACAGACAAGCAGTTACGGATCCAGGGGTGGGGCCAGGGGGGCACTGAATTCTGATTGGCCCCTGAACTGCCCCTGTTTATATTTTGTAAAATAAATCACTTACTAACAATACTAACAATAAATATGGAGCTTAAACATCAATTTGCCCCTGTATGTAAATGTTGCCCCCTTTATTGCCCCTGATCCAAATGTGCCACTGCCCAGAAGGCCTCGACAATTCACGGGCTAAAAGATGAAACACAAACTGGAGCTGCAGTGCAACAGGTGCAATCAGGTGATCACAGGGACACAGTGATGCAGGACAGAGCAAATCATTAGTCTGAGCGCAGGTGGAGGAGAAGAGCTTAGCAGGTAATAGAAGGGTCCGGACGGCACAGAGGTGTGCCTCAGGTGTCTTTTGGTTTCAGATACCCTAAACAATTTCAACAGTTTTCATCAAGCAGACGTTTTCTGTTTGATCCCACTTCCTCCTGCAGAGCAACCAAATCAGTGCGGAAAGTTTTCATTCGAGATCCTGTGTGTGTTCCCCTCTGCGTTGAAGATTCGGCTTATCTTTGAGAGATGTTCGAGGGGAAACCAACACGAACATGATAACATCTGAAGGAATTTCCTTGAAAAACTCTTTTCACAAAGACTGTTCTTCTGAGGCGCGTCTCTTCAAATGCAAATGTCAGGGTGAGACAGGAGTGGAGCTATAAAGTTTAAAACAGTAAAAGTTCGAAAGGTGGAGCCCGCGGGTGGCGCCGTGCTGCGCAACCACCGGGGCTCTCCCTCTCCCTCTCCCTCCGCATTCCTGCTCCTCGCAGATCGATCCGATGCTTATCTGTCAAGGTGGTGAGTAATTCTTACCATCACAAAAGATGGGCGCAAACGGAAAAAACAACCTCCGCCGACATTCCAGAGATATTCCTCCCAAAGTGCATTGCATCTGCACGGAAAAATGCTATTGCGTGTGCTCGGCCTCGTTCGGAAAAGTACACACGTTCTCTGACACAGGGGGCTTAGCGGCCTTAATAGAACATACTTGGGAAAGATTTCCAGCCACTGCAGGTGAGGAGCATCCAGACGTAGCAGAAATTAGTCAGGCATGTAGGTGGTAATGTGGCCTACATGACCTCAGGAAACCAGACAGGTAAACAGGAGTGGCATGTCCTTTCATGTCCCATAGTGCAGCGCATGAGCGTCTAATTTAGAGATGAAAAATAAATAGGCAGAAGCTGAAGTATGTAAACTCCAGGCTCCTGGGGAGAATAATGGAACCCTCAAAGTGTAAAACATGATATTTATCGTTGTCTTTGACCGATATTATACGTCTGAGCGGCCAATGAAAGCACAGTTAGTTTGTATTTCTCAAACAGGAGGGCGTGCTCTCAAACTGTGCTCAACATCAACGGATAATAAAACAACCTCTTTCCACTTTTCATCAGATTTTGCGACCGATTCGGACACTCTTGACGGACAACCTTCATTTCTGAGAGGAAGTGATCTCAACGCTGATGAAAATAAGAGTTTATATGAGTACACAAGAGTACAACAAGCCACTTGTGGGCATCTCCCGCTGCTAAACACAGAGAGTGTGTGTGTGTGTGTGTGTGTGTTTGGAGGGTAGGGAGGTCATGGAAATGCGGGGCATCATTAAGCTGTCACACTTACAGTAAGGGTTCATAGTTTCTCTGTGTGGCCAGGCGAGGAGGAGGGAGCCAGCTTCCCCTATGTGTCACTACAACAACACACACTTAGACTCGGGTTCACACTCGGGGCCAAGCGGCTTTATTACATTTGCAACAGCCGTCCGCAAGGAACAAATATTAAAGCTCCATTTAAAAGGAAAAATAACAGGGTATAGTGTATTATGTAATTTGTGGCCTGTTTCACTTTTAATCAGCATAAAGGACAGTGCACTTAAGAGAAGCTGTTTTTGTTTTAAGCTGTTTTTTTTAACAATTTAAGTTGTTGCTTTGGAAAATTGGCTCGATTTTTTGCAGAGCATTACGCTGATCTCTCTACTATTACCGCCACACACTCAGCAATAAATCGCCAAGGCAACTCACCAGCAGAACGAGCCATGACGTTGGTACGACCTGGCTCGGTCAGCGCTCCGGCACTTCTGCGGTGATTTTAGTCAGTGTCAGCCTTTCATGTTCCCCTTTGCCCTACCTGACTCGGCACCCTGGGTTTCCTCCACAGAGTGGTGAGTTAGCAGGGAAGGGGCCTGATGTAAGCGCTATTTGATACATTGAGGTTTCCCTTCCATTGAAAGCTTATGGGAGTTCCTTTGTGAGAGAGAAAGATACGGAGCTGTGCAAAACAGCCACTGTGCATGGAACAAAAACGAAAAGAGGGAGAAAAGAAATGACAAATCTGCATCCAAGAACAATTGGCACATTGTGGCAAGTTCAAGGTAATGACAGAGAAACCAGAGACAGATGTAAACAAAGATTATATCACTCCCGCCAGCAGAAAACGGCACGAGATGCCTTCCAGTTAAAGCTCCAGTCACTTCAAAGCAAACGGCACTGACAGCAACAGCCTATATCTTTGTTTAGCCCGTGAACTGGAGCGGCACACCAGTGAATGACTAAGTATTAAAGCAATGCCAACTCGCTTATGTAGTTACTTTAGCTGATATGCTGCCATGTTTTACACTCTAATAAAACCTAATTGGGTTCCAATTCAGAGAAACACATAAAGCACCTCACACATACCGTGGCCCCAGGTGTAAAATCAAACTTGTTACTTTCAGCGGAGCTCCGCGACCGCAAAGCCTCGCCGCACACGTGCCTCTGCCTATGGCAAGAGGAGCTGCTAACCACGGAGCACATGTACAGTATGGTACTACACTTTGACTCGTATTACATTTACAGCACTAACTCGTATTCACACACAACTACCACCCCCATGATCCCTCACTCTCCTCTCAGACTGCAGAGAGATGAAAAAAGGTTATGAGCGAGGTATATCTGTCCCTCAGGTGCAGCTACAACACATCACACGTACGTGTGTGTGTGTGTGTGTGGCTGTGTGTGTGCGTGTGTGTGTGTGTGTGTGTGTGTGTGTACTGTACTTGGATCTTTGTGAAGACCATTTTGAACACAGACCATACGGAGTGAGGACATTTTGGTTGGTCCTCGTTATTTCAAAGGGCTGTTAAAGGGTTAAGGGTTAGAATTAGGTTAAGGTTAGGTTAGAGGACGATACATTGAGGGTTTGGGGGGTTAAGGTTAGGCATTTAGGTATAATGGTAAAGGTTTGGGTAAAGGGCTAGGGAATAGTGTGTGCGTGTGTGTGTGTGTGTGTGTGTGTGTGTCTTCCAGGTATTATTCATGTTGTGGGGACCCTACTCTGTTTATAAAGTCATAAAATTATGAAGACTTATCTTCCTTATGAGGACAAAAAGCAAGATTCCATAACGTAAATCATGACATTTTAGGGTGAAGACTAGGTCAGGTTGAGGTTGGGTTACGGTTAGGCAAGTAGTAACTGTGGTTAGAGTGTGTCTCAGGAAATCAGTTTAAGTCAATACAATGTCCTCTGAAGTGTGTGTGTGTGTGTGTGTGTGTGTGTGTGTGTGTGTGTGTGTGTGTGTGTGTGTGTGTGTGTGTGTGTGTGTGTGTGTGTGTGTGTGTGTGTGTGTGTGTGTGTGTGTGTGTGAGGAGAAGAATGACTTTTTAAACCACTCCCCATCTGAGAGGATCAAACAGTCTCTCTCTTAAACACAGGATAACACCCACCTCCTGTAGCTGTAGATGTGAGAGCAGAACCTGCCCCACTGTTGTAAAAACCTCCTTCATCTGCCTCCCAAGCATCAGACCTCAAACCCTCAAAACAGTTTTTTTCTCATATTTTGGGAAGAGGGGGCACTCCAGCCAAAAAACCTCACGCTGCGAGCTAAAGAGTTTAGAAAATGTGACATCACAGGGAGAAAGAGCGAGGAGCTTGCAACACATCTGGCAGCTACGCATGGTTTAACTGTTCATGACTGTCAGAGAGATGGATGAACGCTTCACCTTCGGAGCTCTGCTTGTCGGGGCTCCAAAGTCATTAGCAAGTAATTATCAAATACCTACATAGCTCTGCTTAGAGACACATTCGGACGCATTTTTCCTGGCAGCAGCGCAGCATCTGTCCATGTGCAACACCTCTCAATATCAGCATTCCCTTCTGCCTGCAGTACACAGCAGTCAGTACAATGGAATTCCAATCTGCAACCACATTTTTAGGGTGTAATCTGTTTCACTGGGGCCAAAAATTGTATCTTTGATATTCTGGAAGATATTTAAGAGTAACCCGTTTGATGGAGCCATCTGTTTTGCACTTGTATCCCATAGTTTGCAGTCACACCTCGGCTCCTGCTGACAGAGTCCAATTTCGCTCCTGAGGAGCTTGTCAACATCATTTGCTGAGATGTGCGGAGCTGTCTCCCTGTTGTTGTTGCAAAGCCGTAAAGAGAGGCTACTTAAATATGATCCTACAGTTGAATAGAGAGAGAGAGGGAGAAGAGGTTTGCTGAGCTGATCTCACCTCTGCAGAGGTTCTGCTCATCTGGGGTGAAGCCGGGCGTACAGCGGACCGTCCGGGTGGGCTGGGGGAGCCTCTGGTTGCCAGAGAACACATGCGGGATCTGGGGCTGGCTCGGCGGGACAGGAGGGATGGAGTCCGGCAGTTGCACCTGCTCGCCCTCCTGGCTGATGTAGATGACGGCGCTCTTGGGGAGGCAGAGGTATCCACCAAAGTGGTTGATACACTGCATCCCTCCTTTGCAGGCATCATCTAACAAGGCACACTCGTCGATGTCTGAAGCAGGGAAAGGGAGACAGACATTACACGTGGCCTTTTCTATTCTGTGTTATAAAAATGAAGGGAAATTAAGAAAGAACTAAAGGCAGAAAAGTTGTACAAATGGGAAATAATCAATGCTTAACATTTAAGGTACTTATTAATTTCTCACCTCTGCACTGCTCTCTGACTCTGTCATACTCATACCCCTCTGTGCACTGTGAAGGAGAGATTAGTATGAAGTTATCATCTTTTAAAGACATCCGGTGCAGCAACATGTGATAATGACCCCAATTACAACATCCAAATTAAAGTGTGTGGCATCTCAGACATGACAGGTTGTGTTAAAACCCACAAAGGCACAATCAGGTAAAAAATATATAAAATCTCTGACTCACAGTGTAGGAGATGGGCTCCTCAGCCTCCTGAGAGAGGACATGCATGAAAACAACGCACAGACACACACAGATCCCCAGCATGTCGGCCGAACGTCGGAGGAACACTGTGAGGAGAAGCAGAGGAACCAACTGGATCATTTCTTTTTTCTCTTATCAAGCCTACACGTTTTAATACCAGTTATTACATCACTGATGGCATTACTTAACGAGTCCCAACGCATCCCTCTGCTGGCGTGATGTTTATGTTGGCGGCGCTCCAGGTAAATCTGTGACTTCAGCTACGCGAAGTGTTTTTTCTGCTGTTTTTCTCCAAAAGGATTAGTGCGTAATACGCGTAACGATCGTGCGTAAACATGCCCCAGTGTGTGTGTGTGCGTGTGTGTGTCAGTCTGTCAGGAAAATTAACGAGTTAATCAACCGTGCAGGGCTCGTGTTGATTAAGCTTGTGTGTTTGCACAACAACAGAACACAACTGACCAATTAAACGTCATCACAGTGTGCGCTTTCCTGATTCTGTTTTTTTATCCAAGATCCTGACACTTGTTACCGGAGAAATCCCTAAAAAAAACGACATCAGAGACACGCGCTGCTACAGACTTGTTTTCTCCTTCACTTGTTCCAACCTTCAACCTTAGCCGTGTCATCCCGCGGTGCCATGGCCACGTACCTGCAGTTACCTGTGGGTCTCCACACTCTCCTCCTGGCGTCCTGAAGAAAAAGTCACCGGGATATTTTTTTTTGCTGCAGATCCGAGCGTGTGTGCGCAAAGTATCCTGCAGGACGTGCGCTACTGGATGTTAGGTGTGAGTCGGAGCGCGGGGAGCACTTGTGATGAACATGCGGTCCGTGCAGTATGACATACTGGGGGCGGTGTACCGGGCAGGTTTGTCTCTCACCGGGGCGCAGAGAGCGATCAGCAGACCACAGTGGCTCCCTCTATGGACTGATGAGTGGTGGATTAAATAAAGGGAACGATCATAAGCAAAAAATATCAATGGATCTTATAAAATAAAAACATGTTTATCTCAAAACTGTTTTTCCTCTGCATGTATGGCATTCATTAAAAAATACTGGAACAGTTAAGATTATAACTGCTTTGGTATAACATGCAGTAAACTTTGAATCTATAATTTATTATAGGCAACACTAACAATCATAATTGATTATTCAGTTAAGCTTCAATGAAATATAACAATATTGCACCACTGTGTTGTTTCCCATCAGGAGTGTATTTAATGTTTTTATACGATGGCCCTGAAGTGCAAAACTAAGCAACAATTCATAAAACACAACTTTGTTTTATTTGCCCCAAATGTTTTTGTGATTTGTTTTCGTTTCTTTGGGTATTTGATGTTGAGTTCTGGAGACATGTTATTGTGTTTTCCTATTTGCTGTTGTACTTTTGGGATTTATTGTTATGTTTAAAGAATTGTTTTTTTTCGTGGTTTGTTGTGTTTTCCTGATTTACACTTCAGGGCCACCTTATTATTGCACTTAATTTTGTACGATTTCAACAGTTTTATGGCTAGAAATCTGCACCTATAACATCTATTAGTTTGTACTGGATTTCTATATGCTCTCAATCTATTTATATTCACAAATATGCCTCCATAACTTCTGGTCTTGTAGCCTTCAACTCCTTGGAGCTGTGAGATACTTGTGTACTTTGTGTACATGTAGCATAGATTATGTGTGCAGCAGGTGGTAAAATCGAATCATGTGTTAAGACCTCTGTCAGCAACCACTACATTAGCCTCTACATTTCATGGTGTTTACAAGATGCCTGCGCTTCAGGAACATCTGCTGGAGTTGGCACGGCCTCCTGGATTTCCCATGGGTGGAGAGACAGCAAGGGATTGTGCTTGTGTGTGTGTGTACACTCATGTACATGTGCCAACAGCTTGCTGATATGAGTGGATGGAGATGGACTTGGCACCACCTCCTTTAAATGCTGACCTTCCTCACAGGGTGTGGATGACAGAGGATTGCAGAGAGATTCTTGCGTGGTGCCTTATCCGGTAGGTGTAAAGTCAAAAATGTTTTCCTGGTAAAAAGTAAATTCTTCTCTTCAAAGAATCAAATAGTGTTTAATCATTAAAGTCAGCATTTAACTGGTAGTCAAGGTGTTTACCAGGTCAATTACATCCAAGTTCTGGTCCTGCACTGTTATCAATGTGGGCCCAATGAACCAATACAGAATTTAACGCTGGAATTACCAATAAAATATGTATGTTAATAAGTGTACATACATGGATGACCCACAAAATAATTGCACAAAATGTTTGACTGACAACTAAAACTTTATTTTACTTGGCAAGTTAGTTAACAAAAAAAGCAGAGGCATTCAGATACAGCAGTGTGTTAATCAAAGATGTTTATATAAGATTTTATCTTATGATCTTTATGAACATTCCCCTCGCTCTTATTCCTCACTGAAATCAAAGTTCCTGCAAATCAAGGCGAGACTGAAGTGGGTGTGTCCGCCCGGGTGCATCTTTAGGTGTGAGAAAGTCTCCACAGCAATGTTGTTGTAGTCAAAGCAGATGGTCCCTCTCACTTTGAGGTTACAAACTATAGCTTCAAGTGATAAACTACATGCACAAATTCTGATTTGTGCAAAAGAGTGACCTCAAATGACCCAGGTGTCTCTTTTGGACTTAATGAGAACAAGAGGGAACAGAAGACACTAGATATGAACATGTATTTAAATGAGTGATAGATTTGACCTTAGCTTTACACAAGTGCTGCTTTGAGTTTCACATCGACGATTGTAATTACATAACTCCCCCCAGCCCACAGTACACATACATGCACACACACATGCACACACACACACACAAACAGTCTCATTCTGGGGTGTGTAAAGTACATGTCAGTTATAAGAGCAAAAATATAAATGAAAAACTTGACATAGTTCATTACTGAAGTATATTTGTCCGAGCCGGTACTCAGCGATGTTTCTTTCGATGCTGAAGGCAATGCATCAGGTTCTGTTGGCTATTGAGCATCGGCCAATCAGTTCCTGATGCAGTATCATCCACATCAGAAAGCTCTGCTTCACCCCGGTGTCACTGGAGGGGCAGTGAAAGCTGGATAGTTTACAAAAACATGTGGGTCCTTCTGCAATATCTCCTAATGATGAGAGGAATGATACAGAAACACAAACTCATAGAAACAAGCCGTTATTATTCCTTTCATTCTACCATAATATAATAGCCAATACTGTACAGCACACATCATTGTAAGCCGAGATGGCAGCAGAAGCATCTGGAAAGTGAATTCATGCAAATTCAAAATGGACATGCATTATGAAAGAGCTGCAAGAGATGAGGCTGCACTTCAAAAGACTGTCGAAAAGAAATTTTTAAAAAGTGGGGAAGGGGGATGCGAGAGGAGGAAGAGCAGACAGCGAGGGTGTCTGTGAAATGCACTTGTGTAATTGCAGTGACATCTTCATTGAGAGCCCTCCATCTCTTTCCTGTGTGCTCCAAAGGGCGTCGCTGACGCCAGTCGATGGGGAGAGCAGCCGAGGCGCTGTGTTTAGCATAATCCCAGAGGCCATTGTGAGAGCAGCTAGTGAACGACTCACAGTTGCCAGCTGAGATTTCACCAAAACACAGCAGAACACAAGGAGAAGGGGATGAGATAGGAAAATCAGAGGTGGAGGAGGGGCATGTGAGGGGAGAAGACAGGAGGAATGGTAGTGCTATTAGGTAAAAACAACCTCGAGACAAATATGACATTACACTGAATCTTGAGCTTTATATTTTGTATATATCCAGTCGTTTGCTGGCTGGTGGGTGGAGGATCAGGGTGGTGGTGGTTATCTGTCATGAGTGTGCAGCTTGCACAGCATCAAAGAGGCTAAGTATAAAGTGTGAAACACGCTTTCTTCCAGGTGGACAGCACCTGTTGGCCCTTATTCAGGACTGTAATTCAATAATCTTCCCCCCTTCTTCTTTTAACCAATCACTCACTGTTTTGACTTGTAACAGTCGGGCAAAGAAAGATAAAGCAAAACTGTGACAGGGAAACAGTTCGTCTCTTGTGCAATGATCATTACCTTAAGCCCCGAGTGTGAAATCCTCTTTGATCACTGTTTCAGGTAGGCGGACGGTTTTTGAGCCAACCTTCAGTAAACAATATGGTCTCAGCACGTGTCCCAGGAAGGAAGAAAAATATCAATGAACACTTCATAGCTTGTCTGGTTTGTGAAATAGACTCAAGAGATTAGATTCTGGGTGCATGGCGTTTTTTCTGATGCATAATTAGACAAACTGCAGAATCTCTCCAGGTGATTGTGAGAATAAAAAGCACCATCACAGTTGCCTGCAGAGATTACCCAGTCAGCCCACAGTTACACACACACACACACACACACACACACGTTATATCGACAAGAGTCAATTGGCAGCAGATGGTTAACACAGATCAGGATAAAGACCAAGCTTTGACCCCCACACCGCACCGTTTCAAAAAGGTCCTGCGTTACCATGGTGACAAGGCCAAGGCACGTGCCTCCCATTGTTGGGCTGTATCCTCCAGGGTCAGCCAGCACACCCAGTTAGAGGTCAGAGGTCACCGCGGGCTCTCACTCAGGTCAACACTCACCAGCCTGTCCCCTTTGACCCTCAACAAGCACTGAAACAAATTGAGAGATGGGGGAGAGAGAAAGAGAGAGAGAGGAGGATGAGATGACAAAATTTGCTCAACGATTCTGTTTGATCTCATGACAAGTTCAAGATGCTCCGACAAACTCGGGTCTCTGCCGAGCTTCAGGCATGTACAGTTCAGCCGTGTGGTCCTGTGAGGGCCGTGTACAGTGTGGTGGAGAATCACTCAGCATGTTACAGTATGTCTCCCTCTTGTGGTGGAGGAGGATACGTTGAATGAGATCACATTCTTTGTGAACTTGACTTCAAAGTGGGCGACAGAAGTTCAGAATACGGGGCGTCCCGGTGCCCTAGTGCCTCATAACCGCAACGACTGGTTAAGTTTCACGCTAGTACATTTATTTGAGGTCATGCCCCTCTCTCTCATCCTTTCCTGTCTATACATGTACTTTGAAGTATAATAAAACTGAACTATATAAAATACGTATTTTTTGCTGAGATGAGATAAACTGGTGAATCAAAATATTCAAGAGCTTTTTAATTCAGTTTTTTTAGAGACATTATATCACATTTAAAATGTCCACATTCACCATGGTCATGCCTACATCTTGCTGAAAAAGTCCTTCGAACCCTGTTTAATTAATAGAACTAAGCTATTACAATTTAAGTGTCCAGATTAGACACATGTCCACAAATTTGGAAAATCTTTTGCCAGAGGTGCCTGCGTGCACGTTGGGATATTCAGGTCATCGAGTTGTAAAGTGTTGCTCGGACGTTGACAAAAGAAAAATCTTAAGTTTATTAAACGGAACAGGCTGACAGTCCACACTTTGTTAGGCAGTGAATGAACAGAGTGGTTTTGACAGGCCTAACCTCTTAAGCTTCGGGTCCCACTGAGCTCGGCACAGCTAGAGCTAAATGCCATCTGTCCCAACATCATGAGGCCCCCCCAACCTGTCCCCCAACACTTCAGCATAGAAATCATTCAATACTGCTTTTAAAAAAAATAGGGAAAATATAAACAAGTCTACTCCTCTGGTATCAAATCCCTAAATTTCATAATACTGAGCCATCTTCAGGGAAGGACAAACTTTTCAGTCGAACATTTTAAAGCTGTCCGGGTTAAATGCTTTGCAAACAATAGCTGTGCTTGTAATCCGCATGATTTGGTTTTCAAAAGGAAACGTGCATTATGGGTTATCAGGAAAACTGATTTCTTTGCAGACTTTCATTAAAGTTGCTTTGTTTAATAGGTGTAGCCTGGGTCATGGGGATAATATTAACCTTTGTGTGGTGTAAAATAAAGTGTAAAACAGCCAGAGCACTGAGAGGGAAGTAAGAGAAGAAAGAGAGGGTCAGTCTGAGCCTATAACAGTGACCCCTGAATAGAGACACTACTTTAGTAAGATTACAACAAATCCTTTCAAAACTATTTACTTTTCTAAAAGTTCTCATTTTGCAAATATTGCTACTCCGCTCCCATATTGAATTCTTTTTTAATTTAGGTCTGTAGATCACATGGGAGTTGAGTCCTATACGCTGGGAAGGTCAAGATCCTGCTGCACGTTTCTTCTCCGACAATGACGAGTCATTGTTTTCTTCAGTTAGTCTCTCACTGTGACTCATCAATGGCCCTTCTGAACGCCGTTTTGAACAAATTCATTTTACGCTTCAATGACCCCCACATGCAGCAATGAACAATAAAATAATGATATCACCATTTAAACTTTAGTCTCAATCCTTTGACCATGTTGTCTGCTCCGTTAGCTGTCAGCCAGCGTTAAGAGCAAGAAGCGACCTTTGTGCCCCGCAGCCAATGTGTGTGCTTCAGCATTTCATTAAGGCCCCGGACCGTCAATGTACAAGCAATTGTCTTCCCCTAACAAAAAGACTGACGCATTGTATCAGTTGGAGGTAAATTTATCAAAGGGGGCCGATACAATGGACAGAGCAGGGCAAATTATGAAACAGGTCTGTGAGGCGCCTCCTGGTGAGCCATATTGTACTGTTTGTTGATTGTTCGGATTTGGACTGAGTGATATTCAGATAGAAAACAGCGCGGTGTGTGACGACTGTGTGAAGAGAAATGGAGATGTACAATATATGAGTCCTTACATGTGAGCGTATGTGGAGTGTGGTGTGCGGGAGTCGTGTGAAATGATGTGGGTTTGCACTTGTGAACACAAAGCAGTGCTGAGAAGCGCAGGCAACCCTAAGACCTCTGAGGTGCACGTTGACTAAAAACAATTGGGATCTCCATGAGCTGATGTGACATGTGTATTTGTCTCAGCCTTTCCGTTAGGGGAGCCCTACTGTAGAGGTGAAAGAAAAAAAAAACTGCGCCAAGGAAGGGAGGGACAGAGGGACAGAGGGACGAAGAACAACAGGGTCTCTGGAGTGCAAGACATCAACCTGCTACAGGACAAGTGAGAGAGGGGTTTCCGCTGTTGTACGACATGGCCAAAAATTATATTGAGATAAAAATGTTTACATCAGTTGATATAGATAATTATCACGATAATTGTCATGTTATTATGTATTTTTTTGGTGTAAAGTGTATTTTAAACTCTTTCTTTATCAGCAGAGAATGAGACACTACTTGATAAACAGCTAAACGATATCGTTATATCACCCGGCCCTGGTACCGCTATTCATGCCTAGGAAAACATGCACATAAAAACAGGTAGAATGTGTATTTCATAAAACTAAACTTCCAGCGTTTCAGTGATTTATCTTGTAATTAGTTTATCTCAATGTGGTTTGTGTGCGTGCATTTATACACAGTGATTAATAGAGCTGCAGCAATTGGTCGATTGATCAACATAAAATTCAAACTAGATTGTGTTGAACAAAAAATATCAAATATTCTTGTTCCAGCATCTACAATGTAAAGATTTGCTTCTTTTTGTCTTTTATATCACTAAACTAAATAGTTTTTGAACGGCTGCTGTGAAATTTTATAGATCACATGGCTGGTTACGTAAATATTCAGCCCCACTAATCCTACCTGTACAAAAATGATCTGCTCACACTCCATTTAGAAAAGATGCTTCTTATTATATACACACACAACCCTTTACTTCTATTCGTCAGTCTTTCATTGTGGGCCTGGCTGCCATTTAGCCCCTGCACTGCAGTCCCTGATGAAACAGGCCGGTGGCACATCACACTACTGACTGTCCTGACCATATTTACACCCCATCTCGGTTATTGGACGCATAATTCCTCCACACATCACCCACACGGCTGACTACAATTATAATTTCATATGCTCCAGTGTATCAGCCACCCGAGCAATTTTCAACCATTTAAATGTGAATTTATGTCTCATGTAAATGAGCGGGGGAGTCGATCGAAGCCGATTGGAGGAATGGCCTTTTCCCAGGGAGCGTTCGGTTATAGGTCTCTGTTCATTTCAAGGTCTGTGTTCATCACCTTGATTTAACGAACGACACCAGCTCCGAATGAGGCCTCATCTACTTCTCTACCGACATACACAGTCACCCATTCTTATATAAGAACTTAAACACGAAGCATCACTGCTCCTCCACATGTTCCCAATTTATAAATTTCTTTAGTATGTTTACTTTTAAAACAATAAAAACAGTCATGATGTAACATTAAATTCAACTTGCATTGTATAATCGGACACTTGAGAGATTTCACTGCGTGTCCAAGTTGCTTTTTAAATTGTCGTCATGTTTAAGAATGGATCATTAAAACAGGATAATGAAGAGCTGTCTTTGCTCTTCTCTGAGGTGAAGAAAACACACTGTTCTAACAGTATGATAACACACTGTACCACTGTGAAGGTTAACTGCTGCGTGTAGTGCAGGTCTATGATGGTGTTCACAGTCAGGTTACGTGGATGTAGACTTTCAGAGTTTGCTTATCTATTTATCTGTCCGCATTCTTTAATAACTATTCAGTTATGGGCTCTTGGCTCTGTTGTTACCTAAGTTCATAGATTCACAGTTCCATTGATGAGACTAATTACTATTTTGGTTACTTTTATTTAAAGGCATATTTTTAATCCTGAGGATAAAACCCTTGACCAAACAGTCTCATTAGTGTGCAATTGCCAGGGTCAGTTATTGGCTGTTATATTGGCTCCATCACAGCATTGCAAGCAGTAATACATGACCTTTACAAAGAGCATTTCTCAAAAACATGGGCTCCACATTACTTCATTAAAACGCTGTCAGAGGGCAGCTTTATTTCTGAAAAAAATACTTTAGGTACAGCTAAACACAAAATTCCTTTTATAAACTTGTCATTCTATTGGACACATTTTGAGAAGACAAGAGAATAAAGATTTAATATATTAAACCTATTTGAACAGTTTGAGGACGACAGAGTCATGAAGCGAGTAGTCAGCGACTGTCGCAGTTCAGGAGATAAATGTGAAGTGAACCTTTCAGCTGATCAAACTATGTCTGAAAGACAAGACCTTGACCACATGATCGATCATTTGCTCTTATCACAACAGTAACAAGTCCACCTGCTGCTTATCACACGCACACTCTCATCGGTGTTGCAAAATGCAAAGAGCCCTCGGCGTACGCTGCCTCATGTCTTATCCAAAAGCCAAGGTCTTTACACTCATCTATCAGAAACACCTGGCTGCTGCCCATGCCATACAGCTATAGATAATGTGATCACATCCCATGACACACACTATAGTTCTTTAAATAATTCTAAACAGCAAATGAAGATACAGCAGAGCAAAAATAGTTATATCAGCGGTAAAAGACGAAAAACACAAGGCACCGGAAGAACAAGCTGATTGATGATCAAACATAAGGACAAAATAAATGGGGAGTTGTTGCAGGGGTCAGGATCACGCAGAGCTCTTAAACAGCCGACATCAGGTGCATGCAGGGAAACCAGACGCCAAGCAGAGACGGAGAAACATCTCTGTGAGGTTAACGGCGGTGTGTGCCGGACCTTCACTCACACGTGTTGTACAAAGTGTATGGACTGAGCAAGAAACAGCCTGTTCATTGTTTTGCTCTTCAGTTAATGTCTTATTTTTACACCACAAACATGCAGATATGTGCAGATATTGCTACTTGAGGATAGGAACCCAATATAAAAAGGGAAATTGTTTGTGTGTATTTTTATCAGGCTCAGGTACACCATGAAATTTAACCTCTTGTCATGGTTTTAAAAGCTGTGGCTCCACACAAATGTGTTGCTTGAGTTATGGTGCAGGGTTAAGGCTAAAAAAATAAAAAAAATAATGCAGTGCCGCAGGTAAAGTGCTGTGTAATTCCAGCCCAGAAAAAGGACTTGAGGGACCAGCGAAAGAGCAATGCGGCTCACCGTGCATTTGTGATTGATGGTCTCTGTCTGTGCAATAGCTGACTGAGCAACATGTACATCTCTCTTATTCACAAACCTAAAGGCATGCATGTATCCTTGCTGAACTCAATGTATGCGCCACAATATGTAATGAGGAAGAGGAGCACATCAGGCCCATCTTGGTCGCTCCTTTGACAAAGGACCATAACCACGTTAACTGTGGCATTTTGTTGTGTAGACCAACCTGGGACCTTTGCCGCATGTCCTCGTGCCTCCCGTGATCTTGTGCATTCTTGCTCCCGTCATCTTTACACTGTTAAATCAAAACAGAAAAAAAACAAGAATAAAATCTTTAATCACTAAGAAATCGTGCAGAACATACTGATTTTTTATACTTTGTGGAGAACATGGATAATCAATGCTGAATACAGTATGAACTTATGTCCCCCAATCCTTGATCCCGTCGCGTCTCTGTCGCCTGATGCCAAGACATGTCTGGTCTGGCTTTTGGCCAGGCTGGGCTGGGCTGGTCGCCACCACGGCCCCAGCAGCCGAGCAGGCAGGCCTAGCTTAATGCTGACACATCGCTAACATCAGCCAGGAAGAGGAAACATCAGCACAGCACCATTTCAGATTTACAAGGAGGGATACACTCGCTCGTCTGCAGCAGAATTTAGGAGAATGCCCACCTAACATCGTGGATCATTGTTTTAATAAAATCCACTTTGAAGACTGTATAATTATTAAGAGGATACCTGTGAGGCTGTGGCAATGCACAAGAGCAAATTGTAGAAATGCACGGGGAAAAAAAAGAGGCCACACCCTTTCTAATTAATCATTCACATTAAGTCATCGTAAAACGGTTGTTAATGTTGTTTCTGACAGGAAAAGAGACCAAAATATAGACGAAGCTCTTGTTTTCAGTCCTTTCTGTTCGATGCAGGGTTTTATTGACGAGCTATAATCATGATTAACAGCCAATGTCTCGAAAAAATTGGTTCATTAATGTTGAATATTAAAAGATGTTATCTATTGTCTTAAGACACTAATAGAAATAAATATATCAGAACACATGATTCCTGTGAAGAATATATTTTCGTAATTTTGAGGAAAACGGACTGCAGTGTTATCATTTGTTCAAGTGGACATTAACCTGGATCTTATTTAAAGGCCTGTAAAATGGAGGAGATTAGAAAATCTTGTATGAGCTTATAAAACTGACACTAGCAGCCCCTCCACAATCACAATCTACTTTCATTCACATTTGTACGACTATAATTGCTGCCCTTTGTGTTTGGCAAGCCATGCAAATGAGATTGGCAGAAACGAGTTTGTGTCATCGATATGCGCAGATATAACCAGGAGTGCCACTGATTGATGATGCAAACCTTCTCCCTATAGCCTGGTTGGTGACCTCTGACTCCTCGCTCCTCGAGGGGTTAAACTTATTACCCTTTGACTCACGTGACCTCTGCTGTGAAAGGGGCTAGATTGAGGGATGACCACAGCTCAGGTCCTATTGGTCGCTCGCTGGCCGAACTGCGGCCGCGTGGATGACCATCCAAACCCTAGAGGGATGTGACCCTGGCCCTGCCACACGCTCTGTGGATAATACTATTAACAGGTCAATACAGGCCTAAATAAAAAGGGGGGGGAAGAGAACCAGGATGGATTTAGAGCTTATTCATCAGGACTGTTTAAACAAATGGTGATAAACTTAATTTTCCAAACAGGGACGTAATAACATGGACTAAAGTTGAATAACGCTGATGAGTGGGGCCTATCCTGAAAACGTGGTGGAAGATATGCTCATTCGCAGAAGATCATTGTTCAAAAACACAAAAGCAGCACAAATTTGTCAAATCTCATTTATTTACGAAATTCTCAAACCAAACCTCAGCAAAATAACCGCATTTAAGCTTAGTCATCCCAATATAATCACGCTGAACGGATATTTCAAATAACTTGGAATATATGTAAAATGTACAATTATAATAAAAGAGAACTTATACGATTCTTTTGCACATAGAAATAAAATGACTATATCATTAGTAATATATTAGAGGAGTGCCTCT
Organism: Hippoglossus stenolepis; assembly: GCF_022539355.2. Taxonomy (NCBI): domain Eukaryota; kingdom Metazoa; phylum Chordata; class Actinopteri; order Pleuronectiformes; family Pleuronectidae; genus Hippoglossus; species Hippoglossus stenolepis. The sequence continues at coordinate 14,301,972 of NC_061494.1, read as the reverse complement.
TTACACTGTACCTCCAACTCTAGTACGAGCAGAGGAGGGGTGTATTGGGTGTTCGCCAATACAGCACACTACATACAAGACATGTGGTCTCTTTCTCCCTCACACACGTGCACACACTGGATTACGAGCCATTTTTGCTGCCAACTCTCCAATTTCGATAATAAAGCATGTTGTTTAGCCTTTAAATAGTGTTGTGACACACAAAACTACTTTTTATGAAAAGCTAAATGAAAAATTTGTGGGGAAAAGCCTCCCCACAACTCTACTGATCAGTTTTTGTAATTGTGCTACTGTTCAAACGATACTGGGCAGTGAGAAAAATATTAAGGACTAAATACAAATCCCAATTTTCTCCATTTGCTTATCTCCAACTCTGTTATCCGTAAATAAAAGCACATACTCTTTTACAGCAAACATGCTGCTGTGCATTTCTACGACTTGATTTGCCTGGAAGCTTGACCCAAACATCATGAATACGCATATGGAGGGTATACACAGGGCATACATAATGCGCTTTGTCTCCCTCTAACCTTTAGAGTTGAGCGCCAATAAACATAATAAAATGTACGATTAAATAATGCAACAAGCAGCCGAAGCCCTGACCCCTATTAAAGTAGTTTTGAAAAGGGTATTACAGGATCATAAAATAAAAATCAGGCTCAAACACATGCAGCCAATAGAATCCACTCTGCTAAAGTTGTCTGAGCTGTGACTACAGTAGAGCTGGTAAACAACCATACAAGCATGCATTCAGTGTCACACAAACACATTAGCAGCAGAGGCTCACGGACACATGAAGAGAGGAAATCTTCCAAGCGATGAAGGAGAAAGCGCAAAACCCAAAAGAAAACTGAAGAAGAATAAGGAGGGAAAACAGCAGGAAGGAGAGAAACAAATTGATATAGTACCTTCTGAAGCATCAGTGTGAGGAGAGAAGGGTGGGACACCTGCAGAACCTTGCATGGTCTATCCAGAGCTCTTCAGCGACTGCTCCCTCACAGTGCACAGTGTGTGTGTGTGTGAGCCAGGGAGGGAGTGTGTGTGTCAGTGGCTGAGGGAGGGGATCCTACCCCTCCTCCTTAGGACTGTGCCTCCTTAACAGGATGGAGGGGTAGGTGGGGCCACTGCAATAAAGCAAACACATTTTTTCTATGGTTGTTATGTCCTTGCTTCTCTCGCTCTTTCCCGCCTCCACACTTCCATCTTTCTGTCTCTTTCCAGGACTTGCTCCTTTCCCTCCTTCCCTCTCGTTCCTGTCGCCTCGTGCTTCCCTCTGAATCTTGGTGCGTCTGCGAGGCTCTTACACTCTCCCTCTACCCTCCCACCCCTCCCTAACCCTTTGCCCCGTCCCCTCCTCCCTTACTGTACGGTAATATTAACATGCTCTCATTAATCTGGAGAGGAGAGGGACATATGCCGTTTCGGGCTGGTGGTCCACAACCTGCTAAAGTCCTGGTGTGCGTGTGGGAGCATGTATCCCATCGGTCTTTAGTCTGGTAATACTACAGTCCCGAGATTAAGCGGGACAGTCAGAGAGCATGGTGTGTTTGAGAGAGGAAAAGAGAGGAGGAGAGGGGCAGCGGGAAAAGAGGAGCGGAGCAATGCCACGATCAAACAGCAGCAAACCACACTTTTTTTTTTTCCTCCACCTTTTATAGTTCTGCTTGCTCTGGGTCGCTGTGCCACCACCCCTCCTCCCGTCCACTCATCTGGCCACCAAACAAATCCCATCTGATCCGGGGAGAAGCCATTCCTACATAAATCATTCTCCTATTCCATTGGCTGCACGTTACATTCAAAGTATTGATTTTGCCCCCCCCCCCTTCCCCCTCGTCGCAGCACTGATTGCAAGGAAACCCTTCCCAACGGCCACAAACAGGAAGTGCGAAAAAATAAGCCACGGGTGTGTTTCGACTGACCACCATGGCGGACGCTGAGGCTTCGGTCACAACACTGAAGAAGGGCATGTGTGCTTTCCTGTACAGAACACACGTGATGGAAACCCCAAGAAGACATGTCAAATGTAGAAGGAGCAGGTGAAACACAAAGAACGACTCAGTAAAATGTAACCAGCAGTTCAAAAAAAAGAAATAGGGCTCCAGGGTAAATTTGAAGCCACATTATTTGCAAACCAACCAGGCAGCATCAGTACAACAGGAACGTATCACGTACATCTGTATTTCAATATTTCAGAAATATTATCAGTATCTTAAATTTCACTATAGCTAAAAAAAAATTAAAAAATCATTGGTGTTTTAAAAATGAGTAAATACCAAACCTCCCCAAATTGTAACACAAAAACCACAACTGAACCTCAATGACCCACTGTCCTTAGATTGAAACTGACCCCGAGAGGGGAAAAGCAGCCGTTTCCATGACAGCACAGCTGAGGATACTTTGAACTCTGACCTTATACTCCTGCAGGTGCTCTGAAGCATTGACCAAGCGAAGGGGTCAATCAAAAACAAGGTCAGCAGGGGTCAAATGGTAATGACCCCTATGGTTACGCAACCGTACCATATCAACCTGCTCCGAGCAGCATCCAAGCATCATTTATCGTAATCAGAGCGGTGCACCTTGCTGGAGGTGATGCTGCCTCTGCATAATGAGATGGCTAAAAGTCTATGTGATGGTGTATTATGGACAATAGAAAAGATTCAGAAAACTAGAGTTCAATAATAAGATATTTAACATTTTTAATTGTGGATTTCAGAGAAATCTTAAAGTACATTGGTGTGTTCGTACTTTGATTCATTTAGCAGCAATTTTGGTTGCAGATCAAGTATTCCATTAGAAGCTACTTTTAAATACTTGTCCTACATTATTGAAAAAGAGGCCAGTGAGCATGAAGAACACAAGCTATAAAGTGCAATAATGGTTGGAGTTCTACATCTTAACTCAGGGTTTATATTGAAAAGCCAAACAATAGGTGTGAAGCAGCAGAGAAGTTATAAAGAAGGAACAGTGTAATAGTCACTTGCAACATGTTTCCCGTATAGTGCATTGCTAGTGTACCGTATACCTGTGATGAGTCAGCACTTACTAAAACTAAAAAAATTGGTCTGACAGGACAAATAAGTGACATGATGTAGTGCAACTGTCAAAACTATTGGATTTGTCCAGTAAAGAACGTAGTTAATGCACGTCCCGAAAGGAAGAGGGGTTGATCTTTAAGAAAGGATGACACCGTCTTGGAGTAGAGAAACTGGGTTGGACGAGAAGGGGGGAAGACAGATGAAGGGGTGGAGGGACTGATCAGAGGGGTGCCAGACACAAAGAGGCCAGGCCATGGCCGGTGGCACGCGATGGGCAGATTAACCAGCGTTTCCTCCCCTAACTGAAGCATTAGGACACCTGACTGAGTCCCGCCAATGGCAGCCAGCCAAGGATTTGTTGGAGGGGGGGGGAGACAAGCTGGGGTTTCGCCTTTCAACACTCAGGCTCTTCAACAACACAAAGACGGGTGGGGTGGTGTTCGAGGGGGGGGAAATAAAAAAATAGGGGTTGATGGTGGGTTGGTGGCTTGGAGTGGAGAGGGGGGGGCTTCAAGCCTTACCCCTCACCATCTGCTGCCCAGGCTAAGTGAGGACAGGGGTAGGGCCAGAGTGCAGGGTGGAGTATTTGAAGCGCGTGCACAAAAAAAATTAAAAAGGACACGTGTATCTGCGCGCACGCACCTGTTAGTGTGTCAGTGGGTGGGTGGGTGGGTGAGTAGCATGGCAGATGGACAGGGCATACTCCTGGCTCCGCAGTCAGTCATCCCACATTAAGGAGCATCCCCCTTCCCCCACATTCCTAACCTAATCCACAGTGCCAGCCAATTCTTTATGTTTTGCCTGGTTTGATTAAGACATCCATGATTAAGGACATTATGGGCGGTGTGAGAGGGTGTGTGTGTACATGTGTGGCGCTTATCCACTCTGTTTACTGTAATCAAAGGCAAACACACAGCCACTTTTGCCCATGCACACGCCCCTTCATGAATATCCCTTATTATGATGATATTGAAGGACACATTTTATCAGTCACTAATCCAGGTTTTCATTCTCTCTCAAAAAGGAGGTAGGTCAGAATGTGGCCAAGTTAGAGAAGCACCCATCCGCTCACACTCTTTCCCCAAACAGACACATCCCCGTACAATATTTGACATTTTCCCCCCCGTGTGCCTTTATTGGCACATCAGTGAGCTGTTTATTTCTCCCTGTTCGAAAGGGGGTCAGAGCCGCAGACCGTTTGGTCTTGCTGAGCAGTAATCTGAAAATGCCTGTAATCCTCCATACAAGAGCCCTTCTGGAGACCGCGGTGGCAGAGTTGAGGTGTATAGCCTCGTCTCCGTTTAGCGGCCATGTGTCTGACCGAGCTTGACACGCAACCGGAGCCTTACAGCTGCCAGGACACACACTGAGAGATGAGGCACAGTAAAGCTGCCCTGGTCACTCACTGGAATAATTATGCCATTTTTCGCCCTAAACAAAGCAGAGTGCGTGCAGGTCACTGAACTTATTCAACTCAGTGTTAGAACAAGTGGCAGAGCTGGGAGCCAATGGAAATCAGTGGTTTGTGAACATGCCATTATAAATTCAGGGTGTAAGGAGAGGCACGGCGCCTGAAATTTGAGATGAACAACACAATCAGACACAGCTCGATAACAACCGTTTACTTGGCAACACTTCAGGACATCAGGCATCATGCAGGCGAGCGACACTTCTTCGTAGTGAGTTCACGGGAATCTTTCCACGGGATTTCTGTGACGACAAACTTGCACTGAAGTCTCTGCAATAAAAAAAAAAAGGGGCAAATCCTTTAATTACTCCACATGATAAAAAAGCACTGGGACAGAGAACATGCACAACTGTAGGAGACTTGTGCGAGTTCCTTGTGTTGTGCACCTGCTGAAACGTTGAACTTGCCTTGGAGGACAGATCACATGGTTCCCAGAGGGTCCGAGTGCCGTTTCTCCTGCACGTTCTGCTTCCCAGCTGCACTTCCAGGATGTAGTTTATACCCGCGACCACCTGCAGGGCACAAGCACGACGAGTTAAACTGCTTTTATTTAAGGGTTTTAAAATTGTATGATTAGCTTGATGCTAACGGGCTGAGGTCTTACCTGAATTTTGGCCGATGTGATGTTCACGATTTCAAACTGTTCCTCTGCGTTGACTCTGTTGAATTCGAACACGGCGAACCGCGCCGCCGCCAAAACCTTGGTCCCGTTCGTCGGCACCGCGTGAGGCTGACCGGGCATGAGTCGTCCGGCGGCGGGGAGGACGCGACCGGAAGAAGCGAAAACAACGATACAAAACAAGGCGAACATCTCAAAACGCAGCGAGTTGCTTCTTCGAGTGAAGGAGAAGAAGGAGGAGGAGGTGGAGAGTCCCGGTTGTTTCTCTCTGAGTGACAGGATCCACGTTCAACGCCCGGTTCAAATACACCGAGCAGACACGCACCTGTTTCCCATGTGCTGATTCAAGTATCAGGGAATCTCCACCTGAAAACTTCCGCGTTGCCCGGCAACCGCGTTGCTGAGCAGGAGCCAGGCTGCTGCTGGGAAACGAGCTCGTGTGTCTTAATTAACTTAAAAAGAAAGAAAAGTGTGAGACTTAAATATATATATTTTATATATTTTAAGAAGCATAAAGCAGCGGTTCAGTCAACACCACGGTGACCATACAAAAGCTACACACAATAATCATCGTACAGGGTAAAAGCTCAAGCAACGATGTGTCCCCACCCATTTTTAATCATTAATTATTTATAAAGAGTTACTGATAATACATAAAACTATTCAAAAGCAGTTTTGTCAACTTTTGTTTTCCAATATTGACAAAGTGAATTTATTGTTATTGTTCCATACAAGTAAACAGACACAAAAGTCCTCACTTAACTTAAATTGAAATATAAAAATAAAATCTGTAATACTAAGATTTAACAGCAAAAATATAAATACATTCACGGCCATCCACTCTTTATAAATTCAAATAATCACCAGTGTAGCCGATTGTTTTTGGATGTCACATAATTAACCTGAATGGAGGTCACATGTGTGTATGAGAAGATTTTAATTCCTCTATCTGTACGGCTCGAGTGTGTATTCTCAAATGAAGATTCTACTGTTACATGACAGGGACTCGTGAAAGTATCAGCTGTGGGAATAATTTCCAGGGAAGTGAATATCCCTTGAAATACGTAAATCAAATAGCACTGTTGTAAATCTGCCTTGAGCAGGAGAGATAGACACTTGTGTAGCTGGCTACCTTAAGGCCTGCAGCAACTTTACAAACTGATCAGGCAGTATCACTGTGGCAGTGTCATGCAGTGTGTTTCTCTGCAGCAGGCCTGAAAGCGTGTGAAGGCAGAGAGTCAAATGAATAAAGCAAAGTACAGAGATCCAGGAGGAAGATCTACTTAATGCTGTAAAACAGCCATTTAGGAAACAATTCCTTTCTGAATAAGACAAACAACAACATAAAGCCATGTGTCCAGAGTGACATCTGAGGCAGGACGTGACTGACTCTCCATGCAACCTGACGGTTCTGCAAAGATTCATGGGGAAACAACAAATCCATTCATATGCAATCAAATTATACAATCAGTTATTTTGTTTTATATTAGCACTTTGTTTTGAACCATTTGTAGATATTTGATATTAAAGACTAAAGATCAGTGGAAAACCTCCACTGTAATGTTGAAAACTAATTTAAAGTCCTTTTTCTTTTTCTTTCTGTCTGCCTTAAGGAGCAACATAGTGTTAAATGTGTTATAGACCTTAGACGGCCTGAAGGAAAGATTTGTGAATATAAAGTTTGTATTTTGTATTTAAATTTGGAGAGTCCCCCATCATTACAGACAGATCATCCTCTGGCATTAATGATCCAGAATCCGGAGCCACAAACAGGAGGAACAATTATTTTCTTTACAGATTAACCTTTTGATTAATCTCTCAATTATCAAATGAAACGTCTTGTCTACTCAATATGCTGCAAATATGAAGAAATCCTGCAGGAGGACCTGTTTACATTTTCAGAACAACTACCCCAGACATAAAGATGTGAATCCATTCTAAAATGTACCTGACAGAGCTTGGGTAGTTTTGTAAAGATCCTCACTTACTTTAGTAGCAGAGTAGAAATACTAAAAATACTCAGTTACAGAGAAAAGTATATTCATAATTTTACTAAGGCAAGAAAATTTACTCAAGGTAATTAAAGCAAAAATACTCATATGCAGAACTAGATCAATATTATTGGTGTAAGCAGCATTGCCTTGTTGTAGCTTGTTTAGGTCAAGCTAATCTAACAAATGAGTAGCTTAATCAATAACACCACACCATACTGTACAAATTGGTCCGTTTAATTTGTGAAATAGGTCACATACTCTTTAGTGGAGTGAGACATGTTTTCCTCTAAAATGTAATGGAGTATGAGTTTATAATAATAATATAAATAATATAAAACAGAAAAACTCCTGAATAGTGCAAGTAAAATACGTAATTCTTTTGGGTAAATGCTCGTACAAGTGCACAATGAACTACAGTACTGCACTGTACTATAATGTACTGTACTGTATTACACTGCACTGTAATGTACTGTACTAGACTGTCATTCACTATACTGCAATGTACTGTACTTTATTGTACTGCACTGTAGCATACTGTACTACACTGTAATTTGCGATACTGCATTGTACTGTACTACACTGTAATTTACGATACTGCATTGTACTGTACTGTACCATACTGTACTACACACGTGTCTCTGTTGTGCGCATTCTCTCTCTCTCTCTCTCTCTCTCGCTCTCGCTCTCTCTCTCTCTCTCCGCTGTGTTTTCAAACGGACATAGAAACTTGTAGGTGGTTTGAACTTCCTGTTCACTGTGATCATTAAAACTACAAACACTCGTTTCATATTTTCTCATTAACAAACTCATAACGTGGCGCCTGCAGATCCTCAGAAGCCATGACACTGTTGTTCTTCTTTAAGCGTCTTCACCGCTCATCCCTGTGCTGCCACCGGCACACAGCGAAGAGTGCTCTACCGCCTCCTACCGGCTTGGAGTCCGAAGTGACTTTCAACGAGCTGCTCAAGACAAACTGCTTTTACGAAAAAGGGCCGAATTCACCTGATGATAAATTTAAATTTAAATGAATGAAATCCTATATCGATATCCTCCAGGTAAGTTTCACTGTAGAGACCAGTAAACTAAGGAGACACATATGAATCATTATTAAAATGTGCATCACTAATACCTGATAACCTCAAATATACAATAGAACAAGTTACTACAATGTGGGGATATTACAACATATATATGTAATATATGTTATAATAAACATCTAATTTAATGATGTGTTAATCTATTTTAGTGTACATCTTTATTGGGGATATTGTGTAACCTCATGGGGAGATTTGAGACACCATAGGAAGGAATAAAAGACAACTTGCTAACTATTGTTAACCACCTTATTATTATGATGTAAACGAACAAATATTTTATAAAAAGATAGAATGTAGACTTGCATATTTGGGTGGAAATTTGTTCATTGCACTCATTCATTTGTTTATTCTTTGAAACACTGAATTAAATGAATGAGTGACACACAGATGCAGATCTTTCTGTATCTTTACACTCATTTTTATTAAAATGTTTAATACATTTTCAAAAACTTAACCCTGACTTTAAACATTATGTCAGTGTGAAGATTCACTGCCATATTATATAAGTATTATTTACAGGAGCAATTTTCCATATGGTGCGGTATTTTTTCTTTTCAGCATTTTACCTAAATTCATATTTACAACTGTGTAATTTCACAAAACTCTTTATTCTTTAAAAAAAAAAGGCAAAAATAATCAGTGTAATGCAATTTGTAATCCTTTGTTTTTCTTTATTCTAAATTTAAAATCAAAAGATGGATTTTAGACAAATTGAAATTATTTTATTTAAAAAAGTTAATATAAATCGCACAACACCTTAAAAAGCCTATTTTTATTCATTATACATTTTACAATGCACAATGAATTTACATTGTTCATTTTAGTGTTGAAGCATTTAAAAAATGACCACATGGGAAGAATCACCACAAAGAAATCAATTCACTGAAAAAATGAAACTCCAGTAATGTTCTGGTTTCTTGGTGAGAAGTATGTGAATGTGTTTAGAGCAAACAAGCAAAAATACATCTATATGCACCTAAAGGGGGACTCACTCCAAGCCAAAATAACTCCCATTTATTTTGACACAAAACATATTTTAAACACAACTCTCTAGCATGACGGCTCCATAAGAGCAAAAATACAGGCTTAAAAACAATTCCGTGAATGGAATGTAGTGCTGGGTCAATTGTTTTCATGGTGGATAATACCAGTAGGAACACAGGGAACAGAATACACGAGAAACAGCAACTGAACAGCTAGAGAACAACAGAGATACTTGGACTAAGCTACTCATTAGTTGATGAATCCGTCCTTGAATAGGTTTTGTTTCTCAGACACAATTAACAAGTCTAATATGAGTGTTTTGGCAAAAATGTGAGTGTATTATTTATAGTATGATATGTCCTCTGCATTAAAGGAGCAGTTCAAACAGTACTAGGGTCGTGTTAGTTGTGCTCATGAAGATCAAAATCAATGCTTTGTTCAAATACTCTGCAATATCTGTAACCCAGAAAACGGTTGTTCATAATTAAAAGTATAATCATCATTCATGAAAACACAATCCAGCTGCTTTCTTTTGTTTTTTATATATCTTCACCCCATCATAGGTAGCGTTACATCTGAGATACCACTCGCCTTCAGAATCAGAAACAGCATTCAAGCTTGTCCAGTCAAAGGATATTTACCGTAAATAAACAAATGTGAACCCGGGTTTGTCCCATATTTTTTTCTTTTCTTTTCTTTTTGACTCTTAAGTCTTGACGGCAGCAGCATGGTCACACTTCATATCTGCCAACACTAACCTCGGAAATGAAGGTTTCTATAACGTGCTTAGTGTGTGTGTGATGCTAGGCAATGGGCAAATATAGCTCCTTAAATAGAAAAAGGTAAAAAGTCAAAAGACAGAATCCAGAGTTTTACCCATTTCAAGGTAAGTTTGTGGCTCAGCAGAGAGTCTGCAGAGGAGCAAATATTGGATATATTTAACAGAAACATATCTTTTTGTAATCCAAAATATTTCCTACAACCTTCTGTAAGGTTTGTTAAAGGGAATGGAGCAGAAGTGAGCAAGGACATTTTAAAGGGATTATCTGTGTTAGTCTTGCCTGAACAAACGACCAATGGAAATATATTGTGTTGTGGCACAATGAGGGCAAAAATAAAAGACGAGCGGTTGACAAACATGAGTGTTGACAGATATGTTCGGTTGCCCCACGCTGCCCCAGCTGGAGGATGGTGAGGGGAACCCCTGGTTTGTACACACAACTCCATCTTCAGTCAGCATGTAGTCCATTTAAACCATTACGTGTTCCTACAGGGAGATATTCTCCGGGGAGAAGAGAGCTGCCAGGCCTAATGCCTCACTGTTCTGTATATCCTTGTCGGGCTTTGGCTTTTTAAAGAGCGATGGAAGATTCCGGATATGAACCTCCTTCCTGAACTGCTGGCACAGAGCTTTCTGTTGGCAGGGGAGAGAGAGAGAGAGTGAAAAAGAGGGGAGGTTAAACAGAGCTATTCGAGATCCACCAGCAAGAATTTCATTAGACTCATTAGACTGTACAGCTCCTGTTGAGCTGCTGCATGTAAGATTTACAACACCGCCAGAATCACTGTGCCGAGTAATGACTTGCACTCTTATGGCCTGTCTCTCTGGTCACTTCTGATGTCTGTCTCCAGTGTGATATCATGGAGAAGCACTGTCCTCTAGTGGTTAAAGGTGACATTACCCCAACAGTTCCTGCGATGAGCTTCCTGAACTGGTCTTTCCTCTTTTTCTCTCCAGCCTTCTGGGCGTTGGGGTCCACGAGCCTGTGATCATACTGGTCCAGAGACTCCAAATTGATGTTTGGGATCTGGGTCATTACGGTTCTCAGCTCCATGTAGCGAGGTCGCTGAAGAGAAAGGGGCAGACCAACAGTTTCTCAGAAATGAACAGAAAGTGTACATATTATACCCATGAAACTAGAAATATCCACATATGGAAGAACTGCTTAACCCCAGGACTATGAAGTACAATTTGAAGACATTATCTTGAGCATTTGTTTTACTATTTTATGACAGTTAATAGACAAAACAATGGTAAATAAAATTCAAGGCAAATTGATTGACATACTCATTGGATGATTGTTAATTGCACCCCTAGGTGACCTGGAGTATCACAGAGTCAGAGTGTAAGTCTTAGAAGTAAATTAGACCAAACAAAAAGTAGAGATAAAAAGTAGAAATGGAAAGAAGAAAAGAAATGACTGCTGTTATCCTCACCAGGTTTTCATAGATGAGCATTGCCAGCTGAGAGAGGGTCGAGTTGCAGACTTCATGCTGCCCATGAACCTGAAGGCCTCTAAGAACACTGGTATAAAACCATGTGACTGCCTCAGGTAGAAGATTACCTCCTACGACCTAAAGACACAGTGAACAAGGGAAGAAACGTTTAAGATTAATTTTAGAATTTAAGATACTTTTAGAGAAACTTTTCAAATCACATTTACATTTAAATTAAAACAAATTTAAAGCTGAAAAAAATGACTGTTTAGGATTGTGTCAATGGCAAAGCAAAATAGTCTAACCCAACTCTTTACTGAAAGAGCGAGGAAGAAAGCAAAGAGCATCCTGGAAGATAGCTCCTATCATCTCTTCAGCCACTTTGAGCCTCTGATCTCCAGGAGGCGCTATAGAGTCCCTCTGGCAACTAAAAGATGTTTCTTTAAAGCCCTTCTTTCCAAAGTATTTTTAACTCCACAAAGTGATATCCAATCCACAGATACTAGCTTTAAAACACTTTGGAGGCTCCTCTATCATGGTGAACATGGACATACAGAATAACAAACTATTGACTATGATCTTTTCATGGGATTTGAGGCTAATAACAAATATGTTTAAAAAGGGAAGAGTGAGAGTATTGGCTACCTGCCGCAGAAGTGTCCAGCAGACCATGGAGGCAGTGCGGTGGCAGTTGGTGGTGTCCTTCCATGACAGTGAGGTGAAGGCCAGGGTCAACAGGGACATGTAGATGTTCTGGGCAAAGAAAAGGAATAGTTTACATACAGTATTCAATGTGGGACTGTAAATGTTATGTGATAACACTGAAGGCTGACCTCGTGCTTCATAAGACATTTCCCCAGCTCAGTCAGCTCCTCTGTGGGCTGGGGACACCCCATCTGCACCGACTCCGTCATCATGTCTTCCTCTAGGTACGAACAATTCAAACAAATTGATGAGATGGTCCTGAGAGTAAAAAACTGATATAATCCATCCATTGATTCGAACTTCATTCCATTTCACTCTCACCTTCTATTTCCTCCTTATTTGCTGCTGATTCAGGCACTTTTCTGGAAATGCAGCTCACGGCTACGGGAGAAGGAGAAAGTATTATGGCCCCATAAATACTCAACTCAGTAAAAGCTGATCAGGCAGTTGTGTACGAGTCCTGAAAATCCAACACTTCATATTTTTTAGTACCACAGAGAACACACCATCAAAAACCACACTCTGCGCCACCTTGTGATTCATTTCAGAGAAATCTGACAATGAAGTGAATTTAAATCCAGTTTACGATACAAAAACATTTTAACAATTACATGAGTTGTTGATTTTAGAGTAAACATGATGTCAAGAACTCCCCCTATATGCTTTCGGCATAAACTGCAAGGTGCGAGTTTTAGCCTTATTTAGGAATTAGGGCTGATGTTTGCACTTTCCTCAACTGAAACCAGTTTTAGTTCGTGTAGCTGGCAGACACTAAAGTACATTAGCAGTATGAAGGAATAAGCCCTGAGCTTTACATTGAGTATAGTCAGGGACTTCATATTGCTGTAGTACAACAACTTTAACATGATTGAATTAAAATGACTTGCAATTACTAAGTGGCTGGCACACAGATAACCCAGCTTTCACTTTCAAACTCATTTCTTTATATTTGGGGAAATATTAGATACAAATTATTGTAAGGTAATAAATGATCTTTAAATCCAGTGTGAATTTATCTGATGTTTTAGCAGACTGTATAAGTTCTTTGTAACACAACAATAACCACGTGTATGGAAATTTTGTTTTGCTACAAGAGATGATGAAAACTTACAGAGAAGATCCAGCAGCTCTCTGGTGAGCAGCCGCACCAGCTGTTCCTCCAACATCTCCTGGGTCACCTGGCTCTCCTGACACACCACCTCCTCCTCCTCCTCGCCACTAAAAACACAAACAGGTCATCAGTCCACATAACCATTTTATAACTAGGACATGATGTGCCATCAAAGAATTAATTAGTCAATGTTAACCACAGGCTCCAGAGGTGCAACACAAACACTCTCCCATTACTTACTTTACAGAAGTCCTCTGGTTGATGACCTGCCACTTACTGTTGAGTCTCTGCAATATGAAGCAGAAATAAGGATGAGCATTGTCAAAACAAAATGCTGCGGCTACGTGAATGCAGTGAATCTAAGGCTACATCCACACTAACACATTTTAAACTGCATTTTAAAGCTACAAGTATCTACTTTCTTTTAGCTCTGTATCAGTAAGTATCGCTGTGTGTACTACCACGCAGCCCCGGAGTTTTCCAACTAAAAACAGGGCCAGCAGCGTTTCCAACCTTTTTGTTTTCGTCACTTGGATACTCCAGAGTAGTGTGGACAGCAAATGTAAACATAGCAACAGTAATGCATTAATGCAAAACTAAAAGGTATTAGTTTGGTTGTAGCCCCATGGTGTGTAGAGTGTGGAGAGATCCTGACCTGCTGCATGTAGGCAAACAGAGGGCCCAGCAGGGGGCAGAGTAGGCTGTTGTAGTACTCCTGAGGACATGATAGCGTCAACTGCCTCACAAACACCCGTGCACTTGTTAAGGAAATTGAATGTTGACATGGAGCAATAACTCAGATTTGTTTATGTAGAGTAATATCAGCTGGAATGAGTCTATAAAAAGATATTGTACATAGATATATATCAACAAACTACTGGCTTAAGCGTGGTGATAAAGAAGGTAAATGAAATGGAGCAAAAGCAAATAAGGATATGAATCATGGGTCGAAGTCTGTGGTCGGGCACGTGGTCGAGGGAAACGAAAGCAGAGCCGGCTATTTCTTCAGCCAACCTATCAATGGTGTAGAACTCCTGTTGCAGGGACAGACCTACATTTCCCAGGATATGGAAGCTGCAGAGGTACAGAGAGCAGAAGAGGAAGTAGAATTAAATCTGCCACGGCATGTGTGTTATAAATAATACTAAAATAAGAACTACAAAAAACTATAACAACAAATCTCACCAGTTGTCGTAGACTGTGGATAAAAATCCCTGCATGCGCTCCAGATTGCTTCTGTACACCGGAGAGTCGTAAATATCCAGAGGAGGCTGAGAGAGACCTGGAGAGAGAAAGCACAAATTGAGAAGGTTTATCAACAGTTTGCTTTCAGTTGATGGCTTAATGTATCCAAAAGCGTGTACAGAAGTCTCCTCCTACCCAGGACCACATTTTTCTCTGCATCCATCACATCGTGGACCCGAGAGAAGGTCTCACTCAGACGAGCCATGTTCTCTGGCATGAACAGACTGTTGTGAGTCCTGTAATGTGGATGAAATAAGAGACTATGTTAAACACATTGATAATTGTTTGGCACCAATATGAAATCAAAGTCATTACACTACAACATACCATACCCATAATGTGTGTAAATGATCTGATCTGGTTATATAATGGGATACCTGATAAGAGCCAACAGGTTGGGCAGCAAGAGCTGAAACTGTGCAGTGCAGGGGTTCCTGTAGATGGGGGCCCCAGCGGGGTTGTAACCCACGACGAAGCCACCAGCCTTGGCTTCCTCCAGGTCTGCAGGCCAACGCGCCCGTTTCACCACCCCCAGCATGGCATACAAACAGAAGCTCAGCTAGAGGAAGAACAAAAAGGCACGGTAAACATACACCAACATATATGCACCGTATTAGCATGCACACAGTTAGCGTTAAGCTCAAAGCACTGCTGCACTAAACTTAAAGCCGTCTCTCAGTGGCTGTGAATTTTAAAACGTGAGCTTTTGGGAGTTGAAAAAAAATCTGTGACTGACATATTCTGTCTAACAAGTTATTCTGTAGGACTTCACAGGACTGATTGATATTTGGTCAGACAGTCGATAACAGTTATGTGCATGTTAAATACATTTCAAATTGTAGAAACTCTGTTTACGTTGTGTCCTATTTATTTGAAACCGCACTGTTTTGTACTTAAGGGGTGATTTTTTCAGCCTTTGCATTGAAGAGCAAAAAAAAGTAGCATTAAACTTAAAGTAATAACATAAGTAAGTTTACTATGATTTCAATTTGTCTACAACATCTGAAAATAACCCAGTGACCAAAATTCACTGTTGGAATAAAAACCTGTCACCCTCAGAGCCCACACACCAACACAGTGTACACTAATACACTTACCCGCCCCCTATTAAGACCCGATGTGTCTGCATCTGCACTTTGCTCAGCCACCGTCTGATCAGCTCCAACAAATGTCAGGAACACAGCAGGGTCAGACAGCACACTGAAACACAAAGGATAACATTCAGCTATTTGTCATGACATGAAAATGCTTCACGTACAATTTGAGCGAAATTAGAGAGAAATCACACGCACTGTTTCATCTCATCTGACGTCCATTCTGCGACCACTGACGCCATCAGCTCGTCGAGAAAAGCCTTCTGCTTCGCAAAGTCTTTGAACTGGTTGCTGATCAGCACCATCGATTCCATCAGTGACGATTTCTCCAGGTGAGTCAGCGCGGAGTCGCTGGAGAACAGCTTCTTCACGTGATTGTAAAACATGTCAAAACAAGGCTGGAGAGGGGGAGAAAAATCATCATTGAGGAGAAAGATTTAAAATCATGCTCATTCACTAGCACTGCATACTTCAGGTGCATATTTTGTGAGATACAAGGGCATTTACCAGGATGAACTGTGGGTAATCCCGGCAAATTTTGATGATAGAAGAACAGGCGTGCCTCCTCACATTCTTCACAGCTCTGGTCCGAGGTGCCTGAGGATGTCAGTTGGTGAATATATATATTTTTGGGGTCTTTGACATGAAGAATGATGACGATTTTTTTCTCTGTTAGGACGACTCACCTTAGTGTCCTGACCGACCTCAAATGTGATGGCTTTAAACAGCTGTGGGGACAAGAGAAGAGGGAAATTAAATGTCTTCCAACCGCTAACACACACTAACATCTAGCTTTTGTCTGTATTGTGAATGGATACAATCCCAGGTCAGATGACTCTGCAGTAGACACAGGGGTTTTATCGGCTTTAGCTCCGATTGGCAGTGATGGAAACTTGAAACCCCAGTGAACTTGCCCACGCTGCACCTTTTCCAGAATGACGTCATGATGGGCATTAAACTTCACTGCATTGGTTCGTGAAAAGCCATGAAGGTTTGTGTACTAATTATTTTGTACATCTTGGGAACAACGTGCAACAGCGATTTTATTCTTCGTACCGTGCATGATGCAACCCGGGCAAGAAAGCGAAAATCCTGCAGTCGTTGTAGTTGTTTGAAAGAGGGACTGAAGTAAAAGATGTTAAAGTCTAACCACTGTAACATTGTCACTGGTCTCCATGGTGCTTTCTTCTGTTGTGTTTCCTGTCAGCATGTTTGGGCTGTAGAACATGACTCACCAGGGGAAAAAAACAAAGGCAAACTCCTCTACTGGGAAATGAGTCAATCGCCTTTTTAGCAGGTTTACCCACTTTTCAGAAACTGTGTATACCTGCTTATGTCAGGGTTAAGGAGTAATTATAATAAGTGAACTATATAATATGCATTTTTAAACACTTGTAGGTACAATGACAACACATGTATAGTAGACACACACACATAATATACAGCGACCAATGATGACTCAACTGACCTTGTAGAGGACCTGTGGCAGGAAGTGTGGTCTGTGCAGGACAAACGGGAAGAGGGCCGAGACGTTGGTGAGCACACATGACAAAATGAGCGGGTCTTTGGTTTCATAGTCCAGCACGGCCTGCAGCAGCTTCATGCTCTGATCTATTGGCAGCTTCTACAAAGTGAGAGGCAGAAAGAGGGGTCAAAATAATCCACATTATCTTTTTTCATTGTTTTTTTCCCCCCCAATGCTGGTAGTTGCCGCCGTTACCTCCTCTTCCAGACTTTTGAAGATCTGTGTGACCATGCACTCCATGAAGACAGTCATCGCATCCCACTGAACCACAGATGGAGACAGGAGGGAGCACAGGCCTTCTGCAGACTTAGCTGGTGAGGTGTTAGGTAAGAAGAAAACTTAATTCACTGCACACACAATTCATTTACTGTCTATACTGCAAAGTTAAGTTGTCTAATGAAAAAAAGGTAAATTAACCCCATCTATCTTACATACCACTAACAGCTAAGATACATAATCACAGAGTTATCACTTCTAGGATTTCTTTGATCAGAACACAAACTTACATGTGGTATCCCCAATATCAATAGGGCTGGCAATCTGATACTGTAACCATTCCGCTGCTATCTGAAAGGCCTCCAGGGGAACAACACGAGATGCGCACCTAACCACCTCTCCCTGCTGCGCTCGAAAAGCTGTGAAGCACAAAAACACGGCATAAAAAACATTGAGAGACAAAAATCCTAAATGTATTTATCGGAACAGCAGTCACACTACAATACTTACAATTAAAGAAAGAGTTGAAGTCCTCGTCACTGTCAAAGTCCACACGGGAGTACTCACAACTTGGACTATTGTCTCGCGATGGAAACCCAGCCTGGAGGGAGAAAAGGAGGAAAGACAAAAACTTTATTAACAACCTGTGGGGCTCTTCTTACTGAAAAAACTGTTTTGGGCCGCTTGTATTCGCAACAGTGTTCTTTCTGGCACTAGACAGAGCTTGTGACCATAGGTGAGGGTTGGAACGTATATTGACTGGTATATCAAAAGCTTTGCCTCACAGTTCAGCTCCATCCTCAACACAACAGCCCTGATATAACGCCTGCTTTCCTGCTGACCCACCTGTCCATCGGTTTAAAATCAGAACAACAATGCCCTGCATTTGGTCTTCACACATTTCATATAGAATGCTGAGGCAAAAAATAAGCACAACATTCCTCCCTTGAACAGTCTGTGTAAAAAGGACTTCTCACCCACCTTGACAAGGTTGGTCATAGATGCTTTGAGGTATTTGACGGCCATCTCCTTAACAACCGCATCCTTTGATATCGTCTCATGTCTGAACAAAGCTCCCCAAGTAGCCAGAGTGGACGATTTCAAAAACTGCAGAGGAGGAGGGGTTCATAAGTGAAGAGATCAAACACAGCTGATAAATATTCCATTTACTCAAATACAGTCTGTAACAATAGGGTTTAGAACAGTTGTCATCTCACCTGACTGGAATGTGTAGTGAAGGATAAAAGAGCTTCCATGTACTTGCTGAGATTTGTAGGTATTTCAACCTCTACATCTGAACCCTGTGGAGACAACAGGGTATTTGCCAATGATCAATCATAAACAGGTCTAAACAAGTAAAGTAAAAGGATGCTTCTGTGATTCTACACAACATGTGTATAAAAAAAAAATTATTGTGGAAACAAATTAGGATAAACTCACCACTAATGGGCAGAGCTGGCCTCCGAGAGCGCACAGCACCTGACACAGCCTCTTCAGAAAGATGTAGCGCCGCTCCACCACCTCCACTGCTCTACACGTACACATACACACAGGACTATAAGTCACAGCTAGACGTTTAATTTGCATCTGTGCTCTACCATAAGCAAATACTTCACATTACTTACTGTGATTCGGGGGATTTCTTACATATCGCCAGTCCATCTGCAGACCTGTCACCAGACAAACCCATAGCATTCAGTAATAGTTACATTTTAGGTTTAATGGATGATGGAGAGAAGCAGCTGTACTCACTGAGCTGCAGAGAGGATGTAGTGTATGGCCACATCATCAAACAGCAGCATGAATGGTTTCCTATCCTCCAGCTTGCCCTGTGGCAGAATGACACATTTGGTTATACACTGTTTTATTATTATCCAATAAGCCATGGATACAAGAATGTGTATCTTTGAGGTTTTTATCCCAGAGGTTTTGTTATTATTCAATGTTTCTACTACATTGATGTCTTGATAAAGTTTGTAAGAATTGAGAAAGCAAAAATTGCCAAGTTGGTATATTTGTCAAAGAACCCAGAGAAAAAGAGTCCACACTTCTCGGTTCAGGAGTTATGGGTCCAAAGTCGAGCGTTTTAAAGAGCCACATGGCAGCACTGCAGTTCTGGTTCTGCACCATTTCTTTCAATGACTCACAGACTAACTTTATAAAAGAATGTCATTAAAGTCTGGTACAATGTTTTAAAGAACGCATCTAGTGACTATCTAAAACAGAAAGAAAAACTTGATCTCTTTACAGTTATATTTTAATCATTATATATTTTCCCTGTGCCTCACCTTCCGGCTGATTGCGATGAGCAGACACTCTGCTGCCTCGAGCTGCAGCTCCGGCTCACTCAGCAGCAAACACAACATCTCCAGTAGATGGCAGTTTCCAGAGGTGATGTACACCAGCGACACCCAGTCAATGTAGCCTGCAAGTGTGTTCAGCGTAGCCACAGCGACTCGACAGTGAGCTCTGGCCTGTGCGTGGAAAAATTACAGGAATTAAATCAATAAATAATTTCATAAGAGGGTCATTTTAAAGCAAATATGCAGATGATGCTGTTCACTTACTTTCAGTTCATGTCCAGGTAGTCCTTTCTGGATTAAAACAAAAACAAAACACAAACAGGTAAAATAAAAAATACACTGTTAAAGTTTACATGTATAAATAAAATTGTCTCAATTGTCTCAAATGAATCAGCTACTTATTACTACAAAATAAAAGGTTGACACCGCACTGACCAGTCTACGATAGTCCTCCACGTTGAGTTGCAAAATGGCCATCATAAAACTGAAGATGTTTTCCATGTTTTGGGTGAGCGTCTGCTGGATGTCTCTGCGTCGCTGTGCGGGCAATGCTTGGAAGGTGATCACGTCCTCTGCCAGCCTCAGCAGGATCAACATCACCAGCTCGGTCTGGGCCTCCTGTGGAAGGTGCAGATGAATTTTTGTTTTAAATTAAAGTTCAGCTTCAGTCCACAACAGCAGATTTCAAGAGCTGGGTCTTTTGTTGACAGTTTGCTCCAAAACACCAAAAACCTCTTTTGCACCAAGTAATAAAAAAGTAATAGTTGCTAAGATGATATGATGAAGGCTGTTATTTTAATGCATGGGAGTTATTGTATAATTATACTCAAATTACATGCAAAGTGCACCACATAGGTAACCTACCCCTTGGCTAGTGAGAGCCTCCATCTCTTTCAGCATGTCTGGCCAGTGTTGAGGCCATTCTCTCTTTATCATTTCCACGGTGATTCGGGACAGGACATCTTTGATATGGCTCTCCTCCTCCAGGATAGAATGAGTACCCTGATGAGACACAAAACATGCATCAGAGAGAACTGTCTGCAACCTTGACATTTTATTTGAGCCCCAAGACAAATTATCACGTGAAGGAGAGAGGAGGCAGGAGCGCTACTGGTGTCCCTCAAACCACATGTCAAAATATAATGGCATGAAGAATCCAGGTCCAGGCACTCAAAGCAACAGGCCTTTCTTTTTCCAATGGGCGTATCGGCTTATGCCTTCATCAGGGTGTTAGCAGCCTATTACTATTGTACTTACATTTGATAAGAGTTGCATGGCGCACTCCTTCAGCTGGACTTTCTCTTGTTGCTGCATGTTGTTCCATCGGAACCTGCAGGAGAAGCAGAATTTCTGTCAGATGTGCATCTTTTGGCATTTGATTATGTTTGTACTTGTACTGGTAAGTTACACTCACTTGATGACATGCTCCAGGATTTGCAAACCAAAGTGTCTCACTACAGCTGGTTGGGCTTTGTCGGCTAGTTGTAAGCCACATGGGACACAGAAGGAGTTGGTCTCTTTAAACTCCTCGTAAAACTGCAGGTAAAAACAAAGATTGTGTTACAGACGACATGTTTTAAATGATGTTTAAATCAACCAAATGCCGTCTACGTGTTACACGTCAGCATCTGGAGGCTACAGCAACATCTGTCTCCGCGACGTTCAGAATAACACGTGAATTAAATAAAGCTAACCTGCTATATAGCCATTCAAGCTAGGCGCGACGTTGCCATTAGCAACGCAGTGTTACCTGGCCGTGTACAATTAGCTCCGTCAGTAAAACCCACACCGACATTCAGTGTTAGAGCCTGTCAGCGTGTCTGTGAATGAATGAATGGAGGTGGATCGACAGTAGGGTGGTGGTGGGTTGATGACTGTGGAGTTACCCTCCACCTCTCACAGCATCTGGCCATCATCTCTGCTAATGTGGCGAACGTTAGTGGACACAATCAGCCCGTGAGAGTGATGACGTTGCCACATGAAAACACTTTTTATTGCACAACTCGCAGCACAACAGCTGCCACATGAATGGCAAGCTAGGCTAGCTAGGAGCGATGCTAGCAGCCCACAGAGATGCTACCTTCAGGGCCTCCAGTCGGTATATTTGACTCGTTTCCGCGTCCATCATCACGTTCACAGCTTTGACGAGCTGCTCGCACACGGCAGCCACCGGGTCGGCCATGACTTCAGGTCGAGTCTGACACTCTGCGGAGGAGAAGGCGAACAGCTCCCTTATGCAAAAACACCAGCAAGTGCAGCGAGCCGCGTTCACCAACGTGCGATAAATGTGCTACCGCTTGTCGAGGGTTTGAGCCTGTCCGCTCGCCGTCGATGGGGAATTCTGGGAGTTGAAGTTGAAGCGCGTCCTTTTTTTTTGTTGAAGATCGTCTATAGGCCGACAGACAAATCACTCCTGAAAACCTATGCAACATTTTCCCCATGTGAATTTACATAAAGGACTAATTACATTTGTTATAAAACCCTCTTTTTTATCAAGCTCTATTTCATTTGAATTATTTTGTGTCTTTCAAAAGCTTGTGACACTGATGTTACATTGTCAGTCAACTACCTTTCCTTAAATGTTGTTATTTTACAATTGAATGGTTAATTTGAATATCTTTTCCTTGATTATTGATATTTTTTTCTCACTCATCAATTGACTTATCATAAATTCAATTATCAATTATTATTATTTCAATTATAAGCAGATATTTTTTCTGAACTTCGATCATTACAGCCTGGAAGAATCAGAAGGCTGATGTCAAATTTACTCTAATCTCAGAATGAGGGCAGTTTTTTTTTGGTGTTGTTGTTTCTACATCACTTACATTGAAAGAGATGATTCTCCTCATGGTCAGTTTGGAAAGTCAGAGCAGCCAAAAATCCCTTTCAAAATAAAGAAACACCACTGGAACGCAAGTTACTGTGGGTGCATGAGAATAAGCGTGTGAACGCACTAAAACAGGATCTCACAAAACTTTCTCAGGGTTTGAAAAAAAGTTCATCTATTGTTTTTCCTTCCATATCCCTAACGTAAAAAATGCAAATAGTCCATGTCTTCCTCAGATTTAGTTTCTTTCTTAAATTATGTTTTTCTTCTTTCTCTCTTTCCTTCATTCTGTTCTTTCTTCTGTGTCTTTATTTTTGTGGATATAGTAGCTGTCAGGGACCTGGGGATGGAGCTGGGGGAAATCCTGAGTTTATTTTTGAACAATTTTACTCTTTACTTATTCATTTCTGTGGCCTTCATGCACAGACCTTAACTATTCTATATCCGTTTCACTCGATTATACCCTTTGAATGTAGGACTTTGATCACAGTGTGGTATTAGTACTTTTGCTGAAGCAAAGTGAACTTTACTCCACTGGGTCATTACTTGTCAGCTCAAAAAAATACAATCGGTCACGTGATAAAGCTGCTCGTATTACCTCCGCCCACTTCAACTACAGTTTTCAACTTTAGAAAAAGGAGCAGAGGGAGACCTCTCGCGTCCAATCATGCCTTGTTTTCCTGTCGGTAGCATCTGTTGCTGCGGACATTGTTGGAAACCAAACTCTTCATGAGAAGAAATCAGGTTTAACATCTTTAAAGTGAAACTATAAACTATAACAAAGTTTGATGTTTACACCGGACTAGACGAGGAGGAGGGGGGTGGGGTTCCGCTCCTGGAGGAGGCGGGGCTTGAATTCCAAAGTGGGAACGAGTTTCCTCTCGAGACGTCACTCCGGGATAGGCTGCGATCCGCCGAGCTGTGCTGTCACTCATCGGGGTTTCGGGCTGATCACCATCGCTTCCTCCGGTGAGTAAGAAGCTGGAAAATATTTGAAAAACTCCCTCAGGTGTTCACTTGTAGTTTTGTCCGTAGTTTGATTTAAAAACATGAGGGTTTTCCGTCGTGTTCCGCGCTCGCGACGAGCCGTTACAAAGTTCTGAAGCGATGCACACACACACACACACACACACACACTGAACTACGACGGAAACTTCGGTCGCGAAGGCCTTGTTGCAACAGGTCCCCGGGAAACACGTAACAACATGTGTGTGTTCTGCTTGGTTTTGTGTTTGTTCCGGGGCTGAGTGGATGAAGTAACGTTGTGTTGTGTGTGTTTTTTGAATGCAGGACGCGACCCCCCAGGCAGGAGAAAGTAGCCCTACCCGTCGCGGGATTAAAGTGATCGCCAGTCCCGTCGCTTTCGTCGAAACTGCCAGTGAGAGACGGGGGTTCATGCCGCGTTGGGTCAGCTAAATGCGGCACGAAGCTAAAATGATGCCGGTGAGTTTGTGTTTTATTTCCCATGGCTACAAGTTTTAACGCTGTCCCACGGTTTAGCTTCTTCCACATCATAGCGCCGTGCTAGCCTCGCCGTGTTCCCACCGGGAGTCACCTGGACATTTAAATTGACGTGGCAAGTTGATGCGGATGGTACTTTGGTGTCATTGCTATGGCAACACAGGCTCGTGTTGTGAAGTTCACCAGCAGCTGTGTGTGTGTTTGTTACACTGTAGGTGACATCATTTATTTGCATTATTATCCCACGTATGTAAACACAAGTCTCCATCGCTCAGATGCCTTTTTGTTGTATTTTTACACTCAGTTTTGGGACAGTGATCATTCACCATTACTTTTATCTTAACTGCATTTATTAATTTATACGCTTTGGTTAGTATACATGTTTCCTCCCTGCTTGGAACACACAGCAAGCAGAGGGCACCTGCCAAGTCCTGCTGGACTCCTGCCATGTCACCACCATCATCCCCATCATCCTCATCATCAGTCCATTGCTTTTGCTGCAGTGCAATAGTCTCTGTCTTTCAGTACGTTTCTGATATGTGCAGAGGGGGAAGTGGTCTGCGTGCATGGGCTCACTGTAGTGAAATAATCTTCCCAACATATAGAGTAATATGGATTGTTTTTTTATTATCAATAATACCAATTGTTGTGAGTTTGCATGCTTGATGGTGAAGCAGCAACGTACGAAGAAGTGAATGAGCTTACGTTTTTAGGTCCAGGATTCATTTTACGTGAGAAAATCATAACACAGCCGCACAAAGAAGCAATGTTCACTGACTTATAGTTAATCGTTTTTCTCAAAATAGTTTCTGTTGACCGGCTTAAGCAACTAATCTTTTCAAACTAGTTCCATTCCAGCATGTGTTTCCAGGATATTTAGTTCATAGAGGAATGGACATTCATTATTACAAATTTTATACCTGGTTCAAATCAATGTTAATTAATGAGTTTGCTCGGGCTACACTGATGTTGTCCTTTTTGGCTCAGACTTGCCTCCCCTGACGCATCTTGTTCATTAATCATCTAAGCAATGGAGACAGATTAATGTTTGGATGACTCCTGTCTGATGCCTGGCGACCGTTACATAGTCATTTGTTAAAACCAAGGTCGGCACTCATAGACACCAGTATAAATTGTCACCCTGACAAGTTTTCATACAAGGTCTATTGTCTTTACATGGCTCATGAGATCTTGGTGATTGCCCCCTCTTTACACCAACCTGACAATATATATGTCTGTGGTTACCTTTGGCTGAAACACAGCTTCTGGTGTTTGCCTGATAAACACAAAATGGCCTCTATCTGGCCACGTCTGATGTGAGGTATTGTCTTATAAATTACTCTCATAGCCCGTGACCCTGCTTGCACAGGCCAGGGGCTCGGGGGGGTAGTGAGAATGTCATGTCGTAATTGCTGGCTGGGGATGGTAAATAGGGGGTCACTGTTTTCTGAACACAATGACGAGCAGGGACTCTTATACAGCATGTTGTGGAAAGCACATTGTGTGTGTCTGTGCTGTGGCAGCGTCCTGATAAGGGATGCTCACCCTTTATGCAACCATAGCATGTTCAAACTCATTTACCCATGACTTACTGATGTCGCCGCTTCAAACAGTCTCTGTCCTGCAGACTCTTATCGATGCCATATGTCGGGTTTGAATAATCTAATGTTAAAACCCATGTTTTATTTTGATGTCAGTTTTGTAAATATGAATTATATTAAGTAGACTATAACAATAACCAGGGAATAACAGGGAAGAAAAATGTGTTGGCACCAGTGAGAACCTTTCTGCACAAGCTTGTATTTCAAATGTTGCAGACACAAGTCCCACATCATTTCCTCATTCCTCTCCCATCAATCGAGTCGCTAGTTGTTTAGATTTTCCAGCAGATAAATCTTCGTGGGCCAGCCCGGCCTGCATTATTTTGTTACACTTATGCTGTGTCTCACAGTTGCTAGACTTTGTGGCAGTGTTAAGATGGTGGGAAAATTAGGTGATGCTCTGGGAAGCCTACTTTTGCTGTGTGTCAACAGAAACCGAAGAAGGCTTTATCTGCGGCCACCATTGCCTTTGTGTTTACTCTGTGGGAGAGTATGTGGCGGTTACGTAAACAGACCGTCACATCGGTGATGGCCAAGGACGTGCAATGGCAATACATTGACTTTTGTCTGAAGAAGTTGAAAGGATGTTGTTAGCTGAGATGCGGGATGTAGAATTACTGGAGGAATGTAAAAATATTTTCATTCCAAGTATTTATGTTGTTTAACTTTGTAATACCACTGTATAACTAAGTACTTAAAAATGTTTGTACACAAAGTTGATTTATTCATCAAAGGGTAGATTAAGGAAAGTTTTGCTGAGGTAATAATGAAAATCTCATGATGAAGCTAAGCAGAGTCTGTGAATAATGCTCTTGAATACATTGCCTGTTTGACTGTGCAGTGCACTAATGCCACAATACCAGCATAACATTAGCCTGGTCTCTGAAAGGAAGAACAGCACAGTCACCTGAGCAGGTATCAGCTTACCCACTCAGGGAAACTGGGCGACTCGGTTGTGAAAAGCAGAATAACACATTGAAGTCGGTGCAATTAAAGAAAGATCCATTTCCACACAGGATATTGGGGTTAAAAGATCGATCCAGTAATAAATGATCAGTGTTGTCAGGGAATCAGCACTGTAGGGAATGTGTGGCTCTGTAGGAATTAATAAATAGTCCCACAAACTCAGCGGTTTATAGTTTATGATCTGTCAGAACTAGTTTGTAGTACCAGTAGATGTGTTGTGCAACTGCAGAAACGTGTTTGTAGTTGTTACGAACATCAGCCAAACTAGAAGGTAGAATGAGAAGACTGCTCTCATAGAGCGAGAAGTGGCACAATTAAATCTAAATAGGGGAATAATGAGGCACATTTTCAGACGGTCTATCTCGGTAGACATCATCGATACAGTTGAATCCATTGTTTATATCAAAAGTGACAGAAACAACTAAAAGTGGTGAGCTAGAGGGCAAAGTTCTAACCCCAGCTTCTCTCACCTCCATTCCATTTGTCAATCATGACGTCAAAAGGGTGTAAATGTTGTATATTCATTTTGGGAAAGTTACAGAAATGATCAGACAGAGTTGCACACATTCAGTGATATACTGTGTGTTGACGTTTATGTTATTTTAGCTGAATGACTGAACTTCCATATTGATGCACTCTTGTAATTTCTTATAGTCCTCTTGGCTTATTGTCAGTCCTTCTTGATGACGTTATGATTTTTTCCCCCAAAGACAATATAGCTCTACCTCTAAAAACGTATTATGTGTTGAACGAAATATTCCTTTGCCACCAATCTCTGTTTCGTAGTTTCGTGGCGCCCGGTGCTCACTGCTGTGTGAGTAATACCCCTGTTCAGGGACTTTTGTGGAGACAGAAACTATCACCCAGGAACTAAATTTAGACTCTTGTTCTGCTGGTCCAAATGTTGTTTATGTTCATGAGTACTCAAAAAAAAAAAAAGTTCCTGCAGCAGAACCTTACCTCCTCCAGTCATTCACTCCCCTGCTTCACCACAGGCTGTTTTGCATATGACAGATTAAACGCCACAAAGACATCATTCAGTGCCTTTCTTTAGGAAGCCAATTAGTGTGCCTGCACATTTTGAAGCGCTCCCTCTCGGCTGTTGGTTTCATCATTGATAAATAAATCATTTTGCATACAGTAAATTCCTTCCCAAGAGGCCAGGTGTTTTCACAATTCTGTGAATGCTGCAGCTCTCAGTCATTTATATTTAGGTTTTTTAAGTCTGTCCAAATTAGGCCTTATTGTTTCTATGGAAGACTTCATCCACCCATCCAGAGCTTGGAAAAAATGATACATCCTCTCCCTTCTGCATGATTTTGACTCCCATTCCCTTATCTCTCAGATAAGCACGAAGTAGGAACTGTCTCATCACGTAGCCCAGGAATGGAAAGAGTATTGCAAGAGTGCGGATTATACAGTGATAGGCTAAGTACTGCAATGCAGACGGAGAGAAGAGCTTGTCCTGATCTAAGAGTCACAGCTATAGCTGCAGCTTCAGTGTGTTGTAAAAGCTGCTTGTTTTTCTGAATGTTGCAGATGAATGAGGGGAGTGTGCATTCTGATTCCCTCTGCGTTCTGCTGTTCGTTCCCCCTGACCTTTCCTCCTGCACCCTCTAATGCAGCGTTAGGAAAGTAAACGAGAGACGAGGAATAATGCGTAAAGCCATTGAGGAGCTTTCTGCTGCCTCGTCTTTTGGAGAGACTGCTATGCTGGAACTGTGTCAAAACTCTTGAAGACACACAAACACACAGAGAGAGAGAGAGAGGAAGATGTTGCTGCAGTTTCTTAAAAACCTGTCGTAATCACTTTCAGAGGTGACTCCCTCAACCAGAGCTAGTTGAATCATTCGCTTACCACAGCAATAATCTCTAATTGGAAATGTGTGTGGACAGGCAGCCCTAAGGTGAGACCCCTCTGGAGGGGTCCAAGATGTAGCCCCTGTCACCCTATCTCACAACACTGTCCCAGTTTTACCATGTTGTGTATCTGTTGCAGTCAATCCCAGTTATTCTATTAAGCCTGTCTGACACTATTTGTTCTAACTTGGACCGTAATCCCCTGGGGCAGGTATAGAATCAGTTTTAAAATATAGAAAAATAGCTAATTTATTCTTTTATTAAGACACTTTTAGAATTTTTTCTCTTTTATCTTTGGTGCATACTAAAGATGTTTGTATAATTGGTGAAATCTGTCTCCACCTAATTTTGAATTCAACACTCACTGAAATAATGTAACATGTTTACAATATACTTCCCTGTAACATCACCAAGTCTTACCTGCTAAACTCATCAGCATAATTGTTTTTGCTATTCATGTTTTTAATTAATACTGACTCAACTTGTTTAATCTTCGCTGTTTATTAGCAGGAAGCTGTAATCAGGTCTATCCGGGACCATAGCAACCACAGTGTATTATGCATGTAAATTCAGTTTCTCAGATTAGACAGACTATTTCAATGAGAAGCTGAATATATATTTATACTACATGGGACACAGAACCTCTTTTCTTTCCCCTTTTTCAGCCTCATTTGTATCAAGTACTGCAATTGTTGACCCAGTCTTATTGAAATAGCTTTGGAACAGTAACTTTATCAGTGAATCAACAGAAAATTAATTGGTCTGACAACAATTGAATTTGTAGTAAACATTTTATGGTTCCAACTTAAGTATATGAGTATAGTAAATTTACATTTAGATACTCAATTAGATGATCAAAAAATAGATGACTCAATTTTAATGTTGGACTCTTCAATGACCTTTTATCAATCCATCCACTATCAATACCACTTATCCTATAAGGGTCGCAGAGGAGACTGGAGCCAATCCCAGCTGACATTGGGGGAGAGGCAGGGTACACACTCAGGTCACCAGCATATTTCAAGGCCATTGTGAAAAATAACTTGCTGTTAAATCAGCCACACTCGCAAATTTCAGCTTTTATTTAGAATTTTTTGTTTTCAAAATATCAAACTGGATTATGAATGATCTGCGATGTAACTGTGGGTGTGTTTAGTTATTTGGATGTGAATTCTCTGTGACGGGCTTCGCCTTTAATTTGCTAGTTATCCTGATATTGCGGAGTAATTCCATTACAGCACAATCCCCTGTGATTTGTCTATTCTTGGACATGGGGAAACTGCAGTGCTGGACACTTTTGATCACTCTTAACTCAATGTACATCCAATTACATTTGGACACTAAGGTCTTGAGAGACAAATGCAATAGAATTGACCCTCACATGGAGAGAGGGTGTTTTCAAGGTGGGACATGAATTGATTTTCTGTTAGAATACAATTATAAAGGGACTGGTCTTCTAACTTTGTTTAAAATATTCCTTGAACTTTAATGCATTTGCATGAAGAAAACAACATCCTGCTCTGTTCGCGTGCACTACTCATCGCTCTATTAAATCAGTGCACATGTACATTATCGTAACGATCAGTGTGAGTGCCACACACACCAACACAACATTCCTTACTCTAATTGGCTTCGGGTACAGTGTTGATCTTTAAACTCAAGGCCTCTGTCTAAACAACTGGAAAGGCTGGTAAAGCCTGTTCCCCTGCTTCAGGGCCCCTCTCGTTTCGGACGAGAGGAGAGATCCAAGTTACTCAGCAAAGAGCCAATTTAGAATCTAATGGGTGGTGAGCTTATCTTCAGTGTACAGTATCTCACAGAATAGCCCAGAAGCGTATTAACCACAAATAGGACAGAGACATTGATGAAGACTCCAGGTTCCATACAATAACCGAACAGCTGATATTATATCTCTTTGATTTTCCCTGTCTCTTTCAGCAGGGCTGGTCACATAAGTGCTGCCAGCAGCAGTCCCTCTGCTCCTCTTAGATTTGTTCTTATTACAGTGTCTTTTTTCTGGTGTATTGATGTTACAGCCTTTCATCATTGAGATACACACTCCTCCTTTTTGTGTCCAGAAAAGAGGGTTGTGGGCATAAAACACTAACCCCCAAGACTGTTTTTGTTCTTCCTCTGTCATTAATGTCCTTAATTTTACAGATTAAATTTAGCAGTGAACAGTGGAATCTCTATACAGTTGCTCTATACTGCAAGCGATTGAATTCAAGCTTACTATTGTAATACTGAGCCAGTAGTCTGTTAAAAGCCGATATTTATATATATCAGATTAACTTAATCCCCGAGATATAGCCCCAATGACCTAGCCTTATAGCAGCTCTGCTTTGAGAATATCCACAGGGCCGGCTGCAGCGTTAACAGCCACATTTCTTTGCTTCTGTCTATAATTGTCAGTATGCAGTTCTGAGACGTCACACGAGTCCCCAAACCCTGGGAGACAGCTCTGACTTAGCCGCTGCTGTGATGGAAATAGAAATCTATCGCTTTAATAGAGCAGCAGAGGCAGCACGTCCCCATCTCCCATCCCCAGGGCGATCGCTTTGCCCTGTCTGAGGTACGAAGGAAGTGCAATTCAGCAGTTGCTCCTGACATCCCCTCTGATAGACAGGAGGCAAGTGGAGCACATTTTTTTCATCAAACACTGTCATATACAATCCAAAAATGGTACAGCTCAACTTCCTGGTGGTTTAAGG
Organism: Hippoglossus stenolepis; assembly: GCF_022539355.2. Taxonomy (NCBI): domain Eukaryota; kingdom Metazoa; phylum Chordata; class Actinopteri; order Pleuronectiformes; family Pleuronectidae; genus Hippoglossus; species Hippoglossus stenolepis. Next base: position 14,270,930 of record NC_061494.1, on the reverse strand, counting down.
TAAAGTGGTACTTTCTGGTTAGCTGTCTGTGTTGAAATAGACCTATCGAACTGTTGTCAAGCTGTTTAATTTTACTCACTGTTGTATCTATGAATATTTAATGAACTCTCAAGTCGTCTGGCTGAGTAGAAACAGGGAGTATGGGCACTCTTCTCACCCGTCTGTCTGGGTAGACCACTTAAAGCCTTAGTTTTTCGTCTTTATCAAGCTGGCAGACACTCTATCGTCAGGCTGGGCATTATGGAGTTAATCAGATATTATGATCCCTGGAGAACTGTATTTAGAATGTGTATGACATTATCTGTTGTTGCACGAAGAATATAGGCTCATTTATGCTGTCTTTTTACGAAAACAGATCTGTTTCAAATGATGTAATAGTCACTGCCCACATGCTTCCTTTACGTTGGCATAGTTGTTAAGTAATACATCAACTAGAGGGCAGCGCAGAGGCGTGAGTTTCTGACCAAAACAAACACAGCGAAGTTGGGGAAGGTTGAGATAATGTACCTCTTAACAAAGATGCAAAAGCGTCCATTTGTCCCTGTGACCAGGTGAATTAACATCATATATATATATATATATATATATATATATATATATATATATATATATATATATATATATAAAAACTAAAACCCACTAACATCTGGCTTTCGTCTCCAATGGGAATGGATTACATCGATATTCATTCCCGGGTTAAATGACTGCAGTAGACACAGGTTTTAAACAGGTCCGGCTCTGATCGGCAGTGATGGGAATGTGACGCCCAGGTGAATGCGCTAATTTTGCATGACAGCGAAGAGAGAGCTCAGTTTTTGGTGCGTTCGTGACTTCAAACATGACGCACTGTTGGAAAAAAACATATACCACCATATACACTTAGCAAAAATGAGTCTTCACACATGAAGCTATCTCACTGTTCTGACATGGACCTGTCCTGTTTAATGTCACCTTCTCCTTTGTACAATATTGTGTATCATGAGAAACAGAAATATCCCTCTATATGAGAAGTGATTAACCTAAATATTCACTATTTCCTGAATCTATTTAGCATCTTTTGATGATCCCAAATCAATATTAATATGCATAGATGTATGAAGAGTGACCTGATTAGCTTAATGAATTGTGTATGTAGAACATGTGTTCAGTGTCCTAGCTCATAAGCAGTGACCGCAGACGTTAGGTGGATGAAGGTCAGCAGCGAAGTGCTAACTCATCTCGATTGAGGGTTGGATTGGGTGTTGGTGCTGGGCCTGGATCATTAACTTTAGTGCTGAGGAGAATATAGGCATTGCCACTCCCCCCACCCCTAATACTCCTTTCCCCTCCCATCAGTGTCTTCTCACTCTCCTTTCTCACCCTCACCCACCCCCATCGCTCTGTTGTCTCTCTTTCACTCTCCAAATATTAACAGGGTCATTTGAATGTCCTGCTCTGCTGGGAAGTTTGTGATGATGTCAGCTGTACTGTGCTGATCTCTGAATGGGGTTTTTTTTTGGAACCCTTTGCTAAATGCAGACTACATGAAATTGATGCCAGTTGAGGTTTCCGATTAATTAGCGGCTCTGACAGTTTTATTTATTATGTTAACCGATTCCAGTTTTATAACCACAAATAATAAAATGACTCAGATTAGACAGGAAATGAGCAGTGCTAATTCTATCTTTGTTCTCTGGTGGTGGTCTTCCTTCACAGAGCTTTTTCGTCTTCTATGGCCATTAAGGACCTCAGGGGCAATGTCTGTTTACAGCTTTCCGTACTGACAAGGTTGACTCACTGCTGATTCGCCCAATTGATGAGGATCTTTTTTATTTGCATCCTTATGAAACGAACCAGTTGAGTCAGGTCCTCTGAGTCAGACCGCTGCCCCTCGCTTCCACCTTCACGTCATCACCGTGGAAAAAAACCAACAAAACAAACAAAGCTTCTCTGGCTGTGTGTGTGTCGCCAAGGAGATTTTCAGAGGAAACATGTCACCTGCCCACTCCCTCAATAAAGCTCATTTGAAGAAGAAAAGGGAGAATAAAGCCTCTTATCTTAAGGCTGTTGCACTTTTGCTCACATAGTTCAAAAGCAACTCGAATACTTTTGTTCCTGCGCCCTGGCTGCAGCTGCTCCACACGCTCACCCCCGAGCCCTTTGTGCTCGTAACCCCGCTGACCTGATGTTCCCACCATGGCCCCTAAAGGCACGGGTGTTCACAGCAGCGAGAATAGAAAAAACCTGACAGTATAACCTGGAGTTTGAGGAGATGATATTGCTCAATTATACTTTCTGAGGGATCAGTTTTATTATAGCTTTATCAAAGCAGTCACTCCTATCCTGTGATCAGATTAGATATGAGTGTATTCTAGCCATAAAAGCCTCATAAGATACATCTGTTTACAACACAGGTTTTTCACTTTCATGTCCACTATCGGTGTGTGTGCAGGTTTTATACTGATTTTGACATTTCACCCCCAGTTGTGTATTTTTAAATTGACTGGGAAGGTATTAGTTTAACAAAGTCCAAGATTTAGTGATCTGAATTTTAGGCCTTATTACGTACTAGGTCTTAAATGTTTTAGGTAGGTTTTAAGTTCATTTATGCTGCTTTCATTATACTTTAAAATTGCTTTTCAGAGCAATGTTTTTGCAGCATGCATAGTTTGTAATGTCACTTTTCTCAACGATACAGTTATTAAGGTCTTAAAAATGTCTTAAAATGAACTGGTTAAACCTGCAGAAACCCTGTAAACAATACAGCAGCTGTCATAGTTTCAGTATGGAGTTTGACAGGAATGACAGCATTTGGAATGATTTGAAGACAGCATAATTGTCTGCCTAGTTTCATTGTTTATTTTTGTTTCTGCCGTACCTGAAGGCTGTCACATTCCTCTTCTATCAGTGACAGCTTCACTGAGATACTCCATTTCTTTTTGGATTAGATTAGTCCCTCTCACCCGTCAGTCACACACTGACGTACAAATCCAGCTCCTCCAGGGTCCTTAGTGGTTTTTTCCTCCAGAGTGCTTGGCAGGGGTATCAAGTGTTTGTGTGTGTGTGGTTGTATTGTGTGTTCTGTATTGTGTGTGTCTGAGGGATCTCTCACCGTGGTGACAGCACTAGTTAGCAGTTAGATGGCATGGAGTAAAACGGAATTCTGGGAAGCTGGCCTCTTAGGAAGGAGGGTTGGGAAATGGATACTGCAATCAGTGAAACACACACACACACGAACACAGACAAATTAGAAACCTGACACCGATCACAGAGAATGATGTGTTCTCTCTGCTTCTTTCGACATCACCAGGATTCTCCATCTTGTGCCACCATTTAATTTCTCTATCTAATCATTCTCTCTCTTCCTCTCCTTCTCCCACCTGTTGTCTCCAGATGTTCCTAACTGTATACCTCAGTAACAATGACCAGCATTTTACTGAGGTTCCCGTCACCCCGGAGACGCTATGCCGGGACGTGGTGGAGTTGTGCAAGGAGCCCGGTGAGGCGGACTGCCACCTGTCCGAGATGTGGCGTGGATCCGGTGAGCGCTGGTGCCAGTTTACCCACTGCTGCGTTAATCCATGTACACAACATGCAGAACATGAGATTCTCAGTCACACACTGTTTTGTTTGTGGAACATGGCTGTATCCCAAGGGACGGGAGTCGGTGCGCAGACACTTGTTTGTGTCCTTCCTTTAATTGAAGGCAAATTGCTTTTCTGAAGTAGACTATATATGGTGATGAGCCGTGTGGTCAACTGCTTGGTGCTTTTTCTTTTTTTTTTGAGGGGCTTATCTCTTTGGATCTACAATGCAAATGAAGCGTAGCCCATAATCCCTGTAACAAACACGAGCACCCAGACATCTCCCACATTTCTTCAGTGGGAAGGGAGTGTGTGATTTCATGCCTGCCCCATTTACCCATCTTTAAGAGTCAGGAAGTAATCAGAATCCCAACTCAAGGAGTCGGGCTTTATAGCTGTTTCCATGGTGACGCTGCAATAAGATGGGATAAAGTGCCAGTTATTGTGTTTGAGTACTTTCACAAGTGGACATGGCTGACAAGATCGTCACATTTTTCAGCCATTTCTTGCTGCAGACCCCTACTGATTCTCTTTGAAAACAAAGCAGTGATATTACATAAAATTTAGATTAAAAGCTTTTAATAATCTGTGTGTTATGATAAATGTTTTCTGCACTAATATGATTACATCAGGATGGTTTCTTTGACCTCTACTTGACATTGATGTGTCAGTCCATTTGCGTACTCAAATGAGTTGGAAAGAAAAAGACCGATGAATGGATGATGAGTCCTTTGGCTCAGCTCCAGACAGAATAATTTACATCACACATCACAGTTATTTTCTTTGGTCTCTGCTCAGAAAGATCAAATATATATAGATGGTGCTGATGAATTGAAGTTCCTGTCAAATGTAGGCCAGCTAGTGGTTGGACAGGATTCACAAAGAAAACCTTACACTAGTATTGTCACGTGTTTTAACTTTATTTTCATATTATATTTATATTTACCTAAGTTAATACAATTTCGAATTTTAAATATTAGTTTTATGGTTATCTTTTCACCTCACTCCTGCAGAGCGAGCCGTAGGCGACGGAGAGAGGATGCTGGATGTTCTCCAGCGATGGGGACAGCACAGAACAGAGGTGCGCTTCTTTCTGCGTCATAACCGAGCCCCCAGCAGGGAATCAGGTAAGTGTCCATTCCCATTATACACACCCCAATAAGGCATACAGCAGATAATGAAGCAAATGTTTTTTTTTCTGTAGTCGCCTCACTCACTCACAAAAGGGTCATGGCTTGGACAAAAAAAGACATTTGACACCAACCTAGTAAACACCAGAGATTCCTGTAGACTACACAACATACATACAACAACACTCTGGAATTATTTTACTGTCTTCATCCAGCAAAGGGTTTAATATTGGCAGGCCCAAAATCCTTCAACAAGCCTTATTTAGCTTGAAGACCAAGCCGAACACAGGGTTTCCCACATCGTCATAAGCCTGTTGCTTTTCAGTTTTCTTAGGAACACAGAAAACTCTAGCATTTTGGTCTTGTGCTATCCTCTCAGCCCCACAGTTGCGTAACTAAGCCCTTTTACCCCTCACAGCTTGAGTCTGGCCCAGGGATTAGATGGCTGTTTTCCCTTCCTGTTATCTTAGCCTGCTCTTGTTTTCCCACACTGTTAGCTTAGCTCTTCTTAGTCGTTCGCACCACAGCTCTGAATCACATTTTCTGTTACTGTATTTCAATTAAGGATGGGTAGACTATGTTTTTCATTGTAATTCATTGGAATACAGTCGTCCTGAATTGAGCTAGCTAAGTAATCTCACACTTTGTCACATATTTAACCTTACTATCGTCAACAGTCAACCAGTGCACGTGTTTAAGATGCATACTGTATGTCAAGGGTCATCTAAAACTATTATGCAAGCTAAATGGCTTTGGTCATTGGCCAAGGCTTTAAAGATGGGATCTGGATCAGACGCCTCCACCCCACCCCCAGCTTTCAAATGCCAGCAGCGTGGTCGGATATAAGTGCATTCATGTATGCAGACAAGCACATTACACACAGTTATGGGACCCACCCACAGACGGTTATGTATTACGTTAAATCCTGAGATTACGGCAAGTCACAAAGTGCACTGATCCCAGTTTTTTCCCAGAGGAACTGAGATCTACGCCCTCATCTGCAGTCCAGAGAAAAGCCATTCACCTAAAAGGGGCTGCTTGTTGTTTGTTTGAGACAATTAGAGGCAAAAAGTCAAGAGGAAGTTCCAGTCATTTTTCAAAACTGTCTGTAAAGGCCAGTAGTTTGCTGTTCCTTAGTCTGAGGTCACATTTGATGAAGCTCTACAATAGATAGTTATGTCTGATGGAGTCTTGCATCGTTTTTGTTACTCAGGAGGCTCAAGAGGCTCAGAGCCGAAGAGGAATGGAGTGAAGGGTCCTCAAGAAAGGAGGATGGAGAACGGGGTAGGTTTCTGTATCTTGTTTTTAGAAAATGTGCAATATACTCTATTGTTTGGTCAATAAAGGAGATTAGATATAAACGTAAGAAATATTCTACCTGACCCAGTTCGGCATAAATGAAATACTTGTTCGTACATCTGATTTCAATTACTTTTTTATTATTTTATTTTTTATTTTTTATTATTATTATAGGAAAAAATTGAAAGCCCTTTTTTGTAGGTCAAAGATGTTTTGATGCATTGTCACCAAACAAACTCTGTGACCTGGTTTGTACAAAAAGCTAACTTGATGATTTGCCTACAAGTATTAATTAATTCAATTCATAAACACACTGTACTGTAAAAATGCTAATGATCATATTACCATTATAATCAGCACATTATAACAAGGACATTACTATTATAATGATTATCAAGCTGATAATGTCACCAGACCGTAAGTGTAAAACCTTCAGTTAAAAAACTATCTTTATTACTGCTCTAAAACTCATAAAAACACAAAACAGTAATGTTGGTCCTCCTGATGGTTTGAAGCTGCTTATGATTTTCTGACCTTCTCTGAATTACATTACATTTGTTATTTGAACTAGACATGTAATTTATTTTATTTCATTTCCCTCTACACAAGTAACAAAACAACGAATAAGCTGTATTTGTATATGTTCTGACATCCTTTGTCCCCTTTTTGTCCAGGTGGCGACACCCCGCATGGACATGACGCTGGTCGAGCTTCAAGAGATGGCATCCAGGCAGCAGCAGCAGATAGAGGCTAAACAACAGCTCCTCGCTTCCAAGGTGCATAAAGGAGGAAGTGCAAGATGAAAGCGGGTGGTTAGAGAGATGGATGGAAACAGAGGGAGAAGGGTTTAAGTGGTGGAGATGAAAGTAAAATCGGCAGGAGGAGAGACCCACATGGTGCAGCAAGATTAAAGCGAAGGTTATTGGGAGAAAGCGGGGAGATGGTAAACGAAACAAAGGTGCTAAACAAGTCTAGTGCACTCAAGGAAATGAGGATGGGTTGTAATAGAGACCGCATTTGGAGGTTGTGACAGACGGGTGAGCTGAGTTGTGGATGGCTTCAAGTGAAGTGTTTATAATTCAAAAAGCCTGAATCAGCTGCATGCTTTGAATTCTCACTGTGCCAGACCCATCTGGTATTTGAAGATCTTTCTTATCTTGGCTGGAACCTTTTGGTGACAGCAGGAAAGATATGTGACAGAATACAAAAAAATTAAGTGACCATATTTTCCTCCTACGCACACTTTGATACCTTGAAATGTTTCAACTCTGCTGATACAGGTTTATGCACTGTATCAAGATGACTAAAGAACGCCACTTGTGTCTTTCTCTTGTTTCCTCCTTAAATTTGCCCTTCAGGCTGCAACCATGGGCTGCAACCCGTGTCCTAGAACCACTTGAGAATTCAGATCCAAGTACTTTGCATGCCTGAGGATAATATAACAAGCCAGGGAATGTAACCTCAAGCAGTCATATACACCTGCACGCAAGTCAACTGAACAAAGAGCCATTACCTTTAGCACACATGCCCTGAATAGTTCCAGATAGAGACTGTATTGTGTACATCTGGGAACCTCTTTCGGAGAACTCTGGCAGGTTATTTGCTGTGCACACTGTGCAAGACTCATTAACAAGACTTATTTTGAAAGTTTAACACTGTTTAACTCAACACACAGTTTTCTTATTTAACTCAGCAGTTTGATATTTAAAGCATTTCTGCTTAATAGAAACAGGAAGAAATTATTTTAAAAACAACCAAGGGCTCTTGTTTTTCCAGCCGCTAAACATTACCATAATATCTAATATCTTGCTTGAGAACAGTCACTACTGTGGAAAGCATACTCAGCCATGACAATGCATGTGTGTTTGATTTTATTTGTGGGTGACCTTTGCTCCATGCTTCCTCTCTTTTGTCTGCAGGAGCAGCGGCTGCGCTACTTGAAGCAGCAGGAGCAGCGTCAGCAGCAGCAGGCCTCTGAGCAGGAGAAGCTCCAGCGCCTCCGAGAGAACATTGAGAACCAAGAGACTCGGCTCAAGAAGGTCCGGGCACTCAAGGGCCAGGTGGAGCAGAAACGCCTCAGCAACGGCAAACTGGGTGAGTTTTGTGAATCCACAAATGGATCCCTGCACAGATTATCATATGACAGAAAGCAGGGAAGATTTTTATTTTAAGATATAAGAGAAAAAATAGGGTTAGGGTTATTGATATCCTGAGTTTCTCCTTACATCCTCCTTTCCTCCGTTATCATCTCATACCGTTTTTTCTTCCCTCTATGTCCCGCTCCTCTCCAGTTGAGGAGATAGAACAGATGAACAACCTGTTCCAACAGAAGCAGAGAGAACTAGTGATGGCTGCATCAAAGGTTGACGAGCTCAGCCGTCAGCTAGATTTGCTGAAAAATGGCAAAATGGAAAACTTCCATGACAACCAGAGCTCCGTCGCCGAACTAGACCGACTCTACAAGGAGCTACAAGTGAGCAGAAATAAGATTTAATAAATAAAATTCAACAATATTTGAGCACAGATGTTGAAACAATCTGTTCTCTTTGTGCTGCCTTCTTGTTTTCTCTGGTCAGCTGAGGAACAAGCTAAACCAGGATCAGAACTCTAAGTTGCAGCAGCAGAGAGAGAACCTGAACAAGCGCAACCTGGAGGTGGTTGCCATGGACAAACGGATCAATGAGCTCCGAGATCGGCTGTGGAAGAAGAAGGCAGCACTGCAGCAGAAGGAGAACTTGCCTGTGAGTATTATTAAACCCCAACAAAATATTAAAATTTAAAATGTTCACATAAACTGTTACAGAATACCCTCACATGTCATCATTTACATTTTGTGAAAGTTTTGCTTTAAATGTCAGCGTGACTCTCTTATAGTTTGTCAGGACAGTGATATTCATACCTGTTATAAGTGAATGAAATGGTTTTGATCAGTGCTCCACCTAGTGGCCTTATGATGAAGGCTTTTTGTGTCTTTCTTTACCTCGGAAAGCCTCAGATGCCCCGACATTCACAGCTCACCCATGCCAACGTAAGGCTCCTCAAAATTATTTTCTTCTGTGTGGGAAATTCTTGCGACCTCCTCATTTGAAGGAGTTGACACCTTTCAGTCTTTTTCCCACTTTTTGATCCCTCTGTTGGCGATAGCTGGTGGGGCTTGATCATTATTGTGATCATGTCACAGAGTTGCATCTGATTTTACACTCGCACTTCTTCACCCAGCTGTGTTTTCAGTCACATTTTGGCATAAACAACTCCTGAGGAGCGATGAGTGCATGCTGACACTGCAGACGAGCAGGAATGTCAGTAGAGATGCTATCTGCTCTGGCTGCACTCTTGATAAAAACAGGAAAAGGCGAATAACTATCAAAGTCTATCATACACAAACAACCATGTTAATTAAAACTCTAAATACCTGGAAGGATTCAACACATACCAGAAATCAGAAGGATGCATAATCTTTGTACTCGCCCTAATGGATGTTAGGATTTTGGCTCTGATCTCTATCAGGGGTCTTCATGCTCCTCTCTCCCCTTCTCCAGGAGTTGTTTTGAACACAGGTTGCCATGAGACTGTAAATCATCTATGGAACAGACTGCAAGGGAGAGAAATTAACATGTTCACTGCTTGAGGTTGAAAGCTTTTCATAGGAATAGCAAGGAAGTGAGGGTTGCTAAAAAAAGAAAAACATAATCATGTTCCACCGGATTGGATGGTAGATGATTTTATGTTTTCAACTTCTAACTTCACATTAGTCATTTGACTCTGTCTTCTGTGCAGTTGTCTAATGTAACTTGATTGTTCAGGAAATCAGCTCGATTTCCTCTCAAAGACAATTACGGTGATTCATCGTCCTTCAATATTAACTTTCTTTCTTTCAACCAAATTAACATTCAACCAATTAACTGCAAAGATCTTTTTTCATCATTGAATGTTGGTTCTTAACACTGTAAAACAAAGTCAAAGCTGTTTGTGTTGTAAATACAAAAATACCATTGTAGCAGGCAGCATGCATTATGTAATAAGTAAATAAGGAGGACAAGATCCAAAGTGGTCTATAAGTTAAAACATAAATAATAAATGTTATAATGGAGATTGTTTTGATAAATATATAATCCGCTCCCTGATCCTAGTTTACAGAGACCTTATATGTTTTTTGATCTTCGCTAGACATATATATATATAAAGTCAGAAGAGAACAGAGAAAGTAAACAACTGTGTGTTTGTGCATGTGTTTTGAGATGAAGGCCTGAAAAGGCTCTAGTGAGGAGGTGATTTACCCACTACCTGCCCGGAATCATAATGAGCGGGCCTTTTTCACATCAGCACAAAGACGCACTTGGTCCAAGCCGCTCTCTCCTCCAAACAAATAGCCAGCGTCCGACTTACATCACCAAACAGCCACTTCAAACCATACTGAGAGATGCTGAGGGAGCAGTCAGATTAGAGTCCTACTGCACCATCCTAGCCCTTTTAGTTCAGAAAACATTTAGAAAATGTAAATATTAGATTGGTAACAGAAAAGGGGATTATTTGGTATTTTGAACTGCTGTTGCATGTTTGTGCTTTTGTTTTCTCAAGAATGGCTACCCTGGTAAAGAGAGGGCTTCAAAAGACACTCATCTTCAGGTAATTAAACTAGTATTGGAGCTAAACACATGTGTCTCTTTTCTCTCTGATCTCTCAAGTATTACTTCAGATTCCATCAGATTTGTTTTTGATTGAGGCACGTTCATCTGTTTTTGAAGGGACACTTATAATGTCATCAACTGTGAGAAATGTTTTTGTTCAGAGGTTAAGCTTTATTAGATAGTGAAAGTACTTTACCCAAGTTTGAAGTGAAAGATGTGTCTGTTTGTTGGGTTTAGAAAAGATAAAGGGATTCAATTTCTTTTGTCAGTTGCATCTTATGATACATTTCTATAATTCAGATTCAAATTGAGCTGTATGATTTAACTCTCTCCTCAGTAGCTGTATAAAGTTATATTGAATATAGTTATTCATAGTAACTAAACATAATGATTGCTAAGAAACCTAAATACCAGTGGGATCGTTTTAAAGGCAGGGCTCGGAGAGGATGGCTATGTTCGTCTGTCATTACAACATTTTGGTTCAGAGCAAAATGTCACGGTTTAGAAGTTTGCCACTCGCACTGTTGCATTCACAGACATCATGATCCTTAGAGAATGAATCCTAATTTCCCCCACTTGTAATCATTAAAACCCCACCAGCAGGACTAGTCTCCAGTTGTACACCTCAAACACGGTCTGTCTCACTGCCATGACCGTTCCACTAGCACCACCCACAGGTCAGAAAATGAAGTAGAATCTTCAGTGCTAGCCACAAAAAAATCTGTTTACTGATTTCACCCTTAGCTTAAGTTTACAGATTTACCTCTCTTGTAAGAAGGATCTAAGAATGTTAAAAAATCCATTACACTCATCTCAATGTCACATGTTTTCTGTGTCATTACCTTAACATTATGTAACGTTTTGGTTATCATTTTCTCATGTTAATATGTCTCTGTCCGTCTTTCTCTGTCTCGCTGACCTTTGTTGCTCTAACAGCCTTGTCTGTTTTTTTCTCTCCCCTCTTTTCACTGTACAGCAGCCCTCTGATAGCCTGGCCGGACAGCAGACAGGTCCATCTCGAGTGGCAGCGGTCGGCCCATACATCCAATCATCCACCATGCCCCGGGGCCCAGTGAGACATGACCTGCTTGTAAAGCCAGCCTACCCTGACGGCACTGCCACCCTACCAGCCCACGAACCACAGAGCAAGGCCGGTGCAGGTCAGTAACCAGAGACAACAGACTGTCTGAAGCTCTTAGCTCACCTCTTAACTCATTTCTTTCCCTCCTGACCGTGACTCAGATCCCTGCTGGGGTCCAGGTGGCAGCAGGCATCAACATTGTCTCTTCTATCATTTTACATATAAATGAATCTGCTGCATTTGGCAATTGCTGAGTTTGCAACTGCTTAGTCGGTAGCAGAGTTTATATTATAGATTCTATTTTGAGATCAAATATAAAGGTGCTATGTGTAAGTTTTTGCTATTGCTACATTTTCAGGGTGAGCATTAACAGATGTGTAACTACAGCAAAAACTTGAGATCAGCATCAAACCTACCAAGAGCTGTGTCTAGTAGTGGCCTCTATTTCTATTACTTCTTTACTTCTACTGAAGTAAAGCAAGCATGCTAATCAGCTTACCCCAGCCCGGCTAGCCCATCTCAACACATTCAGATAGTGGGTCACTGTTGAGTCCGGTCTGCCTTGAAGAGAAGGTATTATAACATTATCTTGTTAACGCAATAATAGCTGAAGCTCTTGGCAGGTGACTATCACCACCACTAGCTCCCAGCAAGAAACCATGTTTGGTGGTATAGAAAATGTACTGTGTGTATATATAGCATCTTTAGGGAAACCAATAGTAGAGTCTTCAACTATTAGGACTCCTCAACAGCTGCTCTCTGTGTTTCTTTGTGTCTGTCATCATGGTGCATGGTCTATTTTTTAAAAATATAATGTGACAAGACTGCCGTCCCTCCAGCAGGAGCAGAGGAGTCTGGGACACCTGCTGGTTGTGATGTCACTCTGAGCTCAGAAGGTAGCTAGCGACCTCCTGGATGGTGTGTTATGACCCAGGTTTTACTGAGCCTGAACATCTCATTCTTTCTTCCGCTCTCCCGACATTTTCTGAATTTTTGATGTGTTTTGCAGTGAGGTTTTTGAACCAGTGTTGTTATTGCAGTGGTGTGTGCCCCTAGTCCATCAGCTATCAGCATTCGCTCTTTGCTGCTTGGCTCCTATTCCAGAGCAGCCAAGGGTCCTTAAAATGTCTTGAATTCAATTTTATTAATAAAAGGCCTAAAAAATTATAGATTGAATGGATCTTAATTGTAGGCAAAAGGTTACAAATTTCTCTACTGTGCCAGACTTATTAAAAGAATTGTTGTACATCACCCCACAGACTGCAGTTGCATGTGTGCAGTATAATAGAGGGGAAGGTAGTGTGGACAAACTAATGATGGATGAGAGCAACATATCCCCTTAAAGGATGTTCTATTTTTTTTTGCCATCCTTTATGTCGTAATTCTTTCTCACGCTCTTCATCGCTGACTCACTCTCTTAGCCTTAAATCAGCCCCCCAGTGGCTGGTGGGCCGTCAGTGCACTTCATCTTATTAAAAATGGATGATCCAACATCAAGTTAGTCATTATGAAAAAATAGGAGAGGGGATTCCCCCCCTTGTTCCCTCGCTCATCTCCTTGTGAGTCCTACGTTTTCCTATTTAAAGCAATCCTCTGAACAGGAAGTAAAAGTAACAAGTTTTTTCCAAGTCTGTCATGATGTTGCACACAATTATTTCTGCATGCTGAGTTGATGTGCAGTATGAAGCGAGAGAGAGAGAGGGAGAGGGATGGGCGGGGATGCTGAGGAAGCCGCTCTCAGCGTACACCTATTCCTAGTTCCTCTACAGCAGGAACATTGCATAGTATGAGACAGGCTCCTGAAGGCTGTGCTGGTCTCTGCATGGCCCCTAAGGGGGGCCCCTCATTCGGCCTGGCAAATAGCATGTCTACAGCCAACGGAAATCTGGAGATCTAAGGCTTTATTTTTTTTGTCTTTCAAATGCATCTTCCTCAGAAGCCATGTTCTTGCTTAAGCCTTTGAAAGAGCTGCGGGCTAAGAGAAAAGGTACACGTGTGTGTGTGTGTGTGTGTGTGTGTGTGTGTGTGTGTGTGTGTGTGTGTGTGTGTGTGTGTGTGTGTGTGTGTGTGTGTGTGCTTCTCAGCGGCTTTGTTTATATGTGATTGTTTTTCGTGAGTTATCCTCACGTAAAAAAGATCAATAGATTAGATGTTTTCATCACTTCTTTGCTGGATCTTTAGTCTTTTTGCTTGTTTTGCTGTTGTTTGTTGAAGCCTTTATTGAGATGTCTCCCCAGCTCTTTTTCTGCTGCTCTAAATGGGTCAGTTGGAACAAACACATAACCTTTAGTTGAACTGACATTCTGCGTGGATTCTGACACAATATTCTGAAAGCATTGTACTGGAAATCATCCTGTTTTGCTGTGATGCTAATCTTGCTAGTTGTTAACAGGCTCATTTTTGTGGCTCATCTGACTGTGGATGTTTGTGGACAAGCATGGCCATTGGCTGGGTCTTAGTCAGCCAACCGAGAAAACAAATGATGAGTAAAAAAAGGAGGCAAAACCCCCCCCAAAAACACCTGCCGTTCTTTTTCACAAATCCAGGATTTTTCTTCTTTGTGTGACTTTGCAAAGCACAACAATGTGAATGTTTTCTCTGTCTGGATTGATAATTTATAATGAAGCTAGTTTCCACTATGTGTATTGGAGTTTTGTGTTATTTCTACATAAAATCCCTCATGCTAATAATAAATTAAAATTAAACTCCCTGCTTCTTTTTCTCCTCTTTTCAGGTCCAGACTCTAACACCAACGGTCATGGTCCTTCTTCGACACTGCCACGAATGTCCTCTCACTCCCACGCAAACGCAGAACAAGGTAAGAGAAAACACATATGCAAACAGCACAGTCTTTTTATAGAATCTGTATCTGAAAATGAGCCCAAACTAATTACTGCCTCTACATGTGGTCTGTGGATAGATGAGACGGAACTGAAGAGAGACAGGAAGGTACGTCCACTTTCCATGTTCGAGTCAACAGAAGTTCCCACCACCTCCCTCCGCAAAAACCAGAGCAGTGATGACCTGGTCAGGGATGCTCATGTAAGAGGGAACAGAAAACACCTATCTCCTTTTTTATTACCATGGAGTATATACCCTGTCATTTAATTTGCTACCTTCCTCTCCTGTCATCTCTCTAGTCTGCCCCCAAGGCTCCGGTCAAGGTGCCTCCTCCCGTCCCCACCAAACCGAAAGGCCCGGGGGTTATGCCCTACAGCAAACCAGGCCTCAACACAGGCACTTTCCCTAAAGCCAAGCCCCACAGCCAGCAGCCCCAGGCTGCCCAGAACCGCACCCCTATGACACCCTCACAGAGCCAGACACTCCCCCTGCCCACCAAGCAGGACGTTCCACCTGCAGCCACCGTACGGCCCTTCACCCCAGAGCTGCCCTCCTCCAAAGATACCAGCCTGACTAAGCCCCAGACCTTAGCGGCCAGCTCCATATACTCCATGTACACACAGCAACCTGGCTCAGCCAAGCCCTTCCAGCCCAGTTTGCAGGGTGTTCTCAACAGGTCCCAGAACCGCAACAACGGATTCACCAGTGGTAAGACTATCGAGTTGTAACTAAACTAAACTTAAATTTAGTATTTGAGTGTTATTAAGGTGACCCAGATAAATGTAGGCATTCTTCATTGGATAGTTGTCTCAATTGTCAAAGGCTGTCCTTTCTCTTTGTACTTTGTGTGTTAAGTTAAGTTGACCTTACATTTATTAAGATCCTGTGTCACAACAAACTAAAATCTGAAGATAGAGTGATAGAATTAACCTGAAGGTGATAATCACGATATAAACATGGGTAAAATTAATTGGTATTTTTGCGACTCACCATACATCGACTGTAAGGTAAAGTTAAAAATGCAGGAGCAGTGACACTGGGCCATGTAGTTTATACAGTAATTTATTAATTTGGTAGGGATTTGTTCAATGACATCACACCACATGTGACATCAATTAACACAACATCATATCTATGCTGAAACTAAAGTCTTGAAACTTGCTTGCTATCTTTATTTGTAGTGTACGGTAAACCAGTGATCCCCATTGGAGGCCCCTTATATCCAGAGAACCCGTACCTGGACCGCCGCTCCCCTGCCCCAGAGTTTGAAGTTGACCACAATGGAGCCAACAATGTGGGTCCCATCTCATCTGAGGGCCCCCAACCGGAAACGGAGCGCACCCCCCGGCCCCTCAGCCCCACCAAGCTGCTTCCCTTTATTTCTAACCCCTACAGACATCAGAGCGAGGGTGACTTGGAAGCCCTGAGAAAGAAACTCTACAACGCCCCGAGGCCCCTGAAGAAACGCAGCTCCATCACTGAACCGGAAGGTCCTGCAGGGCCCAACATTCAGAAACTCCTGTATCAGAAGACCACACTGGCAGCTATGGAGACCATTGCGACCACACCAACCACCCCCACTTACGCTGGTGAAGCAGAGCAGGTGGCAGAGGGATCTGTGGGGCCACATGTTCCAAACCTTCTCATGGGTGCAGAGAACCACCCTTCAGAGACAGGACCTGCTCTGGAGGGAGGACAGCCGCAATCTTCCCTTCCTGTCCCTGCCGAAAAAACCAAAACGCCTTCAGCTATCCCAGAGAGTGAAGACATTATCCCCCCTCCTCCTCCATCCCACCCGGCCCCCAGGCCAGATGATGCCATTTTCCTACCACCACCCCTTGCTGGCTTGGAGGACATAATCCCCAACCTGCCTCCTCCGCCTCCAGAGGGCTTCCTTGAGGAGTTCCCTCCCTACCCACCTCCACCGTACCCCAGCGGAGGAGAGCAGGACAGTTTGGGAGAGGACACCTTTAACATGAAGGCACCAGAGGTCACGGGCCAAGTCACACTACCACCGGTATGTATCCCCATCATACACATCTGAAACACAGTTGTTTGTTTTTATACTACGGGTCCTTTAAACCCCCACATGTTTGTGATGGGGGCAGGTCATGAGTTACAGTAAATGTTCAGTGACCTGGCCTGATGTTATATAATGAAATGATCCTCATCAATCACTGCTATTGTTTCTGGAGAAAATGGGCCTCAGTCTGCTTACACTAAGCGGATATCCACCCTACTTTCTCGCATTTACTTTGGTGCAATCTGTGTTGTAAATAAACACCAGTTTATATTCTTGTTGTTAAGCTCTCAGTGTAACTACTTAAGTGTTTTTTTACCCAAAAGGGCAAACCAATGAGATTTCAGAGGGAGAGAGGGAAAGAGGGCGGTTTAGGGACTGAATCAACAATGTTGTTCCCTTTTAAGACCCATTCACCCACTTTCACTGGAGGGCGATTGTTCCTCATCAGGTTGCATAATCAAGGTTTTACAGAAATGAACCTGTGTCTTACAGCTTGTGCAGACAAACTGGATTAGCATTGCGCTGGGAGCTGGAAAAACAAGTCCCTGTTCTTTCAGTCCAGATTGAATTCAACAGAGCGTAGACGCTTTTTACCTCAGCAGGATGAGACTCTAAACATCCTCACTTCTTTAGATTCTCATCTCTCTTTTTGTTGTAATGGCTGTTTGAGATCATTCGTCTGATTCATGTTTATGACTGTGTGTTTAGGGGAAGAGGACCAACTTGCGCAAGCTTGGCTCTGAACGCATCGATCACAGCATGAGAGTGAAGTTCAACCCACTGGCTCTGCTGCTGGACTCGTCTCTGGAGGGAGAGTTTGACCTGGTCCAGAGAATCATCTATGAAGTAAGAAACTAATTTTTTATTGCATCTATTTCTGCTGTATTATTAAGCTACTATGGTAACATAGATGTTTGGATTGAAATGTCTAAAAGTAGTCTAGTAGTATTTCAGTATTTACTTACTTTTATTGAGACCATCTTGTAATTTCTTAATCGTAGGTTGAGGATCCCAGTCTGCCCAACGATGAAGGCATCACAGCTCTACATAACGCTGTCTGTGCCGGACACACAGAGATTGTCAAGTTTCTGGTTCAGTTTGGAGTCAACGTCAATGCTGCTGACAGTGATGGCTGGTGAGTTCAAGTTCACTGCTGCCATGATTGATTATGGATTATTCGATCTGAGCCTCAAGCAAGTCTGAACTGTCATTAGACACCTATACATTATCTTGTTGTTTTTTCTCTAACACAGGACACCTCTTCACTGTGCTGCATCCTGCAACAACGTACAAGTGTGCAAGTTCCTGGTGGAGTCCGGCGCTGCAGTGTTCGCTATGACTTACAGCGACATGCAGACGGCAGCTGATAAATGTGAAGAGATGGAGGAGGGCTACACCCAGTGCTCACAGTTCCTCTATGGTCAGTGAAAGCAGCTTTATTACAGTAGAAACCGCATGTAGCCTTATAGTGATCATATGCATATAACATGGATCAATAAGTTTACTGTTTAGATAATTTGCTTATAAATAAAGGAAATAAATAATGACATGAATTTTTTTTCATGTCTACCCTCAGGTGTGCAGGAGAAGATGGGCATCATGAACAGGGGTGTGGTCTACGGTCTGTGGGACTACACCAGTGAAAACCCTGATGAACTGACGTTCGGCGAGGGAGACTGCATGACCATCATCCGCAGAGAAGACGAGGACGAGATGGAATGGTGGTGGGCACGCATGGCCGACACCGAGGGTTACATTCCCCGCAACCTCCTCGGGGTGAGTCGGTGAAGTTGCATTAATATTGAATGTGTGTATTTTACACAGACTTGTTTTTCTGCAATTATAATATTGACATTGTCTCCTTGCCATCCCTCACAGCTCTATCCCAGAATAAAGCCTAGACAGAGGACCCTGGCTTAAAACACAAAGACCCTGGACATTCCAGTCAGCCAGCGTGCGCGTGCACACACACGAACAAACCCACACGCTTTAACAGACTGGAAAAGAGACAGACTCTGCTGAAATGAAGAGACAACGACAGACCAAACCATATGAAGGATCAACTCTGAGCTCTTTCTGGCACTTTTCTGTTTCTACAATAGAAGGATTCTCTCTCTCTCTCCCTCTTACTGTGTACTTTGTACTCAAGACACTAGTGGCATTGTTTTTCCTTGACCCTGCTGTTTTTGTACTTAGCATCTGAACTACTCAGCTACTATTTCTAAAGTGACAGAAACTCAAAACTTGGGATGTAAAAGGAACGAGCAGTATTTTTATTTCTAGAAAGTGATTTTTACACTTTTGAACTGTTCTTTATTTTCTAACAAACTTGGGGCTCTACGTTGCATGTGGTGAACGAGTGGATGATTCTTTTGAATTGCTGATACCTTGACAATCTTAGGGAGCTTGTTTCTCGTCGTCTACCCTGAGTAACCGTGCCTCTGTATATCTACACTGGAGGTGAAAAGTTTCAGCTGTGACCACCACTGTTCTGCCTAAATCGATGAAATATGAAAGGATTGGTGGGAAAGACAGACGGTGAAGCTTTTGATTGATCTTTTGCTGTTCACGCTGTGGTCGATGATGCCCAGAAATCCAGTCTCCTGCAGTGACACGTGTTTAAGATGCCACAAGATACCACAAGATACTGTGTATACATGTACTTCTGTCACACAAACTAGTGAAATGTTGCTGTAGGAATGATATTGTTATGAAAATGGATTTCAATAAGTATGAATTTTACAATACAGTCATGTAATGAGGCAAGCCTAATACCAAGAATCTTGACTTTTTGTAGTGATCAGTAAGAGATGACTCATTATATTGTAAAGTCACAACAGTCAAACAAGTCAAGTCATCTCTTAAAAGCAAAAAATTACATTCCCAAAACTCACCTTATCACATATCTCTGTCAACTCAGATGTATTTATTTTTGTTATGTTTTTCTTTAGCCCTTTTGTCATAATTATAACCTCAAATGTACTGTAGTATTTCAAGCATTTACAATAAAATAATTTGTACTAAGTTTGTATCGTCTTCTTGTTCCCGACTGCAAATAATGACTCAATTCCAATTTTCTTATCATTGTCAGTAACTTTAACAGTAATATTTGCTGCCCTCTGCTGGACAGACGTTGACGCTTTCACCACTTAGAGAGAAGGTGATTAAAATAGCAGAATATTGTTTAATGAATAATTATTTATAAAACAAATATGGGAAATGATACCTGATCATATTTTTTAGTACAGTGCTGCAGAAAAGCAATACATTGATATCTTGATCTAATATTTAAGGATAAATTAGTTTAATAAGTGAACCTGAGTCTCAATTATTGTAGAGTGTAGAGGTGGAAATACTCTACGTCATGGTATTGACTACATATTTCACTCCAAAAAAAAAAGTCATATCAAAGGCACAAGGAGGACATGTTAAAGTGTTGAAAACATTTTGTTAATGCCCTTTATATAGATGTACTGATACATGTCACCACTGACAGAACTGGGGAAAAGCACAAGTGTAAATGATGAAATTATTAGTGGCCTCATTAGTGTTGTCAGAAACACCTAATGTCTGCTGTGATGAGGACAAACAGGAGACAGGTATTTGTAATTTTATAGATATATAAATAAAAAACTGAAATAAAGATACTTATGAGGCAGTAATCTAAGAAATAATTGGTGAACAAGAATGTACAGCCATGCTGTGGGGCTGTGGGTTCAATATTTACAAATTGCTAATTAACATGAAACACAAACTACATGATAACAGGGTTGTTTGGTCATAAAAGGCAAATTCTAATGTCAACCACAGGGCGGCGCTGCAGGAAAATATATCAGATCCACCCGAAATCAGTAGAATTCATCCCCTGGAGACCAGGAATATCTGTGTGAAATGTCATGGAGATGATACTATAAAGAATTGGGATATGACAGGTTGGACCAAGGTGGAGGACTGTCAGATTTTGATCCATATAAATGAATGTGTTCACCATGATCACTTCCTGTGTTGCAAAAGATTCCTCACAAACCCTGTGTTTACATATAGATTCACATCTACATGTACAGTCCTGCGTCATGCTGTGTTCTGTGTCTCTGTAGATCTGTGGAGCAGAAAGCAGGTGGAGTGAAACAGGCCTGGATCCTTCATTGTTATTATTATTGGCTATGAGACCCAACGGGGGAAAAACAAAAAGTGCTGCATCGTGTGATGTAACTCACACTGTGTATATAACCATATATGAATGAACCGCTCCACCCCTGTATCGGGTGCCACTGTTGCCATCGTAACCAGTGCCAGCGATGCTCCCTCCTCCATTGCCTCCAGTGAAGTTCCTCTGCTGTGTCCCTTGGTGAGCTCTGCAGGGTTAATGGAGCTGAATGTTCGAGGCACATGCTGCACTCACCCTCTGCTGAATTGTAATAAGGAGTTGAGATTAAATGCTGAATTCAACATCACCACTGCCCACTGCATTCATAATTGATGCATTCATTCATAATGAATAAAAGTTCTGTACAAAAGGGAGGAGCAGCCGTACGTGAGAATGACACAAACTGCCGTCCCTACGAAATCAGGGCCCCCATTGATCTCTGCTGCACAATAGCAGGAGCCCTTTGTGTGTTTTATGAGCAGTGTGAAGACCCATCGGGTGTATGAGCACAGATATATATATCTGATCTATGTTTTCAGAGTCGTCTTGTACAAAATAATGACTCAAATTCCATATATAGACCCTCTGGGCTTGTTTTTTTCATTTGGTTTGTGTATATCTGGCGATAGGAACACAGGGAGAGTGATAGAGCCAGCTTCCCTCACAGGCACCTTCATTAAGTGTTGAACTCCTGTGCACAGAACCTCCACACTAACAGGGATATGAGATCAGCCTCGCCATGAATCTCACCCAATCCAGAAATGCAGAATGTAATATTTTTACCTGAGGGTCTGGAAAGGAGGAAGAAGAGGAGGTGGGGAAACAGATGAGGAGCTGTAGGGGCAATTATGTCTGCATGTGAGTAATGTGACTCTTCTACAAGCAACAGCAAAGAGTTTTAATGAGGAAAACCATCAGTACAAGCTTTATCTTCAGTAAATGTTGCACATCCACCGTCTTCTGTAAACCTGCAGTCAGCATATATCAATCGATGGTGACCTTTACACTTGTACTGAATTAATTATTCAACTGAGGAAAGTATGT
The DNA here is from genome assembly GCF_022539355.2 of Hippoglossus stenolepis. Taxonomy (NCBI): domain Eukaryota; kingdom Metazoa; phylum Chordata; class Actinopteri; order Pleuronectiformes; family Pleuronectidae; genus Hippoglossus; species Hippoglossus stenolepis. Next base: position 14,249,174 of record NC_061494.1, on the reverse strand, counting down.
GGTGGAAATGTTTATTTTTACATTAAAGAGCTTTGATGTTTGAAATTCTGCAAAATCTATGATGTATATATAAAATATCAGGACACTCAATCAAATCTGATCAAACCACAATCCTCATACTAGATCACAGTATTTTAATGTTAATAAATAATACCTTTAGTTGTTTTACACCCAAACTTTAACTGTGATAAATTTCAATTTGTTTTATTTGTTTAGATTAGTTTTGACTATTTAATGTGAAAAACTTAAAGCTGCCATAATCCGTGTTCTTATTTCAAAGGCAGAATGGAAACCCTTGGATAAAGCCACTACATGTCCAGCATCAGAAAAGTTAGCTATCAACTTTGATGTGAAAAGTTCGGATGCTTCAAATGTGGAGAAAACCAATAACACAGTGAATATTGGATGCACATTCACCAGGTGGCCAGGAGCCCAAATAAGAATGAGTGTTAATCCTGCTCCACATCTGCTGGATGTGTAAACAGGCAAACATTTGAGTTTACCATATTCATTTATCACATAATAACATCAGTGTTGTTTCAGCTTGTTTCTGCTGTCCGCGAAAGAACCCATCAAATTTTACTGTGGATTCAGATCAGTGGGCGGATCCAGGACCTTTTTTTTTCACTTACTTGAACATTACGAAATAGGCAATTTTTTGACATTTTCTTTGATTGACCAGAGAATAAAGGATCTTGATGAAACAAAACAGGCATGTTTAGGGAACTGATATTTATGAGTGTGTGCAATTTGTAAAAAACAAATCCAGATCTAGTGAATTGCCTAGACATTTTTACACTCTTCATTGGTTAAAGGGATAGTTCACCGAAAAATGAAAAAAACTCTAAACGTCATGTCTAAAATGTAATTTACATTTACGCTGAAAACAAAATTACCTTTTTCGAGTCAAATTTGAATGCCAGGGCACACGAGCAGTACGCACCACAGGAGCAGTACGGAGCATTTCATGTTTTTTTCTGTTGGTTTTTCACGGTTGAACAAGTGGTCACCATTTACTTCAATGTATTGGATTTGCCTGCAACACTGTTTGCCCCTGGAACTCCAGAAGTGTTTTGTGGACTCAAACACTTCTACCCCCCCCCCATCAGCATATTGGTGACTAGATAATGAGTGAATTTTGATTTTCCGGTGAACCATCCCTGTAGGCACCTGGCGAGGTGTAACTCCCTCCGCGGCCGCTGGGTGTCGCAGGGCGCTCAGCCTGCAGCAGTGAACAGGTTGTGTTTGTTCACCTGTGTTTTGCAGGAACAGGCTCAAGCACCGAGGAAGCGTCTCGTGGCGAAATAAGCGAAGAAGGAGCGAACTGCGTCTAGAAAACTGAAGAGGAGGAGGAAGAGGAAGAGGAGGAGGAGGAGTGAAGACGGGGGAAACGAGGAGGAAGGGCGGGTGGGTGCGCACCACCTGTGACGGCGGCGGCGGCGGCGCTGAGAGTGGAGGAGCTCGGACTCGGAGTCTCTGAGTGTCCGCTGCTGTGTGTGTCACTCTCTGTGGGTGGTTGTGTGTTTCAAAGTGCGTGTGCGTATGCGTATGTGTGTGTGCGTGTGCGTGGGGGCGCTTCAAGTCCAGTTGGATCCTCCGGAGCTGAAGGAAACGTACGTGTCTTTGTCTCGGGAGGAACTGGATCTGGATTCAGGTGAGAACACGAAACCACCGCTGCTCACCTCCAACACAGGAGAAACACGTTCAAACCACTTTCTGCTCCATGTTCTTCTTCACGGTTTGTCTGCAGTGTTCCTCACTGATGTGTGCGCGTGCGTGTGCGCGTGTGTGTGTGTTGTGTAAGTGTGTGTCGATGAGTTCTATTTTAAAACTATAACAATGTTTTTAATGTACATGTACAGACTTTTAATACGTGTAGCCCATAATATCAAAATGTCTAAAATACGTTGTAAGATATTTCATCAAGCAGATGTAACACATCAAACCAGAGTAAATATCTTAGGGGTAGACGATAAAACTAATTATCGCAATATAATTATCATCAATAGCAACATATCAATATATGTTAAACTTTTGTTGTATTGCGATTGATGAGATATTGATATATATTGAAATTTTGTTGTAGCCTATTAGTATTGATTAAAATCGTGTAGTTTTATTGCTCAGCCCTAATTTTACACTCATTTGATTCTGTATCTATAGGTTGGACTTTTTTTATTTATAAACAAAAGTCCAATATATATCAAAATATTGCTATTGATAAGATTTATATTGTGATTATAAGGAAAAAAACACAACATAAATCAATATATTGGTTATGCATTGTGTAAGCACTGTGAGGACGTATAACACAAAAATGTTCAAGTGTTTTTCATTCTTTTCTCATGAAAAAGAGTTTAAACCCACAACCTTCAATCTTCAAACTTAGCAGAGACAGTAATGTGACATTTATCGTAATAATTATCACTCTAGAAATGATAAGAACATTTTTATCTCAGTATAATTTTAGCACTATGTTTAATGGTTATCCACTGAATCATAACCAGCCAGTGACCCATCTCCTGCTTTGCTGAGTTACACTTCCTCTGGGGCTGCACTGGCCTGTCAGGCATCAACGGGGACTGTGTTCAAGCTGTGCAACATGCAAACATGAAGCTTCAGCCTGAAACTCATGTGGAAGGCATCCAGCCGAGCAGCTGTGATTATAGTGAATGAGCCGTAAACACACGCATGATGCTTAGAGAGCATGATTGATCTGCTGAAGACGTGTAATCAGCCTCCTCCTGTCCACGCTGATGCTCTTTGTACCTGTGATCTAATCATTAGTGATCATCCAATCATAGAGATAAACCTGTGCAAACCAACTGAACCCACTCATCTGTCTGTGTTTTCTTTAAAAATGCATGAAGCTGTGGTGTGGATAGTGGAAGAGAAACACTTAGATATGCAAATATGTGGCCATTGAACACACGGTATTTTATTGTTATGCAGATAGTCATTGACTTTCTCTTCCTGTTGTCTTCTCTTCTAACTCATCATTCAAAGGGTTTACTGGTTATCAACCCATCCCTTAAGAAACAATTTGGTTTTGTCAATTCATATGTCATGTTCCTTCAAAATGAATTAACTGTTGCTTTTATATTTTTCCTTATAAATCATTATTCTGCAGCAGCCTCTCTTTGGGATTCAACACAGCCCATAATAAATCAGAATTTAAAAAACGGAAGCTCTGAGTTAGGTCTGTATATCAATCACAAGACTCAAATTTTTTCTCCTGGCTATGTCTGCACTGCAAAAATACTGTAGGTGTGAACTATAGACTATAAAAAGATAGATGTCCTGACAGCTCCCCTTAATGTATAGGCCGTAAACCCTGCCTCCTCCATGTTAGCAGATGGGACATCAAACTGAAAAGTCAAACTACACGGTAAATACATTTTGCTCAAAGATGCTTCCTCTCATTTGATCTAGTTCTTATCATACCGATTAAGCAACAATTGGTTTATTTGATGCTATAAAAATATTGTGAAACATCATAATTGAAAGCTGAGCCTGCGATTAGCCGGACCTCGCTTCATCTTCATTCCTGATCGCTACTGCTCTGGGTCCAAATGAGCAAGATGGCTGAGTTCGTATCTGGAAGATTTTAGCTTCATGTCTGGACAGCGGGAGGAGGTGGAGTTGTGTTGTTCATCTTAATGTCCAGTCTATGGTGTGAACAAAATAACATTTGTTCCATATTCTTCTACTTTTAACAATACAGCAAATTCAGTTTCTACTGTCATTTAGTTTGTTCAAGCAACACCTACAGCATGTCTATCTGTCCCGGAGGAGATTCCTCTACTGCTCTTAAGAACATTCTCCTCATTGCAAAGACATTCGAAAGAAAGACTGTGAATCCACCTTTCAGGCAAATGTTGGATATTGGGTTATTTACTCTAATACTTGCCTTGAGAGATTTTCTTTGTCAATTTTTCACTGAATGCCTGAAATGTCTGTAAACTTATTGTTTTCCTAAATGTCATTGATCATGAATTTTGCAGGTCTAAAAACTTAAACTCTACAAATATCTTCACAAATAAGCTGTGAAGCCAATGCACTCGTATGAAAGATCGTAAACAAAATTGAATGCGCTGATCAGTTTTGTCTCTTTTTAGCTTTGTCAGAATGAGCCCAGTGTGAACAGTCGGTTTAGTGCTGCATTCAAGTGACTGTACAAAGTGCCGTACAGTACTGGGAACAAATAGAGTTCAGTTCAGTTGGTTCCTTTTGTGGGTCTGCGTTTTAAAGCAGTCTCTCTCTCAGTTGACGCACAACTCAAAGCCTTTGATTGTAATCTTTTGTTAAACACACACACACACATCCAAGTCAAAAAGAGTTTTGAGTCCCGTGATATAGAGTTGTCTGTTGATGGAGCTGTCACCACCCTGCTCCAATCTCCTCCATTCAGGCAGGTTCATAGACACTTTATAATTGCCTGATAAAATCCATTTCCGTGAATGGATGTCATGGGACCGAGAGCTGGCAGCGAAATCAGGGGGAAGAGAGATTAGAGAGGTTGGATCGTGAGTGGTGGCGTCACTCTGATTTCCTCTGGGTGCGCCTCGTTTTATTTTTCAACGTCTCTCTCTGTTCTGTGTTTTCTCCAAGTTTTGACTCATGTGCTCAATGGCCAATTAACAATTGAAAGCCTCTGCATTTAGGGGGGGTCATGGGTATTCAGAGCAAACTCTGGAGTCATGGTTTATAGATGACAGAGAATTGGAGATGTCACAATTACTGGCTCGCTGCTCTGTGCAGCTGGACGTCCGCACAGCATTTTATGCTCATACTCTTTTTCTCTTTGTGTAAAACATTTACACCTGAATAGACTCCTCTTCCTCACAGGATTGTATGACCACATCAGGACCACTGCAGTCGACAGATTTAGACCCTGACAGCCCATTTTAGGGAAGTTATTGAATTATTAAGTGCCAATCCGGTGCACCTCTGCTACCATCCTGGAAAAGAAGGGGGATAAAAGTAATATTTACCAAATGGCTGCATTTAAGGATCTCAATAATGCAGGCTCACTTTCAGGGATGTAGAAATATGTATTTGCAGAGACATTAAATCCATCGCAGTGAAGATGTTGTTGGCTTTAATTTAAATTTTACTTCTCAAAGTCAAACTTCCTTTCTGTCAAGGCAATGAAGCTGCTATAAGAGACTGTTTCAAAAACTTTGAAATACTCCTTGTATTCAGAGAAAGTCCTACACATAAGAATCCTATACTATATACTATAAAGACTATATGGACGACGTATCTCCACTTCCTTGCTAAAATAGAGAGCGGCGGTAGTGAGGTCCTGTCGATACATGTGCTCGACTATTTACAGGTCAGTCTCAGCTGTCAATCATGACATTTCACTTGCTTTACATTAAATTACAAATTAAAACCAAAGTTACCAGAAAAATGGAAATTTGAAGATACAGTGTGAAGAGAACTACTTTAAATCACAGAAACCATCCTTGAAATCAAGGAAATCCTATTTTTCTCAATCAATTCATTCATGAAAATTCACGTGAACGTTTTGTTCTAATCGTCTTTGTGATTTTACATCCTGACAACATAACCTGTGGTTATAGTGCTTTGTGGTAGTTGGCCAAACGCAGATTTATTTTCAAAACAGTTCTTACCTGCAACTGCATCGCTGTGCATTTAATTAAGAAATAAATAGGAATGAAAGTTCAGTATAACATAAATCTATAAGTTTCACGTTGTTGTGCTGATTTAGTTTGATAGAGAAATCAGCTGGAACAGGAAGAACCTGCAGGATGATCCGGAATATAAAATTTACATTCATGGAACTTTCTATAATATTAGTGGTCGATGAAAGTCTCACATAGAACCAGCGCTTGGTAAACAGTTATGATATCATGTTACAGTGCCTGTTGTGAGCCTGTGAGTCTCACTGTTACTTCCTACTGTTAAAATCACAGCGAGCAGAGTGTCTCTTATCCACCTGCATGCGGCTGTGTTTGACCGAAACATGGTGCAGCTCTCAAGCCGTCCGTTGTCATGGTGTCAGCCCTGAGGCTCTGCTGGGACTTTCTATAACAGCGCAGTCACAAACACTTGTGCTAATGGCTCTGCTTTCCTGTATTTTTTTTTGTTGCATCCATGCTTCTATGTAAACAGCATTGTGTGTGTGTGTGTGTGTGTGTTAGTGACTGAAGGAACGAGCAAGCTCCGAGGACTTTCAGCTCTTCAGGGTGCTGGAGGCTCATGCTTTGTTTAATGGAAAGTGCTAAAGAGTGTGACTGTTTAGCTTTAGATCCAGGAATTGTGTGTGTGTGTGTGTGTGTGTGTGTGTGTGTGTGTGTGTGTGTGTGTTGTGTGTGTGTGTGTGTGTGTGTGTGTGTGTGTGTTTAAATGGGAGACAAAAAGAGAGTAAGAAAAAGAGAGCTATCCCCATTCCCCCACACAAAATTGGATTAGATGGCTATGTGCACTGCTGATACACATGCACACGCACGTCTCTTTCTTCCTCACACCATCTCTCCCTTCACTCCTCCAAAAGAGCGTCTTGTTCTGCAGTAACAACATTGACATTCTCAACACACGCGCACACACACACACACACTACCAGATATTATCATACTTCAGTCTCCCCCCTTTTGGATTTCACATGTCTCAGGTACGTCTGCTGTTTCAAACGCTCTCACACCTTATCGATCCGAATCGCTCCACATTGCCATTTAATCCTCAAGTGTTTGCTTGTGGTATCAGCACGTTGCTGTGTTTGACTGACACTGTTTGGTTAATGATATTTCCAGTCATGTGTTTGGACTGGCCAGGCTGCGGCTCACACACCACACAGGCTGTGAGACTTTAAATAGCCCGAGAGACGGCTCCGTTTCGCAGAGCGCCATTGATCTGCGAAAGCACCCGATATATTTTATTGAGCGAATGCACTTTGGGTCTCTTTCACATCTCTGTCGTCATCCTTGTGAAATCCTGCACGTCAGCTTATTCTCTGTGTTTGAACTCTGACGTTCGACTTCGCTGCTTCTTTTTCAACTTCTCCTCTGACTTTTTTAAGGTGTCACGTTTTCACCACATCTGCAGGATTTTGTGTTTACTTCTAGTGTACACCTACGTGCTAACACAGTTGTTGTGTGTTTTTATCTTTTTACAGGTTTCTTCAGTCCTTCCTCCTGCACTTTGAAGGAGGCCGCCTGTGTATCTGACCACGTGTGTGAGTGACAGGTTGGATTATGTTTGTGTGAGTGCCTTTGCATGTTTATAAACCCTGGTCGGAGAGTGTTTGCCCCTCGAGACGCTCAGCAGAGATGCCGGGAGCTCGATCCCCTGCGCTGTGGCTCCTGCTACTGAGCTTCTGTGTGTGTGCGACGGCCGGCTACCCGTTCAAAACACCCCTGGACCTGGATGTGACTCCACGCATCACTATTCTAAACAGCGGTAAGCAAACAACGACAAAACCATGCAGGTGATTGGTTTCTGATGCAACGCATTCCTGTCGAACGGTCAAATTCTATTCTCTTAAACATTGAACTGAAAATGGACTGTAACCATACAGCTTTTTTTCTGTGGGGTTTATTCAAGATCGTGCTCGTTCAGTTTGAGAGCAGGACTTATTGATTTCATGTTCAGATTTTGAAATGCTTTCACTCAAAGCCCTACACTCACACTCAAATATACCCTACTGGTGCATAGATTTCCTGCGCTCCAGCTCTTCTCATTACACGATATCATTTGTCATAACTACCCCTGGCATTGTAATGGTTGGGGAATTTTGACAGACTTGTTGCACAATCTAAGAGCATAACAAAAAAGTCAAAGAGCAGAGGAGGTATCAGAGCGCAGACATTTTGTTTCTAGGAGAAGAGCTGAAGCTGGAGAGAGGATTTCTGTCCTACAGAAAATGTGAGTGCACAGTTTGAGCAGAAGCAGAGCATCATTACATTACATATAATTTAAGTGACGCTTTTATCCGAAGCAACTTACAATAAGTGCATTCAACCACGCGGATACAAACCCAGAACAGCAAGAACCATGTAAGTACAATTAGCTTAAAAAAAGCCAAACTACAAGTGCAACATATAGGTGCAACTAAATGTAATTATTATCATTTTTCAAATATTAACACCAGAGTTGACGAGGTTTATTAGACATCATCTTCTTAACCAAGGTGTAGTCGGAAGAGATGTGTCTTTAGCCTGCGGCGGAAGATGTGTAAACTTTCTGATGCCATTGGGGAGCTCGTTCCACCATTTGGGTGAGTGGCTAGCTCGCAGTGAGGGAGCAGCAAGCCGGCTGGAGTGTGCGGTTTAACCATGTCCTGGATGTAGACTGGGCCCGATCCGTTCGCAACTCGGTACGCAAGTACTAGTGTCTTGAAGCGGATGCTGGCAGCTACTGCTACAGTGAAGGGAGCGGATGAGCGGTGTAGTGTGAGAGGTTGGTTGAAGACCAGTCGAGCTGCTGCCTTCTGGATGAGCTGCAGAGGTCGGATGGCAGTAGCAAGCAGACCAGCGAGGAGGGACTTGCAGTAGTCTAGGCGTGAGATGACCAGAACCTGGACCAGAACCTGTGCCGTCTTCTGAGTGAGAAGGGGACGTATTCTCCTGATGTTGTGCAACATGTACAGTATCTACACGAGCGGGTTGTTGCAGCAATGTTGGCAGTAAGGGAGAGTTGACTGTTGAGTGTCACACCCAGGTTCCTTGCGGTCTGGGTGGGGGATACCACAGAGTTGTTGATGGTGATAGTAAGGTCCTGGGTGGGAGAGCCCTTCCCAAGAAGGGAAAGTAGTTTGGGCTTGTCAAGGTTGAGGTAGGGACGGGGACGGGGATCGAACCACTGACATTCTGGTTAGTGGACGACCCTCTCTACCTCTGTCCCAGCTATGGCTCAAGAAGTAAGATGGATCAAAACTAAAAGAATACCGATGCAGGGATTCACTTTCAAACCAACTATAATTTAGCAAAATAACCTGTCAGGTTTTTTAAAAATAGAAAAAAAAGAAACTCCTCACATGCTTTGTTTTTCTGCTACACCACAGAAGCTGTTTTCTGCCTCTTTCTTTATCTAGTTTTCTTTCATATCCTTATTCTCTTCATCCCTCACTCCCCTTCTCTCTCCTGACACAGCTCTTTTCTCTTCTCTTTCTCCTCGTCTTATTTGTGTGCACATTGACTTGCTCATACATTTTCTTGCCTCAGGGAAATTCTCACACCTGCCCCAAAACCACAAGTTTTTTTAATCATTATTATTATTCATTTACCCTGTGTGAGTGATGGAATGTAGCCTAGGGTGACAGAGACTGAGGCAGATGAGTAAAGTGCTTACGCTTGGATCCCTAAGGAGCAGCCAGGGAGACTGACACCACTGTAAGTAGTTGAGAAGCAGCGTAACCATGACAACTGTCATAGTATGGCGCAAGATGGTCCTATACTGTGTGTGTGTGTGTGTGTGTGTGTGTGTGTGTGTGTGTGTGTGTGTGTGTGTGTGTGTGTGTGTGTGTGTGTGTGTGTGTGTGTGTGTGTGTGTGTGTGTGTGTGTGTGTGTGTGTGTGTGTGTGTGTGTCATTTTCTCTCGTCTCCAGTTTGACTCGCGACCAAATTTTCTTACGCAAACTACCCATGGAAAAAATCTCTCCGCTCCTCTCCTCCAGTCGTCTTTCTCACCACGCATCACCTACTTGCACTCATTACTCATCTCCTTCCTCTGTACCTTTAGCTCAGTTTCTGTTCATCACCAGTTTGTGCTGGAGCCTGCAGCCCACCGGTCCTCCTACACTCTTCTCCTCGTCTGCCACCCCATCACTCTCTCATCCACTCCTCTCTCTCTCTTCCACAGTGCTTCAATTTGGATTCTTTATCCCTCATGCTTATTTTTTCTCCATTAGTTCATACTTTTGACATTTGCACAGCTTATTTCCCTCCACTTGCCTTTACCTCTCGTCTTTGTTTCGTTTTTTTAACGTTTGCACATCTTTCGATCTGCAAACTTACCAGTAATCCCTTTAATCGCTGTGTTTCTTAGCAACCTAAAAGCCTCCAGATCTGGGTGGAGAATTGATACTGTACATGCACACACCGGAACACAGTGAAACACACAAACACACACCTGTACTTTCTCCTGATTACAATTTCCCTTTTTCCACTTGACACAACGTAAAAAAAATTATTCAATTATTCAATTTGATGAATTCTGGCTAAAAGCCGGCAAAACGGATAGAGTATAATTTGTTTGTTTTTAAACAGAGAACTGGTTACTCCTTTTCATTTGCTCGTGAAGTATTTTGAAAATCTGCCACACACATCAGTCACAGTCGGTGGATTTAACTTTGTTTATACCGTCGTCCTGAACACAGGCCTGGCGCTCGAGTGTAAATTTGTATATAAGGCTGTCATGTCACAGTCCAACGGCTGGAGGTTGAGAGAGAGAGTGTGTGTTTGTCTATGTGTCCCTGAACACTGTACTATGCTGATGAGCTGAGGTCCCTCCACTTGTTCTTCCTCTCTCTGTTTTTCTTTTGCTGTAGAATTGATCAAAGCACCTTTTGACGCACAGCCTTGTAAACTGAGGCTAAAATGTGCAGTGGGATCATCACATATTGTTAATAAAGCCCAGATAAACCTCCCTCTGCTGTGTCAGTAACCTACGCAGGTTGTTTTGTGTTACCTGGCTCTGACTGCCAGGCACACACACACACACACACACACACACACACACACACACACACACACACACACACACACACACACACACAAAGGGTATTGTGTCGTCCTAATACTCAGATTACGCAGAGGAAACTGGGTATTGTCTCTGCTGTAACGCTTTGCCTTCACCCACAATGAAACACTCAAGTCACGTAGGAAAGGTTATTGTTCAGAAAATCTCACACAGGTAATACTCTTCTTCCTGCTGCTGAGCACAAGGGAGGAACAGTAGACACCTGATCAGCTGCAGGAGCAGTCCGGGATGAGAACTGCTGCTCCTGAAGTGAGCAGAGTGGATTGTGTTGTGCAGCAGCTGATAGGAATCTTAATAACAGCTCATTTGATAACCATGCAGTCTTCAGGGGGAAGTGGTTGAGCTGGGGAACTTTGACACTCGTCAGTTTGGCTGCGCTCAGCTCCTGCGCTCATCAGTAGACGTGGAAAGTCTTTCGCTTTCAAGTTTGTACGGCCTAATTGTCGTCAGAGCTCCACCCCAGATGATGTTAAACCTGCTCAGCATTCGTCATGGCCGATATTTAAGACATCAAATTATGACATTGCTGTTATTTTTAGCCACAGTGTTTTCTTACAACAATGCAGTTATTGTTGTGGTTATAAAATCCCCGGAGCTTGACTAAAGGCCATCTTACTTTTCCAGTATGAGCCTCCAATCTCTGAAATGATTAACAATCTGAGATTAGACATCTAACTGTTTCTGCCTTTAAATCCCTTTTTAAAAAATACAGCTCCAGAAAAAATGTAAAGCCCATTCCTGATTTGTCTTAACTCTGCATCTCTACATCGGTAGTAGTTTTAATAGAAAAAAATATTTTTTACACTTACCTATAAATAGTAAAATAAGAGAAACTGTTAATCTTGCAGTGGTCTTTGGTCTTAAATGTTTTCCAGATCTATGTACAGTGTGTATATATATATATATATCCTTCTGTGAAGCACTTTATGACTTCGCTGGGAAAAGTGCTGCAAATAAAACTGATTATCTTAACTACTATTATCATAACTGGTCTAAAGGTTGTCTGTGGTGTGTGTGTAAGACGAGACGGTGATGTCATATTTACCTCAGCAAAGTGGAGTCCTAATAGATTGTATGTTTAAACCTTACATAACTGCACTACATCATGACTTCAGCTAGTGACTTTATGATGTGTTTTTCAAGTGTATGTGTGCGTGTGTGTGTTGCTGAGTGTTTGTATGACTGATCCTCATTAGTATCTTGTGTTGTCAAATAGATGGAAAAAAGTGGACGGGGGAAATATACAAAAAAAGCACAGGACCATTGAACCCACGTTGGGTTGAAGTGGATCTCTGAAATCTCATGTTGTGATTGGACCGTTTTCATTATCTTCTTTGTGGTCTATATAACAGAGAAAAGTAGAAAATCAGGAACCAACATATTTGTTCCATTTTTAGCTGTGCTAGCGGCAGGGAACTGTGTATTAATTAATTTGTCATCAAACTACATGAAGATTAATTAACTGATCTAATCAATTATTAACTAATCAATTCAGCACTAAAAACGAGCACAAACGGCCTTAAAGAAAATGTCTAAAACACTGCAGCTGACAAAAAGCAGCTACTTACAAGGAATAGTGTTTTCACATTTCTTGTACTGTGTATTTTTCTTTCTGTGAAGTCACTTAAAAATACTTTCTGTGCAGCTGCAGCACAGTCGATTTTAAGAAAGACATTTTCCCAGCTGCGCCAAAGAAATCTCAGTTTTTTTTTTAAAGCCAACCACTCAAATCAGAGAGTAAGGCCATCTCACCAATTTGCACTGATGTTTGGCAATCACACAGTGATAAATCCAACTCAGAAGATTAACAGATTCATACTTCTCCCTTTATTCTCATACTGTCATACTCGTACTGTTGGGTTTGGTTGAAAAAGCCTGAAGTGTTCTGGTTTTAATGTGCCACCTCCTGGTGCTTATAACTTTCTGTACATTCAGCGGCTTTCTAAAGAAACAGAGGTGTTATTAGACACTGATGTCTGTGAATCTGTAATAATTCTTTTGTTGAAATGATCACATAAGAATTGAGATGACAACAGGAGCTGCGTTTATTTGTTGTGTGGTGCTATACCAGACAAACTAGTTCATTCCTGGATTATTTGTAACAAAGACTAATGTGTTTTTCCCTGAAAGATGTTTTTCTCTTAACCTTGTTTTTTCCATAGAGACAGACCATAATCAATAACGTAGTGTGCTGAGACATGCCTGGAATCAGGCCTCTTCAACCACTCATATTGTCCAATAATCACACAGGTGACTGAAATGATCTCAGGAAGTGTAACAGCAAAAGAGGGTTTAACTGAGGTGTCGTGATTGTTTTTGCTTCCACTGAATTTGAGTGTCCTCTCTCAAATTTCACCAATCCTCCATTTCAGTGTCGCTGATTCAGCCACTTAACAGTGTTTGTGGTGCGTGTGGAGGTTGATGATGAATTAGTTTGAAGGACATTCGGAGCTGTTTTGCATAAACAGATGTTGTGGAAGCAGACAGAGGGATACAAAAGGTCATCTTTACTAATCTTTGCTCTCCTGCTCTCCTCTCCTCTCCTCTCCTCTCCTCTCCTCTCCTCCTCAGGTCTCCAGGGCTGCAGGCGCTTCCACTCCTCCTCTACCGTTAACTACAGCACCATGCTGCTGGAGGCTGACAGTGAGCGTCTCTACGTCGGCGCCCGGGGGGTTGTATTCAGTCTCAACGCCTCTGACATCTCAGCCAGCTCTGCTCTCACTGTGAGTTTGTTTGTTTCCGTGCCGCTGCGTGTCGTGCACCTCAGCCGTCGTATCTTCGACTCTGACACGGATTAATTTGCATCCCACAATGCAGGAACTTTTTGAGGCAACAAGTTTAAATTTTGTGGCAACAATATTTATTCCCCTTGGACCCCTTGTGTTTGTCTGTGCGAGTAACATTATTTTTAACACAATAGCTCACAGTTACACCACAGGAGTATTTTGCTGCATAAACATACATATTAATGAGAAAAATAGAAGAAAAACAGACTACTGTATTTCCTTTAAACAGATTCAGAGTTCATATTAATATCATTCAGCTATTGAAAAAGTCGAAACAGAAATAGCTTCTAGTTAATGCAGTAATTAGCATACTATTTACAACAACCCAACATTGGCAATACTTACTTTATTTAAGTTACAACTTAAAAACATGAATCACAATGTTTAATTCATGATTTCTTTACGCATTTCTGTATCTTTTGTGGGATCTTTGGAAAAACTGGAATCTTTTCCATCTTCTCCATCTCCTCTTCATGTGAAATCCAATTATTCATACTATTTATAGCTGAAATGTATTCACCAATTGCTATTAAGTTATATCTGTGCGGTATTTTGTGTCTTCTGTGGTGGGTAAGTATTCAGAGAAAACCAAGTATTAATGTGCATGTGTCATAGTATATTCGAGAAGAGCACAACAGTTGTTATTTTGAGACGAACATAAAAATTCATGGTCATTGGTGCAGAAAGTGTGTTTCCTGCCTCCAATGATCAATAAATGCCTCATTTCAAACTGAAACTCTGGGATAAGATGAAATGTTCTCATCAGTAACGACAGTTGTTACCAAATCAACTAGAAGTAAAATCTTTAGGGATAGAACTTTTAAATTATGATCTCGGTTCGTCTATTTCCATTTCCCTCAAGTGTATTATCAGCAGTGTTGTCCTCAAACCATCGCATGTTTACAGGAAGTTCCCTTAAGTAGCCATCGAAGCTGAAAAGCCTTTTTTCCACCTGTCACGCTGCAGTGTTTGTTACCTGCTGACAGTCTGACATTAAGCTGTTATGCTAATTCTGTAAATACGAGGCGGTGTTTGTCATAGTGTGTGTGTGTGTGTGTGTGTGTGTGTGTGTGTGTGTGTGCGTGTGCGCGTGCGCGCATGTGCATAAAACTCCTTCACAAGCACTCCTCCATATGCTGCAGGAATTAAAAATGTCAACTAAAGTCAACTTTTTTTGTTACATAAGAGTAAAAAGCATGCAACACAGTAAAAATTTGAAATTCCTAACAATTGTTTTTTTATTATCTTACACATTTCTGTCAATTTTATTTTTATTATTTTACTCCTTCCACTTATTTCTATTTTTATACAGATTTTAACAGTTTTATTTCTTTTTCCTCTTCTACCTCCTTTACTCTACTCTTTCTAATCTCTTATTTTGTTTGAAAGTTGTGTTAAACTGGTTTTAAATAGATTTCTTTTCATTTGTCTGTGTTGTTTTTAGTGTCCCTGTACAGGACCTTGAATCTACCTCAGTGTATCAAATATGCTTCATAAATTAAACTGCCTTGCCTGATAGATGAATTATTAAAGCAAAAAAAAGACATTATTCTCTATTTATCTGCTGTCAGATCTGTGGTGTTTTGCTAAAACTCATGCAAATCAGTGGTATGAAACCCCTGTGTGACTTTATGCTATGTGGTATGTTCTAGATCGAGTGGGAGGCCTCCCCCGAGCAGAAACGCCAGTGTCTTCTCAAGGGAAAAGACAACAAGGTTTCATTTAGTTTTTCCCTCTTTCTCTTTCGTTTCATCTTTATTTCTGTTTGGTTTGATATTCACTCTCCTCATTGTAATATCATTTTTTCTCTGGTTTTCGATTTCTCTTCCAGACCGAGTGTTACAATCACATCCGCTTCCTCCAGAGGTTCAACTCGACTCACCTCTACATGTGTGGGACTCACGCCTTCAGACCACTCTGTGCATATATAGTATGTCCATGCACAACACATTGATCGATATTGAATTTCTTCTTATAGCCTCGAAGCTCACTACATCTCTTCCTCCTTCCCCGTTTGTTTTGTCCTGTG
This sequence comes from Hippoglossus stenolepis, assembly GCF_022539355.2. Classification (NCBI taxonomy): domain Eukaryota; kingdom Metazoa; phylum Chordata; class Actinopteri; order Pleuronectiformes; family Pleuronectidae; genus Hippoglossus; species Hippoglossus stenolepis. The sequence continues at coordinate 14,233,634 of NC_061494.1, read as the reverse complement.
TAGGATGAGAAGAGGTTTGTGATGTCATCTCAGCCTGAGGACGGAAGAGACAAATGTCCGTATGACCCGACAACAGGCTACACCGCCCTCATCATAGGTGAAGCCCTTCAACAGTTAGCGATCATTTCCAGAGTTTCACCCGACAAATACATGATCCAATAAATTGATTTTACCTCCAGACCAGCAGATGTACACAGCATCCCAGTACGAGTTCAGGAGCTCTCCAGATATTCGCCGCAACTCTCCGCCTCCCACGCTGAAGACGGAGGACGCCCCCACACGCTGGCTGAATGGTAAGTTAAGCCTCTCGAATGATGAAAGCTCGTAGAGATGTTTGATGGCAGGGTGGTCCAAGTGGTAAAGCATCTGTCCATCAATCAGCTTAAACCAGGTTAAGCCTCCACATCAACAAGAATCTACAGTTCTCTGCTGAAGTAGCCTGAGCAGCTTCAGTGGATCATCCATCTATTATCTATACCCCCCCAAGAGGGGGCTGGAGCCAGCTGGGAGGGAGGCAGGAGACACGCTCTCACCTGTTAATTAACCACTTTGCATGTCTTTGGATTATGTGAGGAAGCAGGAGTACCTGGAGAAAACCCATGCAGACACAGAAGCTGCTTTCAGACATGCAATGAACTCCGGACACAAATGTTCGAGTCAGTTGTTCTGGACTTTCTCCAGAGTTTCTCCTGCGAGCCTTTTCTATAATGTGTTATTTTACTTTTCGTTAAACCTGCATCTGATTGCTCCACTTACTCTTAAAGCAGAGCAGCTTAGTTTTACATGCATAGATAATCCTGTTTCTCTCTCCCAGTCTGTCACTGTAGAGACTCACAGAGATGCTAGCATCCTGTAGCTTCTGACAGTCTCATTAATATGATGCTGGGTGGCAGAAACTCGAAAAACATGATGTGTTGCAGATTACTGAAGCATGTAAACAACTTTTCACCATCTGTGCAAACTATGAACTCGTACACGTTTCCACTCATAGTATAGGAAGCAAACTGCAATGAAAGATGGTTTCTACACTTGCATTATCTTCACTTTTTTGACTGTTTTGGTTCATGAAAAGTTCATGCAAGCAGCTTACGTAAATGACCTTAACGAGTCTCTGTGGATGTAAACTCTATAATTGGATAATTAGAGTATCGCTGTGTGAGTCATTGCATCATTTTCTCCCTCATACAGAGGCAGACTTTGTCGGCTCTGCACTTGTGAAGGAGAGTTTGATCAGCAGCACCGGCGACGATGACAAGATCTACTTCTTCTTCACCGAGAGGAGCCAGGAGCAGACGACCACCTACAGCCACAGCAGGGTGGCACGAGTGGCTCGGGTTTGCAAGGTGAGAGCAGTTTTAAAAAGAGATGCAGCGAGATATTTTGCAACTGGGAGTGAAGCTATGCATCCTCAGGAAAATGCAAGTAGTTGATGATAGGAGAGGGTACTATAATAGATGAGAGGCTCGATGGAGAATGCATTGGTAACAAGGCCTTGGGAGCTGACTGTGCAGCTGATGAATGGGTAGTGGAGTTACTGTGCCTCAGAGTGAGAGGGATGGGTGACTGCAGTGGGAAAAACGGAGTATTCAGCATCCGCTGCTGCCTAAAAAGTGGATGGTTTACATTTTCTGCAGCCCAGGAAGGAGCGAAGAGCAGCGAGAGCCACCTGTACACTGTAATAAACCTGTTGTTGTTTTCTCCTGTGGCATCTTAATATAAAGTCTCTCCCTGAATGTTTTGAAAAGTCTTTATCGAAATGCCTTGGGTCGGCACGTGTGATATTTTTAATTTGCCTTTAGCTGAATATTCAAAGGCCAAGACAATGCAAGGTCTCCAAAATATTTGTGGCTTCAAGTCAAGCTTTTCCATCGTTTACCTGTCAGAGCATTTTTCTGGTTTGTCGGCGGGTGTTGAGATGTGTTCAAGTGTGTCTGTGTGTGTTTGTGAGAATGAAAGAATTTTGCTTCACAGTGTGCGCTTTCAACCCACTGAGGACAAACACTCGCTCGTATATAAGCCTGTGGATTAGTCAGCTGAATTGAACGTACAGTTATTGCTTACCCCTGCCGTTTTTCTGCTTTTCAGGATCTTCACTTCCCCCTGTGTTCCCCCTCGAGCAGAGTGTTCAGTTTGTTTTTATTTTATTTGACTTAATGTGACCCTTTCTCTTCCTTCCTCCTCCTTTGTTCCTCCTCTCTCCTCCACCTCTCTTCCCTCAGGGGGACCGGGGAGGACGTCTAACTCTCCAGAAGCGCTGGACGTCCTTCCTCAAGGCCAGGCTCGTGTGTTCTCTGCCCGAGTACGACTTCCACTTCAACATGCTGCGCAGCGTGTTCGTCATGCCTGGGCAAACGCCGCAGGACACGCTCTTCTACGGCATCTTTGGCCTGGAGTGGTAAGTGGGGAATATATACGTGTTGTCGAGCTCTCCAGCCGACGGGTCTTTGAGGGTGCAAATGTAAATGAGCGGGACAGAGATGAAAGGCAGCGATCGATACATTGAGGCAGACGAGAGGGGACGAGATGAAAGAGAAGGGCGAGACGAGGCCACGAGAACTTTTTTTAATCCAAACGATAGAAAAACAAGTTGGGTGAAGGAGATTTGCAGGAGTTTGAGGACAGAATATTAATTAAACATGCAGATTACTCAAAAGTTGAAGTGATTCAGTCCTGGTCGATTTAGCAATATCTGTGGTTACCATGGTAACAGCAAATTGGGTTTTATACTGCAGCAAACACTCATTGAAAACTCTCACTTCTAAATCGGCTTCGTACAATCTCTCCACCCCTCCCCTGTTCGTTCCTCCCATTTGTCTCTTTCTAACGTGAGCCACTGATCTACTGTACTTCTACTACTGTCTCTATGGCAACACTGGGTTTACCGCTGTTATTGTAGGCGGCCTGTGCTCTGGTCTTTCTCACGGTTTGTCTTTGTGTGTCTGTGTGTGTCTTAAGGAAAAACGTGAAGGCGTCTGCGGTGTGTCGGTTCAATCTGTCTGAAGTCCAAGAGGCCTTCCAAGGACCCTACATGGAGAACCAGGACTCTGGCTCCAAGTGGAGGGAGTACACTGGAAAGATCCCTGACCCACGACCTGGAACGGTAAACACACACACGCAGAGAACACTGCACAAGGTAGAGCACTGAAGAAATGTGTCACTGCTCCTCAGGCTGAACAAATTCACACCGGAAAACCACAACAGATTAAACTGATGTAGAGGAAGGATGCAGAGGAAAAGATGGAGGAGAGATGATGAGAGCATCCGCAAGGATGAGGCTCAAAGCACAGCCAGCTTAATGCCACTGAAACCCATTTCCATGACTATTAACTCCAGCCCGTAGTGTTTGGCGACTGTGGCTTAGTGTGGCAGCCAGGGCCGGGGCACCGTTGGCATGAGCAGACATTATCCACTGTAGTATCATTTTGTCGGACTTAATTTTAACTTTGCTATTAAGGGGAAAGGAGAAACAGTCAAAGGTTTTAACATGAGAGTGTGAAAGCCTCTTAGAGGAGCTGGCTGAAGTCGTTGGGATCTCACAAAGAGGGAAGGGAAGTCATTCCCTTCGTCAGGTGCACAGAGAGCTGAGTCGCCCACATGTCAGCGTGAGCCGCCCGCTGAGCTCACACAGGCTCATTGTTATCGTGTTTCCCCCTGACCAATCTTCCGCAGGCTCTCGTTTTCTTGATCCCCTAATTTTCCGTGCAGACCATCTCGCTAAGCCTCATGACATCCTCTCTCCCTTCCACTGCCCGTTTTTATTAACAGCCTTAATTACAAATGAGCCAAAAATGTCTACTTTTCCTGGAGCCTGTATCATGCCTGTCCTTGGCCTCTTCCCCTGCAGTGTATAACCGACGCTCTGAGGGCCAGGGGCATTAACGTCTCCACCTCGTTGACCGATGATGTGCTGGACTTTGTCAGGAGGCATCCACTGATGTCACAGCAGGTCCAGCCTTCAGACAGACGTCCCCTTTTGTTCAGGAGGACCACACACTACACGCACATGGCTGTGCACCAGATCCAAGGCTTGGATGGACAAACAAACCATGTGTTATACATGGGCACAGGTGTGTAAGAATCCATATCAGGTGTTAATCTGTTCCATTGAGGTGTTAGAAGGGGTTGGGTGTTGGTATATTTCCTGTCAAAGTGCAGTTTTTTTCTGGAGTCTTGTCAGTGTTGTTGTCGCTGTTGTGGCTGCCTGTCGATTACTTTTACACCTATTTCGTGTCTTTCATTACTGTCACTCTGATATGAAAACCAAAAACAGAGACCTGGTCAAAAACGGCAGCCCACAATTCTGTCACTGACTACATTTACCTTGACACCAACAATCCTTGCTCTGTTGCCTCACAACAAGAAGGTTCTTGGTTTCGGCTGTCGTCTTTATGTGGAGTTTGCATTTTCTCTAAGTGTCTGCGTGGGTTTTCTCTGGGTACTCCGGCTTCCTCCCACATTTCAAAGACATGCTGATTGAGGTTAGATTAATTGGAGACTCTAAATTGTCTGTAGGTGTAAATGTGAGTGTGAATGGTTGTTTGTCTACCTCACTCAACATACTGACTTACTGTTAACCAGAACTGGGCTGTATCTCCAACACCAGTGCCACCACTGTTCACGACAGGACCCTCTTTGCCAAAAGGAGGCTTAACACAGTACATAATCATGCAACAGCACTGGATAGACAGATTGCCCTTGCTCAAGCATAGATCTCAGAATTACATGTAAGGTAACAGCTCTTTCTTCTACATGTCATGCTATCACAAGTCTTTTATACTGGACAAAGGTGGGCTCTACAGAGCCTGGATGTTTCTGTTTTTTCCCCCTAAAAGATGGTTTCTAGGACATTTTCTCTGCTCAATGTTACTTATTTGTTGTTCCCGCATCTGAGATGGTAGGGCATATAGAGTTTTCTCCGTGTTTTGTACTGGACAAAGGTGAATTTTACCTATACTTGTTTGTTTCTTGGCATTGGCTTGTTTGCCAATGTCAGCTCACCCCACAACCCTCAAAGGATAAGTGGAAGAGATAATGAATGGATGGTACATGGTTATCAGGTTGATTATCTATACAAGGAGATTTTAGAGTCCACATCTCACATCTTTGCATGTTCTTGAATACTTTGGCTACATGTCCCCACTCAACAATGTTGTAACCAAGACAAAGAAGTAAATTACCGTCAATATCTTCAGTTGGTGTTTGCAAGTTAATTTGAAATAAATAAGCGTGGCTGCCTAAACAAATTCCATCTGTGTCTCTCCTCTTTGAATGTGTCCCTCAGATGAAGGATGGTTACACAAAGCTGTAGAAATCGAGGGTCAACTCCACATTATCGAGGAGCTTCAACTGTTTGAGGAGCCACAGCCTGTTAACGCTCTACTGATATCTGCAAAACAGGTAGTGTATTTAACCATCACATGCACACACATACTGTATCAGAGGAGTAATCTCCATCCTGTGATAATTACACCTTCCCTCCTCCCTCAGATGAGTGTGTACGTGGGCTCTCCGTCGGGCGTGGTGCAGCTCCCGCTCTCTAACTGCCACAGATACACATCCTGCTACGACTGCATCTTTGCCAGGGATCCTCACTGTGCCTGGAACGGAGCCCAGTGTGTGGACGTAATGGCACAAGCAGACATGTGGGTGTTGCAGGATGAGCGAGCGTGTGTGTGTGTGTGTGCGTGAGATTCAATCAGGTGATGATTAAAGTGCTGCAGGTGCCCTTTGGCGTGTTTGATTTGAGTAACCTCAAGTATCACGGTGCCCTGTCACACTGTCAGCTCCCAGAACTGTTGCGCAATGACAACGCCAGCAGGAATAGTGGCTGGGATAATAAACATTGCATGCAGCTGTGGACTTAAAGGTTACTGATTGACGTGGACAGCAATGCTTACTCAGGAGAAAGCTGTTATCTAAGCAATAAAAGACATGTGGGATGTGCACGGATCAGAATACAGAAAGAAACTAATATTCTTATGGTTGTGTTTTCTCTCTCTGCAGATCCACTTTAATCCAGGACATTCAGCGTGGCAGCAGGGGATGTGAGAACACACAAGATGGTACGCAGAAAACTCATCTACCATTAGGTGCCACTGCGTTTAGAAAAAGTTTGCTTTTGGCACAGTGGGCGATGAAAGGAAGATTAAAAATAGAGAATGTTAGGAAGGACTTGAAAGATGCATAGTTGTCATGCGATGGCTTTGAAAGTTGATTATGCACACTGTGTTGGCAAATTCCTCTCCTCCCTTCTTTAATCACATTTTTACCATCTCTGGAGAGAAATCTGTTTGATATTCAAGACAGCCAAATGCCTTCTCTCACTTCACAGTTTCAGTCTATTAAAACGTAGCGTCATCCGTTCTTCTGTCTTTGTACAAGGTGACACAAGGGCAGGAATGAAAAACACTGTAGTTAGAGTTGATGCTTCAAGAACTTTCAACAGCATTTCAATTTAATTTAGTTGGTGTTAAAGGGATTAACATATAAAATAAGTCAGAGGCTGTTGTAAGTTTTCCTTTAAACTTAATGTGTGTGTTTCAGATGTTGTCGAGCGGAGCCGCTCTGTGCGGGTGGGCGACGACGTGCTGCTGCAGTGTGAGCTCAGCTCCAACCTGGCGACGCCGCTCTGGACTCTGGACGGCAGCGAGCTGCAGGGTTACGGCCTCAACTCGGGTTTCAGAACCGGCACAGACGGCCTGCTGATCATCGAGGCGCGGCAGGACCAGAGCGGGCTGTACACCTGCTATGCTGTTGAGAACGATATCAAGGTCGCTGTAGTTGCCTACAACGTCACCATCCAAATTAACCTGCCCCCGCCGCCACCTCTCGAGCCAACTGAAGACCCTTACAGTCTCTTTGCGACCATGCCACCACCCACTGATTCTCCAACCTCAGAGAGGCCCTTGCCACCACCCCCAGCCCCTCTCCTCCCCCACTCAAAGCTGCTCTCCCCCAGGAACATGGAGGCCATGTACCTGTCCCTCATCACCATCCTCGGCGCCCTGTGCGTGGTCCTCACCGTGGTCCTCGTCTACGTGGGCTTCTGCCTGCGAGTGGGCAACAGAGGGAAGTACTCATTACGTGCCGCTGCTTCTGCTGCCTACCCGAACAGTAAGAGGCACAACAGGAACAGGAAACAGATGAGAAGCTCCTCCCACATGGAGCTGAAGACCATCTCAAGCCACTGCAATGGCAATGGCGTTTGTAATGGCGTTTCAAAGCAACATAAAGGCAGCTTCCAGGACGGAGGCTTCCTCCAGATTGTCCCTGGCGAGGCTCACTCGTCACCAAACAACGAGCCTCCTCCCCCTGCCCCTCCTCTCCCTCCCACGCCGCAGCTTCCCTCTCCAGAGTGCGACTTCCCCAACGGACTGTCGGCCACGCTGCCCAGTGTGCTGAGGAGAATGAACGGGAACAGCTACGTGCTGCTGAGGCAAAGCGATACTGAGAACAGGTCGCCGCACTGCTACTCATTTGCTGATGAGCTCAATAAGATCTTGGAGAAGAGGAAACACACTCAGCTGCTGCCCAGGCCGGATGAGAGCTCTGTGTAGTGATGTATCTCCCCCTGTGGTGGGAGGACTGCTGCGTTTTTACCTGGTGCTGAAGTGCCTGACTCATTATTGTTGTGGACTAAAGCAATAAGAGTCTAATCTACTTTTTTTTTTTCTTTCTTACAAGTCCACATTCAGACTTTTTAAACCTCTGGGCTGTTTTCAAACTTAATTCCCAAATTGTCCAACCCAGGTTCCAGACGAAGGACGGAGCATGAAGTGAACAGAAAGTGTGATCTACCTCACCTCAATACTGCCCACAAGGACACATGTGGTCCGCCTGTAGTCTGACCCTGGTTACAGAGCTGATGTCTCAGTGGGAATATAAATACATGTGAAGCCTTGTGCTGCGGGGTGGTCGGATTTGGCTCAATTCAAACTGGAGGGCAGCTAGACAAAGTTTGTTTGCACTAACAAGTGCACAGATGGCCTATGCATTTTTAAAACGGGACATTGAAACGTTTTAAATAATGGAGGAGTAGACATGGTGAAAGAGGGAATTTAGTTTTCACTTTTTAACTGACTTTAAAATAATATACAGTAACACTTAACACTGAAATCACTGATGGTGAACTAATCGATATTTAATATAACTATTAACCAAAGTTTGGAGTAATTAACCAAATAAAATATGTATTAATTTATTACATGGTTTTATTATTAATTATGAATTATTTTGAAATTTCAAACGATCACTGATTTGTGCTATTAAAACTATTTTTGGATAATTACATAATTTGCAGGTCAACCTTTAGTCATCAAAATTTTTAGACCCCTAATTCAAGTCACAGTTGAGTTTCACTCAATCCATCATAAATGGTTTAAATTATTGTGTGTTAAAACCTTGTACTGGTCTTTATTATAGTACAGCTCAATAAGACCATTACACATACATTTACATAAACATTATAAAGTCATTATTATATATAAATACAATTTACAGAACATTCATAAATTTAGATTACCATGGAAATATTAAATTGTGATTATTTCACCAAGTGTTAGTAAAAAACCTGAAAATATGACAGTATTATTGATTTCAATGCACTTTAACGACCAGTTTTAAGGCGTTTTGGAAACGTTATTGGACTCCATTATGGAATTTGACACCCGTTAGGAAGCAGCAGAGCTTTTTGATTGGTCGTTTCTCAGTGTGAGGAGCTGCAGCAGCGGAGGCCACAGCTGCGCCGGCTGGACACGAGTGGATTAGGAGGAAAACATTGACTATGTCTCAGCTGAGTCTGGATCCACTGCTGAGTGACACCCTGCATGAGGCCATAACACACAATGGCTGACTGTGGAGAACAGGAACCAGCATCCAAGGTAAATATGTCCTATATCTCACCAACACATCTCCACGGGCTCTTTGCCAAACAAGCACTCAAAGACATGGGTCATGGAGTGAGAACGCAGGGTGACTGAATCAGTGTTTAGATACATACAGATACAGAGAGCGGTGTTATCTCACTCTCACTGGATTTTAATCCTCTGCTGTTCTAACTGATCCTTCATTTGCCTGTTGATCGCTTGTGGGAAAGTTTCGGTTCAGGGACGCCTGAGTGAAAACATCTACTGAGGTCTGACTCATAAACTGATCAGTTTCATCTCTGACAGATAAACATTCTCACAGTGTAATTCATTTTGAAAAACATGTTAAAGCAGTGAGGCTTCATTCCTCGTAAACAGAGGAGATTCATGCTTATGAAATAATATGCAGATTATTTCCTCAATCAATAGTGAAATGTTCGTCCTGGTTTCTCATAGCCTACGGTCACTGGACTGTCTGACCTGCAGGACAGAACTTTAGAATATCTGATTACCGTTGCCAAGGAGGTTGTGTTTTCACCCCTCGTCTGTTCGTTTGTTTGTTTGAAAGTAAGAATACACAATAACAACTCAAGGGATTTCCACAAGGATGAGGAACAGTTCAGGGAAAAAAACATTTTCATGCAGATCAAGGAATACGTTTTCACTTTATTTAACATCGTGAGATTTTGGGCAATTTTCCAGGGAATAATTCCTGGATTTTGGCAAAAGAAATCCAGCCAATAAAGGGAACTGACATCTAGGAATGTGTAAAGTTTGGTGCAGCTTGATTGAATTGGCCCAACAGTCCCCTTATATTCATTCAAGTCTTACAGATAAACCAACAAAACAATGCAGGTCATGAAATCATAATCTCTGTTGCAGAACAATGATAATGTTTTTCATTAAGATCTATGCAATATTCCCTGGCAAATTGGGGGAAAAAGCCCTATCTCCCAATTTTTAAGAAAGTGTGGGGGAAAAAAAACCTGGATCCGCCCCTTTGTACGAATCCACATAAAAATTTATTTGGATCTCTCTTGGCCCATGTCCCATTTTACAAGTATTATGGAAATCTGGTTAGCACACAAACAAACAAACCAAGAAACAAGATGAAGGACAGGGGGTGAAAACATAACCTCCATGGTGGCAGTAATAAAATAAAACTGTCTCGTGGGGTTTAAGAAGGTGCGACATCCTCTGTCCTTAACCCTCAACAAGAGTAAGGAAAAAAACTCCCCAAAAAAATCCTATTAACTGGGGAAAACAGGAAAAGAACGTGTGTTTGTCTTTATAGACATACGGCATTATCTCGTTCAATCTCACACTCCATCTTTATTTGCATTGCTCTTGTTGCGCTCCTCTCAGAGGGCAGCATTAATTAATCGCTCGTCTGATGACAAGTCTGACCTTATTGCTGAAGGAGGAAGAGGAGAGAGCGGAAGAGATCTTTCCCCTGAGAGTTAAACTACGCAACACTCTCAAGCTCCCAATTATTTTCTCATGCCCCCACACTCAGGGTGGGGCTCTGTAATTTACACACACTTATAGGCTCATGCAGCGAAGGAATTCAAACATTTCCCCACAATAGACGTGACTGATCGTTGATCATTGATCCCGTGTAATCACATATTTAATCGAATCTAAGAAGCCTGTGAAGTCAGGCTGGGAGATGCTGGACGTGCTGACATGGAGAGCACGAAGAAACTGCTTGAAGAGCAAAGTGTTCCCGTCTGTGGCGCCGATCAAAGACGTGAAGGGAGGCGGACGTAGCTGCTCACACATTAGCAGCCTTCATTAAAGCCCTCTGACCTCATTGCCAACCACATCACAGTGAACACAGCAGCGGGAGTTGCTTTTGTCACGTTTTGACGCCATATTCCTCCCAAATCATTTAAAACCAAATATGTCAATACTCTGTAGTGGAGACACATTGCTGACACCTGTGACTGAATCATTTTTCCTCCCTCTCTTTCCCTCTCGTTTGCAGATCTGATGAGCGCGGGTCAGTTTGAACCTCCGCTAATTTCAATCCCGGGGACACCATCTCCTAACCGGCGTCAGATGGCAGGACAGGCTGTTCTCCTAATGAGAAGCGAGATTAAATACACGTCAGCACCAGAAGAGACAGAAAAGGCTGGAAAACAGACAGCGAGAGAGTCTCTGCAGCGAGATCGCAGCTTGGCTTCCCCACAACTGGAATGATAATTGTCGGCTGCGGCGTCTCAGCGAGCAGCGTTTGCTCTTCTTTGTATGCTGACGGCGTCCTTGCAACATTATCCGACCAAACCCGACGTATAATAATGACCCTTTCCTCACACCTGCTGCATGAATTTTCTTTCAACTCGGGCTTTGTTGCTTAAGTCGAGGAAACAAGAACAATCCTCCTTCCTTATGTCAACGAAAAGTGCCACGGTTTATGTTTCAAAAAGTGCTTTGTGAGCCTATTTTATTGCAAAACCAGAAAAGAGGGTTAACGTATTTATTTGTAATTTAATTTTGTACGTGTGTTTTTGAAGTTATGGTCGATGTTGTTGTTTAAGCGCCACCTATCTGTTAAATACGAGGGTCACAATAGAAGAAGTACGGTAGCCCGAAGCATGCAGAGGCTGTACCAGCAACACAGAATTTACTATTTATAACCTGTTCATTTACCTATTCACTATGACCTGTTAAAGGTAGGGTTGGCCATTTGTTTCTGAAACACTTTTTTTTTCTTATTTGATGAAATCTTCCTCCCGTACCGAACAATAAATAACGTTGTGTGGGGGGGGGGGGTAAAGCGAAAACTCTGGTGTGTGTGGCCGTCACATCAGGACTTTGATCAACATGACCATATCAAATTATTGGTTGGAAGTTAGCGTGGGAGTAAAAGGAAAAGTCGTCTTCTAGCTGTGGTCAGACAGTGCACGTTTATGTGTTTTGGGGGCGTGGCTTTGACGAGAGGTTGATGGCTGTGTAGCTGTTCCAGGATTACCAACCCTATCTTCAAACAGGTATCCTCCAGTTTTCCTGTCACTGTAACGTCACCATATTAGTTTTTAATCTGTTTGCATGTTACACCACACTTGTGCACACAACAAATCATCTTCTCACTTAACTAACACAAAGAACTATATGGCACTGGGTTCCTTCAGTCACCAGTTTAAAATTAAACTTTGTACTTCCACCTCTTCCTCCTCCTCTCATCATTGCTTGTGTGTATTTACAGTTTTGCTCTCACATTTCACAAAGACGGGTCGATGAAACAAACCTCTCATGTCAGAGCTCTGGTATCTTAGAAGAGGAGGCTGAGCAAACTGTGCATCAGGTGGTAAATATTGTCCAACTCTCAGGAAAAAGGAGGTGTTGTTGCTGGAAGCCGGCCGAGTTCCTGCAGCACGGCACAGACCGGTATGGAAAATGTTGCCAGGGGGAGATTGAGCGCTGGTTCAGACCCAACAGGACCAAGTCACAGACAAAACGCAAGCATACAGTTCATGTGCAGAAAACGATACCTCCGTCGATGCAGCTTTTATAAAAGAACAATTGAATCTGAGCCCTTTGAACTGATCCCCCACAAATGTCGCAGTTAGTACATGAGACCCAGAGATTTTTCCATCTTCTTTATGTCCTTTTCTCATGTTCCTGGGCGAGGAGGAAACACCCAGCTCTCAGGCAGTAACTCACTCTGCTCTAATACATTATCTGCAGCACAACTGAACACCCACAAATAGGACAGACGTGGCACACACACACACACAAAGACAAACAGCCACAGGGTGATTCGTAGGTGTGCCAGGTACCTACAGTGTGTACAGCTTGATATGTGATTAACAAACTGTCGTGGTGTGTGTGTGTGTGTGTGTGTGTGTGTGTGTGTGTGTGTGTGTGTGTGTGTGTGTGTGTGTGTGTGTGTGTGTGTGTGTGTGTGTGTGTGTGTGTGTGTGTGTGTGTGTGTGTGTGTGTGTGTGTGTGTGTGTGTGTTTTATTTACGTAACTCTGCCTCGGTTGAATCGGGGTCAACAGGAAGAGCTCGCTCTACCTCCTGAACAGACACGACACCGTCTTCTTTTACACGTGAGGTTAAAAAATTGTGGTTGTGCTACTGTCATGGCTGATGATGTTACTCTGTTGGTCCACCACTCTGGTCCAGAATGAAATAGCTCAACTTAGCACAACATTTTGTTCGGACATTCATGTTTCCCAGAGGCTGAATCCCTTCTGCCTGCCCCAGACATTTCTCCTGTTTGTGGTTTTCAGTGAAATTTATCAAAAACATTGAAATTGTTGATTCATTGACATAAAATCTGGCAAACACACATCATGCAAATGTCAGGATGATCCATTATTACCAGGATCCCTCAACCTTTAATGTCTCTCAATCATCAGGTCAGAAAATGGCACTCCCCTCAGCTCTACTTTGTTTATAGTCCGTATTACCACATATTAGCATTTATGGTTGTCAACTCATCTAATAGATGATTTTACATCTTCAGGCCTCTGAAAAGTAAACAAAGAAAGTTAGAATGGCACTCGGTGAAGTCCATACCTATTTACATCTGCACCTTACAATAACCAAACCGGTAGAAAACTAGTCTTATTGGTGGTGGTAACGAGCCAAAACAGTTGGGAACCACTGTTACAGATCGACAATTTCTCAGTAGATTTTGTTAATTTTTTCCATGTATTAATGTTTCTCTTCCCACGCTGAGGTATATATCAGACATGTTTCCATCAAGCCTCACCAAAGAAATGATTTATGTTCCACTCACTGAAGATAAGATTCTGGTTTGGATAAGATGGATGTGGTGAGATGAAGGTAACATGTCAGGAAAAGCGCTCATTTGGTTCAATTTTCTTTTATACAATCCAGTGTGTTAATTGTATCCTTGCATACATTGAAAATAGTCTTTTCAAAGTAATGTAAATATCTGAAAAATAATCATTCAGCTATAGGCTATATAAATAATACAGTACAGTTCAATTATCAAACTTAGAGCTGCCTCTTGCTGTTGGCGTTTTGTTGTTCACTCTGTGTGAGTTATCTGATCGTTCTCTTTGTAAAACACCACACAGATAGAAATATCCTGTCAGATAACTGAATCTGGGATTGAAACACATGTTCTATTTCTGGACTGGATTTAAACCTCAGAGACAAAAATCTTTTCATCTGATCAGTTCTTCTTCTTTGTGAATACAATCTCCAGACGTCTGATAAACGTCATCTCAGCAGAGACAGTAGAAAAGACTCTCAGTGACACATCAGGATAAAAAAAAAATTAGATTTTAGATTCTCGACATCAATCATATATCAAGGTAACCTTCAGTGAGACAGAGTAGAAAGAGTTGGGAGGTGGAAGGAGCTATTCTTCTGTTTTTACTCCTGTTTTATCTCCGCTCTTCTTTCTTTCTTTTATTTGTTCTTAATTTTTGATTTAAATGTCAGCAGAGGTGCTTTTGTTAGGGTTTACTAAACAACACCAAAATAAAACCCTCACCTATTAAAGTGTCTTTGGATTAAATTATAGTCACATTAAGCATCAAATTTCATACAGATGAAAAAGACTCATTAAAACTGGGGAAAGGACAAAAAGCTCATTTCCATTATAGAACCAAACTGCTGAGAACACTCTGCTTTGTAACGAGGATACTTCAGAAGTGTAACAGTACATTGGACGAGACGTCTCACACAATCTCTATACAGTAAACACAACTGCAAACGCCACAATGACGACATCCATTACCAACATCTGTTGTCGCTCACTTCCGATGTGATTGTGTTTAAGTTGTGTCTCATTTGCTTTTACATTCCTGTTGTCTGTTAGTTGCACTTGAGTGAAACGCGAGACACCGTATTATGAGGCCTGGCATGATAAAAAAATATGAATAAAGTTGAACTAAATCCAAGAATTTAAATAAAATTCGTATCGAGAATTACGACGAGTATCAGGGCCACTTAATTAAGACAATAAAGTTGTAATATTTCAAGAATAATGTCGTAATTTTACAAGTACACGAGTTCTCCTTGTTGCTTATTTGCTAAAAAAAAAAATTTTCTATATTTTTATAGTATAAGTACTTTTTTCTCATCAAATTACAACTTTATTCTCGAAATAATATGACCTTTTCTTGAAATCTCAGCACCTTTTTTTTTTTCTTTCAATATGGTGCTATACAAAATAACAAGGAAATTGAAAATCCTGGGTTTGATGTCCGATGTTTCATGTTATATTTTACGTTTGACCCTCCGTCCAACATCCCAGGACTCTTCATTTGATGTGTGAATCTTTGCCGCCTGTGTGATGTTGGAAATGTCACTGACAGAGATGTGCTGCGTGAGTCTGGACAGTCGGGATGATTAAGAGGATCTGGAGCCTCTGTGAAGTACAGAAGAGTAAAAGCTGCAGGGACACACAAAGCGTACTTCACTGTGGTCTCACTTCCAAATACATGGATCCATCCAGTCTGTCGATTTAATGAAAAACTAAACTACACTGTTATTTCTGTGCACAGAGCATATCTGTGATAATGTCTGAGAAGTCTTTGTGTTTGTCACTACTATGGAAAAGCCTGTTCATCACACGGACAAAGCAATTTGTGTCTCACTGCGCTTTTCTTCCCCCAAAACAAACAGATACTGTTGCTGGTTCATGTAAACAGGCAGCTCTTCTTCTTCTTCCTCCTCCTCCTCCTCGGACCGGTTTGACACCAACAAAGCCACGCGCCTGTGCTGTCACAAACACCACACTCCCATAGTTCCCATTCCTTCACGCGGGCCGACCGGCTTACTGTCTGTCAACCCACAGTTTCTCCAGGCAAGTCACATGGCTGTCAGTCTGTCAGAGTCAGACACGCCGGCATCAGGAGGTAAACATGCAAAGAATTACAAGTTATTTTCTGGAAAAGCACAAGAAAACCTGGGTTTGATACAGGAGATTAAATCCAAACTTGCTATTTAAGCATATTGGTGAAATTCTTTTGGATTTTGTTGCACTTAAACAGCAGCACATTTTTTCCGATTTAGTTTTCAGCCGACACAATCAATACAAAGGCCGAACCACAGCATTAAAGATGAAACCCTGTGGTTTTCTGTTCACGTAGCAGGAGCAGAGGACGTAATTGGAGAAGGAAATTAGAGACAAGGGCACCAGCGAGGACACGGACACGCCTAGGTGACACGTCACCTGGAAAATCAGCCTGATCACATTCTCAGTAGTGTGACACACACAATCACGCCAGGTTTTCTGACATGTCACAAGGTTTTCTGAGCTTCAGACTGATGTTTTGATAGAAGCTTGCTGCGGTTTCACCTGAAACCTTGTGAGCAATAACAATGAAACTCCTACATGTGCTTCTCCTTCTCCTTATGTAACAATTAAACAGATTTAGACAAACACAGACTGCTGCTGTGTAGCTACAGTGTATGGGGGCTGTGAGGAGGATCAACACAGAGCGGCAGCTACTGAGTCAAATGTCCTGGAGAGGCCGAGACAAAGTGTTCCATCTTTGACTCCTGGACTTTGATAGTGTGTAAACATCCTCCAGGCTGCCGGTCAGGTCTGGTTTGTCTTTTAATGTTTTAAAAGTAGACAAACAGAAGAGAGAACTCATTGTGAAACAGGCCTTCATAATTAGTGTGTGTATGTGTGTGTGTGTTTGTGTGTGTGTACTCATTTGTGTTACATCTGTAGGACCTTTTCCAGAATAAACACTGACCTTGTCAGGATCAGTAGACCTAATGGGGACCAAAGCCTGGTCCTAGTGAGGTCCTGGGTAATGATAGTGGTAAGATGTGAATTGTGGTTAGGTTAACGTTAAGGTTAGGTATGAATTGGTCATGGTTAAGGTTAGAGATCAGGTTGGGATTAGGCTGTTAACAATGAATGAGAGTCAATGACATGTCCTCATAAGGATAGATGCGCAAAACTGTGTGTGTGTTTGTGTGTGTGTGCGTGGATGTGCGTGAGCGTGTTTTTGTGTGTGTGCTTGTGTGTTTTCCAGGGATTTGAACTTCCTTACCCTTTGGACAATGAGCTCACACCCAAACGTTTCATTCTCGCAGCAGTGGCGCCACCTAGTGACTCTCTCTGTTTAATAAGGTCTGATGCATTTCTGCTGTTCACCACTGGAGGTCCCAACCAGTCTGTTTATAGAAAAACCCTCATGTCACTATCCAGTATATTCCACTCTCTTGGTATAAACTGTTGTATGACCAACAAATGTACTTTATAAAATAATAATAATAATGATAATAGTAGTATTTAAATTCTAAGGTTACAATGTGCTTTACAATATACATGGGAACATTTATTGTATCTTCCCTGTTTGCAGTCCGCACACGACAAAGTCTGAAATCAAACATCTGCAGAGATTATCTGAAGATCAATCTGAGATGAGATGTAATCTGAGATGTAAATCATCTAATTGTCCGTCATGAGTGTGTGTTGGTTTCCTGACTGTGGGTCTTTTTAGTCGAGTGGCCCGTAAAGCTTTGACTGTCTGCCTGCTGGAAGACATCTGGGCTGCAGGAGCAGGATTACCTCTCTGTGTGTCTGATGTAGGGTGCAGAGCTTGAGTGGGTGATGAAAGTCTTTGTTTCAACTTGAAAATGCTCAGGAGGAAGAGGAGGGGCAGGAGGAGGAGGAGCAAGATGATCCTCCCATTCCCATGAAGAGGGAGAGGAAGGCAGGTAACAAGGGTTTTCTTATATCAACTCTCGGTACTCCTTTGGGACTGAGGATATGTAAAATGGCTGGTGGTTATTTATTGTGTGTAAGGATAAACAAAAAGTCAGAATTGGCTCTGCCCATGTTTTACAAATTGTGTCTGGCTTCACTCCCCAGTTCTAAAAGAAAATAAAAGTGGCAGGAACAAAGAACACGTTTAGTTCTTCTTCAGTAAGTACCTGCTGTTTAATAATCTATTGAAATTTCTACTAATATTCAGATTTACATGCCAAATGAAATACAAAATACTTTCCAATAAACTGAGGCTCAGGGTGTAAATAATCTGAATCTACTTGAACTGTGGAAAAAATATTAAGCGTTTATTCATTTATTTTCTAGAAAAAAATATAAATTACCTAAGAAATCATCACATCAGTTGAGGCATATGATTGTTAGTTGTAGCTTTAATAAATCAAGTCAAATATTTGCCCTCATTAAAATGAACAGGATTCTATTTATTCTTCTTCTTTCTCCAGGCGGTCGAGTCGTGGTTGAAGAGTTCCGCTCACCGAGGATCACCTGGTCAGCGCCATGAACCTGAAGCTGGGGCCGGCACTCAGACTCTGTGCCCACATCAACTCTCTGAAAGATGCATGTTTCATGTCGGTGAACTCATTTACTCTGGACTCTTTATTACTCTGGAATGTGGATTGTGTTCCCTTGTTTTTTCAGTTTTTCTCTTTTGTGTTTTTGGAGAACTGTGGACTTTTGGTATTTAGTTTCGTAAAGGACATGGAAATGGTTCCTACAAATCTTTGTATCATTTCTAAACAAGAGAACAACTTCAAATAGACATTGTTACACAAAAGATGCTGTGAAATCTTCAAGATTTACAGAACAGATGTTTGCCTAATATCGTGATTTTTACATTTAACATCAGCAAACAGTTAAATTAAATATGAAAACTAACTGATGACAATGTAGTTTATTATTATTGTCATAATTAATATATAAATAAGACCAAATGTAAAAAAATTAAGAAACATTGTTTGTTTCTGTTGCTGTGTTGTGAATAGTAGGACACT
The DNA here is from genome assembly GCF_022539355.2 of Hippoglossus stenolepis. Taxonomy (NCBI): domain Eukaryota; kingdom Metazoa; phylum Chordata; class Actinopteri; order Pleuronectiformes; family Pleuronectidae; genus Hippoglossus; species Hippoglossus stenolepis. Next base: position 14,215,040 of record NC_061494.1, on the reverse strand, counting down.
AAATGAATCACACTGATTTGTTTCACTCCAACACTGTTAATTGATCAGGGCCATGAATCCTGTATCTATATTCAGAAAGACAGAGGTAGATGTTACTGTACTAGTTAGATTTATTCACAAAATTTTACATATTTACAACATTCACATCATTAAAATATTTATAATATTGTCCAAAGGGGGAACGGGTGAGGGGGGCGGGGGCAAGGAGGGAAGGAGTGGGTGAGGTAAGAATGGGTGAAGGGAAAAGGCTGAGACGTTTCAGTACAAACGTCTAATCATCGCTCTCTTCTTTGAGCACTGATACGCCTTTTTCTCCTTCTCCACCTCTTCTCTCTGCTCCAGCTCATCTCGGCCTCCACCTTTCTGCAGCTCAGTCCCATAGTTGGAGTCGTCTCCTCCTGCTTCACCTCCAGCCCCGACTCTTCCTATGCTCCTTTTCGTTTGTAGTGCGCAAGCCCGGGCAGCCGATGTAGGGAGTTCTCCTTTTTTTGGTTTCGCATGTGATGAGCTGGTCCTTGTTAATGAGCTTAACCAACAGCCTCCTCTGTCCGACCTCCAGCAGGTTGACCGGCCCCTTCGGAGCCTGGTTTTCCTCGTCGACCTCCACCTCTCTGCTCCAGCTTGTCTCAGGCTGAGGTGGCTCCTGCTGCAGACTTGCCTCCATACTCTTGGACTTGGCCTGACAGTCAGTGAGCTCGGCCATGCAGTCAATGTAGGCCCTCAAGCAAGCACGCCGTTTCGTGGTCTCTTTCCGTATGACACCATCTTTGTCATTCAACTGATGTTGCAGCTGCTCCACCTGCTCCTTCAGAGCCTGGATCTCCTTCTCTCTCCTTCTCCTTCTCCTTCTCCACCTCCACCTCTCTGCTCCAGCTTGTCTCAGGCTGAGGTGGCTCCTGGTGCATACTTGCCTCCATACTCCTAGCCTTGGCCTGACACTCAGTGAGCTCGGCCATGCAGTCAATGTAGGCCCTGAGGCGAGCACGCCGTTTCTTGATCTCCTTCTTTATGACACCATCTTTGTCTTTTAGCTGGTGTTCCTGCTGCTCCACCTGCTCCATCAGAGACAAGTTTCCATTTTTAAGAGCCATAATCTCCCTGTTGGCTCGGAGGAGTTCGGCTCTGAGGCTCAACACACTGTCTGGTTGCTGCATGGTTAGCAACAGAGAGCAGATCTATTTGTTGATGAAGCTCTTGGAACAGTTGATGCTCTATATCTCTTATCTGCTCAGTAGTTTGTTGTCTTAATGTTTGTTTGTGGTCGTCGAGGATCATTCTCACAAGAAGTTTCCGTTCTCGTCTGGATCTTGACGTTTGTCTGCAGCTGACAGGATGAAATAGTGTGTAAGATTTAGGTGAAATTGATCTATTGACAAACATTCAATATAAAACAATTGACACAGAGAGAGAGACACAGAGAGAAGGAGAGAGAGGGACAGAGACGGACTGGCTGGTTTAAGGAGAGTGAGACATACAGAGACACCCAGAGAGAGAGAGAGAGAGAGAGAGAGAGAGAGAGAGAGAGAGAGAGAGAGAGAGAGAGAGAGAGAGAGAGAGAGAGACTCCCCTCCCCTCCTGCTATGTGTGTGTATCTGGTTGCCATGGAAACTCAACTGAATGCACCTGTTCTCTCCCCGTTCACTCTGAGTGCAGAACTCAAACAACTATAATTCAAAAACTATAAGTCCTACCTGTGAAGTTCAGATATATTTGAGATTTGTGAGAGTAAAAAAATGGGACCGTGGGAGTGAGTTATGCGAGTTGATGCTCCTTCCAGAAAGGTTTTCTCTGAAATAACATTAGACCCAATGGAGAGGAATTGGTTTTTCCTTAAAGGAGCTACACACCTCATGTATTGTGCTCCTAGCATTAGATTAAGCTCCCGTCAACTTGTCCTTAAACACATTCAAACTCCCCATAAACCAATTAAAACTCACCAGGAAAAAAAAGCATTTTTTGAAATAAATGACTGGGAAAACTTCCCTCATCAATCGCCATGGCAACCAGATGCTTTGATATGAATTTGAATCTGAATTTGATTGGCAGTGATGGCAGTTGGTTTTTTTTTACTTTGTCTTAAATACTATCGTTAAATACCAAGATTGATCTCCCCACTATTACAAAAATCCCATCGTTTGGTAGAATAAGATGTGAAATGTGAAAATATCCTGGTGCTAAAGATGTTTTTTCCACAATGCCTCGCTCTGCCTGGCCTAGGCGACCTAACGCTACTTAGCATCACGCTATCACGTATCACTAATTCATTTAAATAGCAACATAAAATGACAAGAATACCACAGGAATCAAAGATAAGCAGCAGAATTCACAAAACAAGCCAGCAACAATATTCCCACATTTGTTATAAAAGCAACAGAAGCCAGCACAGAAAACAGCACATGATCAATATTTAACAGCAGCAGGTAACAGCAGCAACTTCATATTATACAGTGGTTTCATTTCAAACTTAAATTATGAGCCTGAATTGTATCGGTTAGAATGCTGGGTAAATACAGAGAGAGCGTGAGACATGACTTACCTCAGTCAAGGTCAGAGTGCAATAGCAACTGTCTTAAACTTTAACAGTATTTAAGGCAATCAACAGCCAATCAGAGGTCTCCTATCAAAATTGTCCAATCAGATTCGTCCTGTTGTCACAACAACAATGGAGGTATTGAGGGAGTGTCCCTGTCAATCAAAATCAGCTTCTATTTCAAATCTTAACATCTGGTTGCTATGGTGATGAAAACACCTACTGATGAGGAAGTTTTGCGATCATTTATTTCAGAATATACTTTTGTTCTTACTAAGATATTTTGATGACTATATTTGATTTACATTTGAAATAATAATGTTATGAATAATAACTAAATATGATATAATGTTATTTAATGCTATTTAATTATATGTTTAAAACTCTTGAAAGCTCACTAACTGAATGCACCTGTTCTCTCCCCACTGGGAAGAGACAAATCTAAACTCTGAGTGCAGCACTCAAACAACTATAATTCAAAAACTATAAGTCCTATCTGTGAAATAAAGACACCGTGAGAATCCCAAGACTTTGCCGAACACACAGATATATTTGGGATTTGTGAGAGTAAAAAAATGGGACCGTGGGAGTGAGTTATGCGAGTTGATGCTCCTTCCAGAAAGGTTTTCTCTGAAATAACATTAGACCCAATGGAGAGGCATTGGTTTTTCCTTAAAGGAGCTACACACCTCATGTATTGTGCTCCCAGCATTAGATTAAGCTCCCATCAACTTGTCCTTAAACACATTCAAACTCCCCATAAACCAATTAAAACTCACCAGGAAAAAAAAAGCATTTTTTGAAATAAATGACTGGGAAAACTTCCCTCATCAATCACCATGGCAACCAGATGCTTTGATATGAATTTGAATCTCAATTTGATTGGCAGTGATGGCAGTTTTTTTTTTTTTACTTTGTCTTAAATACTATCGTTAAATACCAAGATTAATCTCCCCACTGTTACAAAAATCACATCGTTTGGTAGAATAAGATGTGAAATGTGAAAATATCCTGGTGCTAAAGATGTTTTTTCCACAATGCCTCGCTCTGCCTGGCCTAGGCGACCTAACGCTACTTAGCATCACGCTATCACGTATCACTCATTCATTTAAATAGCAACATAAAATGACAAGAATACCACAGGAATCAAAGATAAGCAGCAGAATTCACAAAACAAGCCAGCAACAATATTCCCACATTTGTTATAAAAGCAACAGAAGCCAGCACAGAAAACAGCACATGATCAATATTTAACAGCAGCAGGTAACAGCAGCAACTTCATATTATACAGTGGTTTCATTTCAAACTGAAATTATGAGCCTGAATTGTATCGGTTAGAATGCTGGGTAAATACAGAGAGAGCGTGAGACATGACTTACCTCAGTCAAGGTCAGAGTGCAATAGCAACTGTCTTAAACTTTAACAGTATTTAAGGCAATCAACAGCCAATCAGAGGTCTCCTATCAAAATTGGCCAATCAGATTCGTCCTGTTGTCACAACAACAATGGAGGTATTAAGGGAGTGTCCCTGTCAATCAAAATCAGCTTCTATTTCAAATCTTAACATCTGGTTGCTATGGTGATGAAAACACCTACTGATGAGGAAGTTTTGCGATCATTTATTTCAGAATATACTTTTGTTCTTACTAAGATATTTTGATGACTATATTTGATTTACATTTGAAAACAATCCAGATTATTGCTAATAACCCTCTGTTGATTTCCCTTGATTGTCTTTTGACTGTCTCACTGTAGCATCCTACAAGACAAACACAAGCCCATCTGGCAAAATAAAACATGGCTGCCTGTTGGCATAATGAGTGTGAGACCAACCTTGACCTGAAAACCCTGGCATCCATCCTTCATGTCAAGCGAGCGTCCACCCTGATGAATGTGTCAGTGAACAAGAGTGAGGCTGAGCTCCTGCCAGCTCCACAGGCACTGTTCCATTGCAGACCATGACCTCTGACCTTCCTGTGCAAAGAGAAAATACCCTCAGGGAATGTAAAAGTTAAACACTATATCAACGTCAAACCTATCACTGTCACTGGGAGCCAACCTGACTTCAATCCACAACAGACAATATAAGATAATTGTAAACTCAAATTTACAATTTACAATAAAACAGTGACACCAGTGGTGGAGAAAGTATTGTTGTTGTTGTTTTTTACTTTAGTGAAAAGAGAAATACTGCAGAATTTTCACTGTTAAAAGTGAAAATGAATCACTCAGTAAAATACTGAAACAAAAATACTTAGAAATAATATACATTTTTTATCAAAAGTAAAAATATTCATATTGCATACATTTGAATTGGTTAAAATTTGAAATTATAAAGGATATACATAATGATATCATATATATACTCACCTATATAGTCATGTTTTCACCCCTTTCAACATAGTGAGAAACAGTGTTTTGTTTTGTATTCTAATTTCCTGAGGAATAATTCATGGGTCATGATGAAAACAATTGGACACATTAAGAGAACTGATATCTATGAGTGTGTGAAATTTGGTGCCGCTTGATTAAATCTAAAGGGACTGTTGCGCCTTGGCAGAGTCACGTGTCACACTGAGTGTCATTAGGTCTGAAATCATTTGCTTACATTAGCCCCCAAATAGCAAGTGATCATACCACACCAAATGTTTAACCTTATTTGCAGCATCACGCAGCCTCAGGCCTCATCCTCACCTTGCTCACTGGAGAAGTGAAACTGTGAACTGACCGGACAGCTCTCTCATTGAATGGTGTGTACCCCCCATGCATAAATTCAATCTTGCCAGCAGAATTCAAATCTTTCTCAAATTGATGTGTAAGACTACACACACACACACACACACAGACAGACAGACACACACACACACACCCAATAACACACACATTGAATCTATCATGGGGTCGCAGCTCGTGAAACGCAATCAACAGCAGGAAGGAAAGGCAATTTCAGGCTTCAATGACAAGAACACTTGTCTGTGTTTCAGTGTCATTCCTGCTTAGGGTGAATGGACAAGTCAGTGTGTGTGTGTGTGTGTGTGTGTGTGTGTGTGTGTGTGTGTGTGTGTGTGTGTGTGTGTGTGTGTGTGTGTGTGTGTGTGTGTGTGTGTCCTCATCTCATGCATGTGTGGACGCAGGCATGTCTCATTTCTCCTGATTTACACCACTCCCTACCTGTTTCCATCATTTCCTCCTGTCATTTATTGAAAGCACATGTTGCCGGTGTCTATGCATCGATACACTGTCAAACTTTACCGAAATAATCTTTGCTGTCACATGTGTTTAATATCTCTTTTTAAATTTAGTTCCCTACTGATTCTTATTCGGTAACTTGCACAATAGGAAATTTACCTCAAAAACAGTCTAGAGTAATAAGAGGCTCCATCATGTTTAGGTTCATGACAACTGAGGGAACTCACTCTGCTAATGAAGACCATTTAATATAGTCAAGAGCTACAGAACAAGCAGATGAATGGACCTTCAGCTGAGATGGTTTTGTCAGAAATAAGAAATAATCACAGACAGTTTGCTCCATGTTCAACAGTGTGTGATTATGACACACACAGAATAAACACACAATCTGTGACAGAGCGTTGTTACATCACACACACGCACCGGAGCAGGACACAGATGACACAGATGCATTGGTTCTGCTGATGTATGCGAGACGACCTGAGTGTGTGAGGCGGTGCAGGATTGTGTGTGTCACTGAATGTGAAGGGTGGGCAATGTTTGTTAGATATCAAATGTGTGTGTGTGTGTGTGTGTGTGGTGTGTGTGTGGTGTGTGTCCTGTAAGATAGAGATGTTTAATTGAGTTAGAGGATCCAGCTCCAATCCTGGATTAAAGCTCATCTCTCTGTGTTTATCTCCCAATGGACTATCTGAGAGGCAACAGAGGGGTTTGACCCAGTTAGATACACACACGCGCGCACACACACACACATGCAAACCAGCAAAAAACATTACACAGACAAATGTCCCAAAACAACAACATCAAATAATAAAGAAATCTGTGTGTATCGCTGCTTTGGTGATTGAGACGAAAGTACCAGGTGTCCAGTCAGCAGGGAACAATTGATGATCGTGAGTGTGTGTGTGTGTGTGTGTGTGTGTGTGTGTGTGTGTGTGCACGTGCATGAAAAGTTTGTGAATCAATCTGATACCTACACCACAGGCTCAGTGATACATGCTCCTGTAACATCTGCACTGCAGCAGTTGCAATATCATCAATACCTGGTCGAATAAGCCATGATGCTCCTAATGAACTGGCTAATGGAGACAAGCATCACACTGTGCCAGAGATCCATCTGTTTTTATGAGGAAGCAAGAAGCCATAACAACTTTAATCACGAGGATCTGTGGGGAGGTCTCACATTAGCAAGACTCTTATTAAACATTAGCGGAGGAATAGAAGAGAAATATTCAAACAAGCTGAGATGCATGTGCCAAAAAACTTCAGAATCGTCCTGCCAGAGTAACTTTTCGGAGATACGGCTCTGCTCGTTACAGCTGCATGTGTTTTTCCGCCCTGGAAGTGAGGGTCAGATTCTCCGAGGTTCATAGAAATGCAGCTCTGAGTTCTGCAGCACGGGATTGAGACTGTGAGAGATTTCGAGAGAAAAGTCCATCTTTTCCTTCTCTCTTTTCAGGGATCGTGTGTTCTTTCACTCCACCTCTCCAGCTCGCTCTCTCTGCCTCGCTGAGCTTGGAGGGGCAGTCCAGAAATATACAAGAAATACTTCAGAAAAATACCAGAGAAATTGACAACAAAAAAACAGAAGTTTACTAAAAGATATGAGAAAAAAAATCTTAAAAACCAGAAATGCCCTGCTCTGTTCAGCTTCATACAGTTCATATAACAAATTAAACTACACATACTACACACACTCACACTGGGGGAGGGGGGTAGAGAGGTCATCACCAGGGAATCTGTACCTAAACTGGAATTTATGTATTTATTTATTTCAAAGACGCACCTCAGAAAAAGGGCCCTTTCTCTACAACGAACAAGTGTCCTTCCATGAGTGATGTGTGCATGTGCCGGTTCCTGATCGTGGCTGAAGCTGTGGCACTTGAGTGCTTGTTTCGAGCCTCGGGGTCGACCCAGGGGCCTCAATAACAACTTGGGTACATTCTTTTTATCCTCCCGGGGCATATGACGTACAATAAAGGTGAAATGATGTCGTCCACTTGAAGCCTTCAAGTCGCAGCCAAACAGAGGAAAATTGCTGTGGGGTTCAGGGGTGGAGGAGGTGGGAGGAGCACGACAAGCATGTTTTCACTCTCCACTGACACCGGAAGACATGCATGACTGGGCAAGATGGGAAATTGTTGTTTTATTTATACAGAGAGCAAAGTTCAAGTGGCTGAATTCCACTATCAAGTACATTACATCTTACGATTAATTAATGACCGACTGTTGTATGAGGTTTATTGACCTAAAATCATCTCCAGATTCCTTTCATTTAAATGCCAATTTAAATGAAAGGAAACACACACACACACACACACACACACACACACACACACAAATTTCTTCCAATCCTTGTTTCCTGCCTCCAGCCCCCGCCCCACTCCTTTTATGAATGCTAATATGTTATGTAACAATGGTCCGAGCACACATGCTTTGAATTATTTCTCAGGCCTCCACTATAATAACACTTCAATATTTTTATAGCCTTCTACTATTAAATGGAGCCCCCATGACTGACCCTGGGCTGCGGAAAAATAAACGCAGCCCTGCTGTCTCCCCCTTCGCCGTTACTCAACTCCTCAGGAGGAGCTCGGGTCTTTGCGTTTCGATGGTAAAACAGAGGCAGTTGGCACATATATACAAAATAAAAGAAAGACTCAGAGAGAGACTGATGGGGTCAGGAGGAAGAGGATGGATGGAGAGCAGGGTTGAGAGGCTCTAAAAACAGATGCTCCCTTGACTGGTCCTGTCTCCCCACATTAGTGCAGTGTACTCTCTCCTCCTCTGTCATCTCTCCCTCTTCTGACCTTTTCTCTTCCATCTTCCATCTCTTTCATCTCTCTGATGCTGCCAATTTCTTTGCTCAAAACCATCCTGAAGCTCTCACCGAGCCGTCCCGCTCTGGACTATGAAGAAAAGGAAAGTATCACACAGTGTTTTTGAAACATGCTCACAAAATAATCTATGCTCATCTTTTTAAGTTTTCCTGCATTTTCAAATGCCTGTCCCAGTCCTGACTGCCCCCCCCGCCCCGTCCTGGATGTTTCTCCAGCCACTTGATTCTCTTTTTTTATTGTCTCATGAATAATTTAGTTATTAACTTCACCACTGCTCCTGCACATCTCAGGCCCTGAGGTCAGTATTTGATCCATATTAACACGTCTTGATGGCTGTAGAGCCCCCTGACTTCTCCTCTATAGTGACACCATGAGGTTGATGTTTTTTTGACAGAATCGTCTTCATGGAATTTCCTGCAGACTTTCTTTGTACTTTTGTGATCGTGTGAGCATTCTGCCGTTAACGTTTAGCTCAAACCACAACTGTGACTGGGAACAGCCTCACAGAGCCACTAACACAGTACATCTTGTCTGTCTACATGTGTTTCCTGCTTGCATGCAAAGACTCACAATAGAACACAATAGTAACAGGAGCATAATTATATGTTTACTGTATATGACTGTATATAGTAAACTGTTTGACTGAAAGAAGATCTGACAAGGACCAAAACATTGTCTATTTAAATAGTGATCTCTGTGATGTTAAGTACATAGACCTCAAAATCCCTTTTATGTGAAACAATCTCTGGAAATCATGACTGGATGCTCATTGTTCAGATGTTGTTTATAATAATAACATGACTTATCATAGTTCTATTGATCCTGAAAGAGGAAAACGTAATATTTCAGGTCAAAGGTCAGGGTCAAGTTTGGAAGATTAGAATATGTTGTGCATTTCTTGAACAGGAGATGGGATTGAGCCTCAGTCCCTAATTTAAAAGACAGCTGTTCCGTGTCATTGCAACACACACACACACACACACACACACACACACACACACACACACACACACACACACACACACACACACAGTGACAACAAGACATGCATGACTCACACAGTTCGAGGGACATGCAACAGCAACATTTACGGCCGCCACAGACTGTATGATAAGGGAAAACACTGAAGATGAATGTATGTCTGTGTGTGTGTGTGTGTGTGTGTGTGTGTGTGTGTGTGTGTGTGTGTGTGTGTGTCACATGTGCTGAGTGTCTGGAGGCAGTCGCGCTGTTTTGCATCACCTCAGCCAATCCAAACATTTCCACAGCTGCCGTTTTAAACTAACAACCGCCTCTGTTTTCCACACCTTTGTCTGCATGTTTGCGTGATTCAAGAAATATTTGCAAGACGTTGGAGATGTGGTTTCACTGTGTGTGCTGTGAATGAACATGGAGACACAAGCTCTTTTCTGAGGTGTCTCTGTGTGTTGATCCTGTCGCGTGCGTCCGTGTGTGAAGGCGTAGAGGTGTAACAGCCGTGCTGTCCCGCTGACATGTCCTTGGCTTGTTTAGATATTAAACGTACGCTGACAGCCTGTCGTGGCAGGAAGCCATGACTTACTCACCACTAACATGTCACAGTCCAACCTTCAACATGTCTAACATTGTCAACACACACACTTGTTACACATTTGTAAACATGTCAGATTTAAAAGACGCACTTTGTAGATGGTCAAAAATGTAAATGAACATGAATTTAAAGTGTAAATATGTGTATTAAGTGAAACAAACGTGTTAAAGGTCTGATAAATGCATCTGATTCTGATGCAGACATTTTAAAGGTCAGTAAACTTTGAATCCACTGAGGTCACTGAGGCACAAAATGTTATTATTCATGCAGCGCTGATGGCGATGAGCAGAGCGTCATTACAGCGGGTGCAGAATGTGAAAATAAAGAACCAACTCTTTGCTGAATGTTACATAACTAGTTTTTTGCATTCATCATTTCTCAAACGTGCAGTAATCTCATCGGTAACCTGCGGGGACGGAGCGTTTCCCCGCAGCCAGATCTACACATGACAGTGAGCTTGCCTGCAGCGTTTGCTTGACTAAAATAACCATCTGCACTGAGTTCTGTGGGACACGTGCAGCCTCATTCACTGCTTCTTACTACTGACTAATAACACTGACACACATTGACACACAGATGCATGGTCTAATCTTGGTCAGCACACTTACTACGTGAAGCAAGATCAGTAAGTGGTTTGGTTTTGCATAAAAAATACAAACTGCAGCCGTCATGTATGAAGTGGCTTCATCAGGTGCCATGTTTGCATGTGATTTTGTGGGTGTGTGCATGTGTGCGTCCACTTGTATGTGAGTTATTGTGACACCCTTGGCATTTATGAATGCACCATATAGGGAAAGGTCAGGGCATTTATTAGCGCGCCATGTATGTGATCTGTGAACAAACACTTACAGGAGGTTGCAGCTCCCTTGACAGCGCATAATACTATAGAGTCTATACTGCATAGTGCCGCACTGTGTGTGTGTGTGTGTGTGTGTGTGTGTGTGTGTGTGTGTGTGTGTGTGTGTGTGTGTGTGTGTGTGTGTGTGTGTGTGTGTGTGTGTGTGTGTGTGTGTGCATGAAAACACAATGCATGCAGAAAAGTGGGCAGGAGAATAAATCTTGCATAAGCATCTGAGATTAGGACGCTGTTGTGGGAGACGCTGCAGCAACTTCAGGACTGTGTGTGCAAAAATGTACGGAGAGAAAAGAAAGCAGTTGATCCTGTGAAAATAAAATATAGAGAATCACAAGGAATATGTGGCCTAAGTATCTCATCATTTTCTTAACATACTGTAGCATCCCAGAGGATTTCGGTGTGTATGCTTATGCTCATGTCGTCTATGTATGTGAGTGTCAATTTGTGGTTTTGCGCACTTTTGCGTATGTGACCAGGGTGTAAGATTTAACCTTTTTATGTCACATTAAAAAAATGTAAACATCAAATCTAGAAGCACTTATCCCGTGCTCATGTGTCTGTGGCGGTTCATTTCTCGTTACGGTGACATTTACTTGCTGTTTTCCCCCATATCAGTGATGAAGGATTATAATTGCTCTGCTTTGAAGTGCCTGTTTAAATAATCCAGGGCGGATTGCTCTCGGCATCACGTTTTCAGCTCTGCCATTTAAAAAAAAAGAGACTCCTGAATCCAGAGGTTGAGGCGGAGAAGTAGTGTCGAGGTAGTGAGCTCTGCTCTGCTGGGATTAGTGCATCACAGGGAGATAAGAGCAGGGATGATTTTAATATGGAATTAGTATAAAAAGGTGCGTCGACTTTAGCTATTTCCCCAGAATTCCTGTCCAAGGAGTGAGTATATTCATGTGGGTGAGTCAGTAAACATGTCACAGGGAGAGAGCAGTGGGTTGTTAATAGTGATGCAGAAGAAGAGTATAAGATAATTCTACATTGGTGAACGTTAACTGTGGCTGTTTTTGAATATTCTATTTCTTCTATTCCTATAGCTGCAGAACATTTTCTATCTACATGTCAACGTGTTCGGCAGCCATGTCTGTTAAATTGGAAATTTGTTGCCAGTAGTTTGAATAATAGAACAAAATAATTATTTTAACACATAGCTATAGACTGTAAAATCAGCTGTGAGAGTCTGTACAGATATATAGTGCACAGATCATGTGAGATTTTGTATTGTTATACATATTCTATTTATGTTTTCTTTTAGTTTCCATTTTCATTTGAAGGTAGGTTTAACATGAGATCCTGGATTATTTGTATATTTATGTCGATTTAGAACTATTTTGAAATTTTTTTTTCAGATGAATGAATTTATAATGGGAAAGTACAGTACCTTTTCCCCTGAATATATTTTTGTTCACACTTTTTGTGATATTTGTTTTGTGAATTGCAATTTCAACGTGAGCATCACTTCAATAAACAAATCTTCACAAACACCGGCTGTTTCATGAGATTGTTTTTTTTTCGTTCACTGGTTTTAAATTGAATTTTATGCCTCTTTTCACGGTTACATTGTAATTTTCAGGAAATGTTCTTACACACAAAAGTCTGCAGCAAAATTCAGTTTAGTTTTATGACAAAATTAGACATTTGTTGCCTGAAGCCTGCAGCTAAAATATGACTCAACGTTTGTTTTTCTGTTTCGACATTAACATCAGATCATTTTTGAATTTACAGAGACTGGACACAGTGAAAAATTCCTTAAAAGACACTGATGCACATAGAAAGTCTGCTTTTCATGTTCTCAGAACAATTTCATGAGCTCATATAGTGGTTCTGAAAGAATGATGTGATTGCACCTTTATATTTTATGAGTAATAATAATATATTTCCTGTATGCAGGGGTTTCATCGAGGTCAGAGTTCAGCTGCCGTGCCAGTGTATAGCAGGGGACACATGAACATATGGGACAGTAATTAAAATGTATGAAAGTGCATCAGGACGGGAATACAAGGAAGATCAAAGTGGTGGCTGGCAACTGAATAAATTATCCATGTGGCTATTTTTGTTGCACAGACACACTCCTAATGAGAATGTGTAGACTATAGCTGCTCAAACTAATCATCTGCAGTGTGTGGTTTGAGTGAGTTTGAGCCGCCAACGGCCCTGAGTGCAGCAGCGGCACAGAATCTCATGGAATTTGATAGAAACTGAGCTGTCACATTGGTTTACAAGACCAACCTTGACGAAGACGAGTTGAGAGGCTGTGAACAGACAATAGTATCACAACAGAGATGAAGCTGTTTTCTGCCCCATTTCTCTGCTTCCCAGCCACACTCATTCTACTTGTAGACAAAGAATTCAATATTGGATGAGCTCGCAGGCTCAAACCAGAGCTGGAATCTGAGGGAATAAAGTGTTTCATGCTACACTGCACTCTCCTGATTCAACCATTATGGAAATAGGGAAATAAAGCTTTAGAGAATACCGGACATGCAGCTCCGGGATTGAAGGGATCTAATTGAGGAAACAAATGTAAGGGCCCAAACTAAGATAATGGGATTATTTAACATATCCCACTTTATTGTTTTGTCTGGAAGACTCATCCTGGACGCCCTTTGAGCTTCATTGTTTATTGAACATCTAAAATGTTTCCACTTGGCAAATGAGGTAAAGTAGTGAAGTGAAAGAAAATGTTGAGGAGTTGCTTAATTTGGAAGGTGCTGCCGGTTGCTCTTTGATGTTTCTGAATCATGTCGAGGTTGCAGGTCGGGCTTTGGTCAGGTGTCCTGTTCTGGATGAAGACCCCGGGGGGACAGGGCATGTGTGAGTCATATGATCCAGGCTCTCGGCGTCCAACGCAGACAGCCACAGACAGACAGACCAAAGCGGATTGGAAACAAAGGCTCGCAGTGTATTATTTCTGCCCGGCGAATGAGCGTGAGGAATTCTCCATTAATCTGTTTCATCTTGTTTTACGAGGCCGTTACACCAAACAGTGTGTGAGATGGATCAGATGGGCTGTTCCTCCAAGTCCCCCCTCTGGGAGCCCCATGGCCGTTCCCACAGAACTGCTGGAGGCTTGTGTGCTCCACTGTCAAGACATGTGTGTACTACATACAGCAGCACACATGGATACTACAGCAGCATAGTGGGCACGGAGGCATAAACATATAGCTGAAGTGGGGAGGCAAAGATCTGACTCAATCTAAAGCCTGTTGTTACATAATGCTGATATAAAAAATACACCAACTTTGTGTTTGGCCACAGAACAAAGTGTAACCAGAAGATGGGGCTGCAGCAAAAGTCAGGGGATCATGGAATTATTACAATTCATCCTCTGGGGAACATGAATGTGGGTACTATTTCACAAAAAGACAGGAAAATACAAAAACATGAAAATATGAACTTCATGGTGGTGCTAGAAGTCAGAGGAGTGTCAAAGTGTACACACACACACACACACACACACACACACACACACACACACACACACACACACACACACACACACACACACACACAAACACACAGCAGCAACAGCGTACACACACATTCTTTGCATACTGTGTAAGTAGATAACAAACTAACTTGGCTATGGTGATGCTGGAAAAATAAGTGACATTCGATCCACAAACATGAGGCCCAGAATATGTGCAACTTTAATACTGTCGTCTTCTGCAGCCCCAAAAAAAACTCCACCCATCCCAGTCTAATGAAGCAAACTCTAAAGGACGCCACTGGGGATGAGGAGAGGCTGCAGCACATTTGCACGTTTCATTTCAGCTGGAAATCATATTAGCGTTTGTGGGCTGGCGAAGCCTGAAGTTGAAATGAACCGTGGAGACGATTTAGAGGAGAGAAGGTCTGAGAAAGGATGGGACGTGGATGGCGGCGGGGGTGTTGGGGATGGATGAAGGGAGCGCGCGGGTGAAACTACAGATGAGGATGTTTTCCGCGGGGAATGGGATTAAGGTGAAGAAGAGGAGGTGGTGGTTTATACTCTGAGGGGACAGATGAGCAGGAGGAGAGGAGGAGTGGAGGTGATGGCTCCACACTTGGCATTGGGGCAGGAAATAAATTGGTGTGTCGTACGCAGCGGAGGAGAGGTCAGCGGGAGTTCAGCAGTGACAAAGCTCCTGCCTGACGACAGAGACAGAGACACGAGGTGAAGCCTTGCACGCCGCGGTAAAATAAAACACGTTTAAAGCTGCACTTCATAATCATAACGCAATAAAGCTTCCTATCTACATGTCTGAGCTGTTGACAAAGATGAAGTCACACACGTGATAAAAATGTAATGCCGCTCTGCAGAAATATTAACACCACAGCAGACAGTAGGCATCCAAAGTCTTTTCTTTCTGACCTGTGTTTGTAGTTTCAATACTCACTTCTACGAATGTGTTACTCTCAGGCAAAATAACTTATTAAATAACAATATAACTTATTGCTAGAAAAAACTAAACTTCCAATAAACGACATGCATATGTAGATTAGTAGAGTCTTTTATGCTTTATTTGACCTTTTCATGCTATGAGCTACATCCTGACTAGAGTAAACTGATTGATTCACTGAACACACATTGCCAGAACTTAAAGTAAGTGGTTATTTATAAACAAACTATATTTTGGTCTATATCTTATGTATCTGTTTATTGTGACTCTCCAGTCTAACATCTGCTCAGATGTGGCAGCTGCTCATTCTGACTGGCAGGGATTTTTTTTTCTTAATGACCATGTGGAGATCAATCCATACGTTTCTCAAACAAATTAGGTCATTCATGCATCCACACAGCTCCTCTTTCACGGCAGAATCAGGCAGGTGGCGGTCTATTGTGGCGAGAGGAGAAAACTCCATATTGTGTTTCCAGGGCGTGTGTGAGTGGACAGGTGGCGGTGGGCGGGAATCTGTCCACCTGAGAGTTCAAAGCAGGATGTTCACCTGTAACCACCTGGCTTAGCAGCAGCTTTCAGAAGGGAGGATTACACAGAAACTATTGAACAATTTGGTGGAAAGACATGTGCCAAGAAAGAACGCTTAGATTTTAGGGCGGTTCCGGACAAAGGGGCAAGTCCAGGTTATTTATCTTTGACAAAAACAATTACGTTTTCACCAATTTCCCACTGAATGATTCATGGATATTGATAAGAGTGTGTTTAAGGGGAATGCTGGATTAAAAGGAAAATTCCGCTGTTGTCAAACTGTGTGTGCGTGCACAGTCAATTCACATAAAGATTATTCTGAAAAACAACACAACTAAATAAACAGAATACAACAAGAAGTTAGGATGTGAGACATGAAATAACCGATTTGATATTGTCTCTATCAAAATAGTTATTGAAACATTTCCATTGTCCTTTGAACAACAATTCTCAAATATACTTTATTTATCAACAATTTAAAGTGGCCTATCTGACTTATTTTGAATTTACCTGACTGCAACTGTGAAGGGCGACGCTCACCTTTCAATATGGTTACACAAAAAAAACAGCTCTGATTTAAAATAAAGTATATCAGGATGTAGAACATAGGGCTAAAACAATAGCCATATAATTGATATCAATAGCAAAACACAAAAGTTCAATGTTTATCGATATATGGCTTATGCATTGTGCAAACACATAATTGATCTATTCCTCTTATTTGTAAAAAAGTGTTAAAAACAAACTTCACTCAGGAGCAAAAATAAAAAAGCCACATAAAAAGGCACAAACAACATGGATAAGAATAAATAATCAAATTGAATCATAATTATAATATTTAAAAAAGTAATTGTTAGAAATATTTCCCCCCCCCAGGAGCCCCTCTGCCCATCGCACCCCGCTCGTAAACCTTGTCACTGTTGCGGATGAGCAGCGGTGGCGCCCCTGCTGGAGAGCTGTCAGAGAGCCCGCCCCGCAGAGCAGCGGACCGGTCTGTGGCGGTGAGAGGAGCGAGCACACTCCGCCTGAGCAGCGGCAGCAGCGGATGTACCGGAGCTGCTGCTGAGACCCGGAGGAGCTGCTTGTTTGGGGGGAAACATTGAAAGGATCGAAACTGCAGCAAAGAAGGAAAAGAGGAGTTGATTTCTTACAAAGCCAGAAGCTGCTGTTTTATTCAAGGGAAAAGTTCCGCTGACAGAAGACGACGGGATCATTTGGGGGGGGGTTTGCAGTGCGGGCTGCTGGTGGAGAACATCTTGTTTTAAGGTGAGTGCAACAGGGATCCAGGCTGTGTTGTGTTTTTGTGCTGTGTTTTTTTTTAATCTTGTTTCTGTAAGTGTCAGGGAGAATGAGAGGAACTTATTTCATGGTGTTGGCTTTGTTTTTGTGCTGTTTTTTCTAACAAGGGGTTAAATAAAGTTATTGGCTCTGACTCAAAGACATTTTATCCTGTTTTTGTACAAATATTTTTGTTTTTGTTTGTTTGTTTGTTTTGAGACATAAACATAAATCGTGTTGGGTTTGTGGAGCCTGAAGACAAAATCTGCCTTCTCCTGATGGGACTGATTCTGCTGCATGGATTAGTCTCCATGATTAATTGGTTACTGATAGTTTGACTCATCTGAGTGATTAAAGTACTTGAGTTTAATCTGTGCTTGATCCAGATGAATGGAGTTTCCCAAGAGTTTAGTTTCCTCAGTTTTATTTCAGCTGTTTCTTTCCTCAGAGAGAGAGAGAGAGAGAGAGAGAGAGAGAGAAACTAGAGAAGAAGTATTGCTCTGTTGTCTCCATCCAGCTGTTTGAGTGAATGGGTTTTTCAGCTGCACGTACACATCTGCTCTTGTACCATTTGATCTTTTTCGTTTGAGTTCTGCAGTTCGTTTGATAAAGACTTATAGAAGCCTATAGCAGGGGATGAAGGGAGTGTGATGAAAAGTAGGGGTCACAAGGAGAGAGGGAGAGAGAGAGAGACCTGAGCACCACTTGTTTTATGCTCTCAAGGCCTACTTTAATATATGGATTAGTTCTGACTTGAACTGGAAGCGCCCAGAGGTCTGATTGGACCATAAATAATTCCCACAGGAGCAGATATAAACGCTGAAGGAGCAGCAGCACGCCTGAGACGCCACTCCATCTCCTTCTCGTCTGTGTTGAACTCCCCCCTGCTGCACTTTTATTGATAGGGCTTGGACGTCATGTCGCAAGCTAAGAGACTTTGGCTGGATGCAAACATTAACACAAATGTGCAAACGTAAATCGTTAGACTTTCCCTCCTCCCCCTGCTCAGGTCAGTGCCACCCACCTCTAAACTTGATGCTCGCGTCGCGTCGCGCCACATCACTCGGAGACCCTCCATCATCTCCTGTCCTGTCACCACAGCACAGGCAAGGAGGGTGGAGGAGGGAGGATAGGTGGTAGGACACATCCTGAAGGAAGGAGGGAGAGAGAGAAGTGGGAGTGGGGGATTTCATGGTGGGAGCCTGGGAGATGATAACCATGCTGTCAGGTGATCAGGATTGGAGCAGTTAAAGAGGAGAAAGGAGGTGTTTTTGTCACATGGCTCCAATTGAAGCCCTGGGGGGGTGCTTGAGGCAGCCGGGAACATGACCAAAGTCACGGTCAAAGTTCTTTCGATAGCATGTAATCCCAAAACAGTTTTTCCTTCCCCTCCACTAAAGCGACCTCCCATCCTCTCCGTCCACGTCTGCGTTGAGTCAACAAATATGTGTGAGTCAAAACTAGAACACAGCCAGAGGTGCAATCTCAGCCAAGGCACATATGTCACCACTCTGCTCTGAAGATGCTGAAAAATCACAGCGACGCCCACTGTTCAAAACGCAGCAGCTTAATTTGCTCATTGATGTCAGCTGAAAATATCACACACATGTGCACACAGGGGCACATCTGTGCACTCGGGAGAACTCTTACATAAGTGAAGGAAAATCCCACGAGGGGGAGAAGAGAGAGAGAGAGAGAGAGCAATCTTATCCCTACCTGTGATGCTCAATTAGCAAAATGCCTCTGCAGCCATCTGGAATTTGAAGTCATGACGGGCCTCCATTTCATTTTTGCTGCAGTGACACCGATGGCGTAGATTGATTGGATCGGATTAAAAGCGTACAAGCAGCATGTCGGCATATTTAATTCATCGCCATCCATCATGGTGTAACATAGACCCCCAAAAGCCTTACACAACACAAACACCAGCTCGCACTGCTCTGATTAAACGCCACTACGTCTGAGAGGAGCCAGGAAGTGTCGTAACGCAAAGATCGCACGTGAACGGTCTTGTGCACGGAAGCTCTGTGGGACCCTCGAATTCCTCCGAGGGAACCGCGCGGACAAAGCAGCTCAACAGATATGTTTTCTTAGTTTTGTCTTTCGTCTCCCTCTGCAGCCCATTTCACATCTGTAGTGTATGTGTGTACGTGTGTACGTGTGTGTGTGTGTGTGTGTGTGTGTGTGTGTGTGTGTGTGTGTGTGTGTGTGTGTGTGTGTGTGTGTGTGTGTGTGTGTGTGTGTGTGTGTGTGTGTGTGTGTGTGTTGTTCGTGGGAGTATTGTTGGTTCCTGGATCCAACTTTTCTCTTGATTTCCCCTCAGCTGTGGATGTGTCGGAAAACAGCGGGAGTGTCATCGAGATTTCTGTCATAGTTTCAGAGTTTCTCGCTGTCGGCCCATTAAAACAGGACAAGAGCAGGAGCACAGCAGGGGGGAGACAAGCTGCCAGTCAGACTCACACACACACACACACACACACACACACACACACACACACACACACACACACACGCTCACTGACAAACAAAGACTACCCCTGTATGTGAAACTGTAATTAGTAGCAGCCATGGGTTTTACAGTGGCCCATTCTGGACTCAAAGTGCAGCAACAACATCACTATCGCCTCTGACTGAGTCATTGACTGAGACATTATACAATGAATGAATTATGTTTAACTGCTAAAGTTGAATTTCATACAGTATAGTATAGAGAAAAAATGGTGTGAAATTTGTGTATTGTGATTATAGTGATAACAAATATCACGGTTATGAGTAATTTCACCAATATTTAACTATCAATCCAAATAATAGTGTAGCACCAACACTATATCAAATGTGCAAGTGTGGAGGAAGGCTTTAATTTACTAATGAAGCTTTTTCTTTTACAATAAAAACTTTCCATAATCCAAGTTTCAATGAAACTCTAAAGAAGTAAATCAAATTTGCATCAGGACAAAATATCAGTTTTATAAATGTATATAATTTGGCTACAGAGCATGCTAGCAGATGCTAGCTACAGCCAGAGCAGTTGCAGCTCATACTGTTACATCATTGTTTCCCATTAATTATCTAGACTGTGGCTGCCTGCCATATTCTAATTTGTCCTGCCACAGTTTCATAATGAACCAAAAACATATAATCATCATAATAACATAAGAACTTTATTGCTGCTTTGTATGGCTGTGTGTAGCGCTACTTGCTGCGTGATTTGCCGCACACCCTCGCTATTGTCCATAAAGTTGTTATCGTACACGCAGACAGTCAGACCTCAGTTGCAGCTGCAAATTGTGCACGTAACCAGCAAGTGGCCTGCGATGCGCTTCTCTCTCTCTCACGTGAGAACCTTTGCTACCTGGCTGTCAGTGAGTGCCATAATCACCTATCACTGGTAATCAATATTTTAAAGCTGTAACTTGTCTGTTGATCATGATCTGTCATTATCAGTACAGTTCCGATTGAGCACAGAATAAACCGTAAAACTCCCAAAGCTGAGAGTCGTCTAAAATGAGTTCTCAACTTTCTGTTAATTTACTGTCTGTGGTTCATTTGGATGCATTTTAATGGACTCGCATTCCAGAGATGTTGCTGTGGCTTGAAACAAAGTCCTGCAGGAAACCACTTGCAGCGGCCACAGATGACATATTAGACTTTAGCTTTTATAGTTTCTCAATAGAAAACAGCACACTGTTAAAGAAGAGACAAACGTCTGCCATAAACATATTCCTCCAAAGCAGATTTGCACAGTTTAAGCAGTTTGATTATTTTAGTTTTGTGTGAGCCTGTCAGTGCAGGCTCCATGTTTACATCAGACTTACCTTGAATCAAAGTGGAAAACACCAATCTTCCCTCGTTCACAGTGACCTGCAGGCGTCCACATGTTTGTCCTGCTATTGTAGCTTGAGTGAAGTTTACTGGACTTGAATGGAACTAGATATTAGACGATTAATACTGATCCAGACGTCACACAGAGCCATTGATCTCACGGCTTTGGAACTTCATACCAGAAGAAATGTATTATTGAACCACATGATTGTTTTGATTTAGATTTTCAGCGTTGAATTTCTTTACTCAGTTTGAGTCACAGCTTGAAACAAATCGCTCACAAATGTGATGTTGTCTTTTAGCATTGTGGGTTCTCATCATGTGGTGTCTCACTTTCCTTCATAGTTCATTTAAGAAGGCTTAATGTTTTTTTCTGTAACCGAGAACAGGACATTTAACTGCTGCAAATATATATCGCTGCATGTTCTCATTAAATATTATGGAGGTTTTTCACAAATTAGATTTTCTGAACACTGATTTATTAGTGAGTCTGGTCTCAATAAAAGTACTAAATTCTCAGACATTTGATTCCCAGTCTTTTCAGACATTAGGACAGTCTAATCACGAAATGAAAAACGTCTCATTATGTGAGTGATTTCAGTAGGAGCCACCAGGTCTGTTCAGTGTAATCAAAGTGAAAAATACTGTATAGTCATTTCTGCCATGAATGGAAAAAAGAAAGAAAATTGAATTACTTGCTGAGAAAACTTAAAATGATA
The DNA here is from genome assembly GCF_022539355.2 of Hippoglossus stenolepis. Lineage (NCBI taxonomy): Eukaryota > Metazoa > Chordata > Actinopteri > Pleuronectiformes > Pleuronectidae > Hippoglossus > Hippoglossus stenolepis. The sequence goes on along the minus strand of NC_061494.1, from coordinate 14,193,320 downwards.
TTATGAAGCTTTCCTGGCTGCGCTTTAAAACAAAAAGACATTTCTGTCTCGATGAGTGTTTAAGCTCTGTGTCAGAAACAATCTCCATCCATACTAACACATAAAAAATGCGTATATCAAATGACTATTCATGTGCATGTACGTAAACAGAAGACAAGTAATTTATTTTCTTGGACCGATGATGCGGTGTAAATGTCACTGAAACTATTATGTACTTAGAAACACCTTTAATTTATTATCCATGTTCCATTCAACGCTGGTAGTCTAGTTGTCACTGATGAGACCCAATCAGGAAGGGAACGTGAGTGTATACATCTTCTTTTCCAAACGTGTCAATTTCTGCTCGTCCATACTGAGTTTTCAACCTAAAACGGGACCAGCAGCATTTCCAAAAAGTAAAAAGGGTCTAGAAAACTCCAGAGTGGATGAAGCTTAAGTATTACACTTCTATAAAGTAAGGACCCTTCATAGTGATAGTGGAACTGTTTTTTAGACTAAAATCGAGGCAGTTGAGGCTTTTGATCTTTAGTGTGGGTTGAACACTTTATTCTTCAGATCCAATAATGTACCTCAACGACATTTTACTTTAGGCCATCTCTCCCTGTTAAACTAAAGCATTATCTGAGTTATGCTTTTGGGTTTCAGGAAGCTCCCATCAGAGCCACAGAAGCCTGAAGACTAGGTTCTCTGGCTGAGTTTCATCCCTTATGATGGTCAAACTGACCTTTTGTGAGAAAAATCAATAGACTGCCCTTTTGAGTTTGAGAACATGGCTGAATCAAGCTTTGTTATGTTTTACCAAACAATTCAGGCGGAATGTGGAGCTATAGGTGCTCACCAAGACATCTGCCCGGCACAGCTACTCATCAGCCCCAAGGTGTGGCTGTACAAACTCGGGTTGGACCACGTCTGCTCTTAGTTTGTCATCGTCAGGCCGTCCTCAGTCTCAGTCTGTCATTACCCCTCTTTGACTTTTACAGCCTTGAAAACGACCTCATGAACTTGTACACTCTCATCCGTCTATTATGCTCCGTACGAAGGACATTTTTGCAGAGTGAAGAGGAGACTGAAAATGTCTAAGTGCATGAGTAGATTGCAGGTCAATCAAATTGCTTTTTCATATCTGATAGCTGAGATTGCAGGCGGAGATGGGCTCTAAAAGCCCTGACAGTCGGTAAGAAGACACAGAATCAATGCAGAGTGGAGTAAGTCTGTGTATATTGGACATTAGTGGGCAGGGCTTGGCACAGATCACATTAGCACCAGGAGCGGTAAAGTCTGCCAACTGCTCCAAACATCCATTATTAGGCCAATCAAACTGTTCAACACGCAAGTATTTGTTCACCAAGTCACTGTTGAGAAACTTCTATCAATCGCTGAAATTGCAATTTGAGTTTCCAGACAAAGATTTGTAGGGAATTGCCTTTCACATATGAAGATCACAGCAGGAGATTGTCTGGGTCAGACACCGTTCACAGCCACAGGAACATTTCTGGGACATTCAGGCGACGGGTGGCGCCCGGGTAGAGCACGAAGAAGGCAGGACATTAGTGTCTCAATGCCGCTGCGGAAATAGCGTGTTTTTGTTTACATCGACACTGGTGTTGGCCCTTCTTCCCAAAAGCTCTACGATATTATTGTCTTTCCCAGTTGACATTTTATTCAGCGTCATCCACGTGTATTTCTGCTCTTTTTCTTCATGAGATATTTGTATTCCAACAGTCTTGCAACCCTGGCGAGTTTAAAACATCATCAACATGCCCACTTGCTTGTTGTTAATTTTCTGGAAATTTTCTCTCATACAGCACCTCGGGGAAATGTTTGAAACCAGCTATCATGTCATAATGCAACCAAAATCACAATTACTATGTAAATGTGTATCCACCTTGGCACTGTACACGGAGCAGCTGTCCTGTGAGCACAGATTTCACCCGCCCGATCACACCACTCTCTTTCTCTCTTTCCGTTTCTGTGGAGAAGGTAAAGTGGCCTCTTATGTCACAAAGCGTCACTTCACTCTTCGGGGGGTTGATGTATGAGGGCAGGAATGGACAGTGCTGAAACAGCAGACCACACACGCGCACACAACTGCACACAAACACAAGATTGATGGATGACACGAGTATTAGTTCCAGGATTGAGGCTCATTGCCTGGTAGCAGATGAATGGCTTTGGGAGGTGGGGAGCCGACTGGACGGAGACGACCCGCGGCTGCAACAATTAGATGTTTTTTTATTGGCAGCAATCTTTTCTCACTAAGAAATCCCGTTCTGGTTTCTCTGCGTCGTCTTGTCAGGAGACGTTTTTTCTTCCTTGAGCTTGAAATCAGTTTAGAAATCCTCTGTGAGGGTAGAGCACCAAACGTGAATAATAAAGCTCATCACAAGGGTGAAAACCATTGATTAAGCTGTTTGTTCATTTGCGTCTATTGAAAACCTGATTTGTGCCAGCAAGGGAAGCAAAACTTGAATTATTGATCTGGTGTAAAGGCTAATAGGCTCCTGCTGGGTTGGTTTAGCTGTAACGTCGTGTGGATCTCGGAAAGATTCTATCTGTACAAACACTACGCATTTTGTTTTACTCTGCCCCGTCTGAAACAACTGACTCAGCAGAATTGGATCAGTGAGTTTTTCAGCATGTCACAGTGGGACACCACTGAGCTAATAACATAAGCAAAGATCTGTTGACACCCAGTTGTTTGGACATGTGTCTGATTTATAGATTAGATCTCCTCCACCCTCTTGGCGAGCTTCTTCCCGTGTGTGTTTGTATTTTGCTCAGCAAAGAGAAGCCAGCTCGGAGGATGTGTCTGCCAGATGACCCTTCAGTCGAATGCGTACCACATAGCGACCCTCCCACTTCCCCTGTCAGCTGACTCGCTTGGGTTAACTGTGGTCGGCTTCTCTCATGGAAGCAGAGGGAGGGGGGGGGACCACAGGTTTTAACCATGAGAAAGTGTTTACATCACAACCCCGTCATATCCCTCAAACTGTAACTCTCAGCAATTAAACTATGGAATCAATCCCTCCTTTTTAATTGGCGACAGATGTCTTCGACCTTATTGTCCGTGCCTCCATCCCTCTCTTTCTCATGCACACATACTGGGCCCCAATGTTCCCAGAATTCTTCTGGGAACCTCTGGGATGCTGTCCCAGCTGTGGTAACATAACTCCCACCGCCCTCTCGTCCGAGCCAGCCCTCATCCCTCTGCGGTCCCGTCACAGTGGGCTGGAAGCGGCCCTGCGCTTATGAAACATTTGGCAGATTTTTGACATAGTTGCAGTTAACAAACTGATGCTGTCACTGGTTTGCGGCTCAATTTCCGTCGGACCTGGGCCCTGGCTGACGGGGCTGAATCCTGAAGGTGGTGTCCGCCCGTGTGTCCTTCTGTCTTTGTCTGCTCGGCATTATCCTGCAGAGAATTGGCTTTGGAGGATCATATCCATCTGCTGAGTGAGATTTGTTGGAAACAAGAGACAGGGTATGGATAAAAAGAAGGACAGCGTTTGTCTTGTGGCTGATCAGCAGAAAAGTGAAATCAAGTCCCCTGCATGACATTTACAGTTTCTGTCTGTCAGTGCCCGGCTGAGTTTTAAATATACAATATCAAACAATGAGGCCAGTGTGATTCTCTCACATACACGCGTCCTCAAGCCTCCCTCGGCTTCCCTCTGCGGTTTGACATTCAAAAGATGTATTGTCCAAGTAAGTCTTTGATATTCAGATTATTATTAGCAGGCTGGATCAGCATGAAGCTCAGTGTGTTTGGGGTCTTGGGGGTGTTTTTCTCCCCCTGAGGGCCGACAGAACTAGGTCAAAGTTTAGTGGAGCGTCCTGTCTGGGCAGGAGGATTGAAGAGGTGCAGTGGAGGGGGGGGGTAAGGTTGTTGTTGGTACCAGGGACCTCCTGCCCACGTCATGAGTGCTGCCCTTTAGTTTAGTGAAGTTGAAACAGGAACATTTAACCCATGTCAGAGACTCAAGGAGGGTTTAAAGTTCTTCTTTAAATATTAATAAACTAGAGTGGCACTAAGTAGAGCACATACCTGTATCTCTGCCAAGGCCCAACAGTCCCCTTAAATTCAATCAAGCTGCAAAATTGAATGGGTTCTTATCTGACCCATACCACATCCTCCGAATCACGTTTCATGGTAATCCACACAGTAGTTTTTGCTCAATCTTGCTGACAAACAACCTTGACCTTGATGACAATGATAAATTCCTTTGGCGAAGGTAAAAATGTAATTAAGTACTGCTGTTCATCCGTAATAATGTTTAAGAACCTTGGATGTCATCTGGACTAATAATCATCATCTTTTAATCAAAGAAGATTAATTGTGAAAAAGAAACCCAGTAGAAAAGTAGCTGCTCAGTAGCACTAAACACAAAGTACAATTTCATACTAAAACTTTAATACGTGATCGGCTGCTTGGGGTCATGAGCTCACTCCGCCGCCCTTGTTGACCCCCTTGAACAAAGCATAACTCTGCAGATCAGGATGATTGGGAGTCTTGTGAGCCGGGATTGAGATGAGGAGAGGTCAGACTGTCTGTCTAGAGTTGAGGGGAGAGAGGCCACAGGGGTGAAGGTCAAATGGTGGGGGTGGGGGTTACTGTTTCATGAGTAATAATCCAAAGCATTGTACGAATGTCTGGCATACGATTGCAGAAAGGATCTGGGAATGTTTATGTGTGGTTTTATCGTGTCCCAATTCCTTTCTGTTCTCCTCCTCGCTGTCCTGATTGGCTTGTGTTATGTAAGAGAGCTTTGAAAGATCAGATGTTATCACCGATATCTGGGGGAAATAAAGCGGGAGGACGGGACGCAGATTTTTGCAGGAACGTCTTCATGATTGAACCATGAATTATATAATAACTCATCTGCTGTGTGTCAAACTTCCGCTCATTGTCAGGCTGTCTTTGATTGGCTGGTGTGTTGCGGAGGTTGAAATGTAGCTCTGCTCTTCCCAAAAAGATCAAGTAGATACAATCAAGGTGGCGGGTGAGCGGTTTGGAGGGGTGGCAGCGGCAGCGGATGCAGAGATGAACGGATGAAATGAGGCCAGTGTCATCCCGTCTCATTTACTATGCAGGGTTGGGAGGGGATTAGCCCCACTTACATAACTTTGTCTCCCCCCCATCCCCCTTAACTAGCCCATCTCCCTCTTCTCTCAATCCCCCACACTCTTCTTTACTCTTCTGAGACCACAACATTAGCCTTGTCTTTTTTTGTGCTTCTCTGTCAAAAATAGAAGGGGGCAGGAAATAGCAAAAAGCTGTTGAGAAAGAGGGCGAATTGTAAATAAAAGGGCTGCAGACGACAAAAAGGAAAAGAGGAAACAGGAGAAAAAAGGGGGATGGGGGGAACATTGGAGGTGGATGAGATGGTCTATTTATAGTTTATCCTATCCCTGCTGTTGGGTTAGACCGCCTGGCCCAGCACAGCACAGCTCAGCATCCATGTCAGTCCTCATGCCGCTGTCCATTAGCTTTATATACACACACGTGTGTATATCTGGAGGACAAACATACAGACTGTCACGGAAATGTCGGTGCACTGACCTTTGCCTCTGAAGTACTGAGAAAATTAACAATCTGACGTAGTGTGTGTGTGTGTGTGTGTGTGTGTGTGTGTGTGTGTGTGTGTGTGTGTGTGTGTGTGTGTGTGTGTGTGTGTGTGTGTGTGTGTGTGTGTGTGTGTGTGTGTGTGTAGAATTAAGAGTCAGTCAGCGTGTGACATGACTATGCTGTGAAACAGTGGTATTGCGTGCCACTCAGCTCAAACAGCTGAAACAAGCAAAACACTTCAGAGCAGTGGGTTCAATATGAAACACAAACACAGACACACACACACACACACAGTCGTTTCTCCATGACTTCAGAGGACAATAAATTGACGTTGATGTTGATTTCCTGGGGACTCACTCTATAGCTCCATAGTTACTTAAGCTTATACCTTAACCCTTCACAATTCACATCTTAACCAGGACCCTAATGTTTTGCCTCACTGGGACCAGCCTTATCTCCCTGATTCTACTTCTTAATCTTGGGAATAAATTAACTGTTCATCCTCTCCCATGCCCATCTAGTTCACATTTGCATATCTACATCTTTTTTGTTGTTGTTCTTTCACACACACACGCTGAGCGACACGTGCAGGTGAACACATGTGTTCCAGTGGAGAGGAAAACGTGTTCCCATTACAGCATCTAACTGTGGGCTTCCCTTCTGCTGACTTTGACCTGACTTTGATGACATCACTGCACTTGTTTATTGTACCTGCTGCAGGCAAATACACACATACACACACATAAACACACACGTAAACACACACGTAAACACACAATAAAACACAGGATGATATAATCTATTTGTGTCACAGGCAGAAGAAATTGTTCTTGTTTAAACCAAACACAGGAGACGTTCAGTGTTTCTGTAAATAACGTCCAGTTAGCAGGACGACGCAAAAACTACTCGACAGATTATTTTGAAACTTGGTCGAAGGATGAGATGAGATATTTTAATGTTTTGAAGTTTTTGTGTTTTGCAATTTCTTAGAGAGCAATTCATGGATCTTGATGAAGAAAAATCTGGCATATTTAGGAGACTTGTGTGTGTGCAAGTTGATGCAGATCCAAATAAATATCTGGATCTAGTGAATTTATAAGTGGTTTCATAAGAGGACTGTGATATGCTTATTTATTGTAAGAGTATTCAGGCTCATTGTTAGTCACAGATTTTGTTCTCCTACACATAAAAGCTAATTTTCTTACATTGTCAATAACACTAATTTAATCTCAGCCCACTATAGGAAATGTTGCATGGGAAAGTTATGGGGTGTGTGACCTGAAGGTTGTGAGGACTGTGGCCAGCTGCTGTATAAGTTGACTGATGATTCATGGAACAGTCTCAGAGTTGCACAGGACCTCGTTTGTTTCTGCTGTTGCTGCCCCCGGCTCACTCTGCTCCAATAACACACTTTATTTGGCTGTGGCAGAGGACACACATTCATGAATTCACATAAATGCAAAGTACTCACAACATGCACATGTGCAGGCATCTACGAGACGGACCGTTTCTACTCACTCTCACGTTTTCACTGCCTTCATGTACTGCTGCATGTTTTAGAAGCAGACCTGGGAATTATCTCAAGGCTTCAGACAAATATTAACATTTGTTTTTTATTTCTTCTTCTATCTGGTTAACTTTCCTTCGCTCTGTAGTAACTGACTGATCGCAGTCTTGTGCAGTTTTTTCCTAAGCCGTGGAAGAGTGTCGCTCGTGTGTTGCAGAGCTGGCAAGTAACTGAGTTGAACAGTTGTGGTCTTGTGTTACTGGGTTAATCCACTAGGGGGCACATCACAGAACTCAAACCATACAGAATTTATCTCTACGCCATTTTTACTGCTGACCCTGTCTTTTAATGCCTCTTCCCTTCATTTGCGAAATGCATCTTGTAGTATTAAATTCTGAGGACAACCTTGCACCAAATGGACACAGGGCACATGAGGCAGCCATGGTGTGTGTGAGTGGTTATATCTGTGGCCTGTAGAGGTCAAATTAAGGACTATAACACAAAATTCACTCATGATCCCATAACCACACGGATTAAACTACATTACTGTATATAAAACGACTAACCAGCATTAAAATGCTACGTAAACATGAATACATTATAATTAAATGTGCAGGACTTTTACTTGTATTTGCATATTTTTCAATCAATCAATTTTTATTTGTATAGCCCATATTCACAAATCAAAATAACAGTTTGTAACTTAATGTAAAAGTGTGTCAATGTTTAAAATATTCATGCATAAGAAAATGTCTATATTTTTACATTGCTGTATTGATATATTTATCAATAATTTAACAAAACAAACAACCTTATGCGCCCTCAGATCGGTTTCCTTGTGTTCTTCTTGTGACATCACCAACCGTTCTGTGGTTGTAATAGATGGTGAAATATGACGGAGGTTTAAATCTTCCAGGTTTCGGCAGCTGGCTTGAAGCGTGACAGCAGTGGCTCTCCTGCTGTTTGTCTCATTTCAACTTTCTATTTCACTGCACAGTTCAGCAAGTGCAGCCAAATACTGACAGGTGCTCGACTGTGTTTCTGTGAAATATGTTCAGACATATTGCCTGGCAGACCCCCTCGCTCTCCCCCCCGCCCTCCTCTGTGGAAACTTCACCATGCGTTCCCGCTCCTCTGGGCTGAGACAGAGGGAATCTGAGGGCGTTCGAAATAATGGAAGTAAAGTTAAAGACGGGGAGACAGGGAACCGCATGAGAGGAGACAAAGTGTGTGAATGAAAGAAGATGATTCACATCCTCCGCACAGATAAATTGTTACAGAGCTGGAGAAGGACAAAATCACAAGATTTAGCTTTTTGGCTCCAACTGAAGGTTCAAGTGCTGAAGAGCCAAATGAAAACTTTCCTACAGTGTTTCCCATGTCTCCATTTCTTCCCCGCGCTCCTTGTATTTCCTCTGTGTGGTCACTCTTTGCTCCTCCTGCCTGACGTGTGTCTCTGTTTTCCCACAGACGAACCTCATTAGTCATCAGCTGTCTGCAAACACACAAGCTCCTCCTTTGATTCCAGTGAGATTTCCAAAGCGTTTGGTTGATCGGTGTGTGTGTGTGTGTGTGTGTGTGTGTGTGTGTGTGTGTGTGTGTGTGTGTCTGTGTGTCTGTCTGTCTGTCTGTCTTTGCATTTAAGGGTTATTGCTTTGAATAATATATACTTTTATAATTTCTAAAATACGACACACTGTTTAGGATTAAGCCAGAGGCTTTCATCGTTTTTGGGTTGTGACCCCTTTCAAAATAAGTGTCAGTATCTTTAAATAAATGTTTCAGGTCAAATTAGCTGGTATTTCAAAACAAGATACAAAGATTTGGCCAAACTAAGCTGGACATTTCTTCTTCTTCTTTATAACCCTTATCAATCATTACAAGACCACCCAGATTTATCTTGTGAACCCATGGGGGCCTGACCCCTAGGTTGGAATCCACTGCCCTCTAGTGATGAGTACTGGATCTGCACTGAGCCAGACCTGAGCTGAGCTGAAGCAAAGTGCAAACTAACAGAACTGGAGTGTAATGCTTTAGGCAGATAGAGGTATCAGAGCAGCACAGGAACTTGCACCACTCATGGTTCTTGTCTTCCTATTAGACGAGTGGCCCTCATTAAACAAGGCCATTTGTCTTGGGTTGTAAGTCCAGAGGTCAGTGATTAAACCTTGTTCTCTGTATCGTAGCCAACTCTCTCCCTCTCTCCCTCACGTGAAGGATGAGAGGAAGAGTTGGGTTTCGCCGCTGCTCCGCTCCGCTCCTCCTTTCATGGCTCTGATGTTGTCTGCCACCAAATCCCTGCTGAATAGAAGTCAGAAATTGAGGCAGCAAATCATGTTTTATGTATGTGTGCTTACACAATGAAAGCAGCCTGGAAAATGGGCCAAGCATCACACAGGGCATATTATGGCAACAAAACAGCTTTTCACTATCTCACAAAAAAAAAAAAAAAAGAGCGACTGCAGAAGCCACCAAAGTGCTGGGCACAGAGTACAATGTGAGGGTTTTGGTTAATGACAGAGAAAATGGAAAGAGGTATAGAAGTGGTATCACCTGACTGAGTCTATTCCTGGCAAATGTTTTAATATTTAGTTTGATTTTGTTCTCTTTTAGAAACTGTGCTGTTGACATCGAAATTTGTCAATCAGGATTTTTTTTTATTTGTACAGAGCTAAACATCACTTAATATCTCTGCTTCTATCCGGCTGAGGCTGCAACGAGTTCATATTTTCATTATCAACACTCTGGTGATTCTTTTATTGATTATTAATGGTTTGGTTCATGAAATGTCCAAAAGGCGCTTTACAGTACGAGTCGCGTTCACCCATTCACACACATTCGTACAGCACTTCTATATGCACATACAGTACGTTTGCACAAGGACACTTAGGAATGCAGACTGGAGTAGGCAGGGATCGAACCACCGACCTTCTGGTTATTGGACAACCCTCTCTACCTCCACCACAGCCGCCTATCACCTCCAGTCACCATACAGTCTATATTAAGTTTTCCCTATCATGTGTTTCAGGACTTAGCTGAACTTTTCTCTTGTTTCATTCTGTAGGAGTGACCTTGGCACTTTTGTGTGATGGCAGCTTCTTTCTCCGTCACCCTCCTCTACCTCTCCTTCATCAGTACAACATCGCTCTGCTTGAAGAAACTCAATAGAGAGCCGGTGTAACCCGTTAACAGTAACATTAGAAGCACAGCGATTAACAAAGTGAACCCAAGGCAACCAGGATGCACAAACCTCACAACACCCTCAGTTAATACTGCAGCACCCTGTGTGAACACGACCCTGAGTCAGAGTGTCATTGAATTTGCATAAAGTGTCGACCTTGCACCGAGGACATATGCTGCTATAGTGATATAATCTATCTACCACTGATCTAAAGATTTTATAATCTGCATCCGTGGGTTCACATCAGCTGATCATACAGGCTGAGATGTCATCTGCTGATTAGAGGTTTGAGTGAGTGTGCGTGCGTGTGTGGGTGAAAATGAAATCTATGAAATAAATGCATTACCGGGAGAAAGAATCAGTTTAAGGGAGGAGGGCTGGGGCATCTAAATAGACTTAACCCCCCCACCACCCTGTTATCTAACCAATTTCACCCTCTGCCCGACCCCTGTGTCCCCGAGGGAGGACCTTCACCATCTGTCCTCCTGGTGGCTCCTCGTCAGGACACACTCTGATGCGTTTACCCCCTCTCGCCCCCTCTCACCCCCTCTCACCCCCTCCACAGCTTCAGATGATCGCACAGTGTCTCACTGGTGTTCACGGTAACAGCTACGAGGCACATGGCCATCAAATCATGCCTCCAACACAATAATCATCTAATGGCAGAAATCCCGGATCCTGATTGCCACTTTAATCAGCCGCGGCCTATAAAGCCTAACTGACATTTTACGGAAATCCATTCATAAGTTTATGAGATTTTCTGACACACACCAGCGCATGATTTCATTTCCTGTCTGTTCTATATTGATGCCATGTCAGCGTCATAAAGCCATCAGGCACAGCTGTAAGGAAATCCTAATGTTTATCAATAATTTTTTTATCTGGTGATTTGTCTGAGCAAAATTGATTATATTGATTTGGTTTTAAAATGTTATGGTTTCCAAATAGGTGCCAGGAATATGGTTGAGCTTCTGTTGTGGTCTGCGTTTGTTTGTCTGAAAGTTAGCAGAATTATGAAATACCAGATGCGTTACCACAAAACTTGGTTGAAGGATACAGTTTGGGTCGAGGAAGAAGCCATTACTTTTCGGCATGGATCTGGATACAATTAGCATCAGAGATCAGTTGTTTTTTGACATTTCTGCAGATTTCCCAGGGAATCATTTATGGATCTAGATGAAAAAAGTGAGGCATGTTTAGCGTGTATATTTATTTATTTTATTCAGATTCTGCTCCACCTTAATCATCTGTGTTAATGTCATTAAAATTAGACAAATACTCCCCTCTGCTCATGTGAGAGCCATATGATGTTTTCATCCATTGTTGATCAAAGTTTGACCCAAATAGCTGATTTTGTGCGCAGCCAAAACAAATCATCAAACTGCGGCTGACGCGATTTGTCCTGACAGTACTTTGTGTAAGAAGGAAAAATCTTGTCAGCGTGCCTGTCCAGATTTCGACAGTCTGCCTGTTTGTGACAAAAGCTGCGAAAGAGCTCAGTCAGCAGCTGTTGGTGGGTTCCTGAAAGCAGCTCCGAGGCTCGGCTTGGCAGTCGGGCGGTGTGTGGCAGGACTGACCCCTGCGTCGGGACACAGGGACAGAAATCAATAGTCTCGTATCATATCACTTATCAGACCGTATCAAGCTGAGTGATTACCTCACTGGATGCTTGCGTCGAGAGAGGAGGGATGTTTGGGAGGAAGCAAAGAGGGAATGCTGATGCTCATGAAATCCAACTTTTGGACCAGATACATCGGCGCTGTGGTCATCATGTAAAGTTTATCATAAATCAGAATAATGTAGGAAAGAAAATAGATATGTGGATATGATGAGCTACACAGGAATTCATTGCTTCTTTTACTCTGCTGGAAGTCAGATAAATTCAGTTCTGTTGAGCTCTTACAAGGAAAACACAATTTAGCTAAAATCAATACAAACTCTGTCATGTTACTTCTTTTTCATTTATAAATCACTGTAGAGGCCAAAAACACGACTAAGAAGAGATTATTTGTCAATACTGGGTTCACAGCTTGTTTACACTGCTCCAAAGCAGCCAGAGCAATAAGCTATTGCAGGTTTAATATCACGTAAATGCTGAAAGATTTAGTGGGATTTTGAGTTAAGAGGTTAACAACAATGCTTTGGGTTTTATCTTTGACCAGAGCTCAGGAGAAGAAGCCCAGAGAGGAGCGAGGTCCTGGGATGAGAGCTCTCTGCCTCCTCCCTGTCTCCCCCAGGCCCATAGGAGGAGAACACTGGGTGACACGCTGAGGTAAAAAGCCACACACACACACACATACACGCACACAAAATAAAACACCCTCTGCAGACAAAACCCTTCTCTGATGACGTTGACCTTCAATATTTGCTGACTCAAGCGTCCCCCCCCCTCCAACTCCCCCTAACTCTCTTGTTCTTTCTCTCCCTCGCTGTCGTCGTTGTTCTTTTTCTCTCCTGTCTTTCGGGGGAGACGGGGACATTGATCAATGGTCTGACTTGGTGTAGGCTCAGTTTAGAGTGACCCACTGTGGTCACTTTGTCACACACACACTCACACACATTTATGGAAATAGGGGTCTTGGCCTCCGACTTTGAAGTGTCCATTTAGGGATTGGGTTTGGAGATGGATGTTGGTCAGAGTGTGTGGCACTGGGGGTCAGGGGTCAGGAATTTGTGGCGGAGCTTGTGTTGTTCCATACGGCAGCCGGGTGACAGCAATGCCCCAGAGGACTCAGAGAACATTGGTCTATCAGTTTGCCTTTGCCTCAAATGAAACTTTCTCGCAGGTAACATAATTTCTCTGGACAACACTTGGAACAAATTTTTTGTTTTTTCAGCCTCCACACGAAGCTGAATCCTGACATTAGCTCCTTGTCGTCTCTGTCAGCTCGAGGCTCCACTGTAAAGGCCAGTGAGACATGTGGGCTGATAATAATGTGTGGTCAACACAGCAGCAGCTGTCTTCCTCTCCTCTTTCCTCTGTCTCCATTACAGATCCGCCGTCTCCTCTGCTCCCCGTCTTTCCTCTTAGTCGAGCCCAGCTGTCCCCTTCCTTCATTAACTTCCAACACTGCTCACCGCCTGTGTTGGAAGGTCACCTTCAAAACACAAAGGACTCTGTGCAAATACGCCCCAGTGCTTTGTTTATGGGTGAGACGTGTTTCTCGCAAGCAAAAGCTGCAATAATCAGTCATTTTATGTTGAACATGGAAAAAAATTGTGAATGTCTGATTAACCATAGACTTTATATAAAGATGGACGCTATCTGCTTCCCAAAAGTGAAGCCAAAGCATCTCGATTGCCTCTTGGTGACTGGCTGCAGTATAGGTCATAACCCCTACCTCCTCCATGTTGGTGGATGGGACATGAAACAATTTAAAATGTCAATGTGCATGTAAAATAAGTTTTAGTCAAAGATTGTTATTGTCATTTTGGTAAGTTCTTCACACTGATGTTTGTACAACTGCAAATTTTTTCCTTAAGATTAGATTTAATTTGTTCTTTGATGCTAAAAAATGGGGTGAAATGTCATGATGACAGCTGAGAGTTACTTGCAATTAAGTTTGGGCAATTAACCGAAAATCTACCAGAAACAACATTTATAACCTCTTACCGCCTTAATCTTGCTCATGTCGGTTAATTCGGTTAATACTTTAACAACATCATCATTTAAAAACTAAATAAACATGTTAGTGAGTGACAGAGACGAGCACACACGCAGGTAAAAGTTTGAAACAATTGTGATTTTGAATTGAAGTCATATCGCCCAGCCCTACTTACTCCATCCCCTTTTCACTACTGCGCACACTCTGGCTCCAAATGTGCAAGATGGCATTTGCATTGTGGATATTTTAGCTTCATTTCTGGATAGAGGGAGGAAGAGAGACCCGTCGTCCATCTTTATATACAGTCTATGGTGTGGCTTGTTCTGCTGCCCCCGAGTGGCCAAAAGAATCTGTAAATACGGGTTATCTTATTATTAAAAAATACCTCATAAAATTACCTCACCTGGTCATTGTGTATCAGGTTGTTTGGCACCAAGGAGAAGCAGCTGAGGGAACAACTGATGACTGCAGTAGCAGGAAAAGAAGTAAGAGTGTGCGTGTGCGTGTGTGTGTGTGTGTGTGTGTGTGTGTGTGTGTGTGTGTGTGTGTGTGTGTGTGTGTGTGTGTGTGTGTGTGTGTGTGTGTGTGTGTGTGTGTGTGTGTGTGTGTTATGCTTCATCCCTCTTAAAAAAGCCCACCTATAAACAAGTTTAAACTTCTCTTCCTACTTTTTGTAAACATCACATTCACCCTCCTGCTCTGCACCGACTCATAAACTGAACTGAAGGATTCTCTTAGTTATTATTACCTGTTCGGAGGCTGAAATAGAAAATCTTGCTTACTTTATCTTTTCTCTCTCACACACACGCACGCACGCAAACACGCAACCACTGTCACACTCGTATAAGTGATTCAAAAGCTTTCTGGTGTTGTGTTTTCAGCATGAAAAGGTGGGCCATGTTAATGGCAGTAAAGTGCCAAGTCAGGGAGCAGAAAGTGAACTCTCTTCTCACTTCTCACTGTGGGACTCAGAGGGAGGTACAGGGAAGTTCCAGTAAAGAGAGAAAGACACACACACACACACACACACACACACAAAGCTTCTCCCAGCATTACTCAGTCCTCCTACTGGTTTTCCATGGCAGCATACAACAATAAAGCTAAAGTAGTTAGTGTTGTCTGCCACCCAGCAGAGCAGTGTGAGCTATTTATAAGTAGCTTAGTGCTTGGTGCTGCTCAATTACTGAATTAAACACAATCGCAAATTGGTGGAAAAATCATTGAACACTTTAACGATCCTGAAAATCAAATAATTGTTTACAGCCATGCTAGTAGGTGTGTGAGGCTGTACGTAAGCACAGGGCTGCTTTATTGGGTTAAATGCTGACAGCATGCAAACATGTTCAGCAGTTATGTTTACCATGTTTGTTGTCTTATTAGCAGGAAATTCAGCTCAGACTGATTGGAATCATTTGTCACAGTATTTAACCCAAGGTATAAAGACAATTTAAACCTTTGACTGAATGTTGACTCTTCATTAAAAGTGATAACAATTCATCCTGAGGGTAAATGTCTATGTCTGTAATCAGTCTCATTGACGTTTTCAGACATGAACTACGGGTAAAGTCCGGAGAATTGGGTCCAGACTTTACCCCCAGTTTGCTTTTCACACGTGCACAACGCAGCGGGAGGTTCTCTACACAGACGTGTTCACAACAGCAACCGGCTGCAGCAGGCAGAGGCAGGAAGTGATGACATCGGTGCCGGCTCTTATCACCACAATACACATACATCTGTTAGATACGTTATATAAGTTGTTTTTTTCAATGCACTGGTATCAGATCAGTGCTCAGTAATGGCCGATACGCAAAGTCCAGGTATCGGAATCAGTATCAAGAAGATGTTATCGGAACATCTCTTATGATAACTGACAAACATTAGAGCCAATGCTGCTAACATGGCTAAAGATACTAAACCATTTGCTCATCCGATCTTTTCAAATGTAATGCTTTTCATTGTTATATATCATTTTGAAAGTTATTGAATGTTGTTGAATGTTGTTTTGACATCACTTTGAGCTCATGGAAGGTATTATTAGTATTTCTAATTATTTCTTGACACTTGCTGAGACCTAATAGAAACTGCAAATGTTAAAATAAGCATCTGATTAACTCGTGACTACTTATTAGTTTCAGCTCTCATGTGTCTATCTCACATCACACACACTTCACTTTCCACCATCATCCTCTCAATCTCACCTCAAAAGTCTTCAACACATCTCAAAGTGCAACAAAAACCTCTTCACCACCTTTTGATTTGACTTCACACTCGTGCTTTACCTGCAGCATCGCTCGTGCTCACCTTCATGTGCACAAGAGAGAGTTCAGCATGTGCGAGTAGAAGCAGCACAAAGGTGTTATGTAATTTACTGGTTAATTGACCCGCCCCCTCCCTCTGTAGGGGCTGCAGCTCTTGTTGTTGTCCTTCTCTGTTGATAATTGCACAAAAGACTGTAACAGTGTTGTTATCTAGACAGACACACACACACACACGGATGTGGTAAGAGGGGGGTGTTCCCCTGATGCATGTGGGCCCATCACACACCCATCAAACTGACCCAGTGGGAAAAACTGCACAAAAACTGTTTCAATCTGACGCAGGATTGTGTTGATGCAGTGAATATGTATGTGTGAAAGAGAAGGGGATGGATGAAGATCAGGCTTAAAAGAGAAGGGGGAGGAGAAAGAGAGAGAGAGGCAGAGTGTGTATGTGTGTTAAAAGTAGAGGGAAACTAGAGGCAGGGGGGCTGGCAGACAAAAGTATGAGAGGGGTGGGAGGAATGAGGAGGAGGAGGAGGAGGTGGGGGAGGCGGTGCTAAGGCTGACGGCAGGGAAGGAAAACTGAGAAGAGGAACAGTGGAGTGGAGTGAGACGAGAGAGGAGGAGGACAGGACAGGAAAATAAGGGGGCTTCCATTTGAAATTCCTCGTGTGGGGATATGAAGTCCTGGAGCAGTGCAGAGGCAACGGCAGGAAGGTGGAGGGTGATAGAGAAGAGGTAGACGACGGAGGGGAAAGAAGGAGGAACGACGAGGAGAATCTGAGCTGACAGAGACTGGAGGGATTTTTTTTTTTCAATTTTTAATTCTTTTGCAAGAGAGACAGACAAGTGGAGGCAGCGATGCAGGGCTCTCACTGGGGTGAGTGTGTGTGAAGGCATGTGTGTGTGTGTGTGTGTGTGTGTGTGTGTGTGTCTCCTAATCCTCTGTATTTAAGATGGTCTTTGTTTACATGGATTCAAATCTGCTTGAGGAAACTTTGTGTTCACAAGCACCATGAGTCAGTGTGAAGCCACTTAGGAAGGTGTCATTTGCGATAACGCCGTCAAAGGAAGGTGTTAAACGGAAAAGAGTTGGAGACAAAAGTTGTTTGGCAGGCCCGTCCACACAGAAACACTGATTTAAACAGCACTGGAAACTAGTGAAGGAATGCTGGACAAGGCCAAAAAAGTCTGTGATGATGACTAAACTAAACTCTGGATAAACTGAGATCTGAATGGTGAAGAAACTCTGGAAAACTTGGTCTCGGGTCCTTTTTTGCCAGAGATTGATTGAAGGCAGCTGGATGATTCAGAGTCAGCTGACTGGTATTGACTTAAAGTGAGTTTTCTGCAGTTGTTGGGACTGTGGCTGCTCTAACTGACCCCTGGCCTGCCGAGTGGGGTAGAACAGAGCCAGTAGCTCGGATTTCTTGAGGTGAGATGATGAGTTTTTTGGTTGGTGTGTGAGTTTTTCTAATCCTGACCCTGTGGAATCTGCTCATTACAGACTGTTGGGGGGTATTGATTTGAAATTTTAGCCTAGTAAGAAAAGCTGTTCCACCCTCTGGACAGTTGGCCTGGAGGAGGAAGAAGAGGAGGAGGAGGAGGAGGAGGGTGATATTCAATCTGTCTGCACACACACACACGCAACCACACACACTCCCACTGAAGATAAGAAAGAGCACAAGGCGATATATACATTCTTCTTCCAAAACAGACTATTAGGCTGCATCTCCAAAGTGTGACCCGTACAAAACATGTTTTGTTTTTTTAATCCAGAGGACTCAAAGGGAATCTTTGAGTTTTCTTTTGATGACGAAGCACTCCGGCAGACACAGGCTGCTGCTGTTTCTCTTCTGTCTTCCCTACGCGTGTAATTACAAGACTCCTTGTGCGCCTCGGGCCACATATTGTAGTTTCTCATCAAGTTTGTTATGGCCCCAGAGTGATGTGTCAGCAGATATGTTTATAGCAGGAGCGGTTGGAGGGGCCGTCCATTCAAGTCGACTCTTTGTAGTAGCTGCCTGTTTGACCGTGTCATGTCGAGGTTCTCGTTCGAGAGAAGGCTGTAATTACTCGCACTGGATTTTGGCGTTGACTTAGAGGGACTGATGCAGGTGTCGAGGCGTGAACGCTGACGTAAAGTTTAAGTCGAGCGCTGAGGTAGAGGGGAGCAGTGGGGACTGACGACGGGTTACCTCATCTGCTCCGAACAAAACAAATGAGCTAAATGTGTGTTGCAGGTTACATACGTAACCCCGTCCAGCTGTGTTGGCTCATGCTTCCTGTGTGGTGTATATATTTACAGTATTAAAAGATAATAAAGTAGCTTGAAATGAAAGGCAGAGTGACCTATCTTCATTCTCTTTCACCTTCAGTTTTCCCCTCTCTTTCATCCTCTATACTCGGGCTGATAGTCTGTTCCATTTTGGAGGCAACTGGTAAAATAATAACCTCAGCAGGCAACAAAGCCTTTATCGAAATTATCCATGATTTCTCCTGGAATGACTCTTGGGCCCCTTATGACACGACAGTCATCTGCAAAGGAAAAACACTGGTGACATTCAAACTGAGCCACACAAGGAACAGGATGATCCGCCTTAACCCTAACTTCAAAGTGTGGATTAACAACCAAACATCGATGAAATGCTGTATTTGTTGGAGGGTACTTGTGACAAAGGAGATAACCACTACTACCTTGCGTAGATATTTATCTACCATCCCTCATGAAAGACTTCATAGTCATTTGCAGACATGGACAAATGGGACAATTGGACTTTCTCTGGAGTTTGCCTCTCACTTATAAACAATGCAGCAGGAGATCGTACCAGTCAGACATGTTCACAACACGACAGCGTCATCCAGGAAGTAGGACATAACATATCAATTTTGCTTTGGAAATCAGGTGATTTTGTTTACAGTACATCAGCACCAGCATCTCATCTGGACAAATTTGTATTCTTTTTCGTTTGTTTTCTTTTTTTTCAGTTTTGCGTCTGTTAGAAATGTCATCAACACATCCACTCACTCACGGTGAATCCTCTGTGCATTCTCACATAATGTCATCATATCCGGAGTTTCTCACATGTCTGAAAGCAGCAAGTTTGCATGTTTGATATCTTGACAAAGCCAAGTACTTTTTTTTTGACACATCAGAATATGTGACCTGCAGTACAACAATGGCTCAGCTAATGTTAGATGCTTTGCAAATAGATAAAGTAGAATTAATATTGTTTTTACTTAAAAACACTGCCTATAGATCTAAGTGTGCAGAGACTCACAGATGCTTCCAGCACCTTAGCAGAGAACTGGGTGGAGCAGAAAAATGAGTTGGGACACAGTTTAAGAACGTAACAGAGCGGTGACAAAACATGGGATGTACCTCCTACAACCTTTCAGCACAGTAGAATCCTTGTGGTTGAGGTATGACACTGAGTAAAATAAAACCAATGTTTTCTAACAAAGATGTCTTTGAGGTAAGTTGTTTAATCGTCGGATTCTAAATCATTCGGATTGGACAAGCGGATTCCAAACTGGATTCAGATTCGAGCTCCCATTATTTTCCAGTGGATCCCGTCGAGCTGAATCTCATGCCAGGTGTTTATGTAAAGCTTCCAGTTGAGAAGCATGGTGGACGACTGAAGGAGTGAGACGGAGGAAGACTGAGTGAGAGATTAAACGTCGGCCTGGCCTCTGTTCAGTTTGCTGAATGAGTGTTTTCCACGCCAGTCTGTTCCCCTCCTCCTCCGTCTTTCTCGAGTTTACAGTGGTTGTGGACAATATGTCTGAAAACGTCTGCACATGTGCTTCTTTGCCATGTCAGATATTTCCTCAGATGAGTGGAAGTGAATTATACATGGAGGCTGGCACCGTTAAAATGAGGCGTCGCTGCTTATGTAATAGTTGCTGTGGAACTCATTTGCAGGGCTGTACTTAGTAGTGTGTGTGTGTGTGTGTGTGTGTGCGTGTGTGCGTGTGTGTGTGTGTGTGTGTGTGGGTGGGTGGCATTATGTGTGTCAGGGTCTGATCAGTGATTTCACACTGAAGCTGTGACACCTCTGCTAAAATGATTTCTTTTTTTGAAGCTGAGCCGTGTCAGATAGTGTAGCGTCAGTGAAGCCTGGTCGTAAGGAAACTGCTCTGCTGCAGTCGTGCATCCTGTCACCGCCAGCGCCTCGCTCTCCCTCAGATTGTGGGTCACGTTGTCAGTCAAAGTGTGGCTGCTTTCAGCGTGAGATAACAGGCTCTTTCTCTCTGCTCTCTGCCCTCTGTTCCACTGAAACAATGGCTCTCCACTGTTCATACAGCGAAAGCAGCGGGGGGGGGAAGGAAGGGAAGTTTAGGAGGGAAAACTTTACTCTTCTCGCTGCTGTTGGGACAATGAGAGCACCAGGATTTTCCAAAATCTGGTATACAACCATGCTAAGACAGGATTACCTGCTCTCGCTCTGATAAGAAATTGTTGCCACTGTATTAAGTCCATAAGTCATTGATCCTCACAAACAGTAGTCCGCAGGCCAGACTAATCCCCGTCTCTACCACTGGCATCCTCGGTATTTCCAGTGTCTGCGGGTCTGACCACTGGCCACCGCTGGATAACTGTCAGTGGCTGGAGAACCTCCTGGAAAATCCGACGGACCAGGAATGTCAGCCATCCTCCACTTTTTCACATACTGGTGCCTCGATTTCCTCTGGTGCCAGCTGACTGCAAACCAACTGCTTTACTGCTGCGAGAGGCTTTGTCCAAAAAACATATTAATTGATCAGATAGTTCCTACGTTAACTCAAAATTTTACCAGTTCTCAGTGCTGGAAGGTTTGTGTACAGCTGTTCATGTTTATAAAACGTTTAAAGAGATAGACTGTTTTGCAGTTTTGCTTCAATCCCTCATTACTTTTATTTAACGTTGCCAAATGATGTTTACATTTTCTATTCCTTTATTTTAATCAATCTTTGTATAAGCTTTTTGCTTCCTACCATGCTCTACTTTTAATCCAGGCATGTGTGTATGTGTACAGTTTGCTTGTGCACATAGCAGAATGAATCTTTTATGACCAAACCATTAATAGCACAGTAAAGGTCACATAAGTCCTGCAAAACTGCCCTCCCAAAAAACACATTTGGCAATACATCTCTCATTGTCACACTTTGTTTTTTGTACAGGTTAAACAACCGAAATATAATGTTTAATATACAGTATAATATAATGTTATAATGCTGGCTAGCTGCAATATTTCCCAAAAGGTTTCACCATTTCTTTAATATTTTTGAAATTTTGCTTCTTTTGATGACTGAAAAACATTTTTTTTTTATTTATAGTATCAGTACTGTAACTTTGCACTGGTTTCCAAAGCTGGCAAATGAGCCTTGTGATGTTTAGACAAAATAGGAACATTCCAGTAAAATGGCTAAACTTGACATGGGCAAAGATATTTCATTGGCTACCTCAACTGTTTTAAGTAGCTGATGCTCTGCGGAGAAACAGGAAGAGCACAACTCATTTCACTGTCCCCCAAATAAGCGTTTGACTGACAGTTTGCGTCCCTGAATGACCATAGTGTTTTCACAAGGCTCTGTCGCTACTTTCATGTCATTGACGTCTACTGAATCTCGTTTCAATAGATGGCTGGCTGCTCTCTCCGTCAACCCCCACAGGGACTCGGTGAGTTTCTCTGCAGTTATGTGTGCGCTTCCATAGAAAGAGACGGAGGCCTCGGTCACCCCGCTCTCCAGCAGCCTCTCAGGTCCGAATTGAGGCCAGATGCTTTGAGATGCTAAGGAGCCAACCTGCCCGCTGTCAGACGATCACAAGACTCCCACTCCCTCATTCACCTATTCAATCACTCTTTCTCTTTCTTCCTTCCTTCCTTTTCCCACTACTCCTGTCTCATTTTCGCCCCGTGCATGGCCTCCGCTGCCATGGCGACGCCTCTAAACAGAGCTCGAAACTAAAGTCTGCAACACCAACAAGCTGGTTGTAAAAGAAAGGGAAGGGGGAAAAAAACAGGACTGAGGGCGGACCTGTTGCCAATTACTCATGCACAGACTCACTTTTTCGAAATCGTATTTCTTCCTTTGTTTCACCTCAGAAAACCTGCTTTGATATAGTCGGAGCCCTGCGACGCTCGGGCAGCGTTAGTTAGGCTACAATGTCGACCACGTCGCTCTGCCAAAGAGGACAATGTCTCTCTGATTTGAGCAAAACACGATTTGGCACTGAGGTGCGGCGTTAATGAGGAATGAGTAGGTTTGCATGCATTCAGAGATCACACACACACACACACACACACA
Organism: Hippoglossus stenolepis; assembly: GCF_022539355.2. NCBI lineage: Eukaryota > Metazoa > Chordata > Actinopteri > Pleuronectiformes > Pleuronectidae > Hippoglossus > Hippoglossus stenolepis. The sequence continues at coordinate 14,170,912 of NC_061494.1, read as the reverse complement.
CACACACACACACACACACACACACACACACACACACACACACACACACACACACACACATTCTCTCACACACACACACACATTCTCTCACACACACAAACAAAGGCAAGCCATGTGGGGGAAGGTGACAGTGAGCGACCACTCAGACAGACGGTCATTGTGTTGGAATGGAGGCATAATATAACCTCAGGTCTTCTGGCAAAACATTAAAAGACTTCTCTTCTCATTTTACAGTTGAGGGGGCTGACTTCATTTCAATACCATTTACTTTGCCGTTTTGAAGTTTTACTGTGGTGTTTGTGTGAGTAGATGCCTGATGAATAAATGGGCGAGTAGATTAGGTGCGGACTGACTTGACATGCTGAGGTATTGCGTGCGCCTGTGTCGCTCTTGTTCATACTTGTGGATTTCCTTTTTGAGTACCCAGAGAGGATTATCGTGGATCACCTAGCCCGTTTATTTTCTCTATCCGTCTTTCTCACCCACTAGTCTCTGGATTTATCGACAGTTCTCAACAATTTCACCTATAATCAGAACAGTTTTGATTCTCGTCCGCACAGTTTCTGCTCTGCTCTGTCAATTTGATACTTTCCACCTGTTGCTCTCATCTTCACGTTTGGCTTTGCATTCGGTTAGTCACGCTGTGGTGTTGCTGTTAAAGAAGGGCCAGATGAAAATCTAGCCGGCACAGACCAGCAAGGAGGGGGATGGAAAAAAGACAGAGTGACAGAGGAGCGGTGGAGCAATAATCCAGCACAGGAGGCAAGGAAGAGGAAACGGGTGAAAATGAGCAGGGACAGGAAAGAGGGATGAAATCGGAGGAAGGAGGTGAAAGACCCTGAAAACACAGCAGTTAATCAGGAAGATGTCACCTTTTATAAAAGGTTAAAGCTGCTCTAATCAGGATCAAATTACTGTAACGTGGAACAGGGTCGGTCCTGGTGATCAGTCCACAGAGAATCAGAATGACACTGTGCATACCTCATACATCAAGGCCCGATAGTCGCCTTATGAAACAACCTTTATATTCACTAGATCTGGATTTTTATTTATATCTGATTCTGTGTCAAATTGCACACACATCTATAAATATCCCCTAAACATTGGCTGTATTTTTCCATCAATACCCTTGAATTATTCTACGAGAAATAAAGGAAAGCTTTGAAAAACATCCTATCTCGTAATGTTTTTCTGCATCAGAATTTAATGGGTGCATCCTTGGGTCATGCACCACCCTTCCACAAAATTCTTTGAGTAGTTTTTGCATAATTTATTCTTTAATCAGTTGAAAAAATAATCCGTTAATTACTCATAACGCTAAACCTTACTAATTCTAACCCTAATAAAAATAATAATTTGTTTCAGCCCTTTCTTATTTATTACTTTTTTGTGATTAATGTGTTGGCAATGGAAGCATGAATAGTAGGTATGCTGCTATTGAAAGAACACTTTGTCCTGATTTGTTGGGTCACTCATGTCCTGGTTGGCTTCACTATAGAACTCATTGACAACATGCAGCTATAACCTCCCTGGTCTTACTGGACTGAGAACCCATCATCTTGGTGTGTTTTCATAGTTAAAGCTCACATCCACTGAAACCTCTCTCCTCTTTGTCCTTAAACATTACTTTATCTGAAAGGGGCCCATGAGGAAGGAAGATGAGAAACAAGAGAAAAGTCAAATCAGGGACATGTTTGGTACTGAGCAGTAGAGTAGATGGTTTATGTTGGAAACAATGTCTCCCTTCAGGTTCGATTCTGTCCGGAGATCTGAAGGTGCTCAGACCCCGGTGTCTGCGTGCTCTCATAATAATGACCAAACAGGATTATAGATGCCTGATTTTCCCAAGAGCTCAGGCCTCTTTGGAGCCTCTCTTTGGACTACCTGGCATTGGAATTCCCCTCTACCCCCAACCATCACCTCCACCCGCCCGCCTTTGTGTCCTCACCCCTGAAACCCCCTTCCTTTTCTTCCCTCTTCGTCTCGCTCTTCTGTCTCCGTCCTGACTCACAGCAGAGTCTCCGGAAGAGCTGGAAGGTTGCGTGTGATTGCGAGGGGCGATCTGGTGCTGCGGAATAATGGGCTTCCTCTCCTGAGTAATACCGCTGTTATTAACAGACTTATCATAACGGGATTATTTCCCCATGATAGACCCCCACTTCTGGATCTTGTTAGAGAGATACCTGGGAACTTCTTGCCTCTGTCAGTAGTGCTCTCACTCATCCTCGGCCAGTTGGTGCCCTGTGGAGGGTAAACTCTCCCAAACCCTCGGTTTATTTTCAGCCCCTGTCAGAGGCAGTGAGGCTGCCTTTGAGCCATCCAGCATCATTTAATAGTTGTAGAGTGTCAGGATGCAGTGTAAAGTGCCCCTGGTTTGACCCCATAATAGCTGGCTGCAACACTACAGGAGTTTATTTTTGAACATCGAATCAAATGCCTCGCTGAGAGAAACGCCTCATGAAAGACTATCAGAATGATTTCAGGCACTTGAGATGTTTTCTATATTTAGTGACCATGACTGGTTCCTCTCTGCCTGTCTTGTGCTGCTGACAACAGAGAAGGATGCGTATAATCGGGAAGGTGGTGGAGGCGAGGCTGCAGAGATGGAAAATGCATTTTCACATTGTCAGAGGAATGCAGCCAAGGAGGGCAGGAGGAGGGCTTCAATAACTCTTGAGAAATAGCCACTGAGCGAGATCAGAGGGGGAAATTAGCTTTTGAGATTGGTTGCCCGAGTACCCAGAACAAAAACAGACCCTTGGAGGTCACAGGGGTGGGAGGGGAGAATCAGACCAGCTCCCCTCTACTCATTGGGGGGTCGTAGGGTTACGGCTGTGGGGGTCACGGTTGACGGTCTCACAGGGTTGTTAATTCTATTATCCCTGCCTGAGAGGTCCTTGTCAGGGCTGGGAGGTGGGGAGGCTGGATAGGAAGGTGAAAGGAGGGTGAGACGCATGATTAAAAACATTTTTTGCATGGGAAGTTCACATCACATACCACACTTTATCTCCTGACTCGTGTACTCATGTAGCCTCTTTTTAACTCCTTCTCACTCCCTGCATTTGTATATTTATATAGCAACCCTCAAGTTCCATGTAGAGTCACAATAACTGTACATTTACTTCCTGGTTGCCCTCTTCACCTCTTAATCCCTCCACAATCAATTGCTTCTTATTGATCTTTGCAGTTTCTTCAATATGTTTAAACTAAACTAGTTTGTATTGATCTGAGTGCCACATGGTTTGTTTCACAGAACCATCTGGGAGAGCTTCCTTGGAAACAATTTGGAAAAGAGCAGGCGCTTTCAAAAAATACTTGGCAGCTGATAGGATGATCTCTTCGGTAGTCGTTAACAAACCAAGAGTTTCCACAGTCTAAAATTCAATAATCTGAATTTTAGGCCTTGAAACATTTTAAATATGTTAAAATACACTCGGTCTTAAATACATTTAGGTTAATTTAACGCTACTTCTGTTGCACATTAAAGTGTTTTGGCATCATGTATAGTTAATAATGTTTCCTTGTGTGCTAGTTCTTTCTCAACTATACAGATATAAACACGCTGGATGAAATAAATAATAGAACTACAAACAAGAACAATGTGGAACTGACAACTGAGAGTCTACAAACACCCCAGTCAGAATTTATAGCATTCGGCTTGGCTGTGGGAAATATGGATACTCACTGTCTTTGCATAGTTTGTTAGATAACACAGCATTTTGAGGGTCATTCTCTATTCGGCTGCTTCATCTTATCTTCAATTATGGGAAGTGTAAGTAATTCTGTGACTCTGATATTCCTTCATATCTGTCGTACTTGATGTAGGTCTTAAATTTCCCTCATTGTGGTCTTAAAAAGTCTTAAATCTATCTTGAAGAAACCTTGCAAACTATCGCTTCTCACTGTCGTCACACACTCGTGGCTGCCAGCAGTTCCTCCCTCACATGACCTTTTGGTCTGAAACACTGTGTTTCTGCCTCTTTGAGCCTTGCAAGATGGATTCCTGCCGGAGAGAAATCCATCTGCCTCGCTAGAGTTAGTTTTATGGCGTGTTTTTAAATCACCTCCACTCGTACCTGGCAATACTTGAAGGCAAATAGGGATAATAGGGTCAGTCCGTCCTCAAAGCAATTTACAATATTGAGCCTGGTTGTGCACGTGAAAAGTGAAAGAAGTAAGAGGAATAGTTTTCTCACCTCACAAATGGGTTATCACTAACTATAGTGGGCGTGGTCACCAGATTACAACTGATAACAAGTCAAAGCATCAGTATGCTTCGAGCTAAGTGTTTTTTGGAGCTTTGAAAAGCATCGTAAAATCGTAACTTTCCCAAGCTGGAATTGAGGCTTTGGGGTGAAGTGACATTCTGAAATGTCCACGTCCCACAGTGAAAGCAGTTTCATCATTTGGAGCTTCTATTGCAGGATTCTGATTCCTTTTCTTGACAATGTTTTGTACTCGGCTCGATTGCTCGTGTTTCACTTGTGCTGTTCCACCAGGAAATGTGGATCAAAGCAGATGTTTACACTTCAAGTCTATTTTCTACCACTTTACATAACTGCAGTGATTGTGTATTGGACTCTGAGCATTGTTGAAATGCAGGCGACCTAAAACTCAAAAAGTGCCTGAACACCTCCTTTGTACACACACACACACACACACACACACACACACACACACACACACACACACACACACACACACACACACACACCGAGCATTGAAGCTGCCTCTGCAAACGTGCTGCTCACACTGCACCTCCTGAGTAGACGTGAGCAAGACACATTTCTATGGAATCTGGCAACGCGGCGCTATCTGATCTAATTCCTTGATTCAATTGTGCTTCAATAAACAAATCCATGCCCCCTTTCTATTTTGGCATTTACTTTGGAGGCCATACACTTCCTCTGGGACTTTCTTGATTGATGCGCTGTGTGTGCGTGTGCGTTTCTATGGGTGTCAGTTTGTATGCCTGTGTTAGTCCTGGCAGACTGAGTGCAGCCATAGCTGGCGTGGATTATTCCACTTGGCCAGACGGATTTGGGCTTGGCACGACAGGCTCAGGATGTGTGTCCCCTCTCTGTCCCCGCAGGCAACTAACACTGATAATACTATCTGCAAATGGAAGACCTTAATCTGCTGCCACTTACTGTGTTGTAGTAATGTGTATCCATGTTTCTCATCCTAAAAATAGTGGCTCGCTTTTTTCAAAGACTTTTTTTTTCACAGGCCTGTGAGCATTGTGATCGTGCATCAGGAAAGTGACTCGATTTCAAACGCCTTTAGAAGTAAGATACAGATGACTGCGCACAGGTTCAGCCGAGGATATGCAGGAAAATCAGAGAGCAGCTGCAGACTGTGATGACCATGACTCATTCGCTCTCCCTCTGTCTGTGTCGTCCTCGGTTTCTACTAAATCCATCCTCTCTTTTTTTTTATCTTCCTGCCTCGTTAATGACTTGGACAATTAGCGGTGGCGTCGCTGGAGATGCATAGTGTATTTAATGAAGGATGAGCCCTCACGGGGAAGAAGTGGGGGTCTGGGGACCTGCTCCGTCTGGAGGAAGATCTCAAATGAACAGCTGTAAAGTGGCTGCGGCTAATGAGTTTTGCGAGTGACAACCGGCCGGGAAAGAAATCAATAAATAATTTGGCTTCATTGTTGCTAAGAGGATTGTTTTTAATCATAGGTTTGGCACGTATACAGTGAATCTATCTTCTTTGATTGAAGTTGATGCATTTAATCATTTCAATACAAACCATTTAATAACAATAACATTAGCCTCATAATTCAACACTGACAATAAAGAACTGCTTGCAATCTGCCACATAATGAGTCTCATTCATATCATTCTTTACACATGGATGTGATTTTAAGCACCAATCACATTAGTGAGTGTCAGCACCCTGCAGGAACCATAGAGATTATGTTTCGTGTTTTCAACTTGGAAAAGCACTGGTGTAAATGATAATATCTTCAAGGGAGCATGTGTGATATTCACATCTGTTGCACATAGAATATGAATTTGATAGTTCTCTCTGTGTTTTCTCTCTCTCTCTCTCTCTCTCTCTCTCTCTCTCTCTCTCTCCTCAGAGTGTGTGGTGTGTCTGACAGCGTCGGGCTGCCATGGCTCTGGTTCAGGCACTACCAGTGACCGTGACTGACCACTCCAATCCAGGTCTCGAAGTCCAGCAGTGTCGGCCGCTATCATCCCACTCCCCCTCAGGCCCCTGCTCTGTCCCCTGTGGGCCCTGCAGCTCCGGGACAGCCATGGGTTCTGTCAGCAGTCTCATATCGGGCCGGACTTACCAGGAGAAACACTGCCGGGCTGCAAGCGAGTTCGCCACCAAACCACGGCGCTCCACACCAGCTACAAGCTGCTTCCGGCTTCAGGATAACACCCTGCGCAGCGGGAGCTCATTAGAGCAGTTGCTGGTTATCAGCCACCAAACGCAGCCTCAGGCCCAGGTTCTGCCCCCACCGCTGCCCACCAAGAAGCAGCCTCGGCCCGGAAACTCAGCTGCAACAGTGGGTGGCATTAATGGGAACTTTGGGTACGTGAGCGATGAGGTGGTGGTCGGGGACTGGAACGACAACCTGGTGGCAGCTGCAAGCCCCTGCAGTGACTCAGAGGAGCAAAGGGAGAACCGGACACTGAACGGCAACATTGGAGGACCTCCACCCAAACTCATCCCAGTGTCTGGACAGTTAGAGAAGGTAAGAGAAGGAGGTCGTGGAGCGACACCGACAAACGATGAACAGAGGATGAAGTCTGTTTTAGAGACAATTTATTTGTTTTACATTTTACTTCATTATTAATATATTTTTGAGGGTATAGGGATATGTATAAAGTAGAAACACTACCTCCCTGAAATGTATTATGAGGTCATTATTCAGGCCCTATTTGTCTCAGTCCCTCTAACGTTTGGTGAAAGTAGAGTGACAAACAACACTTCTACTGAATAAGAGATTTTTGGAAATTTCAGTTAAGTTTCGGTTATGTCATAATTATACAGTATTTTATACATATATTCCACTACTCTTGTGAACCTAAGACTTTGGTAAACACTTTGCAGGCAAAACAATTCATCCACATGAAAAAACTGGACATTTGTAGAATTTCTCAAAACACATTTCAACATATCAGATTAGACGAAGACAAAGCTGAGATTGGACTCAAGGTATTTGTACACAACATGTGAGTATCATGCGATATGCAAGTGTCTCTAAAAGACAAATTTAAGAAGACACCCTACCAGCTCCATAAGTGTTGTTGTATAACTGACGATGACCTCTGACCTGAAGATATTTATTGCTAAAACGTTCAATTACAGCTCATGATCACAGACTGACATTTAATATCATAGTGAGGACATTTTTTCTCTGTCCTCTCGTGAACGCACACTGTCCCCATGAAACATTTATGCAGACATGAGCGTTTCTGCCCCTTGTGCTGTCACCTTTTACAGCAGGTTACCTCAGCTGTCTAATTGGCTATTTATTTCCATCGATTCAGGGAGACGCTTAATCATTGGCCCGACAGGCTCAGATGGATCATTTCACAGCTACTCACCTTGCAGACACATCATGATGATCAATGTCAGAGCTCACTCACATTCAGCTGCGATGTAGTTAGTGAACCCAGAGGATGGTTGCTAAGCAAAATACTTACAGAACGTGAGGAGTTTTTGACTCTCTCTGTCTTTGTCTCGTCTCTTCCTCTACGCTCCTCCTTCCCCTCTTTGTTTTTCTGCCCTTTAATCAGATTTTCTCTGGACTCTCCTCCCTTTCTCCCTCTCTTTTCCCTGTCCCTCCATCTTGAAAAGGACTTTTTTGAAGTGCTAAATGAAGACCATGAATATCAATTAAACCAAATTAAAATAATCAGAGCCTGGAGGGGTGACCTGCCATCGGATCACTCACCCCTCTATAATGAGTTTATTTGACTGTTTCTATTCGCCCCCAGCTTAGTATTTTTCAATTACTAATGCTGTTCTTATAATTCTGTGCTTTCAGAATATGGAGAAAGTGCTGATCCGCCCCACGGCGTTTAAACCCGTCATTCCCAAGAATCGTCACTCTGTGCAGTACCTGTCACCGCGGCCAGGGGGCACCAGTCTGTCAGAGAGCCAGGCCAGCCTCAGCCTCCTGCTGCCCCTCGGAGGATCCAACATCTCCAGCAGCACCAAAGTTAACGGAGGGAGCAGCAACTCCAGCACGGAAGGGAAACGCAACTCCTACAGTGGTGGTCGCAATCCTCGGAGCAGCCAGTCCTGCTCCATGTCAGATTCAGGGAGGAACTCCCTCTCCAGCCTCCCCACTCACAGCAGTACAGGCTACAGTCTGGCCCCCAGTGAGGGCTCCAGCTCTGGGTCTGGCTCCGGGGGCCAGCTGGAGCCCGTCACAGGCCTGGGTCGAAACACTTCAGGTGGAAATGGGAGCCATGGTCACACTAACTCGGACAGTGGACGTTCCTCATCCAGCAAGAGCACGGGCTCGGGGTCGCTGAGTGGGCGCGGGCAGCCCCTGTCAGACAGCGGGTCCTGTGGCCACTCGCCACCCCCGATGGAGGGTTACGAGGCGGTGGTGAGGGAGCTGGAGGAGAAGCTTAGGGAACGAGACCTGGAGCTCCAGCAGCTCCGGGAAAATCTGGATGAGAATGAAGCTGCTATCTGCCAGGTGAGACATGAAGACATTCGCCAAACCACCCGGATCAAACTGTCTCTCAAAACACCAAAGGAATAAGTTGATGTGCTTCAAATACAGATGAAGAACTCACACATGTCTTTTGCTCTCAGGTGTATGAGGAGAAGCAGCGGCGCTGTGAAAGAGAGATGGAGGAGATGAGACAGAGCTGTTCCTCGAAGATGAAGCAGGCCTCTCAGAAGGCCCAGAGGGCACAGCAGGTGTTACAGTTACAGGTATGTGAAGAATTTAAAAACCTCTCAAAACATCTACTGTATGCAATCAATCATTTTCCAAGAGTCACTGTCTCTTGTTTTTTTTACATATTTAATGTAATATATGAGTCAACTCTTAACTGAAGAGTTTGAAAGGACACGTCTCTGTGTGTCGTCAGGTATTTCAGCTACAGCAGGAGAAGAAGAAGCTGCAGGAGGACTTCTCCTCGCTGCTGCAGGACAGAGAGACGCTGGAGAGGAGGTGTGCCACCATCCAGAGGGAGCAGACGCAGCTTGGGCCACGTCTGGAGGAGACAAAGTGGGAGGTGAGAGTCAGTGATTAAAGGAACCAACAATAATAAGCTGCTATGTTCCTATTTGAGTTTTATCAGAGAACCATTGCTGCTTTTTATTCCCCATTTCTTTCTCACCTCATTTTCTAGTCATCTCTCAATTGTTAATGACCCAAAATGAAAGGTTTTGTCATGGGGGCACTGCATAGGCTCAAATTTGAGGTTTAACTTAAATAGTAAAGGAATAGTAAAGAAATCAAAAATGTGAGTCTGTAATCTGCCCTGAGAAACATTTCCTCTTCTCCCCCCTCCAGGTGTGTCAGAAGTCAGGAGAGATCTCCCTCCTGAAACAGCAGCTGACGCAACTCCAGTCAGAGCTGAGCCAGAAGGCAGGAGACATTGTTGTCCTGAAGGCCCAGCTCAGAGAAGCCCGGTCGGAACTGCAGTCCAGCCAGGTTCGATCTCAGGAGGCCCAGGCGGCCGTGCGGACGCGTTCACTGGAGCTCGAAGTCTGCGAGAATGAACTCCAGAGGCGCAAGAGCGAAGCGGAGCTGCTGCGGGAGAAAGTGGGCCGTTTGGAGGATGAGTCGGCCCGGCTCCGTGACACTCTGTCCAATCACACCTCTATACCTGGGAATGCAATCATGAAGGGGCAATGTATAAACCTGTCCCTACAACACGGCAGAGGTGTGGCAGGAAGGGCCGGTCCCAGTCCTTCTCTGTACCGAGATGGAGAAGAGACTCATTTGGTCTGGGGCGGAGAGAGTGATGAGGCCAAGGCTCAGAGGCAGAATGCAGAAACAGTGTTGGGACTCAGACAACAGGTACAGGATTTTGCGTAAATTAGAAAACAGGGCAGTACTCCAAAGTACTGAAGTAGATCTTCCATGTTGTGCTACTTTGTTCTTCAGCTCCACCACATTTCAGAACAATATACTTTTTATTTTTACTTCTCTTCTTTTATTTCACATTTGTAGTTGTTGATTTGAAGATTAAAATTTTACAAAGAGAATATACGATAAATTGTAGATCAAACTACAAAACAGTATATAAGGTAGTTAAAATAGGCTCCTTCATATTATTAATTAATGAATGCTCCCCTATTGATAACTGAATAGTTTATTGTATAATTATATATATTTTATTCAAGCTTGTTGACAAAAATAAACATGCACATACCTGCATATATGAGCATGTCCATATATACATCATACATATATATCCACACAGTTGTACAAGAAGTTCTTTATGTCTTTTTCTCAGATGGACAGACTGAAGGCGGAGCTCATGTACGAGAGGAGGACGAGTGAAGAGCACCTCTCTCGGTTCGAGGATGAGAGGAGGGTGTGGCAGGAGGAGAAGGAAAAGGTAAAAAGGAAGAAGAAGAACCATTCATTCACTGTCAGTCTTCATCATGTGCATTTTTTTGTTCATGGATAAATTGATTGATTTCCCAAACTTCCCCCACATACTCACATACTGTTTTTCTTCTTTCACCCAGGTCATCCGCTACCAGAAACAGCTGCAGCAGAACTACATCCAGATGTACCGCCGAAACCGGGACCTTGAGCGGGTGATGAGGGAGCTGAGTCTGGAGCTGGAGAACAGGGACATGGAGGACTATGAGGTTCACAGCGGCAGCAACGACATCCACTTTGAGGAGATCACCGCCACTGAGATCTAGACACACACACACACGCACTTGCAGTAATATGAGCACAGAAACACACAGGAACACACACACAAACATCTTGAACTCTTCGACATGGTTTTACCTGGACCACTGAGCTCTCACCACTTATCACTGTCAGAACAAAAATTGCCCGAAGGTGAACTCTCACTCCAATAAATCCTCACAAGGTGTCCGCCCCTGGAGTCTCATCCCAATCCAAAGCCAGCACAAAGACTTCTTTCCTTCTGTTGAAAAAGCAGTTTTTAAAAAGTGTTTCTTTCGCAGACCACGTTCAAATCAGGGTATCGAACATCGGCGGGAACTTAAAGCAAAAAATGTTACTACGCGTCCAAGTGGAGTCGCACTTTTTCCTGGTAGCACATAAGGTTTCAGACAGCGGGCCACCAGCATGCATGTTATGATGCATCATGACAATTAGTCCCATCAACATCAACACCACCACTGATGATCACCTGTCCAAGCTGTGCTCATTCTCAACTCCATAGACTGTATATGAAGATGGACGACACTTCCCCACTTCCTCCTTCTGTAAAAAAGATGAAGCTAAAATACCTCGGATTTGCTTTTGACGTCATTTGGAACCGGAGTCTCCACAGTAGTGATTGAGGTGTGGATTGACCAAGCATAACTCATTCTCAGCTTTCTGTTTTTATAGCATCAAATTATTAACAAAAAATTCACACTTAAACTAACCTCCGTGTGATTAGAACTACCTGAAATGACAAAAAACTTTGTTTAGCTTAGACTCTTCAGTTAGGTCCGCATCCCATCTATTAAAGCCTAGTTCACACCACACGATGTTCAGCCCTATTTGCAACTTGCCAACAAAAGCCCCTGATCGATGCAGATCTGCAGTCGCTAATTGCAAACATCCGCGAAATGTTGCAAACTCCTATCACATTTCCAAATGTAGTCAGAGTCGGCAAAAACTCCAGCCAATCAGAGTGTAGGACGGGGTGAAGGTCAGATGCATTTAGTGATGAGGTGCCCCCTGATCTTTGTCAGTAATTGGGGAGAAAACAAGCAAGTTCAAAACCAAGCAGAGCGGCATCATGTCGGGTTCGGACAGAAAAAAAACTGAATGCCTGACTGGTTGGTCAGGCTCGGTTAGTTTTTGGCCTCGAACAGGCTTGGACAGAAAGAGCCGACCCGAGCTGCTCTCTATTCTTTACAACTGTTGTGTCCACTGAACCGTTTCACCTCCTCCAGCTTGATGTGTCATTCTGTGAGCAGGATGGATCTCTTAGACTGTGTCCTCTTTTAGTGATTAAAGAAACACTAGTCAGGGTTTGTCCGAGTGAAAAGATCAGTCGAGTAGCGCAAACTCACAGCGACTGCAAGTCTCCTGATCACAAGAAGCAAGTTGTGTTGTGTTAGCTGCCCACTGATCTGCTGTCTTTGAAAGTCCTGTGGTGTGAACTGGGCTTAACTTTTAAGGAAGCGAGGTATATGACTTAAACTGCAGCCAGCCAACAGGGGGCGATCAAGATGATTTGGCGTCACTTTCAGGGCCACGTCATTTCATCCATCTTCATATACAGTTGTTGGGCAACACAAAATGTAACTGCTAAAAGGGAAGTAACACTATAATATTACAACATCCGCTGTTTGTATTTAATAGTGTTGAGATGATCAGTAGTTCACTTCATGTTATACAGAGGATACGAATACTTTAGTTCTGAAGGTATTTCCTCAGCAGTGTGTATTTGAAAAGGAATGTATTGTGACTGTTACCACTCCAGAGAAATGCAGTATAAATGGGCAACGGAAGAATCGCTCACCAAGGGATACGCGGGATTATTTTGCACAACTTCCCTTCCTCTTTCAAGTGAGGCAAGCGATCACACTCAAAACAAACCAGGTTTTACATTTGGCTCTTGGTTTGCTTACACGTGGACGTCGCTTTCTGCCCTTTCCCAAACCGCAGAGGATGTAGAGGCTCGAAGTTCAAAGGACACGGTTTATTTGAACGCCCGGTCATGTTTTCTAGACCACCAAGAGTCTCTGCTTTTGCACTTGATCAAGGTGTCAACTCATTCACAAGCTCTGACATAAACATTTACATTTTTGTGTAGCACGAGGAAGCAGACTGTAGCATGGTAGATATCAACAGGATGCTGCTGATTCTCCTTTTTTCTCTGTCTTCTTCCGCCTTTGTCTCTCTTCTATCTCTATATCTGCTCTTTTCTCAGCTATTTTTATAACACTGAAAAGCACCTCCGCAGTCGGTATCAGGAAACTGTAAATGGAGCATATTCCTTCAGTTTGGTCACCACGTCACTCAGAGATATAAGCCAGTGTTTAAAACGTAGGCATGCTTATTCAGAGTTTCCATTTATTCAGCTTCTCTCCCATTAGTGCTCTTTATTTAGCCTTTGGCAGCCAAAAGCCAAATAACATTTTTTCGAAGTCTTCCTAGTCTCCCCCTCTAGACTATAATCTTCCATGACTGCTATACAGGTAGCGCGACTGGCATGTCTGCATGTCTTTGTTATATCAGATTTCAGAAGACGCTGGCTCAGTTTGCTTTGAGATGGGGATTTGCAGATGCAGTAGCTCCAGCACTGAAACGTCCTCGTGGCGGGTCGGCTGTTAAAGCCCTGAATATAAACCGATGAGGAGGATGTTAGCGTCCGCAGCTGTTGGGTCGCTCAGTTTGGCCACAGCGGCGTGGCCGGTCTCTATGGAAACAATACTAACGTGCTGAGAACTTTATTTTACAAAGAGTCTATATCACGGAATAATAGCTAAATGGAAATCTATATAATGGAGGAGATGTTGTATATTTTTTTATATATAGCACCTGAAGATATTTTGTTGTAGTACTGGTATAAGTGTGGGTTTAATATGCAAATTATAAAGACTTATATATATACATATATATATATCACATACCAATATTTCAAATGATGGATCAATTACAAATGGAGGCAGCAGCATAGACAGAGTGCACCTAATACTGTAATGCATGAGAATCTGTTTACAATATATAACCTGTGTGACACAAACTTACATTATCTGAAGACCAAACTTTGCAGCTGGTAAAGCAGTTAGAAGCTTTTATTTATGGTTCAGTTTTGACCTGTTGTCTCTCCATTTTTATTGATCTGTCACTTGATGATCATAGAGTCACAGCGATCCATGTCCTCATTGTGCGTTTCGTCCTTCACGAGACGGGTCAGTGACGTCTTCGCCGAGTCGAGGTGGGAGCTGATGTGATGTTTCCTATTCTCGGAAATCCAATTTAAATCAAACCTCTTCTAAAGATAATTCTACCGGTCTGTGTTTTGCAGGACGTTCCCACATTCAGCGTGGCTTAAAGACATGTTTCAGGATATTAAAAAGTCTGCACCGTGCATAGATTGTTAAAATGCAGCTATGGGAAGGGACTTTTGAATGGAGCAAGATGGGTTTGTCCAACCATATTCACGTTGTTAACCAGACGTAGACTGTTACTCACTCACCACAGGTTAACAGACAAACAACAAGCACAGGTGTTGCACATCAAACCGACTCCCAAAAATTCTGGGTTCACGCCAGACCTCCACTCATTCGTCATATCTCATTCCTCTGTATTGTTGCGTAAGAGTTTTTCTGTGTAAATATGTAAAACACTAAATAGTATAACAGAGTGACATTGTTTAGACCAAGTGTCTATTTTTCGAACGTAGCCACTGTGATTAGACCAAAGCAACGTAACACATTTCTTTCTTCTTTTTTTTTGTGGCAGTTTTCTTTTCATCCCTTTGTGCATATTTCTGTTTCGCTTCCGTTGCGACCTCCATAATTCATTAAGTATGTAGTTGTCCATGTATATTTTTACGTGTACATTTCTTGTACAAATGACTGTGTTTTTAATTAAAGAACAAGTTGTCACACCTCAGACTGACTGTTGAGTTACTGTCTTTTTTTATGCCTCCACGCCGATGACAGCTAGCGGCCAAAGGCATTGTGTTTTCGTGGAAGTTCTTAAAAGTTGGTACAAACGTTCAGTTAGACCTCAAAGATGAACTGATTTGGTTTTGTTGGTTAAAGATCAAAGGTCATCGTCATGGTGACTTGATGTTCTTGTGAATGTGATATATAAAAAAACACCCTGAGGAAATGTTATCATATCTGCCACAAACATTCACTTGGACTCAAGGATGACCTGATTAGAATTTGGAGGTCAAAGGTCAAGGAAGCGGTGACCTCACAAACCCTTTTTTGTATCATGAATGCTTTATCTTAAGGAAGCCTTGAGAGAATCCTTTTGAATTTGGCAAAAATGTTCACAACTCACTAATCAGATTTGGGGGGTCAAAGGTCACGATGACCTCATGAGTCTAGAAAAAGTGTGTGTGGGCTGAGGCTGCTCTGGTTGATGGAGGCTTACAACAGCCCGGCTGTAATTCTAGCTTTTCACTGAAACACATGGTAAACAAAGAGCACTGAGTCATTGAAGTTTCATCTTAAACCTTTATTTGTATCTCTGGATTGAGACAAGTCACTTATTAAAACCAAGTTTGTCCAGCATTTTATCAACATTTCCCCCCACTGGTCATCTGCAGGAGTAAGGCACTATGCACACTGTAGTCCATGTTATCTCGCTGCTCACATCTCCTCTAGCCTACTTTAATTCAAACTGTGCCACCGACCTCCATGTCATGCATTTCTCATTGACATGTTTTTCCAACTCCTCCGCATGTCTGCATAAGCTCAGTCCACAGCAGGGTGTAATTAAGCCTCTAAAGTGGCGGATTGCTCCAGAGCACGAGCACTTAGGCCAGAAAAATACAGCACAAAAAATTACTGAGCAGCAATTTGGAATAATCCCCCCCAGACATCCACTAAACCCAAACTATCAGTTTTGACATAATACAGGGGTTTAATCTGGGTATAAATCTACAAATCTCATAACGCAGGCTGGGGTAATCTCCCTCTGGCAGGCCTGTGGGGCTGCTGGAGTCAGATCGTCCGGCTGAAATGTGCAGACCACTGGCTTCACTATCAGACAGAGGTCAGAGGTCACGGAAAGGTGGTTAAGTGTCAAACAGTGGCACGATTTCAACCAAGGAGGAGTTCATGAACCACGCGATCTTATCAAGAAAGACAGGAAGTTGCTTTTAAACGAGTTATTGTGCAATGAATGCTTTCAGTAAGAATGTTGTACAGGTGCAACATCCAGTTTAGATTATACTTCAACACAGTATCTTACATTTTATCATAGTGAAAGTGATTTATTCTGATAAATAAGCTACTGTATCAGTCTTAAAAAACTGCTTCAAGCCTCAACCTCTGTTCGTGACAAATATCTTTGTAGTTCTTGTCACAACTCGGCCTTTAACAGGAGCGATGAGACTGTGCATCCATTCCTCTCCGCTGGGACCAGAGCTCTACCTGTCTCATATTTTCTCCCCCGTGCAGTGAATCCTGGAGTTTATTCGTTCCCTCAGGAGCTGCAGAATTTGTTGTCCTTCATGCCCGAGTTGCAGTCTGGCTGAGAGGCCCAGAGAGGCTAGTCAGCAGGTCTCCTGGGGCTGCTGGTGGGGCTGCGAGGAACCTTGACCACAAAAACCATCGGATCTTTGGCCTTGTTGCCGAACGCACAGCGAATGACACCCACCGCGTGTTGATGAGTCACCCCCTGCATACTCTCGCCGTCCACGGACAACAGCTCATATCCTGCCTGCAGATGAGATCACAGGAAAACAGGCAAATCCATCAGGCCAACTCATATTTCACAACTACATATATGTTATCACTTTCCTCTCTTTTTACAACATTATAGACAGTTGCCATGAATCTGCAGTGATCGTGTGCCTTAGCAGGAACCTGATTTATGACACAGAGAATTGGGGCTCTTCTGTTATTTAAGCATATTCACACTGAAGGCCGTCACTAGTGCACATATAAAGTTTCCTCGTCAGCACAAGGTTGTTGCAAACAAGAACATACACTGAGACACACACAGTTAGGAGAGTTGCTCGCTGTTTCCTGCAGGATGTGAGCAGAGAGTAGCGAAGCTTTGGACCCCCGAGGAGAGGAACTTCCTCTGATGTCATCAGCGTTTGCCGAGGATGCACCTGCCTCATGTGCTCAGCCTCAGTGAAGGTTAGCAACACATAACACAGATGCACGCAAGGCCGACGGCCATTGTTGTATCTCCACCAATCATGTCTTTTTCCCTTTCCCTTTTCCTTTCCAGTCATTAGACAAAAATAGACGATTTTCCTCCTTTACTCTGTACCAGACTATTCTTTCTATTACAGGTCACATATGAGAGGAGGTTACATCTGCGCTGGCCTCTGTTTGTCCTGGCAGGTTTTTCTTACAGCTCATCTGGTGTCCACCAATAACCTTATAGTGTTTCGTGAGAATTGCATCAAAAGATTTAGATCCATTTGACCAAAGAAGAGATTAAAATGGCTTTTTTTCATTTTTGAAAAGTAATTTATTTGAATTAAATAGATCACAACCTAATCTGTCCCATCCTCTTTACGGACATTTCTGGAGCGCTCTAGCCAGTGGACGTCCCGATCCAAAAACAACATAGCTTGAAAAAATTACTGTTTGCGGGAAAGGATCAGTGAATCGTTTGTTCGTTTTCCATTATAAACAAATCAAACTACTTTATTTAGCAAAGCAGAGGAGACACAGTCATTTGGAATCTATTAGGTTTAACAACAGTCCTGAAATAAACCCTGCCTTCATGAAAGTGGTAATATTGAATCACACATTTGTTTCTATGCAGGATGATGCAATAAGTACTGAAACAATTTGAACTAAACGTGGCAGAGAGATGGTGCATAGGCCGTAGAAGAACCTGTCTAATTTTAGTTTGAATCCTGTTAAAGGGGCTGGGGCATATTTGTCCAGATTGATTGTTAGGCAAGGCACGTGTATTTGTATACCAGTTTTGTAAGCCCAGTTTCTTTGTCTGGTAGGATACTGCGGTCGATTTTGTTGAGACCACTGTCTGTGTTTATGTGGATGTCACTGAAAACCTTAGCGAGAGCTGGTCCCAGTCTGCGGTGTGACTGAAATCATCCAAACAGTTGTTTGTTGAGCTGTATTGTGTTTCTTTTATTTTGTCCACCCTGTTTATATCAACGAGAGTGGTGGTGAACCAACCAATCAGCATCCCAGCAAGCACTATGGTCCTAGTTATTCTAAACAATTCACATAACACAATGTTAACAGTTGTGCGATTAAAAAGATCAGTGGTACAAATGAAAAACGGAATCAACCCTTCAACCACATACAGGCCAACAAATCATGATGTCACATCCACTCAGCGTTCTTTACTGCGCCCTCTTCCAGAGCCAGTTAAATGTAGGCACATGACACACTAGATACAAGCAGGTGTTGGAGTCTAATGCACAGGACAGAACACATGACCTCACACACACACACACACACACACAAAACAACACTGATTGTCTGTTATTGTGTGTGTGCGAGGGGACAGGATGCATGTTAACACTGGACTGGCCTGGTCTCATTTCCCCTTACAGAATAGGGGGAGATAGCACTGAGCCACAGAGCAGATTGGAGGGAGCCTATGATGTGATGTGTCAGGTAGAGACAACAGAAGTGGCTTCATATCTGTGTCTGAGGCTTCTAACGTCTTTGTTTATAACCACAGTGACGTGCACGGCTGCTGGGAGAGAAATGTCACTTCAGACTCAAATTCCTCTACAATGATTAGATGGAACATGAAATTTAGTGGAGTCATTTATGTGCCCTGCAAGATTAATCCTCTGGATTTGGATAACCCCTGATTTTACCTCTAGCGCCACCAGCAGGTGTAGGTTTTCAGTTATCCTGATTTATATTCTTCAGACATTGATGAGTTTATCCAACAAACTTTACCCTATCCCCTGACTTTTGGTCTAGCGCTACCATGAGGTGGACCTTTGTGGTTTTTAGTGAAATGTCTCAACAGAAATAGGAAGGATTGGCGTTAATTTTCATACAGACATTCATGTTCTTCTTAAGTGATCCTTTGACTTTTGAAACCAGCGTCATTTCAAATCAGTAACTTGAAGAATACTTTGCTTTGAGGCTTTCCTGCAGGATTGGGTCATTTTGTTGTCACAGGTTGAATCTCTTCTCGGCTGGATGGGTACACCGATTTTGCATAGAAATTACATGAATAATATCTATAAATAAAACAGCTTTTTTGTCCATATGTAACTTATTATTTTACTTATATATCCTTTGCTACAAAAAACCTTTGGGGAGCTAGTGTTGTTTGGTTGCTCTTATCTCTGACTCCAGCACTTGAATGAGCCCGTGGTTAACTGCAGTGAATGTGTGTGTGTATCATGTGTGTTTAAGTGAACCAGGCCAGGATCACAGATGACTGTTAAGTTACTGTGCAGCCAATATATTACCGATACATTAGCAGAGTAGTGCTTGTGTACTTCATCAATAATGGAGGTGATGGGCTACTTGATCTCCACTCATCTCTTATCCAGTCCCTGCATCACCGTCAACCTCTCTCTTCTTACTTATAGCAGCAACAAGTCATAACCACAGGACACGTGTGTGTGACAGGTCCTTACACTCCAACCAGCACAGAGTGTGGTATAATGAGAGAAAAGTGCAATCTGGAAAGTCGAAAACATGTTTATCACATTTTCTTTGAATTTACTTCAAAGCTAAGGATCATAATCAGATTTTTTTTAGCCCTGTCTGTCAATTAAAACCAATTTTTTTAGGGAAAAAAATACTATGGCAGCTGGAGAGCGCATATCTCCGCCAAGGCTGATTGAGATCAGAGATCAGATACATATACAGAATGACATTTTCTACAAACCGCTTACAAATTAACCTGTTAATACATATATTCCTGGTTCTTTTTGTTAAAAATTATAATTGGTTCATTTGTTGAGAAATTCCCAAAAATGTACAACACCCTGTGTGAGAAAATTCCTGGATCGCACCAAAATGTAATGTAATATGTTCTTCTCTGACCCATACTAAATCCTTCCCTTGAGTTTCATGGTATCCATCCAGTATTTTTTGTGTAATGCTGCTACATAACACTCAAACAAAGGCCAATGAAAACATAAACTTATCATATCACTGCTCACCTTCAGAGCCTCATTTGTAGATGCGGCTCCTCCTGGGAAGATTTTCTCAATCTTTATCATGGGCTGGACCCTTGACTCCATACCTCCAGAGATACTAATACCTGTAAACAAACAGGGGACTCGTTAGAAACTCAGGGATTACTTGATAGTACCAGATTCCTGGTTTCTAACTCATACAGTGTATATTGTCCCTTTTGTCTTTTTCAGCTAATGTTATAGCTCCAAATCCCTCTCAGTTAAATAGTAAGTGATGCCCTGACCTCTGCTGGTTAATGAATATCAGGGACTAAAAACATTAAAATCTATGGCTTTACAATTGTCATGTGGCAGGTTTAATTCTACTCATATGCATATAGATGCAAGGACCAAGAAATTCCTTTAAAATACATTCAGTTTACACTTTATAACACATATGTTTCTGTCTCGTGCTCACCCAGTGACTGCTTGGCCTTTGAGATGGTCAACGTGCAGATTTCATACTCCTCATGTGGCACAGTGGTTCTTCTCTTCACACCATTCTGTGCAGGTTGATTCACCTGCTGACTTCTCCCTCTGCCTGAGGACGGACTCTTGTCTCTCTGGGGCTCAAACACATCAGCCAGAGGTGTTCTCCCTCTCGGCTGTGAGGGAACATGCACGCTGACCTCAGTGAAGCCCTGCTGCCTGCTCTGCCCCTTGCCATCTACGCTGTCGGGGCTCGCCTCCCTCCCCGCTCTCCCCTGGCCGTTCCTCACAGGCGACCTCCCTCGCTCAGCAGCCACATCTCCTCGGTCAGACGCGGACAGTAAGGAGACCTCATCATACTGCGACGCCCCGTTCTCTCGTCTGTTTGGGGAGCGATGGGGATGGCACCCACGATGGGTGCTGTGTGGCGATTCTGTGAGGAGGGAGCTGTGGGTGGGTGAGGGGCTCAGGGAGCGGGACCGCACAGAGGAGGAAGCATAGCTGTCCACAGGTACGTCCAGCAAGGGGGTGAAGAGACGTGATGGAGGCAGAATTCCTGACTGCTGTCCAGGCAAACGCAGACGCTCCAACTCCTCAATCAACTGATTCTCTCCCAGTGGGTCCTGAAACGGCTGGAGGTGGAACCCACCCCTGTAGTCTGGACAGACATAAAAATAACCTGAAGGTTGTAGACAGATGTGGAAGATCTGTGGAACATCTGCACATAAATGCAGTGACATGAGGAATATTCAGACTTAAAAGAAAACTACACTGTTTTATCACCGCTCTTCTATAACAGAGTCAGACTCATGATGGAGAGTTTAATCTCAATCAATTCAGAAAAAACTGACCTTTTTATTCCATGCATTCCTTGTCAAAACATGATTCCTACATTACCCACAATGCAACTCAAGCCCAACATCTGTTTATACTGACATAAGTCGTGTTGCCCATTGACTGTATATAAAGATAGGAGGCATGCCAGCTCCCCAAAAGTGAAGCCAAAGCATCTCTATCTCCACCTGGTGGCTGGCTGCAGTATAGATGATAAATCAATATATTCATATATATATATATATTTCTGGACAGTCTGGTTCTCATCAGAATAACTTGCCCCTGTCACTTTGAGTAGGTAGAACTACATTTGGTTGAATGTGGGTTTTACTGAAACAATTGAACTGAAACTGAGCATCAGACTGAATTTCAGTGAAGCATAAGTTTGCCTGTTTCCTCTTATGATACATAATTTCTTCTCCTTAAGGACTAACTAGCTATTTGGTGATAATTTAATAGTTTATTAAGAAGTCAGAGTCAGATATACAAGGTCACTCACCTCTAAGCACTGACACCACACTGATGGCCTGTCAGCTTCCCTCTCCTTTCATAACGCTGACCCTTTGACCCCTAACCTGTGCCCCCAGAAAGTGAGCTGGCTTCAGTCGGCCTAAATTAAGACTCTATTGATTGTGTCTCAATGACTCTTGAATGAGGAAAAACGCTCTGAGCATCTCTGTATTGTTGAAGTGTCACACCACACAGGTCTCAGTCCTTTTCAGTCGCCCACAGAGATGTAACACAAGCCTCTTCTTCAGCGCAGGCACAGGAAACCTGAGATATTGTGCGCATACTAATGTGTGTGTGTGTGTTTACATGTGTTTCATATGAGTTCGGGAGGTGGGTACGCCGGGGACAGGAACTCTTTGAGTTTGACTCAGGTATGAGGAAAGGAGTGATTTGAGGAATGAAAAATAAGAGCTGGAGAGGAAAGAGACAACGGGTGAGAGTTTTAAGCCCCTTCTGTGTCTCATGTTCCCTCAGGGATCCGAGAAAAGCCATCAACTAGACAGAGAGAGAGAGTGAGAAGAAAGAGGTGATGTCTGGAAAGAGAACAGGTGAAAAGAAGGTGTACCTGGGATTGGGGTGATGAGGTGACGTCGAGGGGTTCCTCTGCGAGGGGAGCGCAGAGCGGGAGAACGTACTGATAGGAAATAAACAACCAGACATACATCACTGTCCTACCATATATGTCTTTGTTTTTGTGTAATTTATTTAATTCTAACTTCATTTCTGTCTCTTTTCTTTCTTTTATGCATTTCCACTGGCGATAGGGGAGAAGTGTTTCCATCACTTTCCAGAGAGAGAAGATATGAGCTGATAAAAACGACAGTAAACTTTATGAGCTGCAGTGAGTTACTGCCTTTGCCTTGAATTTTGCCTCTCAGACTTTTTTAACTGTCAACCTCGAGGCAGGTTGCCGGCAAAACTCAGGGAATCTAGAGAACAATTACATACTTTTTAAGTAAGAAATTACATTAAGACACTAAGTGCCATTCTAATATCAGTCATTAGACTACTATTACACTTTTACGGTAATGAATTGTGCATGATCTCTATAAATATTAACTTGAAAACCGTTTTCTTTTAAAGAATCTGACTCCCACTTTCTTCTGCAGACAAACCTACACTCTCACTTTCATGCAAACAGAATCTGCATAAATAAAAACCTGTGTAAGTGTTGTGAAGTGCATTCCTGTTCTTACTCGAGCGACTCTTGAGAATATCATACGCCTCCAGCTCAAAGGGAAGGACTATGCTGTCAAACCGACCCAATTTATTCGTCGGTATCAGCATCCTGCAGAGGATATGAGCACAGTCAGTCATTGCACAGTATGTACACGTATAAAAAATAGCATTACACTATACCAATGCTTTATGTATCTCACCTTATTTCTCTGAAAAGTAGCAGTTTCTCTGGCCTGTCCAAGATTGCCAAAAGAGGACGTACCAAATCCTCAATCATATTGTCGGACAAAAACTGAGGAACAGACGAGATTGGTAAACTAATGAGAGGAGAAGAATATGGAAAAAACAACTGTAGTGTTGTTTACTATAAAGACTTTTTTAGAAACTCTGCCTCTCGACTCGATACCCTCTGCAGCTGAGGAGGACTGGCAGGGGAGAGACAAGCGGATCAGATGACAGCTGATATTTGATCGTAAGCATAAATGACAGCTCGAATCTGTCTTTTGTCTGAGCCGCTGCCAGACACACCTGTCACTGAAGGGCACTTAGCAACAGAAGGGACGACACTGCACACTTGAGCCTTCAAGTAGGGATGTCCATTCACATGTGAGAGCACCACTGAAGTGTTAGAGATGGTCATTTCAGATCGGGAACTCACGCGATGACAGTGTCTCATCACGGCAGCCACCTCGTCCTGGCTGAGCAGCCTCTTTGCCACGTCCTCCACGTGATCCAGGGTCTCAGGCCGGGGCAGCGGGCTGGCGTCTTTAACCCCAGCTCGGGACTCCCTCGGAGAGGTCAATATCTGGAGAGGACGGCCCCGCTCTTTACCTGAGGAAGTGAATCATTACCTTTACACAAATGGTCACTCATTTGAAGAACACCACTTAGGCAGCCAGGCAACATCAGCATCTTCTTTTAAATCTCTTCTTAAGACTCACTTTCATCGTATGGCTTAATTTTTGCTGTTATTTTTAAATTTTTCAATGGTTTTATTGTAAAGCACTTTGTAACTTTGTTTTTGATAAGTGCTATATGAATAAAGTTATTATTATTATTATGGTCAGAACTGTACCCCCAGAAATGATCAAAAAGCTCATCAGAACCCCTAATGCCAGAACTATAATGTGTAATGTAACACTGTATAATTTATACTGGTTTCAGACCTCTGAAACAAAGACATTTTGTTATATTTAATAAGATGCAGAACATGTGCCGGTGAAGAATGTCTTGTGACCGAAGCCTCACCTTTGTCAGCTCCGTGGGATGGGGACCTGGAGCGACTCTTCTCTTTACGCTCTCTCTTAAATAACAGGTTGACAAAGGTTTTGGAGCGCTGCAGGCTGGTTTTACCCTCTCCCGAGCTCTTCTCCTTCTTCTGCTTCTTCTTCTTCTGTCTGTCCTCTAAAGGGAGAAAGTGAATGTGAAGTACCTCTAAATCAGAGTATGTAGTCTATACAGATACATTTACAAAATACGCTGTAAGATATGACTTTCACAGATTTTAACATTGTGAGTGAAGTCTGCACAGGCTTTCTAATGTAAACTAGAACTACCAGCCTGTGGTTGTATGCCTCCGCAAACCAAACTCTAAACTCATACGTGATCTTGGACCACCAAAATCTAGTCTGTTACCAAATGTTTGTACCAAATTTGAAAGGATTCTTTTTAGGCATTCTTCAGATGACATCCTCAATACATCCATGAGGCAAAAAAGGGTTTAATGAGGTCACACAGACCTTGACCTTTGACATCCACATTCTAATCAGGTCATTCTTTGTTCCAAGTCAATGTTTGTGCCGGATGTGATGAAACTCCCAATGGGTGTTCCCGATGTGTCAAGTTCACAGGAACATGGGATCCCTGTGACTTTGACCTTCGAACAAACTGAAAACATAATGTCTGCAACTACTGGTTGTTTCTGGCTTTATAAAAATTACTAACTAGTTATTTTACTTATTATCTAATTAACTAACTAATTTAGAGCAGGCAGCCGATGTCATCTTTGCTGCACCTAATCCTGTTTGTACTCTAAAGGTTGTTGATTAAGAATAGCCCATTCTGCATGTGTTGAAAACACAATCCATTAGGCTTTAGACTGCTCCATGCTCAACAGTTAGCCAGTAACACTGGTGATACACACTCTCCGCTACCAGTTTAAACTCTTCATTTCTCTTCCAGTCAGCTCCTCTGTTCGCGGCAGTAAATCTGCCACTGGAAAGTAACACAGTAACACTGATGAATTGCAGCTACCCCAACCTGAACGCACACCTCACATCCATTTGGAGCACTACAGTGAAGTGCTGCGGCTTATATAACAAACGTCCAATCAGCCCTGGGCTCTGCCCCAAGCCTCCGCCAGGTCCTGGAGGTATGAATGAGCTGGATAAATTGAAAAGGAAAAGCTAATAACTCAACCCCCCCGCCAAAGCTTGGATGGATACTTCTCCGTATGCTTGTTCTTATTTATTTCTCACAGAGGCACAACAAGTGAGAGTAAAGGTCGGTGATTAATCATGAGTCTGTGTTAACTTTATGCTGCTGGACAGGTTCAGTCTGGAGCTTAAATCAGCCATGTGGAGTCTGGATGTTCTTGTTTACTTCATGGAGTGATGGAGGAATGAGGGGTCGTCAAAGCAGCTGATGTCCTGCAGAAAGATCTGTGAAGGGTTTTTGACGGCGGATCTCATCAAGTGAATGAAGGTGCTGTCACAAAAGTCTGAACAAGAACTGAACCTGACCAGCTTCAATACCCAGAGTGCTGTGATGCTGGAGAGGCTGATTTGTCAACTGTGATGTAGAATACTCCACAATACAGAGTATAGCCTGACTGATACTGGACACAAAGGAGTTTATAAAATCTGCTAGGGACGCATCAGCCTATACTGATACTTATAAAAACTAATTTTAATATTGAAGAGGGAGCTTAATTTTGTTATATCTATAAGAATGTGACCAAGCTCTCTTCTTGACTTTTTGCAAACTCGTCAGTGTTCTCCATCAAACTATATCATAAATACTGTTTTTAAATTACCGTAGACACGTTTTACCTTTTCTGTGCAGCAAGTCTTCAGGTCTCACCTGACTCAGTGATGTGGCTCTGGGAACGTCTGATGGGTTTCCTTGGTCTGCTCAGGGCCATCAACGCCGCCGTCTTAGGTGAGTGTTTCTCTACTTCCTGGTCCCCACTTGACATCATCCTTGTCCGTCCCCACCCTCCTTCCCCAGCTCCTCCCATCTCCCTCGGTCCTTCCCCTTTCCCACGTATGACGGTGTCCTTCAGCAGCACTGTGGCACCTACACTGCGGCTGGTTTCTGTCCCCACCAGCCTGTCTGGGTACGATCCGTTATGGGAGGGATGGTCCGTGTAGTTTGGAGGGTTGGGGTCAGTTTGCATGGCAGTGTCAGCAGTTCGCTCGGCACTGCTTGGATGACGGGAGCGGTCCTCTGTGGAGATGGCCACGTCTACCATGTCCAGGCCAAAGACGGGAGGGAAAAGGACCTGGGAGAGACCACTGAGGGAGCTCAGAGGGGTGCTGGAGGACAGCGAGGACACAGAGGAGTTGGAGTCTGAACCTTGAGGGAATGGTGAAGGGCCTCCGTTGGCCACTGTAGAAAACAATCCATTCCTGAATAAGTACTGTGTGATTATAATACTTCATGAAACTCTCCAGATGCTACAAAAACACACAGATACACACAGAAGAGGCTTCATTTCCTTATTTTACACAGTGTGCTTTGTCTGGATTAAACCCTGTCTGCCCTCTGTTAATCCTCCGAGAGACAGAACATGAGTTTTCTGTTTCTTTCTTTTTTTATAAATCAAACTACAAAATGACTCAGCATCTTGACCCACATATGAGGTTGTGCTCTGTTCCAGATGTCTGATGAGCACTCGAGTTCACTGAATTAATCGCTGCCTGTGTTCAGAAGTGCTCGTATCAAAGTGGACCACAAAGAGTTTGAATATAAACTGAATGACTGACCCCACTCTCCAAGAAGAACATGTACACATATTTCGTGATAAACACACTTTTGGAACAGTCACCATACATTTGTCGAGCCAGCCGTATTCTGCCACCATTTCCTTGTATGCAGGGTATCTGCCAGCTTCCTGTTGAAGTGCAAAAACACGAAATCATAAGCATGAAATATTTAAACGTCAACATCATCAGACTAGAAACACAACAAGTAAACCAGCATCTCAATTGTACATTTTAATACTGTAGGTTTTAGCTACTTGTGGGACAAAGATATCCACATTGTCCAAATTCACCATCAGTGACTATTGACAAATTCCTTCTCTCATCTTCAGAGTACATGTAGAAGAATTTTAAGACTTTGGCACAAGAGTACTTAATTGTTGAGATATTTCACTCAAAACCTCACATCAACCTCATGGTGGCACTTGAGGAAACGTCAAGGGATCATGAATGTCAGTAGGCTTCACCCTCTGGATGCCATGATGTCAATATAAAATCTAAAGGGAATTCCATGCAGCAGTTGTTAAGATATTGAAGTTAGGACCAAAGTGGTGGATTGACACGAAGGCCGATGTTTCCATCCATGAAAAAGGATGGAATGATTTGTCAGTGAGCATGTTGCACTTAATGTTCATTGCTTTGCTAATTTGTTCAAATGAATCCTTACAATAGATATCGATATAAAGCCTTAAAGAGCCGGTTGTGTGAGACCCTGGCTCCATTATGTGTGACTCTGACCCATAATGTGTCTATGACAGGACAGAAGGAAGACATAAAATTTGGCTTTCTGTTGATTATAACCTGATCCCTGACTGCCTTTGAATAATGAACGTCGTCCCTGGCTGTTTTTCACACGTGGAACCTGAGATCAGAGGAGTAAAATGAGCACGCAGCAAAGTTAGAGAGCTAAGAGCGCACACACAACACAACACAACACAACACACATGTGCCCGTTGATACACACAAACGTACACACATGATTCCTTTAAAATGACACAGGTTAAGTGACGTGACCTTGCACACACGCATGCACACAGACACATAAGGAATTCAAGGGCCGTGAGCCAGCTGTCTGCTCTGCTGGGCATATTCATTCTGTCCACTCTTGAGAAGAGCTGGTGTTATTTAACAGGCTGTGTCATTTATTATTGTGTCATGCTACTCAAAGTACCCAATCAACTGTTATGTTCAAACCTGAGTGGATGAATACTGCTTCTTTGCAACGCTGCACCACATATTTCAGATCTGACATAAACCTGCATTAAATCATTTTTGGACTCATACGGGCAACAAGCTGTAAAAACATTGACATATTATTACCTTGTTAGTTTGGCTGAGATGTTGGTGCTCATTAATCTAACAGACATTTAGCAACATCAGCGTTCATGTGGAGTTTGTTTCTGACCAGATGTCCAAGATTCACTTTCCTTTAAGAAACGTTTTGCTCTCAACCAGCCTCTGGTGCAGATATGTTGCTCTACGATGTTCACCAACTAGCTGCTAAATTTGTGTGTTTGCTGTTTATTAGTGAGCAGGTAGTGCAAGGTAAGTTTATTAGAAGGTTTTTTTTAGAAAACTGGAATGATGACAGTGAGAGTTATACAGAAATTATGTATTGAAACCCGAAACAATGAGCTTAAAGAGGCTAAAACTTGCCATAGAGCATTTTGTCTGCTATGAACATAAACCTCTTGATTACCCCAGCTTTTTAAAGTTGACCTCAAGTTTATCTGTAAAATTGTTTCTCACCCTGATGGTCAACATCACATGGGTGTGGCTCTTCAGGACCTCGACTGCATTGCTGTGGGTGATGTCTTCAAAGCCCACCCCGTTGGCCGCAAGGATTTGATCGCCCATTTTGATGCCATGCTGCTCTGCGAGCCCACCTGGGTCCAGCCTGCAGAGAAAATACATGGCATGGGATGAACTTGGGCTCCAATACACGAAGAATCAGCCAGTTCTATCTGTCTGATGTTGATTGTCACTTCAAGGCTCCTACTTAGAGACGTAAATCCCCAGTCCGAACTCTTTGCCTCCTCTGATGTTGAAGCCCAGACAGTAGTCGTCCGACGTGGTGAAGAGATGTACGATCCTGCGGAGGGCGCTGTCCGAACTGGCGTCTGATGGTGTACGGCCGCTCTCCTCCACCACCATCCGCCGGTGAATCAGATCCACCCTTTGTAAGAGAGGACACATACACACACACTTGAAGACATTCAACTAAACTAATTTCTCTTTCTCCGCTGAACTCAGGCCTGTCAGTGCTGGTTGATCAAATAGCCATAAAGGTCAGAGCGGTAATCCATCCACTGCTGCTACATGAAACCAAGATACAGTATATCCCAAAAGAAAGATAACCAGAGTGACCTACAGTCAAGTGACAAGACTACACAAAACAACAGCCACGCAATGGCCAGTGCTTCTTACAACAAGGTTGTACATTGTACATTGCATATTAATATTGTCTTAATCTATTTGGTTAAGCTGGGAAATTGACTGTGTGCTGTAAAAATGTAAAGGTAGATTAGAATCATTTTTGTTAGACTTTTCCTCATTGACAAAACCTGAGCCTCTGAGGTGTGTGTCCTCACCATGTGGTCTTCTCCTTGGAGTAGCGGATGCCGGGGATCTTTCCGACCCGTCTCACCACCATCCTCAGCCGGTTGTTGCCCGTCAGGACCTTCACAGCGCTGCTCATGGTGATGCTCTCCAAGCTGACAGCGTTCACCTCCACCACCTTATCGCCCACAGTCAGCCCAGCCTCCGCTGCACACACAAGGTGGAACTCAGCATGGCACACAGGAGTAAAGGTCTCATGTACACAACATGCCCACGAAACAAAAAAACACAAACACACGTCCTCCAAACCTGCAGAGCTGTCATCCTCCACCTTGCTGACAAATATACCAAGTCCATGTTCAGAGCCTCCGCGGACACTGAAACCCAGACGCCCATCAGGACTCTTGTCTACGGTCACTGTGTGAATGTCTTCACTTTCATCACCTCCTGCAAACACACACACACACACGTACCTGTGTCTACAATAAGGTTTGAAAATTTAAAACTGAGTGAAAATCAATTCATCTGCAGAAATTCATGATAAACATTATAAATTGTGTAATTTTTGAAGCATTAATACAAAAGTGGCATTTAATATACTTGGTCAAAGTGGGGCTAATTTTAACCACTGAAACGTGCTGTTGGGTAGTTCATATTATTTTCCATCAGTTAAACAATTAATTGACAAAACTTCTCAGTTCTAATATCTAAAGTATATTGTAGCATTAATTAAATACTGTATAATCTAATATATCTTAACTCTGCCAGTGGTGCTGCGTCTGTTACCAAGGCAACAGAGGATCATTATCACGTCCAGACCTCACCATCAACAGGTGCGTTGATGAGAATGACCCGGCCCATTGGCGAGGACGACCTGCGTCTGTGGCGCTGCTGTTTCTTCAGCCTGTAGCGCGTGTTGCTGTGGGAACACCCCGCCTGGCCTCCATTGTTGAAGTGGGGGTTCCCGCCTCCGTTTGTCATCTCCCTCCATCCAGGGGGGTGAGCGGAGTGAGCCATGCTATGTGTCTGGCGATTCTTCCTCTCGTCATCCAGACAGGAGGACGTCTGGGGTCAGCGGCCAGGAGGGAAGAGGTGCAGCCTGGGATTTGGGGGAAGGACGTGGGCCACAGGTGTCGTGGGGAACTGGACTTGTTTGAACCTGCTGGTCCAAAGTGGATGATGTAATGATAATAAATGACTTGCTTTTCACCGAAGCAGCCAGTTTACAGAGCTGTAGGCAACTCACCTTCATCAAAAACAGTTTCAAACCGTAAATAAGGCTTTAGAAGAAGAAAATGTGACTTAGAAAAGGTAGGAGTTGAACCATTTCCACACATCTGAATGAACGAAATATAAATCCATTGGAAAATTATGGCAAAAAGATTTCCAATTGTCTCACTCCTGGATGGAATCCTAATTTTCTTAATAGTTTAGTCATGTTGTTGTAATCCACAAGAGTCCTTTGTAGCTCTGAATTCATCTCCACAGAGTCCACGGTGCGTGGCTGTTCTCCACTGCTCCAGCTGAGCGGCTGCAGGCCTCTCTGCAGAGGAGTCAGCGGTGCATGGTGATTCCCCTCGGGTCATGTTTAATTAAATGGATATCTGTTGTGAGAAGAATAAGCAATATGTGGTCAGAAGTTTGAGATGGGAGAATAAAACTCTCTCATTGTGATACAGGTAGGACCTTTAACCTGGGATCTTTAAAAAACATTTTGAATGTGCTTGTAGTTCAACCTATAGCTTTTTATAACCTGTGTTGATTATTTTTATATGTTTTGTATTTTAAGTTTTAGTAAATATATGAAAATAAAAGCTATTACTTGTTTCTACCACACTCCACATGTGCTTTCATCTATTTATGTTGTGTAAACCAAACTAAACTATCTTTTTAACAATGTACTGTTTGACCACTTATCTTCAGGCTATAGGAAAACAGATTTACTATGATATAACAACTTATTAACTTTCTTTGACTTGCTGTTTCTATTCAATAATGGCACAGTTGTAATGATAAATAGTACATCACATTCGAAAGCATTTGTTCATTAGGTACACCTTGCTGAAAATGATCCTGTCTAAAACAACAGTCCTGTGGAGGATGTTGTTTGCGCTTCTGTTGAACTGTGTTATGCCAACGGGTGTTTCTATTATTTTGTCCATTTATATCAGTGTAAATTCTGCAATCCATAAAGTCTTCAACTATCAATTGTTGTGCATTTTACACATGGACTTTGGTCCGAATGTCCTGCAGTCCGGTTTCGGGAGGTAGCCATTCAAACTGTACATTGGAGGGGTCTGAAACTGAAACTATGAATCAAAGAGCTAAAGATGAATGAAATGATGGAGGAGGATATTACCTGACAACACAAAACATACTGTTGTTAATGGCTTGTAAAATAAAATAATTGGTAAATATTAATCGTTTATTACAGCCTATAAAGGCTGTATAAATGGTCCCCTACCAGACAGTGGTGCTGAGAATAAACCTTCCCTTCCTGAAAACACCTGTTGTTCTCTCACCTTTTTATCTGTCAGCACCATGGACAGCGACTCAGATAGTGTAGACTTAACAAATCAACTGAATATGTTTCTGTTTATTATCATGAATTAATCCGCAGTAACTAACTATAACTAACTAACTAAACCTCTGGATCACCTGCAGACAACATCTGCCTCCGTGTAAAACTGCAACATGAACACAGTCTAAACTTATTCCTGTTGATACATTAGACTGTGAAACATTAGATGAATATAAGCATCCTGACATTGCGTTGTGATGAAAGTAAGAGAGCGGTGCCTGTTACCTGTTGTGTCCGTGTTTTGCTGGACGAGCTCGGGGGCAGAGACGCTTCAGTGACACCTCCGGAGTATTAGTGTCACCTCATTTGTTCTCCGGGCGACCATTATTGTCTTAAGAGCTGTAAGCCTTTTACACAAAGCCCCTGCAGCTGTGCGGCCATTAGCGCCGCACCGATGACGATTGAGTGCACTAATTGCACAACATTACACAAACACGGGCTCGGGTCGGCGGCAGCTTGTCCTCAGGTAAACCTGACTGATCACCTGCTGATGAAGTCCATGTTTGTGCAGTGAAACTCCAGAGAGGTGGAGGTGGAGAAAGCTGAGCTGACCGTCTCCACCGTGAAGGCCACACAGATGAATAAACAACCCCACCCGGTGGTCAGGGATGTCACGTCAGGTCTTTATCTCATTTAAACTCAGTCTGGATAAGAGTTGAACACAAGTATTATTTTTGACTAGGTGATTAACAGGTGATTAACACAATACATGTACAGTCCATTAATACATTACAGTTTGAAAAAAGTTTCACGTGTCAGCAATTGTTAAACTATTCTAAATACAAGGTAAAATAACCTTCAAAACAATTAAAAAGAAGAAAATAAACAAAACAAATAAGTAAGTATGATAAAAAATAAATACGGCAGCATATATTAATAAAATGCCACAGTGAGCTCATATGATGGCAGCCTGATTTCCATGCTTTTCATGCTCTCCTGACATTTTCTCACCAGTTACCTACAGCAGTGCAAAGTAATTCAGTTGCATTCACTTAAAGTTCTGAACTGAAGTTTTTACAGTTTAAGTTACTTGAGTAATTTATTTTTCCTGCTACTTTATACTCTCTTTTTACTCCACTAGAATTGGAAATATTGCTCTTATTCCATCAGGCTGAACTTTAGTCACAAGTTACTACAATCTGTAGATTAAGACTCTGCATATACGAAACAAATAAGCTTATAGAATGTATTTTTTATTGATTGATTTATTTTATTGAAATTACCCAACATCATGTAAACATACTTATTATCACCCAATACTTTCACCTGTTCCCCTGTACTTGTCTACTTCTTATGAATAATTGTAATTTCTACATCTATCTATCTATCTATCTATCTATCTATCTATCTATCTATCTATCTATCTATCTATCTATCTATCTATCTATCTATCTATCTACGTCAGTGGTTTTTAACCAATCATCTGCCGTCTTTGCTCCACGCCCCCCTCCCGATGCCCTTCATGACAAACACCGCCCACAGTGGGTGCTGCTTTCAAAGACTTATCACAAGCTCGGTTTTCTAAAACACATGTCTGACATGGTTGAGTGTGTTGCTATTTTACTGTAGATTAATAAGATACCTTATCTTATATCTTATTCCATTGGGCTGCATGTATTTTACATATAAAGTTATTACATACACACAATGATCTTATAATATGATATATTGTCACTCAAAATTGTAATATTGTTCAGTGATCACGTGGATTAAATTACAACCACAGTAATGATTGCTGTTGTACGTATTATGTTGTTGTGGTTGGATTAATGTTTTTAACAAGGAGTTTGCTTTGCTTTTATGCTAAAGAACAGCAAAACCACGCAAATCCAGATCATGTATCAAATCATCACGAGTGTTTACCGGCAGATGAAAACTTTTTTTTACATTTCCTATGCTCTCCCCGTCATTTTCTGTGAAGGTGTGTTTTACGACACTTTGTGGAGCATTCGAAGGCGGCACAGGTCCACCCGGCGCTGCTGTGATATTGAGAGGTCAAACATTTGCTACAAGCACCGGGAGCAGAGCAGGTGAGTCCCTGTGATGACTGGACACACTTGTTTACCTGGTTTAAGTCACAATACGACTTATTGAACTAATGTTCTGAGTCCACATGTTCTCCTGGAACGCTAACTGCAGTGCTAGCATGTCAGCTAGCTTGTAAGCTACCTGGCTACCTGAGTTATTGACCCAGTAGGGGTTTGTTTTGACGGTGTGATGAAGCTTCTCTGTCCCGTGTAACTTGTTATTGAGCTTGTTATTGACGTGCAAGGGGATTCAATGTCGTGTTAGTGTCATGTTTGTGTGTCTGTGTGTGTGTGTCTGTGCTCCAGGGTCTGTTAGCTACTCAGGTTAGCCGCCCCGGCTCAGAGGAACCGGAGCAGCTTGTCGTGACTTCTCCAAATCCATGTGTCACGTCATTTTTTGTACACGCTCAGCACCTTACACTGTGACTCATGTGATTCCCATGAATGACTCCCTATCAGCAACTCTAACACCCTTGTTTACAACTGGGTTAACGTTTAGTTTCAGTTTCTCCAATGGTCAAATCAGCTGACCTAAATTCCAACCTGCTGCTCGCCAAAGGTGACATGTAAAAAACTAAAAAGATCATAAAACTGGAATTTAAAAGAAATAAGAGCAATAACCTACAATTATTGAAGGATATATATTGTAAATATGTACTGGAAGTGGCAAGTGTTCTACTGAGTGCCTGGGTTTTCTCTTTTGTCTGATGATGAACAAACTATTATGACAACTAATGTGATATATGGAGGCCATCAGGGCCAATAGTTTTGTTCATTTAAAAAAATTGATTGTTATTGAAAAACCTAAAGTTGAAATATTGTTTTTGAATAATGTATTCAAACTAAGAATTAAGTGTAGGATTTTTTTTTGCAATTCAAATATCAGTTTGGTTAAATTATGGAATTATTTTGAATATGATTTTTCAAAATTAACTGACATGCTAGAAATAAATCAGTTCATAAAGAAAGTCACTGGCACAAATGGCGAACATTCACAACCTACGATCTGAGCACATTAATGGGGTGGTACCGACCTGGGCGAGACACTTGGCGTGTGATATAATTTGGCCAATCAGCAAAGCCATCTAATGGGTAATCATTGTGTTGGTTTATGAACGTGGCATTGATTCACATCATTAAGGTAGATCAAGTACATTTAGTACATTTTTACAACATTTACAAAACTGTCATATCACCTGCACCTAATTGGCTATTTAACCAAAAGTAGAAATCTTTCTTTTTCTTTGCACTAAGTGGTGGTATGTTTGACTTATAAAAAAAAAAACCACAAATATTGACCTACAGTTCGAAGAGTTTCATTTTTAGTACAGTTTTCCCGTATCTCGTACTCGCAGCCACAACTGATACGGGACGTTTGAGATAAGCCTCCTGGGTGGTGGATACTCCCAAGAACAATTTGATAACAAATTTCTTTATGTGTCATAATATGAATAACGTATCAGACACTTCACAGCACATCCTTTATTTTAGCTTAAAGCACCGAGAGGCAGGACATGCTGATGGAGACTAAACCTGAACAACTGGTCTGTCTGGAGTAATTTTCTCAGATAAGTGTTCAGTGTATGTTGTAGCTTGTATGTTGTTTAGTGGTTGGGCTGGGGGCTTTGCTTCAATACAGCACTTTACTGTACTGCAGCACAGTGATGAATTGAGCAGAGGTGGGGGCTTAGTTGTGCAGCAAAGGTTTTTTAATTATAAAAATTACCTCTAGTGCTGGGACTCATCAAATATCTGAGAGATGTTGTGTTGATGAGATATGTTTTCCTTTAAATTAAAAAGGTTTATAGAAACATATACTGTCAAAGGAAATAATCAAAACGGTATTATTAATTAAACATTGGTGTCATTGATCATAGAAAGCCACGATGTCCGGAGAACTGTCCCTCAACATAAACATCAAGGAGCCACGATGGGACCAAGGCACATTCATGGGGCGCGCCAAGCACTTCTTCATGGTCACAGATCCAAGGACCGTCCTGCTGTCCTCCGAGACCCTGGATGAGGCCAAAGTGATCGTGGAGGACTACAGGTAGAGTGTCAGGAGGTAGAGGATGGGGTGGGAGTGTAAAGGATTATGTTAGGGTGAGTTTGTTGGTGTGAGGCATGGATAGAAATGAGCACAGGTAAAAATAGCAGTGTTCCTTCTTTAATGGGGTAATATGACTCAAAATGAGAATGTCATATTTTGTGTTGATATGTTTGTTTCACGTGTAAGTAAGAATTTCTAAATGTATCTAAAACTGAGAAGGTAACACTGGTTGTTGACAAATACATTAGTAAAACTCCCTTATCTGGTCTTTGTCCTGTGAAGGAAAGACTCAGTCTCTCCACCTTCTTGCCTTTTTTCAGAGCTGGGAATCCGAAGCCTGGCCTGACGGAGGACGAGCTGTGGAGAGCCAAGTACGTCTACGACTCCGCCTTCCACCCCGACACTGGCGAGAAGATGTTCGTGATCGGGCGGATGTCAGCTCAGGTGCCAATGAACATGTCCATCACAGGCTCCATGCTCACC
The DNA here is from genome assembly GCF_022539355.2 of Hippoglossus stenolepis. Taxonomy (NCBI): domain Eukaryota; kingdom Metazoa; phylum Chordata; class Actinopteri; order Pleuronectiformes; family Pleuronectidae; genus Hippoglossus; species Hippoglossus stenolepis. Next base: position 14,134,295 of record NC_061494.1, on the reverse strand, counting down.
TTCTACAGGTACAGCTCATGTTTTGCTAAACACAAAAAGCAAGATTTATGAATTAAAATAGAGAAATGGAAATTTGTGATTGGCCAAAATAAAGAATAATTGTGTGTGACAGTTTCCATGTGACTGTAAATTTAACCGTATGGCAGCCTGCAGTGATGCATACAAATCTGAGGTTTTAATCCCTGCAGAGGAAAAATGCTCTTAAAGAATTGAAAATATAACTCTTGATGCTGAAAACTGATAAATCACTGAGCTGCTGAGACGATAGTGAAGCCATGTGATAATGTTGTAAATTTTTTTTTTTATATTTCACTGATAAATGTATTATTTAGTGAATTTTATAGCAATGTGCACTGCTGTAAACCAGGGGGTGCTAAAGTCTGAAGTTTCTGTTTCAGTTTTAGTTTCATTATATGTAAAGTTGGCACAACAAAGGAACCACGATAAGTTAGAGATAAGATGATTTATCTGAGGAGAGAATAAACTAAATACTTTTACACACATTACATCAGAGATAAGTTTTTATCTAAATCAAAATCTCAATGTGAAAGTATAAATACAATATGTTTCTCCAACAGGGATGAGGGTTATGTGGGTGGTTATGTGCTGAATAAATTTGTGACTTGTCGTACTGAATAACATTATAGAGTAAATCTCAGTTCACGTCTCGGTCAATATCACCAAAATGTTATGTAATTACAAAAATGTTTTTTTAGCCCAAGTGTAAGATGAATTTTGAATAATAACTGTGTGACATTTTATATAAAAGAAACAACTGCAAAAAAAGTCAATACAGCCTTGACTTTTACTCTCATTTTTAGATATTCTTATGTCCACCCTGATAAAGCATCTTCAGGGTATTTCAATAGAACTGCTTGTGATTTCTATCTCTGTGGTGTTAAATGTAACACTACAGTTTTGACTGAACATAGTGTGAAATCTCACTTCCTCAACGTTCCCTTGTGTTTGCAGGACTACTCCGGCCGTGGTGTTCTGGCAGTGGGTTAACCAGTCCTTCAACGCTGTCGTCAACTACACTAACCGCAGCGGAGATGCCCCCATCAGCGTGAAGTAGGGAGGACTTCTCACCTCACATCCACTCTAGATCATTCCTGTCCTCCCCCAATACTAATGTCTGTAAGGAGGCTGTGGGAGCTGCCGTCCTCTCCGCTACCCTCACAGCGGTACTACGTTCCACTGTTAAGCATGTTCAGCCCCATGTGACCATGCACTCATGTTGACATAGGTTAAATGATCCCTGTTGATGTCAGGCCAACTTGCATTGTCTTCTCATTCTGCTAGAATTTGCACCTTTCAGATGCTGCAGAAATACATCAAATGCATGCGTTCAGGACATGCAATTGCATAATCATGGATTTAGCATGTCAGTGAGGACAAATGTCCCAGTGCCTTCCTCTGCTTCTGTTCCTGTATGTTCTTGTTTATTGAGCTTTGCATATTGATACATAGCATGAATTTGCACCGCAACTGAGACGACTATTATGTTAAATATTAAAGTATTGACCGACTCAAGTGTGACCGACAGATTACCAGCTGCAGTCCTCATGTGCTGTGGCAGAAGAGAGCTACTCATGACGTGTTAAAAGGTGAAAATTCTAAAAGAGGAAGTTGGTTATTAACGTATGTTTCTGATGCATCCGTCTCCTCGCAGTCAGCTCGGCGCAGCCTACGTCAGTGCTACTACTGGTGCTGTAGTCACTGCCTTGGGATTCAAGTCTCTAGCTAAGGTAATAATGCCTGCGGCTCCAGTGAATCAACACATCGAGTGATGTGTAACTGAGATACAGACACACTGATCCGTCTATATTAGTGCAGCAATGTTATACTGTTTTTCTGACCGTGTCTCTTTTTCAACCCCGTCTTTGCAGCGTCTCCCTCCAATCGTCAGCCGGTTTGTCCCCTTCGCTGCTGTTGCTGCTGCTAACTGTATCAATATTCCCTTCATGAGACAGAGGTAAGAGCTCCAACATAAAGCTTTCAGTAGCTTTTAGAGATTGTGACAGCTGCTCTACATAACTTTTGTTTTTGCTTCTACCAGGGAGTTGAAGTACGGTATCCCTGTGACTGATGAGAATGGAAACAGGTTAGGAGAGTCCCCCAGCGCTGCCAAGCAGGCCATTGTGCAGGTGGTGGTTTCGAGGATCGGAATGGCAGTGCCAGCAATGGGTAAATCATCTACTGATTCGATAAAGCAGCTGTTATCAATATTTTCATGATGACAATCGGCTGCTCCCTTCAGCTTTATTGAGCTTTACAGGGAAGTTTAGCTCTGTTAAGCTGCCCAGCCCACAACCTATCAGTTTTGGTTCACTCTCAGTTCCTGACTGCCTCAGCAGAAAACATATCTTTCCAGTGAATTCACTTCAAAGCCCCAGTGCATACTTCCTGCTCAGCACCCAACAGCAGACAGACAGAGTTGGGGAGTAGCTTGTGAACATAGTGGAGCATTTATCGAAACCAATCATCAGCTGACTCATCCTGAAACAAACTGTTGGTGCGAAAGTTGAAAAATAACTTGTTATCGCAAAAGTCTGAAATGTATCTTCTTCTTTGCTTTTGTTCATGAAGCAAAACACTTCACATTCTTTGTTGTTATTTTCTCACAGCCATCCCTCCGGTTATAATGAATGCTCTGGAGAAGAAAGCTTTCATGAAGGTGAGCAGACTGCATGTATGACTGTCAAATATGTTTGTTTTTGTCTGTGGTTTTACTGGTTGTGCTGGTGTCCGTGCTTGTTACGCTGATGAATGAGTCATGTCACATGCCACATGAGACACAGTCCTGTGTTTTATCTCCCTGCAGCGGTTCCCAATTCTAAATGCTCCAATCCAGGTGGGGCTGGTCGGCCTGTGGTAAGTTATTTGCACCAGCACTATCTATGGTGATGTTTTTATATGGACTCAAGAATCTGTAACTAACAAACCATCCCTCTCTACATCTTATTTTCAGCCTGGTGTTTGCAACTCCTCTGTGCTGCGCCCTGTTCCCACAGAAAAGGTAACGACAGCCTCTTTCACATCACTCTCATTGATACCTGTGTGTGTGTGTGTGTGTGTGTGTGTGTGTGTGTGTGTGTGTGTGTGTGTGTGTGTGTGTGTGTGTGTGTGTTAACTAAACCGTTGCAGCAAATCAAACTTGTTCAATAATCCCTCTGTAGCTCAATGAGCGTAAGCAGCCTGGAGGCAGACCTGCAGGAGAGGATACACCAGACCAGTCCCCACACCACCACCGTCTACTTCAACAAGGGCCTGTAGGACCAGCCAACACATCTCCACACACATACACGAGACACGCAGACACGCACACATATATGCACATGTCAGCTGTCCTGCGGGCACAAGTGGGAGGGCAATACAAAATGAATATATGCATTTTTTTTTTGTTGTTGTTGGTTTGTGTAACTGGTGTATTTTTGTTTTTAAAAAATTTGACTGCACGGAGCTGCTCCAAGTGTAAGAGCGGAGGCTGACAATTATTTCGGAGGATTCACTGAAGGGAAAAAACTTTGAGAAGGATCATGACAGAAAGTTCTCTCTGTACATAGATGACACTCCGTAGAAAAGATGACACTCCGTAGAAAAGACAAACTGACTCCTTTATAAAACAGTGTCGTGTTTTCTGTCTTTGTTTAGTCGAAACTGCCTCGTCACTGGTGGCACTCGCTGATTCATGTTTGACTCACTTATATATCATGTCGCATTCAGGTTTGTACCAGTCCTATGATCTCACTCCAGTTTAAAATGAAGACTTGTGCTTGTGAGTCACATATGTAACGTAAATATTACGATTGTTGTAAGGTGGTGCAACTTTTTCGCTTTTCCAGTTCTTCCCTCGACATCGTCACATTATTCTTTTGTGATATTATAGCTTATTAGACACTACCCATGTTTTGTTTGAATTGCTGCAGTTACACTGGAACAAAAGTTGTGTTAATCGGCCCTGAATAGTTCAACCTTCGATGAATAAGTTCCTCTTTTGTTGTGCTCTGCTTCCTTGTTAACCGTTGCACCTTCTTAACTCTGTTCATCTCTCCTTCAAGTGTACTTATGCTCCTCCGTTCTCTTAGACCAGGCAATGAGGTGCTAGGTACATGTGGCACATGTGTAGGAATCATATGACAAAAGCTTAGTAGAGTGCGTCAGAGAATCTGATGTGGTGATCTGTCAGCGTAAACGTGCTGTTTCCATGGCAGCCTGTTTCTGAAGGCCTTTAATTATTTGAGATCACTATATGAAATAGTGCAGTTGCTAACTGTAGTAGCATATTGATGAGGTCTTTGATTGCTGTAGGCGATGTTTGCTGGTTGTGTTAGCTGGAGAGGAATGTCCTATGTTGTGTCATTGTTTCGTCGCCAAGAAAAAAATTTGATCATCAGACCATAGACGATGTGTCGCTGCAATAATGCAACTTAGACTCCAGTTTATTGGATTTATTGTTGGAAATACAGGGTTATTATGTGCAGCAAACAGCCAGCCATCTGCACTGGAGCCACTGATGTTCCATTGTACCAAATGAACGTAGCTAGTGTTGTGTGACGGAGTCAAAATATTGAATACTTATAATATCCAGGTCGTGTGTGTGTGTGTGCGCACAGTATTTGTTGAAGCTTTGTCGTTGACAGTTTGGTCGTTGACAGTTTGGCAAGTTTCCGCTTCTCTGATCAAACTCATTGACGTTGTTGACCAAGCTCTCAAACACAAACACACAGCTGTCCGCCGGGATTAGATAGTGAGGACCTATCAGCTCAGTTTATTCCAGTGCTGTCTGTCTGACTGATGTAATACGTATATTTTTCTTGGATGTATTTATAGAAAATATCTATAGTATATATATATGATGTATAATGTATGGAGCACATATGCATGAGGGATTTTAGAGATTTTATCGTGAAGGTGTGCCTCTGTTCGCAAATCCACCAGATGGCCCCATATATGCATCAGAAACCATGTCAGCTGCTTGTGCTCTAGAGCTAATGAGCTCTCACTTTAGCTGAATGAGAACAGGCACAGATCACCGACTATGATTCACTGTTTGTGTAAAGTGTTGTTTCATGTACAGAAGAAAAACTGAACCCAACAGTACGATTGTACAAGTCGAGCTCATCCTTTAATTCATCACCATTTAGCGTCACGCGAGTCCCTTGAGTTTGTTTCTGAAATTTGAGGTTGAACATTACAATAACAGGATTGTAGCAACTGCCAAAACAGTTGCATCTTGAAATACGTGATGATTGTGTTTATGTGTGATCCTGTAATTCAGTGGTTTCAATCCCGAATGAAGTCGTTACCACCCACAGATTCCTCTCCTGGAACAGTCTTCATATAACTCCAAACTTCTGTAGGAGAAGGATTTCTTTGTATTACTTTAACATGGAGTGCATCACATTTTCCAATCGCACTCTTCTTCCAGCTGCTCTTTTCATATTAACATTTAAACCTGGAGCAACAATCACACTGTCTCTGTATCGTTCATGTGAACGGATGTTGGTAACTGTCTGAATCTCTCTTCACCTTCTGTAACACCGACTGGTGCTGCTGCAGGACAGTGTTTCAGTGACGACACCATTAATTCATTTGGGTTTCTGTGCTTAATGTCTCCATTGTGTTGTTTGGGGTGTTTTTACTGCTGAGGGCAAAACTGCACTATATAACCTTTGCTGTGCTGCTGTAGTAACTCTATGCATTTGTGTTGCGATTTAAAAAGAAGAAAAAAAAAAGCTTTTTAAAATATATATCGAAAATTGTATTTGTTTATCGGGCTGGTTAATGTTGAATGAGTCCCGTTACTGCAAATTCATTCTTCAGCTATTAGCTCAGTTTCTGCTGTTTTCTGTTATTTTCTGCTTTTTGAATTGTGACGCGCAAATGTCAAGAACAAACCTGGACGGTTGTCGTGAGCGTTTAAACCCACACGTGTGTCTCAGCTTGTCGCATTCGTAGATCGAGCCAAAGATGAGACGGGTAAGAATTGTACAGGATTGAGGAGTGTGGAGCTTTTTAATGTTTTCGCTTCAGCTTTATTGTACCGACCTGATACTGATCAAAAACATGTGGGTTTTTTTCACAGAAGTGAACCTCGGTGCAAAATCATTTTTCAACAACATTAAAATACATCGGCATCAACACAAAGTTTACAGATATAAATCTCAATAGGCATCAATTTTATTGACATCACAATAAATCTGACTTTATTACACATTTATAATTTTGGTTGTGCATGTCATGAAAAAGAAAAATGTAATCTTTGCTAACTGAAAGCCAATGTAAAGACAATCTGTGACACTCACGAATGTTTCTTGTTATTTCATGTTCATACGTCTCATCAATATTGGATCAGTGTTTCCTCTTTATTTTGTATTGTGTTGACGTGACATGCATTTTACTTTGAACAACTGAATAAAAAGTGTAACATTCATGTTTGAACTCTCCTCTTATTGAGATGCACTAATATTGTATGTAATATATATTTTTTAATTATAATATTGCCTTCAACTCCCAAGTGAATGTTACTGTAGGAACATTCTTGTATGTCTAGTTGATGCCAAAGTGAAACAGGGTGATCAGATAAAACAGCCGTTGGCTCCAGCGGGAAACCAAAAAAAAGGATTTAAATCTGATGTCTATGTTCTGTTTTTAGATGTGTGACGATAAAATAATTCACAGGGTTGTTTATTACCGACATGTTCGGACTCATCCAGCTTTGAACAGTAAATGAGAACTTTCCCTCAGTTTTCAGCCTCAGTGTGTGGCAATCTATTTCTGTAGATGTAGTCAATTCAAAACTTGAGTAGGGGTCAGATTTATATACTAGAAAATCTGTGTTCAGAATACAACCTGGTTTTGCACATAAAAACGAGCACAGTGAAGATATGGTGATGAGGTTCTTTATTGATTTTTATCTTCTGCTGCTAGTACACACACGTTCAGAAATACACAATCTCTAACACACACACATAAGCGACACCTGCTTCAGGCAGCACAAACTCTCCTCCACATGGTGACAGAGGCTGAACATTTGTGTGTTTGGGCATCAAACCTGCTCCTCTCAATGCTGAGTTTAGAGTCAGGTTGTCATTATTACGCACGCGTGGACACACACCTGTCAACCATGTTTGAGGCACATTTATGCACCTGAGCAGGAGAAGCAAACAAAACAACAGGAAGCGTGAAAGATATTATTTATATAGACTGAATTATATCTAGATGGAAGATTTCAAGTGAACTTGTATGTAATGGACGTTGTACCTGAATGAAAACGCTGCCTTTAAATCCCCCTCCCTACCTGTTCGTAATACCCGTTTTAAAGAAACTAACTTCTTAGGTGTCTTCGGAGGTAAAGAGAGATACTCTTTTATTACTAGCTCTGTATTTCACAGCTCTGGTTTTGTAAACGACAGTAAATTAATGTGACATTACACAACACAAACATACGTTAAAGTCATTGTAAAAATCATACTTCAGTGATGGGTGGACTCGGCACTTAAAATGTTAATATTCCTCTAGATCTAAATCCAGCCTGCTCTTTGAAGAATTTATTCCGCTGGAACAATTTTCTTGACGGCCTCCAACACCTCTGCAGCGTTCACCTTGTTTCCAAACTCCTTCTCACGGTGTTCCAGGAGAATCCCCTGCAAAACACAACAAGCAGTTAAAATACAGACGCTTAGTGAAGCTCTACTGAGCCGAATCGTATCTCAGTCCAGGTGTGTGCGGCGCTACCTGGTCTCCTGGCCCAATGACAAACACCCCCCCCAGAATGAAGCCCTCTCCGTTCATGTTGCCCTGGTAACCGGACCTCCAGGCCCGCATGAAGTTCTGCCACACGCCGAGGCGAATGAACCCCACACCCCCCATCTTCCTCTGCAGCGGACCGTAGAAGAGTTTCTGTAATCACAAGGTTTCAGTTCAGAAAAGGACAATATAAGATGAACATAATTTGTTTCTATTTTTGAATTCACAACATGATTCTTTATCACCCCAACCTAGCAGCAGATAAATACAGGGATGCAGAGGGGTCACTTAAAATCTCATTTTTAAAATATAGATATGCAACTTTTTTTCATTCCCCAGTAATAACTTATGATAAATAATCTATTACTCGTAGAAAGACTATTAAAACGATGTAGAGGGCTCAGTTAAGACTCTAATGGTCATAACATGTTCCACTAATGGACTGGAAGATCCACAACTAAGTTTTTAACCTCAATAGAGATTAAATTGTTTAGCCAAGAAAATTGGTGATAAATCAGTTGATTGTTTAGGTCATTTTTTAAAGCCTAAACAAATGCAAACAAAATTCTCAGTTCTTCTAAATATTTTCTTTTACAAAAGTTGTTTTGGTTTTGTTCAAACTTTCCACTATCAACTTGGTTTTGGTTAGTTGGTCAGACACAACAAGTAGTTTGAATATGCAAACCTGGGCTTAACAGTAGAGCAGTGTTCTACAAGCACAAATGAGGCTGAAACTATCTGAGGTCTGACTGTCTACGACGTGGTCGGTAGAAACTTGATGAAGGATAGCGTGAGAATTAGGCAAATACAGCTGCACATCTATACAATGCAGCAACGCAGCAAAACATCTCTCTTATGTTTCTATGAGAAATGTAAAACAGTTTTGGCTCATTATGAAACTGTGGAAGGACAAGATCCGATGCTGTCTGCTACCATTTCATCTACGTAGATGTCCCCAGCGAAGTGCGGTCGGAAGTCCTGGATCTCTGAGCCGACGTTCTCCTTCATCACGGCGACCAGAGGGACCCCGAGCTCTTCCAGCTGGGGCTTCAGAGAGGACAGCTCAGAGGCCTCCTACAGAGAGAGAGAGAGAGAGAGAGAGAGAGAGAGAGAGAGAGAGAGAGATAATACCATCAGAGAAGATGTGACGTAAATAGACTCTGAATAAAAGCTCAGAACCATGTGCGATCACCTCTCTGCACAAAAATCATCCAGGCCGTCGTACGGCCATGACCACGGCCCCGTTCTTCTCCCACAGGCTCTTTGCTTTGATGACTGTGGCGTCTGCAGACAAAACAAGAACAAACTGTTTCGAAAACATGTTCCTCTTCAATAAAGTAACTCAAATTTTTTCACATCTGCAAGAACTCATTAAAACTTATATGTGGAAGATAGAAGATGTGGCCTTCAAAAGGAGAAAAAGACCATGTTCATGGTCACAGGGAACATGTATGTGTTGAACACGCTTGTGAAGAATAACACAGGACCTTCAGCTTCAGGCTAAGGGATCTAATCTGTACAACCAGCTGATTTAAGAAAGCAGCTTAGTCTTACATGCTACACACAACACATCATTCACCACATGTACAAAGCGTGCCCCTCATGCAACAGCAAAGAAAACTATGAATGGCCGATTCTTGTGCTGATGTTCTGTTAATTCCTAACGGGTTCATGGGTTGTTAAGAAAAAACAAGATTAACGTAGGGGGACATAATTAAAACGGCCAATCAGAGAGCCCGCCTACCATCTACGGTGGAGCGCAGGTCAGCATCTTCCAGGTGCTCCAGCGATGCCATGGCAACTTTAGGCAGACACAAATCAGTGTTGGCCAGGAAGATCCCGGCCAGGGCGGCTCCGACAGCCCCCAGACCCAGAGACCACATCCCCATCTCAATCAGATCCCCCTCCAGCCCAGAGGAAAACACTGCAGCACAGACAGCGAAATACATCAGAAATGCATAAACTTTATTATATAACCTTCTTCTTAATGTTACAAAGTGCTTTACACAATGAGAATAAAAGGATAAAACATGAGCAGACAAGATAAAATAAAATAGATAGAATAATTTAATTTAATAGGATTAGTCTGTGTAAATAAGAATCAATCATTTGTAAAAGCTTTCATAAACAGAAAAGTTTGAAGAAGGGATTTAAGAGAAGCTAGATGATGAAACGAATTCAGTAAAAAAGACACATTTGCAGATTTTATCTTGAGCAAAGTCATCAGCAACTTCTTCTTTTCACTGTGACATTTTCATTTATTCAATTATCTAACAGGAAATTACTCCAAGATTCAAATATATTCAGTTTACTGTCGCATAACACCAAGAAAATCAGCAAATATTTATTTTGGCCTTAATGAAGTGGTTTCAGCACAGTCATGCTTTGTTGATTAGACTCTAGCCTGAAGTTAAAAGTTACTGTTTATGCGATGTAATCTTGCAAACTGTATTTGTTTGGGTTGTGACAGAGAACACGTATCAGTCCAACGCTGCATGTCCTTGCCTGGAGAGGGCTTGTTTGGCTCAGGACTGGATTTGGCTCTACTTTGGTGAGACAGAGCAGAGTGGGTTCTCAAAATATGGGGCCTGGCTGTGGCGGAGGACTGGCGGCTCAGGGTAAGGCTGCCCAGAGAGAGGTGCATGGAGACAGACCACCTCACAGATGGGGAGCATCTAGACAGAGCCAACATCTGGACCCGGAAAAAAGCCTGACTATACACCCCCCCCTCAAGATTTCACTGAAAGACAGAAACACACAACGTCTTGTCTATGAAAGTTAAACCGGCCGTGCCATGCCAGAAAACAAACATCCCACCTGTACTGCAGCCCATCTTTCAAAAAGCCCACATTGGATTGCATGGATTAATTCAAGATGACACTGTTGGACCAGGTTTATTATATATATAAGATAACAGTTATTGCCCTGCAGAGCGTGCGATGTTCAGATGAGAGCCCGATAAAGCTGAAAATGTGTGGTTGACAGTTTCAGTGCAACAGTTCTCTTACTTGCAAATAAACTTTCCGTTCTTCAACCCCAAGTTCTCTTTTTTGTCAAGTAATTACATCGACACAGAAAATGAACTGAAACTCAAAGGTAGGAGAATAAGACACACAGAAAGCCATTCACACGGTGCACTATTAAACACGACCAGTTTTGCAGATATTACACAAGACGAAAACCGACAATATGTTTGACAAAGATCAAATCTATCTTTTAAGAGTAGAAATAATTTATACTAACTTTTCTCTGTTTCCAAAGTGTGAAGAAAATACTCTCTCGCCTGAGACTTGTCTCATAAATCCCCAAATGGTTTTGAAAACGGACAATTTGCAAAGTGGGAGGACGAAGAGCTGAAAAAATGCAAACAACAGAGAAAGAGAGAGAGATAGAGATAACCACCCCCACCCCGTTCCGTTCTATGTGGTGAGCTTAACTTTTCTCTGTCAGGACAACAAAAAGAAAAATTGGACAGCTCAATTTTATGGTTTTAGGACAAGAATATGCATATACAAGATGTTTTAGGTTAAATGTTTTTTACTTTTCTAATATAATAATTTACAATTTGTTGACTATTTGCACAGCCTTCATATCTATGAACCCTTTAAATCTTGTGGCAAACATTGTGGAAAATCTGCTAAAACTAGGATTGGAGGAGAATAATTATTTAATTACAAAAAGAAGGGAAATAATTAATAAAATGACAGGGATTCATTTGATAAATTAATAAGTGAAGGGCTCTCCTCTGATATTTGATCTGATCTGGTCACGTGAGAAACCTGTGGAAAGCACATTTTACTATCAAATGAATGTGGGCTAAGCTGGTGTGAACCTTCTGTCTCTCTGTGACTTTGACTGCTAATACCTCATCTGACTAAACAGTCTAACCTGTGATCCTTCAGTTATTGTAATAAACTAAACAGCAGTGATTCGTACCTTTGATACATGAGCTGTTATTTGGTTTATTAGTAATCCAGCAGAACTCTATCTCGCTGATTGAAAACAGTAAAGCCTTATCTGAGCTGTAAAGGTGAGGTGGTGACAACACTGACCGGACATCCCACAGGAGACAGGTGATGACCTTGATTCGATCGATACGTGATGTATGACTTTACCTGCAGTTAAAGCTGTGATCGAATATATATCTAGATAAATATTATGATCAGGGGCCTCAGGATGAAGATGATTACATAATAAACACACACTGTCGGTGCCCTGCAGAGCTTACAGAGTTACTGTCAGTGCTGCGGGACAGACGGAGGCTACATTAGCATTTAGCTAACTGTGAGCCCTGTGTTCAGCGGCTAACGGGGCTCGCTGCAGCAGGCGAGTCTGTGCAGAAGCTGTCGACAGGTGGTTAATGGATCAGTTTTGTGATGGAGACTCACTCACCTCAGGCAACGAAGCTGCAGCGATCCGATCACACGCAGGAGTGTGAAACGATCCAGAGACAGGGAGCAGGGAAACTAATCAAACAAGATCGACCGGTTGGTACAAGAGAGTGCATTCAAGTGCCGTCGGAATAATCGTAAAAATGTGCTCCCGACAAGTTTTTTAAAAACTGAAAGTAAATAAATGAAAAAATAAATAACAAAGAGAGAAATCAGGTATATATGGACAACACATAGAATGGAGTGTGTGCATATAGAGTAGTGAGATATCTAAGTGTAGAAATTCAAGAAAAGGAAATTATAATAATAGCAATACTACTACTTCTATTACTACTACTACTACTACAAATAATAATAATAACTAGGGCTACGTTGTAGCACTAACGGGCCCGAGCACAGGCATTTTGAAGCCTGTTGCGGTTAGTGGAGAGAGCGATCAATAGGGCCTCCCACCGTTCGGTGCTCGGGCCCTAATTAGTTGCTTTTAATTGATAAGTGGTTTTACATCATTATAGACAGTAAAATAGTAAAGTAAACCCTCTATAATTACGATAATTGCTCCTATATATATGTTGATATGTATGTATATATGTGCTTTTTTCAAAGTTATAGATCGTGTGTGTGTGTGTTTTTGTGTTATAGATTCTGTCAGTACATTTCCATAGATATGTTCCCTGCACTAATAGTTTGTTTTAATGGTGTAGTTCATTTGTGCATCGCTCCAGAGAACGAAGTTGCCCTGTGAACTTCAGGAAGCCATAATGAAATGGGAGTAACTTCTCCCATTTCATGGGGATCATCTGGGATGACGCAACAATTACAGTATTATGTACTATCATACTTATCATACTTAAATCATACTTAAAAAAAAAAAAAAAGCCAGCCTTCAAGGGATAATGTCGTCGTCTCTTAGCCAGAGCCCAGTCAGAAGATTATACATTGTGTGTGACAGCCTCTTTCATAAAAACCATCGCCTAATAGACAAAACAGTAAATCACGCACATACAAAAGGGCCCAAATGCCTTGATGATGATCATCTGCCTCCGGAGCCAGATGATCCCATGTGCTGCTGCGACTGTGTGATATCTACCAGTACGGTTGCTGCTGTGACTGTGAAGATCTGGACGAGGCCTTTAACAGGTTAGAAGAAGTATGACCTTTAATGAGACACAAAAGGGTCACAAGGTGATTTACAGACATCAAATACAATTTAGATGCAATTCTCAATATCATATTTTAGCCATAATTGTTCCAAAAGCTAAAAAAATTACTTGTTAGAATAAAACCATGTAAATAACCATGCATGGTGATTATGACAGATGAGTGACAGCATCAGTTGCAGCAGGTCAGTTTACAGCACCACAGGAAACATTGCACATGGGAGATTTTTTGTGAACAAGCTCAGCTAAAATATCCTTTGGGATAATGGGGGTCACATATCTCTGACTCGGTTATTTTGGGCATCAAGGACTCAAAGGTTTTGGAATCCCTGCTTTAGTACAATAAACTTCAGGCCGAGTGAAGAAATGTCCCAGGGCCCCAGATCCTTCTGAGACTTCATGACTTCAAGTTGCAATGTATTTAATCATAAATTCATTTTATTTTATCCATTTATTTATCTTTTTACAGTTTATTTAAAACCAAACACGTGTGACATCACACCAAAGCACAATATTAAAATTATAGGGTCTGACCCTTCTAATAAGAAAACAACATGTGATTTTTCCTCATATCATCTTATTAGTTTGATCAATGAAAGTGTATTAGCATCATTCCTAATGAAGTTGTTTTATTTTCAAGTGTTTGTAACTCTGCCTGAATGTGTGCGCTGCAGGTGGCTGAGACACAAACCCCCTCACAGCGGATGTCACTCTCCTGTTCTCGGGGCCCTGATTGACAACCTGGAGATCTCCATGATCCCGGCCCTGGTGCTGCTGCCTCTGCTGCCTCTGCTGCACTACCTGCTGGGCATCATCATCCTGACAGCTCTGCCCAGCCTGGTCCTCTGGTACTACTACGCCACGCACCGCAAAAGGAGACGCACCCTCTTCTTCCTCACTCTGGCTCTGTTCTCTCTGGCCTACATGTATTACCTCTTCATCACAGAGATTCTATCGCGTGGGGACGTCAGCCATCTGCAGCTGTGCACTGTGACTGCTGGGATGATCCTCACCATCGGATCTTTCATTCACACCAAGAGAGGCCCAGGGTTTCACACCACCTCCTATCACAGCCAGAGTAAGGAGGTTAACGAGGACTCTACACATCTTAATGGATCCATCCAATCAGCGGCCTCCTCCTCCTCTCCTCCTGCCCTGACAGAAAAGTGGAGCAGATGCTCTGTGTGCAAAACAATGCGACCCCCGCGGGCCGGACACTGTCGAACCTGTGGATCCTGCGTCAAGCGTCTGGACCACCACTGTGTCTGGTGGGTTGGATTTGATATTATAACATCTTTATACTTCTTTGAATTGTACATTCACACCACATCATGAAAGTGAATATTTAATTATGACAGATTAGATAACTGCCCTGTAATTACACAACAACGTTCATGTCTTGAACTCCTACTGTACCCACTGGTTTCCTCAGGGCCGTGCACAGACATTTTGGGGAGCGGGGGCTCAAGTGAAAAACTCTTTGCATCCAAAGATTGATTTTTAAATGGAAACTGCTCCCAGCAAAAATGTCTTGAAATGGAAACTTGAACTAGAAAACTGGTAAACTGGGATCTGTCTCAGGCCAACCAGGAAGACAGGGTGTCTATTTGTTTGTGAGCTTTATCAGACACTTTCCTGAACTGCATACTGCCAAGAACATTAAAGATGATGATGTCAGTTTTATAAATCTCTTTATACCTCATGCACAGTTTCTGAATTGTTTCATTGTCTGCAATAGACTTACAACCTCAAAGACAAAAGAATAAAATGTATATATATAACTAAAAGTACAAAAGTAACTAAAAAGTAACTAAAAGTACAAAAGTAACTAAAAGTACAAAAGTAACTACAAGTACCAAAGTAACTAAAAAGTACCTAAAAGTACAAAAGTAACTAAAAAGTAACTAAAAGTACAAAAGTAACTAAAAAGTAACTAACAGTACGAAAGTAACTAAAAAGTTACTAAAAGTACGAAAGTAACTAAAAAGTAACTAAAAGTAACAAAGTAACGAAAAGTAACGAAAAGTAACTAAAAGTAACAAAGTAACTAAAAGTAACAAAGTAACGAAAAGTAACGTAAAGTAACGTGAAGTAACGTAAAGTAACGTAACGTAACGTAAAGTAACGTAAAGTAACGTACAGTAACGTAACGTACAGTAACGTAACGTAAAGTAACGTAAAGTAACGTAAAGTAACGTAAAGTAACGTAACGTAGCGTAAAGTAACGTACAGTAACGTAACGTAACTTAAAGTAACGTAACGTAGCGTAAAGTAACGTAAAGTAACGTAACGTAACGTAACCTAAAGTAATTGTTTTATTTTTCCACTTTATAGATGTTTTTTTTTTCATTATAAACTCATTATTAATCTTTCCTCCCTCCTCTTTTATAACGTGCTTTTCAAATGAAAATGGGCCAATGGTTTATTTGTAACGAGAACAACTTTTTTCTTAAAACAAAATACTTTTTTATGCTTTAATCTTGCACTCATCATTTCTTTGTTTTCACAGCTCAGCACTTTGCTTCACGTGTGCGTGGTACAGCAGCATTGTAACAGGTGGACTGCTTTACCTCTTAGTGGTGCAAGTTATAAATATCAGCTTCAACGTGACGGAGCGGGAGGCTCAGCTGGCTCTGAGGAACAAAACGGGCCAGAGCCGCCTGTGGAGACTCGTCATCGACACAGGAGAGTATTCTCGTGGCTTCTGTCAGAACTGGGTTGAGTTCCTCACCATGACCAAGCGCACGTCTCCGCGTTGCATGCGTTTTGCGCACTGCGGCAAGGATAAACGCTTCACTTCCTGCGTCCGTCACGCGATGTTGATCCTTGCCTGCTAATTGAAAAATGGCCAAAATGGCCACTAAATGCAAAATGGCGGGCTTCCTGTTGCGTTTTTCATTGAGACTTTTTTGTTTGTCTGGTCATGATACACCTGGGCTACGATTTTTGTGAAGATCGGTCAAAGGGCAACCTAGGGGCTGCGTTCCAGGTGGCGCTGTTGAGCCATTTTGCCACACCCATTTCAAATTACTCCAGAATACGTAAATTGTCACCACTTTCTAATTTTCTGCAAAGTTTGGTAAGAATTTGAGCATGTTAAAGCCCTCAAAAAGCCAATTCATTTTGGTCATAATAATAATAATAATAATCCCTACAATTTCAATAGGGCCTCCCACCGTTCGGTGCTCAGGCCCTAATAACATTGATAATAATATAATAGTAATCATAATCATCATCGTCATCGTCATTATCATCATAAAAGTATAGGCTACCTGAGGAAAGTGTGTTAGTTATTAGTGATGTATATATTTACCAGCTTTAGGAAATCCAGGTGGCGAATTTCCCATGCTTGTGAATAAAGAACTTTGTGTTCAGCTCTTACACACGTCTCTTGCAAATGACATGTCCACTTCCTCCCTGTTTCAAACACACCTGGTCCCTTGTCCTCACTCTTCTGCATCATGCAAATAGTCTGTAGAGTAGTTGTGGTGTAGTTTAAACGCCCCAAACACATAAAAACATAGAGTATTTTGTGTACATGAACTCATCGAAGTCGTGACACATGCGTTCACGACTCTAGAAAAAGGGAATTTTCCCGAGGAGCAAGTGAACGCACAGGAAGAGAGCGAGCACGGAGACATAAGAAGACACAGAGACAGGTAATAAACAAACAGAGAAACTTTACATCAGCTGGACATGAACATTATTTTATTATGAGATGTCAAACAGAACAAAACACTGCCTCACTCCAGCTGTTTATCCTCCATCATGTCATCACATCTCTGTCTTGTTTTGAGGTGATGAGTTGGTGTGTTGACATCAGAGCTGTGTCTCTCATCAGAGTTTTAGAAACAGATCTTCATTAAAACACACGAAACACCATCACACATCCAAGCCCAGGTTTGCAGACAGTGGACGATAAACTTTTAAAGAGGCACATTTCAGTTGTTGCTTTGCTTAAAGGGATAGTTCACCCAAAAATGAAAATTCACTTATTATGCCGATGGAGGGGTGGGTGAAGTGTTGGAGTCCACAAAACACTTTAGGAGTTTCAGGGGTAAACAGAGTTGCAGCCATATCCAATATAATTGAAGTTAATGGTGACCACTTCTTACACCGTGTTTTTAGCCTAAACTTCCACTGATATCCTTCTCCAGAGCCGCGTTCACTCGTGGATCACAGCTGTAATTTAGACACTAAAACATTTTCCTTTTTATATTTTTTTTATTTTTATACATTTGAAGAATCGGTCACCATTAACTTCAATTGTATTGGATTTGGCTGCAACGCTGTTTACCACTGAAACTGCAAATGCTTTTTCTGGACTCAAACACTTCCCACCGCATAGTGGTGAGTAGTTCATTTAAATTTTTTGGTGAACTATCCCTTTGAGACACCCTGAAACCAACAGCAGCTAAAACACATTGAGATTATGCAGCTGCAACATGAGCAGAGTATGTGTTATATGTGCTGTAAGTCATGGTGCAGTGAATCCAGGCTCAGACTGAAAGACACGAATCTGGAAACACTGTAACATGGAACTGGGACTTAAAACAATATCAATAATTATCGCAATATCATTTTTATCAGCAGCAACATAACTGACGTCTGATATAGCTACATTGATATTATTGTTTATGCATTGTGTCAACACATTGAGGAGTTGATTTGAGAGTTTAAAGCCACACCCTTCACTCAGGAGCAAAAACCTGTCTTTAAACTTGAAAAAAAAAAGATGATATTTACTGTGATAATTATCAATATGCATTATTTTATCTTGATATCATTTTTGGCCACATCATCCAGCCCCACTACGACACGATGCCACACTAACAAACGTTCACATTCCGAGCTCTATCTTGTCATGTTGTCTTGTATCTTCCGTGCTGTTTTGAGGACCGCCAGCAGATTCACTTTATCCCCAAACTCCTTCTCGCGGTGCTCCAGTAGAATACCCTGAGGGGGGAAATTAAAAAAAACAATCATACCCCGATAAATCATCCAGATCCACTTGTCAGAAAATATGAATTCTCCCAAACCTGATTTCCTGGTCCAATGACGAAGACTCCACCCAGAACAAGTCCTTCCCCTCTCAGGTTTCCCCTGAAGCCCCTTCGATAAGCCCGCCACAGGTTCCTCCACACACCGACACGCAGGATCATGGAGAGAAACATCCATCGCTCTTGAGGGCCGTAGAAATTTCTCTGTGAGAAAAATATAAAAGCAGCTTATTGGCTTAAATCATGTAACCCCTCCGTGTGTGACTTAATATCTCAAAGGCATGTGTAGGGGAGGGGCTTTACAAAAACAGACCTGCTGATCCACGTAGACCTTCCCAGAGAAGTACTTCTTGAAGCAGTCCAGCTCTTTGCCAAGGTTTTCTTTCACCACGGCAAAAAGTGGGACTTCAAGGTCCTGCAGCTGGGATTTGAGAGAGGACAGCTCAGCGGCCTCCTGCAAAGACAGAGGCACAGACATAATCAAATAGCATGAATCACCAGTGAGGTGAATACAGGGCTCTTGTGATTTCATACCTCTCTGCACAATAATCATCCAGGTCGTCGTAAAACCACGACCACAGCTCCAGTCTTCTCCCACAGGGTTTTGGCTTTGTGTCTTTCGTGGACTAAAGGAAACACAGAACTCGTATCCATCAGATAAAGACGTCCACAGTCAGTGGGTTAATTGCTGTCGTAGATAATCTGAGGTGCCAAATGCTGGGTTTTGATCATCTCAGGGATTAACTTCATTTTAAGTGTTCATGAATGTTATTTGCTTATTTTGTGTCAAACCAATTTAATTATTCGCAGTTCAGTAGGATCAAAAGATGGGTTTACTTTTTTACTAGCTGTTTTTGTAAAATATTTTTCCTGTTTATAATACATAAACAGATCCCCTTCTTATGCACTTCCAGTAGAAGTGATGGGGAACAAAATCCACAGTTCTCACTGCTTGTTTCTGTGGTGTGGCTCACCTCCTCCTGTGGTCTTCAGCTCTGTGTCCTCCAGCACCTCCAGGTTGGCCCATGCTGGTTTGGTCTGGAACCAGTCGGTGATCGAGCTGATGAGCTCTGTGACAAACAGGCCCCAAAACTGCAGCACCTCGGTCACAGTCACCATCACCTTAACTCCACAGGCCACCTGCAGAGAAATCATGTAAAAAACATCAACTATGGAAATTGTTAGTTTCTTATTCCATTCTATTTGTCTGGAGTTTCTTAAACTCAAACTGAAAAGATTTTAAAGCTATTTCACATTGTTCTTCCATCTGACCACTCGACACTCATTCATAATTATAATGGATTAGTTACATGCATAAATTTCCTCAAAAAGAAAAATACCATTAAGATGAAATCGTAAAAGTTTTACGTGTAGAAAAGTGATACTCACCGGACTGTGGCTCGCTGCTGATGTGGAGGAATCTGAAGTTTTCTACCGACCCTTTAAGCCCTCTTAACTCAGATCAGTGCGGCCACAGTGAAAGCCTCGTTTATGTGGACGTAACATGAGAGGAATTTTTCTCTGACTGCTGTGAAACAAGGCTCGTGTTGAGCTGGATCCTCAGTACCAGGTTCAGCATGGTGCAGAGTGCAGTCCTCATCAAAGAGCAATGCCACACCTTGATTTTAAAAGTTTTTACCTTTATTTCATCGGTTATGTTGTGGCAATGTTGTTCAAGCTGTTGATATAATAAAACAGAATCTGTAATTCAGTATTTGAAAGTGATGCCTATCAAGACAATCCCTCTTTCCCCTGATTTTTAGATTAAGTTGATTTCAATTTCTTATTTTAATAATTAAGTATTCCTGTATAAATTTATTGTGACATCAGGTCAGACCCAGTAGCTGCAGACGGCCTGAGAGCTCACTCCAGCTGTCGAGGCTCATAGCAAGACTGCCCCCTGCAGCAGGTTAGTGATATTACACAGCAGACTCACAGCTGACAGTTGTTTTCATTATGAATTAGCTTGAAAACGATTAGTTGATTAATTATGTTGTGTGTAAAATGTTATAATTTTGCAGAGCCTAAGGTTACTTATTCAGCCATCGGGTGTTAAACAATTTTGTAAGAACCTCCTTAAATTCTATGATCTGCTATGAACAGGAAACTGCAACGACACTGTGGTCTCAGACCCCGTAACCAGACTCCATGCCAGGAGCTTTACGCCGTCTAACGTCTAAATAAGTGTGTAGGATGTGTCGGGGATGGTGGTGGAGTTTTGCACTTAAACTTGACTTCTTTACTCTTATTTATGTGTCAGCACGGTTTGCACTTTGTTTATTATTTTGATCAGTTTTGTTCCTCAGGTCCCTTTTGCCTGGGGCCCCCAAAGTCCCTTGAAACACTCCTGCATCAACACACATAGAAAACCTTTTATTCCAGTTTTTTAAAAACACACTGTAGCACTGCCCTCCGTTTATGATCAAAGAAGATGGATTGTGACACTAGAAACTATATATTTTTTCAACTTTGTTGCTATTTATAGATCAAGTCCAACCTCAAAAACATCCTGTCTCCGTTTTATGAGCCTTTTTACCACCAGCAACAGTGGAGATAGCAGCTTTAAAGGAGGAGCCATTGACGAAAACAGAGACTTTAGTCTACATGGTTAGCATTAGCTGACGAGTGAAGTGATTGTCTCACTCCTGCGTATCGTGTGTGATGGAGGCAAATTGCTCGAGTGGTATTGTGGCAATATTTCAGTCATCAGTGACAGATTCACAGAGGAATGTGCTGAGGGTCCAAAATGGGCCAGAATAGAGATGGGATAGGATGACACTCCTCGAGCACAGCTGCTGCTCTCCCTCTATGCCGCTCGGACATATATGCTTATGTATGTGTGTGTGTTGTGTGTGTGTGTGTGTGTGTGTGTGTGTGTGTGGGTGTGTGTGTGTGTGTGTGTGTGTGTGTGTGTGTGTGTGTGTGTGTGTGTGTGTGTGTGTGTGTGTGTGTGTGTGTGTGTGTGTGTGTGTGTGTGAGATAGAGTCTGTCTCATGCTTGTTTTCATCATTTTAAACCCTTTTAAGTCTTCCTCTAAAAAAACGTAATGGACTTCTGTTGGATATATATATATATATTATGATGTGTTAAAGTGGGGGTTGTGCTTGTGCAGGTAATCAAACATTTGCAGTTAAAAATATGCTACGAGGAGTCAGTGAACATTTCACACATCACGAGGCACGACTAATTTGTGAGGTTCAAGTGAGGTCTTTGCCCGGTCATAGTTTTGTAGCTGGTTTTCTCATCACAAGCAGGCATGCATACACACACACACACACACACACACACACACACACACACACACACACACACACACACACACACACACACACACACACGCACATAAACACACACACACGCACTCATGGGTGCAAATACACACAAATACACAACAGCCTCATCTTTGACCAGTGCTCCTCTGGTGGGGAGTGTGTGGGACCAACAGCCAATCACAGCTGGAGATTTGCACCCCACCTTCTGCGTGGCGTTGTCGCCCACAGGGATTGGTTGACATGAGAAGTGGGCAGCAGTTAAAGAAGGACAGGGAGCACCCTAATAATTACTGTGACAGTAAACATTGGTGTTTCATAAAACTAAAATTCCAGCCAATGAGACTAAATCAGATAAATACAAACAAGAAGTTAAACATTCAACACGTAACAAATAACCTTTAACACAGAGAGTTGGCTGAAGCTGTAACAGCTTGTGAAAACACAGAACAACAACACTGATAAAAGAAAATTCTGTTTACATGTGTGTACTATCTACTCTTTTATCGACATGTTATTCCTTATATAACACTAATCGCTCCTCAGTTGCTCGGCCATGCAATAAAACGTCAGGCCAGCAGGATCCAACTCATTCTGCCCGCCCTGCCGGCCATCCAGATGGAACTGGCTGGTAACCAGACGAGCCGAGACGAGCTGCGGAGGTAAACTGAGCGTCCTTGAACCTGTGGAAAGACAAACAGTGTTAACAGCCCCTGAGTCTGCCAGGGTCTGTTTATCTCATCCTGTTCTGTCAAGTTTTAGTCTGACTCACACTCAAACCAAAAAGTGACCCCAAAACCGTAACCCCGGCTTGGGGGTCACTACTACACACGTCTTGTAGCCAATTGGAGAGAAGGAGGAGACGCTCGTGTGGCTTTATTTTGTCAAACTGATTTTGGATTGGTTCAGCCACATTGTGTTTTTTTTGTCAATATCAGACACTCAAGTCAAGTCAGCTTTATGTATAAAAACACATTTGAAACAACCAGTGTTATGCAATAAAAAAGTACAAGATTAAAATAAAATAAAACATTATAAAATAAAATCAGTTTACTATTAATTATGTCTGTATGTGTAAAACTGTTCCAAAGCTGTGGGCTGCAGCAACGCACTGTGGCCTCCGCTCCTTAACCTCGACCAAGAGCGAGGGTACTCATGGAATTATTGTATTTCAGGGATGAATGAGTGAAAAGCAACAGGGCTTTCAGTGTCACTGACATAATCGTTAGATGTTCATTGACTGAGGTGAAGATATGAAACAAATCCAAAGGTCGTCAGGTTTTCACTGTTTTCTCTTCATCTTCGGAGCGGTCCAAAGGCTCCGTGGATGAACGCACAGCAGGATTTGAACTCGTAACCTCGGTAGGTTTCATAAAAGCACCTCTTTACACTGACCTCACCTAGAAGACTTGTATCTCTCTCTTTTCCTATTTGATGAATTTGTTAATTTACTCATTGGTCATCCAGCTCGTGTCTTTAGTTTCAACCTTGTTAGTCTAGATCTTATCTGAGTGTAGTTTAACCCCCCATAAAAAACTGAATCAGTCTGGTCAGTCTATTTAAATACATTTGATTCAGAATACTTGTTTTTAAAGTAAACCCAAAAGTTAAAACTATATAGGAAAAAAATAGCTTCAGTTTCAGTTGCACGAAATTTGATAAAGATTGTTCAAACAAAATATAGTTGATGCTAAATGCAACTGGACTTTTAAGAAATACTTATTTACTAATAATTATTCTGCAGGTAAGAGCTTATTTGCATGGAAAAAAGTGGTTTCCCAGAAATATACTTGTAGTTTTAATGCAGGTATTTACCTAGAATGGTAATTAACATTCCCCTTAAATTCAATCAAGCTGCACCAAACTTCACTCTCTCACAGATGACAGTTCCCTAAATGTGTCTGATTTGTTTTATCAAGATCCATTACTCCAGAAAAATGGAAGATTGATAGTTTTACTCTGTGGACATACCGAACGGATCATCTATTAATAATTAGTAAGAATCATTACAGTGATGTAGTGAAACAAAAGTAAGTTACATTTATTACATTAATACTCAGTCAAACACGGTATTGACGTTGCTATTGTTTTTCTTGAGGACCTGACCTCGGCACCTTGTGCATGATAACTTGAGCCCTTAGAGGTCAGATATTTCACCTCAGGAGATTTTACCCTGTCTTTAAAGCCCCTGATGTGCTCCAACCAGACGCGTGACAGAGACAGAAAAGTAAAGGTAGAAGTCAATAAGTTACGATTTAAAGCTTTTGATATTATAATTTTCCCAATTAGCTTTCATTTATTTTATTGGCTATAGCTCACATTCACCTTCTTCACGCTTCATGCTGACACGACAAATCTCTGATACCAGTTATCTTTCAGCACAACTGGAACCATCTTGTTAGTGTTGAAAAAAAGGTCAGTCATTAACACGTGTTTTGAGTCAAACTACACAAACTGAGAAGTCCGTCCTCCTCCGTCTTCAGATAGTGTAGGTGAAGGGGCGTGTGTCTTGAGTGCGTTCATTCTGTCTCATTTCAGGCCAAAACAAACAGAGGTGTATCATCCAGAGGTCGCTCGCTGTGCCGTCAGACTGACGCTCTGCGCTCTTTGCCGTTGAAGGCAGGACATACATGACAACTCTAGTTTAATCTAGTTCATGTTTGTTTCATTCAACTGACCCCAAACCCCCTGCAGGAAGGAGCTTGGTCTCATTTCCAGGTGGGAAAAAATAAAATCAGTTGGAACTCGACAGTTAGTTTAGCTTAATTGCATAAGTCATAACTGAATTTATTTCAACTTTTTACCCATTAACTTTATTAAACAAAATCAGCTGTTAAACCAGAGCTTTTATATCATATTCAGCAGACAGCTCTCTCTGCATTTGATAGGATTCTGCTGACCTCAGGTAAAATTAGGTCAGGTTGCTACTTACTTAAATGGTATTTATATATATATATATTCACTACAGATAGCCAGTTAAAATTCTCCTCTAGTTTCATGAGTTCAGCTCTACACCAACTGAAACCAGGGCCAGATGAGCCAGAGAGCGACAGAGATGTAGAGAAAGTATTTGTTCCTCTGCTCTGTTTCACTCCAGTAAAGAGAGATGTGTTTATCTCTCAGTCTCTGCAGAGCTTATACAAATGAAAGGCACAGTGTCTGTGGCTGTGTGTGGCCAACGTCCCATTGTCACTCCAGTTGTATGTTTGTGCATGAGGCACACAGTATGTTTGTGTCCATATGTGAGCATCACTGGCACAAACAGTCCACGACAGTCCCTGGTTTTGAGTTAAAACACAGACACACTGAGTCACCTGAAAGGCCACGAGATATCTCAGAGACACATCTTCATTATTTGATCTTCTCTCAGGAAATGGCTGCAGATTTTCTGCAGTTGTGCACAAAGACAACAGCCTCGGGCTGCGAGTGGGATGGAAAAGAGCATTTAGACAACAGGTGACTGTCTACAGGCTCGAAACTTAATTATTGGCAGGGATGGAGAGTTACTCATTACACAATACTGTACTCAAGTACAAGTTTAAACTAGTACTTTTTATACTAATTTAAGCTTTGATTCCACTTATTTTCAATAGGGATATATAATACTTTACTACGTTTATTTTGAAATTATAGATTGTGTGTAAAGATTTCATATACAAAGCATAGTGGGTGAACTAAGTACATTTACTCAAGTACTAGACAGGAAGTACTTGACTTAAGTTTCTTTATTTTATCCCTCATCATCATCACTTTCAGAGACAAATATTATTTCCTCCACTTTTCCACAATTTTTTTTATCTTCATGGTTGATCAGTTGGTTGCCATGGCCACAGAAAATTCTCACTAGAAACCATGGATTAATTATTAGTAACCTGTATAACTGTATATGTAAGATGCAGGTGTTTGTTTGATGTGACAATATATTTCACAAATTTACTATCAACTATATTTGTAGTAACATGTACTTAAATAAGCGTATAATATTTTCAGAAAGATAGTGAAATATGGAGTATGAATACTGTATGTACAGTGGAAACACTCAAGTGCTGTCTAAGTACTTTAAAGTTGTATTTTATTCCAGTGTGGCTCTTGACTGGGTCAACCTACATTATCTCACTATAAGACCAAAACAAATAAAAAATTCGACAACTAGAGAACCTGGAACCATCAAGCCTTCAGCATATTTACCATAAAATAATTCCAACATTTACCCCATTAAATCCAAAATATATTTTTTAATTTAAATTCATTAATTAATTCTCCTGCCGCAGCTCTGTATATTTCACAGTCATGTCGCGGTTGTGTTTCCTCTCTCGTCCATTAACTGTGTGTTGTTTCATCATTATTTACATCTGAACATAATGTAAACAGGAGTGATTGCATCATTTTCCCAGTAAACAACTACCTTTTCTCTCCCTCTCCCACTGTCCATAGCTTGCCCAATGACCTGGCCACGTCCCAGCAGACAGAGCTGTCCCACCGGAGTGCCAGGCGGGGGAGAGGAGGGGGAACCCCTCGGTTAAAGATGTTTCTGCTCCCACTCAAGAAGCGCGACACCCTAAAGTGGAGCTGTCGCAGCACAGGGTCAGACTATAAACACACACACACACACTCCTGCAAACGTATTGTACACAAGGGGTTAACAAGTGTTTTCCACAAAGTGAAGTGGCCTCCCATCATGCACCTCCCCACCCACTCCCAGAATGGACCATCCCATGGATTCACATGACATGTGTGTGTGTGCATGTGTGTGTGTGTGTGTGTTTGTGTTTGTGTGTGTGTGAGTGACAGAGTGTGTGTTAGAGAGAGAAAGAGAGAGAGAGAGAGAGAGAGAGAGAGAGAGAGAGAGAGAGAGAGAGAGAGAGAGAGAGAGAGAGAGAGAGAGAGAGTGTGCATGCCTGTGTGTGTGAGAGAGAAAGAGAGATAGAGACAGTAGCAGAGTGAGTGTGTGCGTGCCTGTGTGCGTGTGAGTGACAGTGTGTGCGTGTGTGGTCTCTTGGCCATATATATTGGGCCATGTGGACACAGACGTGGAGTTTTGTAGGATAGACTTTGTATTGGCTGCACGGCTGTTTGCCTCCCTTTCTTCGTTTCTCTCTTACAGAGAACCAGTGGGAATATAAAGCAGCTCTCAGTCCTGTCTGGAACGCTCGCTGGTGGGAACCGAGGAACCTTTTCTCCCTGTGTGTGCCGAGTCTCGCCAAGTACCTGGTGCTGTAGACAAAATGAGTGATCTGCTGGATGATGGCTCATTCATGTTCACGTCGGAGTCCGTAGGCGAGGGACATCCAGGTGAGTCTACTTCAGATACACGTGTGACAACTTCAGATCAACACCCAAAATATACAATATCCCAAAACTTCACTTTAACCATTTCTTCACCTGTACACAGAGGAATAGATTCAACACGTCTGCTTAAAACTGCCATAACAGCCAAAACATTGATATGTGAATAAACCCTCTGTGAGTTAAGGCTTTATGTCCAAAATAACTCCACAGAGCTGCATATTTACTCTCCAAGCATGGCTGGTATTCCATTCACAGCAACATGTGCTAGCTGCCCCCCACTTCTGGGCATCAGCCGGGTGTTAGGTTACACGCTGAAGATAAAAGGGACCCACAAATTAGAGGAAAGGGCGACATGTGGACACAAGTTTCATGTTGACATTAGACGGAGATGTTCGAATACACGTTAAATCAAAATAGCGGCTGCAGAACAACCTTGTCACACTTTCTCTCTGGAATGTTTTTTGCTTGAGGGGGGGATTCAAGAATTTTAATTTCTGCTTCACGGTACTTCATGTGGCTGTCAGTGGTTTTCAAGTCCCAAAAATGATCAATCCCATCTTGGCAACACTTTAATTTGTGTCTCCCTATTTAGCCTTTATGAGAAATATAATAAATGGTCTATATCACACTAGCAGATATAAGTGGTAATTGATTGTAATTGATAACAACAACTATAACTCCATTTAAAGGTGGAGGCTGGTGGTGAATGACAACACAGTTTTAACAATATAAAATATATCTTCATAAGAAAATACTGTCTCTTTAAGATTCTTGTGTGCAACCACATTATAGTGTGATGTAAAGCATTTATTAAATGTTTGTATATTGTTCATTAATGCTGGATAGTGGGACTTAAAATAGATACCCTGATGCATACCGAGTGTATTTGTAACTTAAGACCTCATAATGAAAGTAAAAATTTACTTTACCCTCTCCAATGCTGCCTTCAGGACCCCCCCCCCCTATTCCTCTAAATGTGTTGTAATCCCTAACCTGACTAAGTCCCCTGTGTCAAATCGATAATCAGTAAACGCAGCAGTGTTGACCAGTTGTCCAGCTTCGCAGATACGACAGTACTTGAGCGAACTGTGAGCCCCTCGACCATCTGTAAAAACCACAGGGGTAGAAAATCATTGTTTAGAGCTGCAGGTCTGGAGGAAATGTAGCCACATCTCACTGTCTTCTTACAAGCTCACTGTTCATTAGAACATATTTCAATAAAAATAAAAAAGCTTTACCATTAAATAACAATGCAGCTCATAGGAAGACACATATTCTAGTAATGAAATGAAAACTTTCCTCACACTGTTTGTATATTCACTGAGGTGAGTGGCCTTGGCAGGAGGCCGCAGCCCGCACCTTTCGATTTGATAACACACTTCGAGGTCTGGGCTGTTCCCACAGAGCCTGCCCATGTTTCAGGATCGGAGTCAGATGTGTGGTCGCACGCCTGCGCACTGTAAACAACCATATTCGATATCAATCATCCTGATTTGTGTTCTGTGTATAATTCCAGGTCCTCTGTGTAACTGCAGAGTCAGTGCAACCAGATGTTGATGTTGTGTCTGATGTAACACGTGTGTTGCGTTGCTTCAGCAGGATGACAGAGAGATGAATGGAGTGTTTTGTGAGCCATTGTCCTGCTGCTGCATTCAAATCCCACAATGAAAATCCGACAACTCCTCCTGTCTGAAATATTAGCTTCACATGTGACCTCTACCTCAGGAGAAATATTTGGAAACTTTGCTAAAATCTCCTCTTGTTAATGTTATACAAAACCTACAGTAATAAAGCTAGAATATATACTTTTTTCTGTCATTCAAACACATGTATTCCTGCCACAAAAGCTCCTAAATCCAAAACAGGTCCAAATTCTGAATCTAAACTTTTCCCTTTATGCTTGTCTCCTCTCCACAGACAAAATCTGTGACCAGATCAGCGATGCTGTCCTGGACGCTCACCTGAAGCAGGACCCAGATGCCAAAGTGGCCTGCGGTGAGTAAACACACGGACACACAGAGAGAGAGAGGATTATTTCAGTGTCATCTCAGTAACTTCTCACCCACAGGCCTGAGTCTCACCTGGAATTGAAATGATCGACATTGTTGAGATTATTTATCATATTTCAGTATTGATCCCTGAATGTCACAAGATGAGGGCTTGCGAGCGCGACCCTGCGAACTTGCTGATAGCAGCAATCAGGACGCGTCTAAACACATGTCCAAGTCAAGAGTTATGTAAAATGACTTCACATGTAATGTGTTGATTGTATCCATAGAGACGGTGTGTAAGACCGGCATGGTGCTGCTCTGTGGGGAGATCACGTCCCGGGCCAACGTGGACTACCAGAGGGTGGTCAGAGACACCATCAAACACATCGGCTACGACAACTCCGACAAAGGTGAGAATATAACACACAGCAGAAGAAAAGTAGAGGGAGCGTGTGGTCAGGTTTGTCAACATTTCCTCTCATTCGCCCTCCCTCTGCAGGTTTCGACTATAAGACGTGTAACGTGCTGGTGGCTCTGGAGCAGCAGAGTCCGGACATTGCTCAGGGGGTCCATGTTGACAGACAGGAGGAGGACATTGGAGCAGGAGACCAGGTACGGCTGTTGCAACAGCTCAGTGTGTCCTTGGGCCCGTGTTGGCTGGAGGGCTGGGTGATATTGACATAAAATCAAGTATCAGTTAGATTGACTCCGTCCTGCTACAGATTTGATGAACAGACACTGCTGTTCTTATTTTGAAAAACCTCAATCACTCAGATAATCAATAGTAATGTTACCAAACAGACATTTTTCAAACTAAAGTGAAATCTTTCTGTGATGGGACAACATCTGGAACATGACAACAGGCCCAGCTGTGTTTTTCATAAAGAATCACAAGACAAAAATGTTCATATTTAAAAGTGTATATTGTTTTATAAGCCCATAATGCACATTGTATCCACAATTTAAATCTGTGAAGCAACAATAGTAACAATATGTAAACTGTAAAGTACAATATTTCCCACTCAAACGTATAAAGTTTCATGAAATTCAAATACAAGTACCCCAACACTTACTTAATCACAGCCAACACTATTATTACTATTAACACTATTTATTATTTATTATTATATTTTATTTCTCTCTCTCTCTCTCTCTCTCTTTCTTGTCTACAGGGTCTGATGTTCGGCTACGCCACAGACGAGACGGAGGAGTGCATGCCTCTCACCATCGTCTTAGCCCACAGACTCAACTCAATGATGGCTGAACTCAGGCGCGACGGCAGCATCCCCTGGCTGCGTCCCGACTCTAAAACACAGGTGAGGTTATAACATGTGCGGTATTACAAAACACAACAGGACTGAAACGGTAACACCATTACACTGGTCGCAGTGTGACTGAGTTCATTGTTTCTACTCTGGTTGTCTTCCAAGAGATTTATATCGGTGCCAGCAGACAAAATCAGATTAACGGTGGCTACTGCGGGTATTTAAAAATAAGCGGCTAACTTCCTACGAAATCAGTCAAAAGTTTAATATTTCAGCACAAAGTGGATAATCTCCTTCTGTCCCATGTTTAATGAAGGTTGTTAGAACATCAGACAGGAGAGAGATGGCCGGTTTTTAAACCAGGGAATCGAACATAGAGCATTAGATTTAGCTCAGATTAGAGTTAGCACACATTTTCACTACACCAGAAACGTATTAATGAATTTACAAAGTGTTGAATTATCATGACTTTTATCATAATAAGTCTTTTCACACTCCTGTCATTTGGACCCACTTTGTTCTCAACAGCAGAAAGAAGGAGACAGCAGCAGCTTCATGAATCTTTGGCTCTTTTTAGATTTGACAGCAGATTTTTTTTCTTCCTCCCAAGTTTCATGGTAATCTGTTCAGTGGTTTTAAGTAATTAACTAACTCGAGGTCCATCCCACAGGTGACCGTTCATTATGAGCAGAAGGATGGAGCCGTGATCCCAAAGAGAGTTCACACCATCGTGATCTCCGTCCAGCACGACGACTGCATCTCTCTGGAGGAACAGAAGAGGGTGCTAAAGGAGAAGGTAGAGACTCAGTCACGCGTCGAACTGTTAGCTCGCACTGATGAATAACTCAGGATGTCGTTTCTTTTAGGTTTAAATGTTGCATTGATTCTTTCAGGTGATCAAGGCCGTGGTTCCTGCTAAATATTTAGACGACAAGACGATCTACCACATCCAGCCAAGCGGTCGCTTCGTCATTGGAGGACCTCAGGTGATGAACACCCTTGCACTGTTCATTTCATCTAAAGCAAACTTGGAAAAATGAAAAGTAACCACTTATCTTATTTTGGGGTCACCAGGGCGATGCCGGTGTGACGGGCAGGAAGATTATCGTAGACACATACGGAGGTTGGGGAGCTCACGGTGGCGGAGCCTTCTCCGGCAAAGACTTCTCAAAGGTCGACCGCTCGGCTGCCTACGCCGCTCGCTGGGTCGCCAAGTCTCTGGTCAAAGCCAAACTGTGCAGGAGAGTCCTGGTTCAGGTGAGTGAGCGACTCCTGTCACTCTCACTCAGTGACCAGCAGCTGACATGTGCGGACAGAAGCATTCATATTGACCTGTCTGGGTGTGTTCCAGGTGTCGTATGCTATCGGAGTGGCCCAGCCCCTGTCCATCTCCGTGTTCACCTACGGTTCCTCCCACAAATCAGAAACAGAGCTGCTGCACATCGTCAACAAGAACTTTGATCTGCGGCCCGGAGTCATTGTCAGGTAAACACGTGTGTTCGTCACGAGCAAAACAAAACTGCTGTGCTTGAAGCAGCTGTGTGGGAACTGCAGCATGTCTCCTGTTAATCGGATGGCCAAACTATTATGTTTGTCTAAAGGCAGAGTTGAAACTATTCATCAATTAGCAGATGGAAAGAAATTTGATAGACAACTTTTTTGATTATTGATTATATATTTATATTTTGTATTTATTAATTATTCATATTTTCAAGGAAAAAGACAAATATTTTCAGGTTGCAGCCTCTAAAATTCGAGAATATACTGCTAGTTTACATCCAACATGTCAGTAAATGACTAATCCAGCTGCTGGGTGTGCACAAAAATAATTCACTTGAGGACGTCGTGTTGGGTTCTGGGAAGTGATGATGGGTTTTCACCACTTTTTTTGAGAATTTATCGATAATGATCAATCAAGACTCAAAAATCAGCAGATTATCAGCAGATTATTTGATAGTGAATTATTATGTGCAGCCTGTTGAAAATGTGTGCAGTGTTATAGCTGTTGTCTTCTGCCTTTTTTTTATATATATACCCACTAGAGGGCCCCAAAGACAGTTTCAAAATGTAAACACTAGTTTTAAGAGGGTAGCTCATAAGATGAGATAAGAAGGATAACATAAACATTAGGTTATCAAACTTTGAATTTATACAGACTTTATAGATAAAGAGAGTCATCCACAGTATTTTATTATTAGTTTATTTTACTGAACAGCACGAAACACAAAAAGTTATTCTGTAAATTGATCATAAACCTCAAGTGAGTCATTATTTCTGACCCCTCTTTCAAAATTAAAGTTTAAAATGATCCTTGTGTGTGATCAAGTTCACAACTTGTGCGATATCACCTCTCAGGACTGTAGGGGTCTGTAACGTACGGATCCTCCGAGCAGGAAATCTGTCCACCTGTATGCATCAGGTGATATGAAATCACATAAGTGAGGGGATTACAGGATTTGGCTGCAGATGTGAAACCATTTAGAAATACACAGAATGAAAAGGAACAAGCAGAAGTACAGCTTCTATTATCTTGTGGACTTTCCCACCTCTGATGATTCATTTCCTCTGTTTCCTCCCTCAGGGAACTGAACCTGAAGAGGCCCATCTACCAGCAAACAGCTTCTTACGGCCACTTCGGTCGACCAGAGTTTACCTGGGAGGTGCCCAAAAAGCTTGTCTTCTAAATACTACCGCCTGCTCGTCCTGATCGACAGCTGCTCGTGGGCTACAACTGCCACCTCCGGTCACTGATAGAACACGTTTTAATGGGAAGAACTAAAGCCAAAGTCAGGGTCAGCTTTAAAGAGATGAGAAGATAATTTTGAGAGCGGTTGTAGCCAAACGGATGTAAAATGGGAGCGTCTCCCAGCGAGAAGCGAGGCGTTGCAGAGGACGTCTCAGTAACTAATCCTTTTCTTGCATCTCAAACACACAGTAAGATCCATCACTATTCAAAGCTCTTCCCTGGTAAACGAACACCACAAAAAAATAAAATCCTCTGAAGATAAAAGAAAAAAAAGATCTACACCACTAGAAGCAGGGTTTTATTTTAAAGCTGTGACTTCAACCTTACGATGTACAGAGACAACCTCAGTGCTTCATTTTCATGACGGTGCTATACACAATAGGTATTTTGTCAGTGACGATGATGTGAATGTCAGTGGTGTAATCATTGCTAAACCAAAGGCTTGGCTTTAGGGGAAGAAATTCATCTTTTTTTTTTGTCATGAGTGTAAAATGTGTTTCTTTTTTAAGTCTTATTTTGTAACGTGTGCGACAGGAAGCTGTTTGCACCGTTGCGACCACCACACGGATCATTTCAACGTTGGCGAGCTTTTTATTTCCTAAAGATGAAATATGCTGCGATGAATCAAATGCAAAACGGTCAGGGAGTCTCATGTTTTCACTTCTGTCGCCACTTTTACTGTTTTAATCAACTCGCTGCTCACTTCAACTGCTGACGGATTTTTATTATCATGTGTCTGTAATTTTTTTTAGCAACTAATTGACTGTGAATCAATCTCCTCTTGGCGTTAAATTAAAGCTGCACTGATGTCTTACAACTGCATTCTGTCTTAAGCCTGTGTTCAATCAAAGTTCATATCAGACACAGTAAATTGCCTCAAATGCAGATTCCCTCTCATTTCCCTTTTTATCTCTGAGACTCTTTCCTCATTTCCCCTCAATATGAAGTTTGATGTTCCCCAAAAAAAACCACATCTTGGACTGTTGCCTGGTTACACTGCAGCCATATACTGCGGGGCCGACATTGTCTCAGTGGATTTAGAGGAAATACTTTAATATATTTCTCACGGTGTATAAAAAAATTAATGTTGAGTCAGATTCTGTCGTTAATCAAAGTATTTGGTCTGAAACACTTCTGATGGGCTTGATGAAGTGTGTGGGGAGCTTTAGGAGTTTCTGTGGTGACAATCCGTGCTTTCTTCTACAGCCAACGTTGTTTTTGTGAGAGAGGTCTTCCTCTGTTGAATGTTTTGATCTGTATCATCATCTGTTGACGTTGTCGGCAGAGAAACTGGACGATGTAAATAATTCAACAATGAAAGAAAATTAAAGTTTTAAAGTGTTGTCCGGCCTTTTTCCATCGATATCTGAACACAACTCACAGGAAGTAAATAATGAAGGGAGAAATGCTACATGTTTTTAGCTGTATTTTTATTTTTTTTAACATTAAGGCATATATCTATATCTATACATATAGAGATATTATACTCACACATACAATCATATGACTTTTCATCAAAATAGAATTTTATATCCTAAACCTCTTTGGTTTCATTATCAAAATAATACATAAGGCACATAGGGAATATTTTGCATTTTAACTGAGGAAACTTGGTATTGAGTAACTGTCGGGTTTACAGATGCTAGTTAGTTTCTTAGAATGCTCTCACACATCATGTACTGAACACAAGAGTCAGCCAGTTTATCTTTGCAGATATTTAACCATGTCTGCGTGAAACAGCATAAACCTCCTCACAAGCTAACTGTTGAGGAATGTTTATTCTTCTCTTAAGCTTTACTGAGTCTTTGATTAACAAAAATAATCAATTACATCACAGTCAACCATCAATCCTGCAACAGTTAAAAAAAAATAAAAAAAGCAGTTGCGCCTACGCTACACAAAAGCAAAATATACACAACGAGTCCTCGCCAACATGAAACGGTTTCCATTCAAACAAAAAGGCAACGGGAGGCAGAAGCAAACAGTCAGTTGAATCAAACAATGCAGCTGGTGTCGTAACATTTTCCTGAGTGCAAAGATCAGACAGATCAGAAAACGAGGGGAGAAAATAAAAGGAAAGGTATGAAACGACGTGGAGGCCGAGGTGATGATGCAAAAGATTTAAATGGAACAGAGCATGCACAAACCGTAAAAGTAACTTTTAGTAAATGCATAATGATGAAATGTTTTTTGATACAGCAGCACCATCAGTTGGCTTATTAACGTTTAAAAGAACATTGAATATGAACATGTGATTTGTTTAGAAGAATGCATATTGTAGAAGTAGTGTGTGGACACGAGGTCAGGTTTTTACCAGAGGAACAAAAGCAGATTTGACCAACTGAACACTCTCGTCTGTGGACACAAACGTTTTTTCAAGTAGAAAACAAACTGAAATACGACTTTACAGCTCCGATCCCAACACAAGCTCATGTGCAATGAGCGCTTTGACCAGCAGAGAGAAGCAGGTGATCAGCTGCTGGGGTTCTGACCTCATCTCAGCTCATTCCACGGGAGCAGCGAGCACGAGCTCCTCCAGCTCAGTAGGTTTCATACATTCAGTCCCAGAGTGATTTACTATATTTCAGTCGCTCTGTAACTGATTGTGAAACTGCATTCGAAGAAAGCTCCTTTTGAGCACTTGCACTCAAAAAATACTGGCACTGACAAAAACCTCGGCACAACATGTGGCTGGTTGTGGTGAGAGGAAGCGATATTTTTAAAGAGCAAACTAACAAGCCTGTCGCTGTTGTGCAGCTTGCTCTGGTTTTTCACCCGAAATAGGAAACTGTGTTAATGTTACACAGAATTCAAAATATAAACATAACACTTTTAGAGAAAGTCAGTGAATGCAAATCAACATGTGAGTATCTTCACAGAGCGACGACTGAAGAGAAGATACTAAACCATGAGTCCAAGCTACAGATATCGAAAGGATTTTCCTTGTTGTGATAAATATCTGCTTTGGAGTTCCTGGCACTCTCAGGCGTTCATTCAACCTCCTGTCTCTTACTCCTCCACAAACTGACCCCCACATCTCCGTCTTATTGCTTTCACTCATCATAATCACAGCTGAACTCTGGGAAACATGACAGGATAAGGCCTTTTGTGTTTGAGCACCGGTGACTGATATTTGGCACGTACAGTGAGCGGGACAGTTCATCTCACTTGGACATCCGAGATCCAGAGAGAAAGTCAGAATGTTCAGCAGTGGGAGCTCATTCTGCTCCTCCTGGTTGGGTGGGGGGGGAGTAATTACATGCAGACCTCCAAGCGTAAGACCTGAAACCACGTGTGATGCCTCTTCACCAAACTCAATTAAGCCAGAGCTCTGGCTTGAATTAGCTGGTACGCATTTAGCCGCTGGACGCCGTGTCATCTCCCTTTCCTATTCTTTGGCAGAAACTCTACAGAGAGGGAGTTGAATTAAAAACTATTTGAGGTTTCAGGTTGACGTGCTGCATTGAGACTCAGTCGTAAAGGTACCAGATCTATTGTATGCATGTTGTAGGTGATATGACATGCCACGCCACCCAAAGCATCCTGACCCTGATGCTTAGAAAATAGTGTTAGCTTTGCATGTGTGGAGTTGCAGATCGAACATAAGGTCGTTGACCTTATTATAAATGTGTTTGGTGATTTTTGGCGGTTTTGGTTAACTTCTATAGCTACTTCTACATCCAGCAGAAACAGAGCAGCATTATTATCCTAACGGCCATCTGAAGAATACGAGTCCAATATCCACTTTCCTTTTCATCATAATCATCCAGCTCCAGAGAAAAACGTCTCCTGCTTTCCAAACTTTCTGTCGGATAAAAGCCGCTAAAATCTATGTGGAGCAGGATGTTAATTCTCAGGTGGTTCGATATCCTGGAGAACGCTTGGATGTAACAATCATTTGATTTGTTAATATCAAACATATTGCTTACTGCAGGTTTAAATGATTGCAAAATGCAGACCACTGACTGAAACGTCTATACTCTGTTGGACCGTCTCTCTGGATTTACTATGTTCATGTGACCTCCGACTGTATCCTCCATTACACCATCTTCTCTCTCACTCCGTCTCGCCACTGTAACGCCGTCAGCCAGGCCGTCCAGCAGCCTTCACTCCTTTAGCATCGCGGCAGTGAAGCAGAAATGGTCCGAGGCCACACATTGAGACAGGTTTCAGGATCTCAGCGGGGGAGGGAGAGCACGTTTCCATGATTGACAAAATACTGAAAATTTGGTTTCACACTTGTGCAATGTGCAAAATGCAAACAAGTTCTTTAGAGACACAATCAATACAAGTGGAGCTCTCCACTGTGGCAGTAGATCTGCACCCCCTCGGGCTGTAAGGGTAGGATCCACTCTACCATGAGCGGCTGCTGCACTGGCCTGGTTCACCTCAGCGCTCCAGACAATGCGGCTGGAAATGAATAATTAAACTCATTCTACAACCAAGAGTTTGAAATGAATGAACAGGCCATCTGTGTGACATCTGGATGCGTCGATGAGGCTACAGTATGGACAGGTTCTCCGGTTGGTGGGCTCCCAGTGCGTCCACCTTGTGTTCTCTCCCAGCAGCACCGCCTCTAGCCAGCACCACCATGGTGTCCCCTGACAAGTTGGCAAACTCGAAGGCGAACGTCCCGTAAAACAGCATGATGATGACGCAGAACAACCATTCGAAGATGGCTGAGGCGTGCTGCAGGGCGAAGCTCTCCTGACAGAAGAACACGCCACCTGCACACACGGTTAAGGGCAACAACAGCAAGAAGGGCAACATCACAAAGCCCTGAGGAAAGTCTGAACTTTTCATGTGTAGAAACTGTAATACAAAATAATTTATATAATGAGGAACTGAGCATTTTCTGATAGTGAAGAGTCACAGCACTATTATTATTACCATTAGTCCTTCTCCATAATGAAGATAAGGTTTAGTAGTCTAGTAGTGAATATCCCTCTTTAAATAATATTCTTTACATTTCTCAATTTATACTGCCCACATCAACAAAACAAAAATCCCAAATCATACACCAAACAAAATAATAATAACAAACTGTTTAAATCTAATTCTCAAGCCTGACAGAGGTAAGAACGTTAGCCATATTTAAGGCAAACATGTTTGAGACCTAGTACGTAATATTTTATGTTTTAAAGACTTTTTAAAGCATAAAGTTCAGAGTTTTTAGGACTGCGGAGGTGGGATTTATGATCTATACTGCAAACAGCCACCAGGGGGTGATAGAGACACTTTGGCTTCACTTTATAGGAGCTGTCAAGTCATCCACCTTTATATACAGGCTATGATTCTCTTGCTCAACACAGAGTAGGTTTCTGTTGTTGTATCTGAGCTAATGTTCAACTTGATTTTTTGCTAATTCTTTACCATATATATGAGACTAATATCTTAGGAGAGTAAATGTGCATATTAAAAATTTTTTTTTTTTTAAATCTATCTTTTCCTGTAAACTACGTCTACCAGAGGTAAAACTGATTGAGCCGTTAACAACATGCCCTCCATCAATCTATTCTCACAGTATGGCTGTAAACGTGTCCCATAAAAACACAAATATACTGCAGAGAAACTGTTGTGATAGAATCTAGAGGCAAGTCTCCATCCTATATCAGGCTGGCAGCGCTACGCTCGGCTGTGAAGCACTTGAAAGCTTCGGCGGCTGCCATCTGTCAGTGGCTGGGGAGGATACTGAGCACCAAGGCTACGAAGGCCAGCAGGGTCATGCAGAGCCGGAGGTGGGCCACGTTGTACTCCCCCTGCGTCTTGGCCAGGCGGTAGGTCAGCGCCGACTGCAGGCCCACGAACAGCATACTGGTGGGGAAGGCGATGCCCGCTCCGACATAGTGGAGGACTTTGGCATTATCCACCTGCCATTTGAGGAAAAGAGGGAGAGGGTGAGGGAAATGGGTGAGATGAGGAAATTACACAAAATCAGCAGCTGACAGCAGAGATCCGAAGGGGGGAACATATGAGAGCTTCATCATCGAGCTGATGGATCAGGTTTATTCATTCACTTTGTTCAAAGCCTCTTGTTTCTTTCGAATAAGGAGCCGAAGGGGAAAAAGAGGGTGATGTGCAGGAAACGACAGCAGCGAGCAACACAGCAGAACACCTCCTCCCCCCCCGACGGTCACAAGAACGATAAGACACAATACACAAAAGAGCTGCTCAGGAGCATGTGACTACAGCTCCCACTGCAGGACACACACACACACACACACACACACACACACACACACACACACACACACACACACACACACACACACACACACACACACACACACACACACACACACACACACACACACACACACACACACACACACACACACACACACACACACGAAGAGAGAGCTGAAATGTCCTGATGAGAACAGATAAGAGATTCAATGGAGCATTAACCAAAGCTCGGGACACACCTCCATGAACCAGACTAATTTAGACGGATGATAAAGAGTTATTTCTGGGGGTTTTTCACTGAAGCTAAATGGTTGAAGTCTCTGTGTTTGGAACGGCTCCACATAATTCTTAGAGATCATTAGAGCAACAGCCTAGAAGTTATTTAGTTTTGGCTTCTAAGCCATTTGTCCATTGACCCAGCTAATACATACTGAACATTCTTGTGCAGTAGGCTAATCCTTGAAGTGTAAGATTTCCAGACAGTTAGATATGAAACGCACACGTGGTGATTTGAGTCTTTTCTCAGATCTGCCTGTGACATCTCCAGAGTTGAGAGTGAAGAAAGCTGTCGGGCCTTACGCGTTTTCCCACAGGGTTTTGTGAGTTTTCACATTTCTATTTTTATTTCATACCTCTTAAATAGATACAACAAAGTAAGTAACTATTTTCTTCTACTTCATCACCTCTTTATCTTCTGTAAATAAATAAATGGTCTAAACAGGGACAGCAAACGTGTTACTCAGTAATGGACACACACACACACACACACACACACACACACACACACACACACACACACACACACACACACACACACACACACACACACACACACACACACACACACACACACACACACACACACACACACACACACACACACCTACCTTCTTGTATCCATACAAGAGCTTAACCACACTGACAACATATCTACAACGATTTTGATTAACTACAGTACTGAGCAAAAAGTCAGGAATGTGTTATGGGCATTATTCACTTATATTCACAAGCACTGTCATAATGGCTATAATGACAATCATAATAATACCTACATGTGTAATGGTGTTATCAATAATAGAATTAGCAATGATATGAGCACCATTTAATTATAATAATGATAATACTTTCTATCCCGGAATTCCAGATTCTGTCGCTAACTGCAGCCATCACTTGCTGGATATTAAACCACCAAGTGAACCATTGCTGTTCAACTTGATGTGTGTTATTCACACAGTTTGTTAGGACCAGACACTGTGGGTCAGAGGTGAGGGCGTAGGTGACGAGGATGAAAAACGGATTGGATGTTGAGAGTAATGACGTGGACTAAAATGTGGTATTTTAAGTAAGAAACTACAAAGAAACGGGGGAACATAAGAGGGGAGGGACAACTTTTTTTCCGGAGGCAGCTCTCGACGCAGCCTCGTCACACTCGCCCACCTCTGTGCGGCAGTGATCATCTATTCTTCTGTTTCTCAACCCAAACCATCCGACCTAACAAAAAGGCCTGTTGGCCACACCACAGCCGTGCTGCCAAAGTCTTATGCAACACACAGCTACAACCCGCAGCAGTTGTCACCACCGCTAAAACATGTTAGCATGTGTTGTGTTTTGGCTGCTTTTACTCTTTCCTGTAGTGTTTGCCTGCAGATGCTCTTTCAGCCTATGAATCTGGGCCTGCGCTTCATTTTGCAGCAGGATTTCTCTCCTTCCATGTGGTGTCCACAGTTTCTTCACTATCAATGACATCTCTATCTCCATCCCACTGAAAATGTTCCCAACTGGAAGAGATGTGACTCTGCGAGCGAGTGTCTGTGATTGGTTAGGTATGGGGCCTCTGCTTCACACACCCTGTCTGCCCAGCTCCGCTTCATGCATGGCCAGACTTGATGACTCACTTCCCCCTGGCGCTTCCCGTAAAATTCCTCGCAGTTCTTCAGAGCGGAGGCCCCTGGAGGAGAAGCGGGAAGGAGGTGAAGACGACCTTCGTGCACTTTGAGACAAACTGCACATCTGCTTCACACACTCCTGTAAGACCATCCCTCTTCTTCTTTATTGCACAGGGCACTTCAGAAGGACCTTGACTCAGTGTCGTTGCACATAAAAAAGCTCTGGCTATATGGTCACAGTCTTTCCACTTCCATGTGCTTCCACGACAGAAAACATGATCATTTATCTATCATAATCTGGAAAGGGTGGCAAAGTGGTGCCGGTGGTGAGCACTGTGAGCTCCCAGTGCCTTTCAGTGTGGAGTTTCCCTTTTCTCCCCGTGTCTGCAGGAGTTCTCTTCCTCCCACAGTCCAAAGACATCCAGATCGGGATTAGGTTAATGGAAGACTCTTAAATGTCCATAGGTGTGAATGGTTGTTTGTCTCAGTACGTTGGCCTTGTGATACGGTGGTGACCTGTGCAGGGTGTACCCCACCTAAACTGGGATTGGCTCCAGCCCCCCTCCCCTGTGACCCTCTAAGGACATATAATGGGATGAAGGTCAACAGGACAAGAGTGCGTACGATGTGAGTCACACGTCTTCGGCCCTCTTTTCAAAAGTTTCCCATCAACAGTCGTGTATTCAACAGTTGTCAAAGTTAAAGGACGAAAGCACAACTGCAACAAAACTACACAGAAGAATTCAGCCTGTCATCAGAAAACAAACTGTGTCCACACCAGAGAAACATTATCGCCACTCGCAGAAGAAACAAACTGACCAACATCAGCTCAGGTCAAGGTCTGGGGAATAATAGATGGTACGTGAACAGTTTACTCTCGTAGTCAACGTGTTGGATCTGGGAGAAATGAAGTGGTGTGTAGATCGGAGCGAATTTGAGAGGGGACAGCTCGAGAGGATTTGCTGATTCAAAGCAAATCTGAAAAAGCGATCCTCGTGCAGTGAACAACTGCCAACAGCAGTCAGAGGAGGGACAGGCATTGCCCAACACCTCATCGCAAACTGCCGACAAAGTGTTGGGCAATACCCAACAGTCCCTTGTGGTTTAAACCAACGTAGCCACAGACTCAAGTGTGATTCAGGCCACAACTTTTGGTCTGAACCTGACAGGCATTGACAAATATCGTTTTAACATTTTTTTCCGAACTTGGCCCTCAGGTCAGGTATCCACACACTACCACCGACCAGTCAGTGTCCATGCTGGTAATAAAATAATGTCAGTAACATTTATCTCTGAAGCTCCTCTAACAA
The DNA here is from genome assembly GCF_022539355.2 of Hippoglossus stenolepis. NCBI lineage: Eukaryota > Metazoa > Chordata > Actinopteri > Pleuronectiformes > Pleuronectidae > Hippoglossus > Hippoglossus stenolepis. The sequence goes on along the minus strand of NC_061494.1, from coordinate 14,092,050 downwards.
ACTCTTCTCTCAAACTTTTTCTACAAAGCAAATTCATCAGAACAAACAAACCCACACAAACACTCACTCTAGGCGTCAAGCCAAGGCTCCAAATATTTAAACTTGAAGAAATTCTCTACCAAAGAACAAATATCTACAGGACAGGAATTCAGGGTGAGTTTCTTCTTCTTCTTCTTCACAGTTTCAACACTAAACTACACGACAGACATTTACAAACCTTTATGTGGATTTCCTCGAAAATTCAATGTGTAAGCGTGCGTGTGTGTGAGAGTGGAAAGAAGGGGTCATTACAGGAAATACTCAGACCTCCCAGTGAAATTCACTTCTGTTAACAGGCTGCAACTACGGTTCTTTTCCTTATTGATAATTCTGCTCTGATGTATTCCTTTAATGTTTGGTCTATAAAACATAAAACCTGCCCATAACAATATCCTACAACCCAATAAAATCCAATCAGTGCTCTTGTTTTCACCATTCAGCTCCTAAACCAACAACATGATGTTAGACCACAGAAGCCAAAAAATTCTCACACTGAAAAAAAGAAAAGAACATGAAAACTTATTCTATTTAATTATTTTCCCTGAAAATTTGAATAGTTACGTCTGCCAAAGTGGTTAGGGTTAGCAGGATCACGCAAAGACTACTGGACAGATTATCATGAAACACGGTGGGTGGATGGGGAATGGATCAGGGAAGAACCCACTCAGTTCTGGTGTGGATCCAGATAAGGTTTAAGCTTTATATTTTATGTAACATTGGGAGATAGAGAGAGATTTTTAAGAGAATTATATGTCAATCTTGATTTAGTGGAGTTAAATGTGGTTTCATAAGGGCAGAGGCTTTTTCCAACCACTCTATGGTAACAAACAGGGCTAGAAACCTGTGGATGAATAAAGTGGGTGACCGTACCTGGAAGTTGCCCACCATGATGAGTCCAGCAGCACAGATCCAGCCTGTGGAGAGACTCGCCGTGTTGAGAACACAGTTTTGGTGCTTCTCAATGACGTGAGCATATCGGAGCAGCACGATCACCATCACTACAGGAAGAGAGAGACATAAAGAGACATCATGTGTCAGTCGAACAGTGAAACCATGTCGGGGAGAAGCAGCAGCTTTAAGCTTGGACTTGAAAAAGTTCAAGTACACACAGGTTATTTCACAGGAGGCCCCGAGTTCAATTCAATGCAAAGCGCTCGCACACCTCATTTAGCCAGGAAACAAAAGAATTCCTTTGAAGCTGATTGAGAATAACAGGAAGTTGAATTTCTCTGCCTTACAAGTGAGGGGCAGGAAACGGCGGGAAAGTGGCAACGATACGTGGGTGGGGGTTGGTCAAAGTCTTACATAAGATTAAAAGGCGAAGAGAAGCGGAATACAGTATATGGGACAGATGACTGCTGATGTGCTAATGGGCTGTGACTGGGGGTATTGTTGGTGCACCGAGGAGCTGACCCCCGCCTGCTTTCTCTTTGTTAGCTCCTCACGGCTGGCGCTTGACAAAGGCTGACTGGGCTGCTTGAGAGCGGGGCAGAGGGGACGAGTGGACAAGAGGAGGCTGAGAGAATCAGAGGGGACGACGCTCCCCTCCTGTGTCGACGTGAAAACTCGTACAATATCCCAGAGACTAGACTGTGGCATTAAAGGCCGGCGTTAAGAGGGTGTCCACAGAAACCATGGTCACAGAGAGAGGAGAAATGAATGTAAAGTTCTCCACTAGCTACAGTTTGGACATCTGTTGTGGTCTGTTTGGCTCTGTTTCAGCCATTGTATAGTAACTAGGACCACGTAATGTGGCCTTAGCAAAAAGGCTTGTTTTAATTTAAGGGGTCTGCTGGGCCTCGGCAGAGTTCTGTGTTCTACCGAGTGTTATTAATATATCAATATTTTGGTTTGATTACCAGGAACCACAGATAAACAAGAAATGCATACAAAGCTAATGTAATTTGATACAATTATATAAAGTACAATATTGTTTTTCAAATCCTCAAAGTGTGTGTTCTTGTTTGTGTCATCTGCCCTCTGTTCCCTCCGTGCTAAACAAAATCTTGGCAAAGTGATTTCAGTTACAATCATGGAAAACCAAAACGTGTCTTCAGGCTCGGAAACAATCTTGTTTTTTCCTTCTCTCTCTTTCAAATGGAGAACACACTGTGTGACTGAGGGGACGAGCGAGTCTAATGCATTTGTTGAATTAGACATCTCGGCCTCTCTGCCGTAGACTGGCTGGCTGTGGAGCTTCCATACAGCATTTCCAACAAAATGACCATTTCATCATAACAAATAATAATGGCTGCATGTGCTGGCATTTACCTACGATGGTGTAAGCTTGGCCTGAAGGTTAAAGACAAGGTTTTTCCCCCCCATTAGTCTCCTTTAGAAAATCCACATATCTTCCATTTCCATGTTGTGCGATTAGCTCACAGGATCCAACAGCATGAGGGTTACATGTTTGATGAGCTGCCCTCCAGTTTTCCTGAGTCAGGAAGAGCTGACAGCTCAGCAGAGGGAACACATTTACATAAACACGTCGTACTTGTGTCTCTAACACTGTCACAGCTTTGGTCGCCTCTCAAACAGCCTCTTCAGATCTTTCTTCTTTTCTCTGAAGCCCACAGCAGCAGAGAGCTGGCTCAAACACACACACACATTACTCTACCATGGAGGTCACGTAGCAACAGCGTGGACATACTGTAATGTGCTGTATATACAACCCTGCGGAGACAAGCACAGACTTCTGCTTTCACACACAGACATGGGGTGAGGTAGTGCATGCGCACAGACGCGTATATCCCTACATCGGCCGCACCACACCTCACAGTTAAATAAACCCTGCTGGGGACACATTTCAACCCAAAACTCCAGCGGCATTCTTCTCTCCCGCAGGAGGTATGCAGGGAAAAGAATGGATGCATTGTCTTTGAAACATTGTGTGTGTACACTGGCAGAAAGGTGCGGACTGGGATAAAAAAATAAAAAATAAGAAGAACAATTCTGATGTAATGTGCAGTTCATCAGGTCCTTGTTATCCCAGAGAGGAACGAAGCCCTGAGCCACCGGCAGCAGGCACAATCTACAAAGTACGACACAAATCAATAGGCTAAGAAGCTAAACACAGATTATTTACAATAGCCTGTTGTACAGCTACATGCCAGATCAACTTAACCTACTTCTGCAGATCCATAATGACTCGCAGTATCACAGGCATTAACATACGATATGTTCAGGCTAATTAGACGGTAATGAACAAATTAACACCGACAGGAGAGTGAAAAAAATCAAACCACCTGCAGAGGTCACTGATCCACACGACAAGGTGGAAATGCATCTTAAGCTTCAATCTAAATAAAGGACGAGTATTTATTCTAAGTACAACAACTACTTTAGTAGTGATATCAGATGAAATCAAGAAATGTGGTTCAAACAGCTGTTCTTGATATTCACACGACTGTTGGGAAAGGATTTTGGACATGTGTTTTTAAAAGGTTTTTATGTTTTGCAAAGGAAGAGCAGATGTGATTTCTTCACATAAAACACAAGGCACAGTCTGATGTCTAAGTTTGTGTGTCCCCATTTAAAGCGAGAGCAACGGATCGGCCAGGCCACAGCCAATATTAGCTGATTGCAGATTTACTCACCAGTGGAGACAGGAAGTCTGCAACACAGCTTTTTTAGGCGGTAAATCCTGAGATGCTCCATTGTTTGGCTGTTATGTTGTTTGGTTGCAACATAACGTTTTTACAGAATTGATTTGTCTGCATTTTTGTATCAAATTGTGATTTGTTACAATGAGGTCATGTTTTCACCTTTGATTTATTGGTTTTTCGTCACTAGTATTACGCAAAAACTTCAGAGAAAAGGTTTCACGAAACTTAATGGACCAAAAAAGAACTCCGAATCCATAAAAATGTTTTTACACTGAGCTGCAGCAGGATCTCTTAAATATAGTATTACTATGTGTAGTCTCTGTCCATATACAGTATATTTACACTATAGACATGACACAATCTTGCTCCAGGCAAAGACCTAAGCTGTAATTTAAAGCTCAGCAACACACACATCTTACTGTGTTGTAAGGTACTTTTGAGTGTTTTTATCTCATCATGGATTTTTCTTATCCTCCCTCTCAGATTTATCAAGCAACAGTTCGGAGTCGGCCAATCAGTCAGGCCTTAAATAGAAGCACGGAGAATCGCTGTAGACAGACTGAAAAAGTAAAGAAACCATGTATATATAACACACACACACACACACAGTGGGAGAGAGAGAACACGTCTAAGGCACAGCTGGGAAACATTAACTACATCAGAGTAGACAGCAGCAGCAGTTAATGCAGGGAACAGCACGTGGAGACGCACAAAACACACAGAGCAGCACGTGGGAGATCATTCTCTTCATGCATGTTTTCCTGGTGACTACTTAAAGTCACACAAGTGAAAGTTGTTATTTCATCCTCCACATTAACTCTGCATTCAAATTTATGACAGTGAAGGTTTTCACTGGCTCCTTGTCAGTCTGGTTGTAGGTTTTTACAAGAGATCATAACTTCTCTACGGACAATAAAACTACTCCAAAGCCTCAACATAAACTGAAGAGTTGTTCAAAACTACTGCAAGCGATACCGACCACAAAGAAACTGATCTCTCATGGTGCAGTAGTTTAAGAAGGAATTTTGGACATAAGAGTTAAAGAAAGTAAAAGGGATGCCTCCTTTTCATTCATCAGTCATATGTTTAAGTATTCATTTAACTTAATTTAATTAATTCATAATTTTTTTAGGAGGTTTTTCTGATTTTGTTTTGATATATGATATGAGAGTGACTTGAATATCTATCTAACAATATCTATTCGGGTGTTGCCTTGGTCTCTGGGAAATTGTGAAACACATTCTTCACTATTTTCTGACATTTTACCAACAAAATTTAAATAAATCAGTGTATAATTAAGCCTTTTTTTGTTGAAGCTGGTTGAAGTGATAGAGTGACTCATACTAGAATTTAAAGTCGGGCTCTATTTCAATGATGTAAGCTCATCGTCTGAAGCGCAGTGTATTTAGGAAAAGTCCAAATCAACGGATAAAACCAGTCTCTTAGTTTCTTGTGGGTGTGTTTTGGGCTTAACATGCAATTAACCAATCAGAGTGTCATCTACCATTCCCTTTGAAATCCAGGTGCACCTCAGCAGATTGCTATTATAGTTTTATAATGGTGGCTTTATAAAGGTCCTCTGCAATTTTCTTACACTTCTCGTGAGAGCAGATCTTGTGTATGTGTGTGTGTGTAATAAGCAGAGTATGTGCGCTGTACATGAGCACCATGTATGTGCATAAAACTATTCAGAGAATGTGGCCTAAAACAACAGTAAGATATCACTGATTTCAGACAAGTATTTTCTTGGTTTTCTTTTTAAGACCACGAACCCATGGGTGCTCAAATGGGTGCAAGTGTATTTTCTATTCAAGCAACAAGGGGCTGAATGGGAACTGTCTCAGTCTAAAACTAGCACAGACACTTGAATCATACTTTGCACCACTTTGCGCTGGGTGTAAAATAGGGCCCATTGAGAGCTTGTTGCATGCGTGTGCACGTGATGCCTTACCCATGAATGAGCCGGTGCTGCAGATAAGGCTGAAGAAGCAGCTCTCGGGGGGAAGTGTCCCACACTTACTGCAAGAGAGAGTACACAGAAATGAATTAGAGAACACACTGTGAATCAACCTACGCACACCACACAGGAACAGCTCCACTCATTCACCTCCCACGCTGTGCACTAAGTGAAATATATAATGTTAGTGATGCCTTGTGCAACAAGGGAGGTGGGTGGGTAGTTTGGGGGCATGAGGGGTGGGTACAACTACGCTTCCTCACATCCCATCGTGAAGCCTTTGACTTTTCCCCTACTGCACACGGCCCCTCTTCTAGTAACGGGAAATGTTTGTAGGAGGGGAAGGCAGGAGACAGTCAACACAGGCCGTCTGTGCCCGAGCTCCCGCTGCCTACAAAGACTTCTCAGCTGACCGCAGTAACACGCACACACACACACACACACGGACACTCACACACACAAAATTCAGTAGACTAATATTTACAACCATTGTTTTTGGAATAACTCTTTGGAATATTTTGTATTTTAATAGAAAGTTCTGTACATTTATTATTATTATAGTTATCTGACTTAGCTTGATATCAGTCAGTTACTTATTGATTGAAACACTCGAGCGGTGTCTCAATTCAGCGGCTACATCCTTCAGAGGCTGCATTTGAAGAATGATTGCGTCACAGTGGCGCGACTAGACTGTACTCGAGTATAACGCATGCACACTCCGTAAGCCAGACTGCCTTATTTCAGTTAGGCCTTCAGGGTCAACCCAGCCCATAAAGAGTGAATTAGGACACAGCTTAGTGGTGAGTTCTAGAGTAAAACAGCAGAAAAAGGTGCAGCTCTTCAACCTGCACCAGTAAATTAAGCAACAACAGCAGCAGCAGCAGAACTGTGTTAGGAAAGAGTACTTTTGCAACATTTAACAGTTCTTAGTTTCTCTCCAAGTCTGCGGTTAATCACATAGCTGGAAGTAAACTTATTTCTGGGCACATATTCATGATTTTTTGACTTTAAACAGAAACCTAAGCAGTGATGTATTTACAGGAACTTCTCCAGATTCTTTATACAAACCACAGTATTTACGCTCTACAACTGGTGTGATGTGTGAGCCAAGAAGCTAAACAAAAGAGTGGTAGTCTTGATTTTCTCCCAACAGAACCAATTCAGCTGTGTGAGTGTTTACAAGGTTAAAAGCAGACGCACGTTTTTTCCTCTGGACTGCCACGGTGGCAGCAGGATATTTCAGCCCCGAGTTATTTCCAGAATGCGCACACACACACACACACACACACACACACACACACACACACACACACACACACACACACACACACACACACACACACACACACACACACACACACACACACACACACACACACACACACACACACACACACACACACACACACACACACACACACCTCCTGGAAGCTCCCACACATTTTATCAACAATGTGGCGACAGGAATCAGGTAAAACAATGGGGCAGTATTCCTGTTAATGACCAGACACAAAGTACAAACCGACAGACAGAGAGGAGACAGCGGGACGCACAGAGGAGAGGAGGAGGAGTCCAGTCTCACTGACCTGATGAGAGGTACATTGTCTAGCGTGCAGCACAAGGTTGGCCCGCTCTGCAAATAAAGCTCCTCTTCACATGACTGGTTGTACAACCTAGAGCATCAGACAGGCACGCACACATTCAAGCACACAAAGAAAAAGACAGAGCAAAGTTCAGTGTTAAAATATGGAGCAAAATCAAATTACTGCAGGTCTCAATAAGTAAAATCTAAGACTTGTTGAGACAATCAATAGCGAAATTTAACATCTACGCCAAGTATGACAGATATGAAGGATTATCACAGGCCCAGACTGACTTACACTTCTCCATAATTGAAGATAAAGTGAAGTGGCCGAGTAGAGACTACGACACAATACGTTAATGTAGCCTCATTATCTCACAAACTAAAGGCAGAGACAGTAGGTAACCATAGTCCCCAAAGACAAACAGAGTGTAATGAGATTCTGTGTTTGTAGGCTTGTGTATCAGTTATCAGTTCCATGATGGTCTAGTTTGGAGTTTTAATACAGCGTGTTGACATTACAAACTATGTATGCTGCCAAAACATTTCTCTTAAGTGCAACAAAAGTAGTGTTAAATGAATGTTAACATAATTAAGACTTATCTAAATGTATTTAAGACCTAGTAAATAATAGATTCTAACGTATTTAAGACCTAAAACTCAAGATTATTAAAATTCTAAACTATCGCCCCTGCTACTAGATCAGCTACCGGGCACCCACATACAGAGGCTCCAATCCTCCTGCAGTGGCCGCAGGTCCGATTCCAACTCGCCCTTTGCTGCGCGTCTTCCCCCATTCTCTCTCCCCATTTCATACTTGTACTGTCCTTTCAATGAAGGTCAAATGCTCCGCAAATATCTTTAAAAGAAAAAGTTTTTACAACAAGACCCTGCGGAAACCCTGGTTTTGGAAACGCCACAACAACTTCACTCTTATAAATTATTTGATTGTGTGGAGCAAATATGTCATTGACAGCACAGTAACAAAAAACACACAGTGGAGTCATAACTGTGCTTTCTTTTGTTTGTAGGGATGGTGAAATTAAATGTGAGTCATCACTGACAGTTTAAATCTGTGTTCATTTACTGCACTTAATTCTTACGGGTTGTGAGCTGATTCACATCTGAGTCCCTAACATTTCTGAGTTGAAATGAAACCAGTGATTAAAAGACCGACCGAGGTAATTACATCCTGTTGAGAAATATGCTGACATTGACACCGATTAATCACCTGACTTCAAGGCGTGATTTTGTAAAGTGCGCAGGGATCAGCAGAGGTATGATGGAGCAAGATGAAGCATAGGATACAGGACAGATTAAGCAACGTACCAGTTATCCACAGGGCAGACGTGCTGGTTGTACAGGGCCATGGCATACCTGAAGAACAGGAAGTGTGATTAGACAAATTACAAACACAACCGCAACCAGTGAGAGAGTCTGCCCTGCTTAATGACTTCTACTGTAAAACTACAAGCATTTTGACATTGTTATCCAGAGTGACTCAGTTCAGAATCATTCAGAAAAAAACAACTCGTGTTTAAATCTCACAGAAGACACACAAAACAACATCAGGATTCAGGGGTTGGGATATTTCCCAAAGAAGATAAAGTGAAGCATGAATGATTAGTTTCTCGTTAAAAGCCACGTCTTCAAACCTCAACATGCTGTTGTACTGTACATGTTTGATCAACCTGCAGGACCAGGTTGACTTATCACTTCTTATCGCTCTATCCAAACCTCAGAGGTCAGCGAGAACAGGCTGGCTTGTGTCAGTCAATATGGTGTGACTATAATACTGAGATCAAGCTGCAGAGTTTGTTTCATCAGGTCACTGATTACACAGTGGTCATTGACCGGAGGAACAAAAGATACAAACTGTGAGACTCATTGTTCCTCAAATAAAAGACGTTAAGGTTCGTTACATTGCGTAATTGTTCCAAACTGCTACGAACGCCGGTCTTTCGCGTTCTAACATCCACAACTGAAATAAGGTTTTAACGATGAAAAAAGTTGTTTATAACAAGATACTGGTGATCATCAACTGAAATAAGTTGAGATATTGGTGTTTCAATTAGCTGATGATTAAATGCAAGAAATACCAAACTAGAATTGAGGCGGTTTAGAAAGTGTCTCTATTGGTAGGTAAGTTCTCCACTAGAGAAGACTTGGATAGTTATTTTTCCAACTGAAAAAATAACCGCTTATGTCATAACTGTACATTTGAATAGTTTTCCCCTAGCAAAAGGATACTGATGTCGTAATGAAAGATTTTTCAACCAATCAGTGAGCTGTTTGAGTTAGTTACCAGTGCACACCTGGTGAATAACGTTTACATAATGCTGCCTTAGGGATGCGGTGTCAGGCTCTTTATTATCAGCTGTCTCTGTCCAAACGTGTTCAAGTCATACAGAAGTACGTTGGGAATGAGACAAACATGCAAAAGCATTGCCTGGTGACTTTTGCTGAGGAACAGTGGAGCCACAAGGGGCAGTTAATGCTGTTGAGCTCCAGGTAAAATCTGTTTAATAGTAGACAAAACAAAGTCTATCAATATAGACAGCCACACGGTGTATGTTCCTCATGATCCATAGTTCCTGAATCAGACGAACCGTTTCTCTTGAAAAAACAAGCAAAAGTCTATTTTGAAATAGTCGTATCTTCAAAGATTCCTTGCTGACTATGGGAGATAATTGCTGTTTTTTCCCCCCCAACTGATCTTCAGTTCTGCATTACTCTGGAACTTGCTGGACTCAGTGGAGATCCAGCAGATCATACGTCATCATACCCAAAGTTACACAGTGCATAATCATGTAACTTTAAAATGTGTCTTGCATTGCTCAGCATAAAGAACAAAGGAAAACATAGTGAATAGCTTTAGTTATTAACATATACCAAACTGTGCTTTCAAATTGTATTATAGATATAAACAACTACACACACACTGCATGTAGAGGCAGCTGCGGCTAAGGGGGTAGAACGGTTCAATCCCAGTCTTCCCCCTCTGTATGCCGAAGTGTCCATGGGCAAGATACTGAAACCCAAATTGCTGTGCCGTTCTCAAAGTGCTGCCCATAGATGCATTGTATGAATGTATGTGTGTATGGGTGAATGGCAATAAACTTTACTGTAAACCACTTTGAGTGGTCATCATAGAAAAAGCTTTATATAAATACACCCACACACACACACAGATCAAAACAGTATTTTCAACTGGCAGAAAAAGAGACAGTCAGCCACAGAGACTCGGTCCTCTGAGCAGTCGGTTCAGTGGGAGGTTAAGTACCAATTACAAATGTTTCCAGGGTCGATAGTATCATAATCACAAACCGGTCTTTGAAGAGCAGAGACATATCATTAACACCCACACAGGCTGCTAATAAGCACATAGACACTCGTAATCAACAAATCAGCGCTTTGTGCCAAGATTCACTGGAAGTAAGAACTAATTTCTGCACGACAAAGAAAGTGGTGTGAAATTATGTCAACAATTAAATACCTACCAGCAGAATCCAGCAAGCTGAACATCTTAATTAGTGTTCAAGGTCTCACGCTTCAATGGAACATATACTACAGTGTGATACACAGTATAACACAGTTAATGATTGAGAACCTAATTACAAGAAAAACCAGGACACGGGGTCACCGGCAATATCTACTGCAGCAGTAGTAAAAGTCCTGTAATAAGGCAATACTCATTAAAGAAGTGACCATAACACAAATATTATGATCTCTCCATTAGCCCATTAAATATACAGATGCATAATTAGGTGACATCATACAGGAGAGGAGCCATACACGCAGAAGAAGCAGATGAAGATGTCAACTTGGAAAAATTTGATTCAAGAGTTTTGGTGATTAGGGCCGACGCTTGTGTTAATGTGCTGTAAACAAAAACAGGCAGCAGAATGTATACACCATGTCCTGCCTCCTGCATGCTTCACCCCAGCGCCAACCCCTCACCCAAATCTTCCGGAAATGTCCCTGTTGCTGTGAAAGCGTCTGACTCGGACAACGTCCAGCTGCGTTCTTCATACATGAAAGGCAAACTCCTCCAAACAAAGAAAATGTATGGGCCCAATATTCTCGAGTTCATGTCTGAAAGCAACTTCAGAGAGATCTACCACAACATCCTCCAAACAAAATGTCAAATGAAACATCAATCATCACTACAGCAGCCACTTAATTGTGACGATGATCATGACAATGCAAAAACACTACCGCCGAAAAAAACACTGTTCTTTGTGGCTCAACTTCATCATCTTCTCAAGTCATTTCTTTACAAATGAAACCCTGCATGTGATCTGTAAAATGCATGTCTGCTGGTTACTGGCTTGCATTATGCTATGTGAATCACCATTTGAAATCACATAAGCCAAATTGAAGACATGTTGTCTGCAATGCTCTGACATTATGCACTGAGGAAACCTGTGGTATAGATCAGGTAAAAGACTGCCAGAGCTCCAGCTCCGACTCCTTAAACCACAGTAGAGTAACACCAACTTTATAAAAACAAAATAAAACAACAGGAAATGCAGAGATTCATCAGGGGACATCATTAGAGAGAATACGGGAAAATAAATGACGGCCAACTGTTGCTGTTACAATTTCCATGTTGGGGCCTATTTTGTAAGTTTGGTCGTCTGCCAAAGGCTAAAAGAGCGGCTGTGCAGCTCTGGGAAATTTCTGAATAAAACAGCTCAAACTGGTGCATTCTTCCGAGAAGGCTGAGTAATAATAGGTTTGTTTACATAATTGGACCTCTATCAAAGCTCGGCAGTGGTTGTAAACTGTAATTACATGTCCATGGGCAATATATAGGTGGAACAGAGCAAGTTTTTTTTCATTCAAGATTCGATGAATAACATTTAAGAAAGTCTTTCATGGAAAAACCTGATTTGACGGTGAAAAATAACAGAAACCACAGGAAAGGGTGTGATGCATAAAAAGGCTGTGGATGGGTTTTGCCACAGGACGCGCTAGACTCCAGTAGCTTCTCTGGCTGGCTGATGTAGAACCGTATACATTGGAATATTTTAAAACATTTTAAAGCAAAACATAGCTTAAAAACTTCTGAAAATCCAAAACAGCAACAAGTGTTCCTCACAGCAGAGCCAGACAGAAACTCTAATACATTCCTTACTCGCAGAAGGTCAGCGAAAGAATCTGAGACAAGACTCCTGTGTGGGCACAAGACTGATTTGCCTCCGTCTGTACTCTGGAGCCGGCTGACAGATGCTGAGTCAAAGTTCTGCTTACACTCTCTGTGAACCCATCTACCATGGATGTGCCTTACTCTTGCCTGCTCTGCCACAGTGAAAGAGGGGGGTTGTGCAACATGTCACATCCTTTGACATTCCACGAGTCTGGAATAAAAGACCCTCGACTGCTCTTAGAAACAAGGCCGCCTTGTCGAGGTAACAGGAAGGAAATGGGTTTAAAGGAACTGACAGTCAGCAGCGTTTGCCATTTTAACTTTCTACCTCGGAAACAAAATGCCAAAACAAGATCACAGGCAGTGATTTAACCCGCGGGTTCTCCACCTAGACGGACCCACTTTCCAGCGAAGCCCTGCACACCTGAATACACACTCCCGACTGTGAAGCGGCCGTGCACACAAGCACTAATTGTGCAAGATGTTAGCTCTGGCATCTGATTAGACTGCGAACTCCCCACACAGCCCATCATAGATGTAGCACGCAGCCTAAATACAGGACTACGACAGTTTGGAATTGGGCCATCTGTCTCTCTTCCCCCTGGGGTTTAGGTTCCTCCTCCCACAGTAATAACAGAGCAGACAAGAGAGCTGTCAGCCCAGACATAACCAGGAGTCACTCTTCTCCCTGCCGTGCATCTGCTCCGATACTGCAGATAATTAAGCTACACTGCTAACGTGAACGTCTGACTTTTAAGTGAGGGGGAGATAATCCCAGATGCTTCCCGGAGAGAGTTAATCCACATGGCAATTGCCATGGCGCCCAGGAATTCAGAGTAAATATGCAGCGCTGCTTTCCTGCAGGCGAGAGGCTGAGGTGTCAAGAGGTTTGTGCTTCATTGTAGATAACAGATTTGTAATGTGAAGAATATGGCCTGGGTATGTGCATCTAATAAAAGAGAAACAATATGTAGAGTAAACACCAGACATTGTGGTTTTTACGTAATTTTTTTTTAAGGTAGTATTGATTTTTCCGTTTGTTTTTCTCTTATTTAGTGAAATCCTCTTCACCTCCTGATAACCATCAATAAATAAAGTCGTGTCTGTGTCAAGCCAGTGTCTGTCGACCCCGCAGGACTAAAATAAACACAATCGTTTCTTTTGGCCAGAGTAAAATGATTGGTCAGCGTACTGTCGGTGTCTGTCACTAACCCACCGGCCTGTGCGCTCACTGCTCAAGACCAAAGTTTTTAACCGGAGACACACACACTGAAGCTGAGACGTTGGCCGAGTCAGGGAAAAGTCCGCTTCTCAGTTGTCAGGCTGTGCACGCTCATGTGTTTTGGGGGCATAGCTTTGACGAGAGGGCCGCTGGGAGGTGGTGGGATGTATCGGTTGCATAGCTCTTCAAGGATTACCAACCCAAGCTTTAAAAGAAGTGTGGGAATCTGAAAATGGCTGTGATTGGTCGGTGAGTATGCAGACAGCAAAAATGAGAGTGAAAGCACAGATATATTGTGATGTGGAATATGTATGGGAAAAACAGATATGTAATGTGTAATAAAACCTGGTAGCACATAAATCTTGCCAAAGCAAACAGTACATGTTCCTATGTACTTTGACAGAAGTTGCTGTATTCACAAAAGCAGCACAACATCACTGCATGAAGTGTCATCGTCGAAATAGAATAGAACTTGCACGGAGCATCACTTCTCGCTAGCGGGGCGACAGACAATTTGACAAACCAGTTCAGTCTCAGCCGACCTGAGGAGAAACTGGCAAAGAAAAAAAATAACACTTACACAACCCATATCCCAGTGATGGTCAGAGCTGGGAGGCTCACAGGCAGTATCATCCACAGAGACATCTTCCTGCACCTTCAACCGTTCCTTTCTTCTTCTTCCTCTTCGGCCAGCCGAGTGATATCTGCTCAAGTAGTTCTAACATTTAAATGAGTGTGACTGACGCCTGCATGGGTTCATGTTCTTGAAGGCGGAGGATGGTGGATGGGACACATGTAGGACAGATGTGTCCTCTTGGCTGGTTGAATGAGCGGAGATGGGAAGAGGGTCAGGATCATTCACCTACGGAAATAAGAAAGAGAGAGAGAGTAATCATCATTAAGCCCTGCCGGTGAAAGAAATCTGAGTAAGAAATGCAACCAACAATTACTTTAATTATTGTCTAATCTGTCAATTAGTGAGAACTTCCTGTTGCAGTTTCCTGCAGGATTACATCTTCAGGTAGTGTGATTCGTCAAAAACACAAAAATATTCAGATTATTATCGTTTTTTTACGAAGAAAAGCATCGGATTCTCACATTTGAGAAGCTGAAGGATGATCTCGTTTGACATTTTTGTTTAAAATGATTATTTGATTCTGGAAATAGTTGGAGATTGATTTTTTGTTGCTCTACTGAGCGATTAGTTGACTTATAGTTTCAGCTGTACTCTGTAATAAGAGTTGTGTGATGCTCACATCGGTTTAAAAGTACAAATACTAGCTCATATTACTCAATATGACATATTTAAAAAGGTAACACACACGCAGTACAATCCAGTGGTTTTATTTCCATGAATCATTTACTTCAAGATTTGTGATCCAGAGCTGATGGATTTCTCTGGTTGTGTTTCAGGGAGGAAAAAACCACATTGTAAGAGTGTGATGATTGGTTTGCATTGAAACTAACATCTACTACACATCACTATGGGTCTTCTCGTGTTTTCATTTACACACACGACCAACCGTGAAGAACAACTCTACAGCCGCTAACTCACCTTCTGCCTCCGTCAGCTGCCAAGTTTTTCCCCTGGATGATTTGGAGCGGGCCGACCTGTGCTCCACACCTCTGCCGCCTCAGAGCTGCTCCTCGCCGGACTCCTGTTGCTCAGAGCCTCCGCTCCAGCTCCCGGTTCTTCTCTGTGTTGAAGTCCACTGTTTTCTCCTGGAGCTGCACAGTACCGATCCCGTCACACATGTGGTCCATCCTGCTGTACAGTCGCCACGAGACGCTCAGAGAATCCAGCTGTTTAACTCCTCCCCCCCCCTTTAAATAAAAAAAGTGGCAGGGTGCGTTGCATTTAAGTTTAGAGGCGCGCCGTGTGGGCGGGCAGGTGGGCTCTAAGGCAAAATAACTGAGCTGGCAACAGTTTTGTATGTTGTCTCCAAAAAAATCAGTGGATCACTAAATTTAAGAATATAAAATAAAGATAAGATGAGATAAGGTAAGGTAAGGTAACTATAAGATAAGATAAAGATGAGATGAGATGAGATGAGATGAGATGAGATGAGATGAGATAAGATGGTTACTATATGGTTACTATAATTTTAGATGAATACTATAAAAAATGAACTTTAAATGCACTATGTGAGATGTGTTTAAGCAAAGTATCATAAAGAGTTAATTGAAAGCCTTTATTGTATAGCAGAATGATATATAACACGAATAAGTAATTATACTTATTTGTATTTGTCTGTGTTTTAATTAATATAGTTATACACATTGATATTGTGGGCCTCATTCTTAAATAAAGATCATAAAGATTTGATTCCTCACATTTCTTCCAGTAGCATTAATGTTTATCATATGAGAACTGTAAGGCTCCAGTCCAACATATTTTTTTTGCCCATGCATCTCACATTTATTTTCTTTAATCATCAAATAAAAGTTCAGTGTATAATATGTCAGAATATAGTTGAAAATTATAATTTTCCATTCCTGGTGTTTTAATGTCTTTTGTTTTGTGACCAGCTCTCAAAATACAAAATTGTTATCTTTTCTGACCCTGAAAACTGTGAAAACTGGAAAATAAACACATCTGAGAGTACAACCAAACATTTGGTGCAAGAAAGGACTTAAACACCAAATCACTAATCAAAATTGATGCCAATTCATTTTCAGTCAACTGACAATTGTTAGTTTCCAGGTGCCATGTCCAGTAAACTGTTTCAGACAGAGCCACGTCTTGACTTTTTCTTGACTGTTAAGACGTCCATCCTAACAGTCATTAACTTTCAGTGGACACTGCAGACAAATTGTTTTCTGTGCTCATCGTACCATTAACCACTTTTCATATCTCATAATCTTCACCAAAACTTCAACTTGACAGATTGTTTCTTCCACTCACTTGTTTCTCTGTCCTTTCAGTTCCAGCCGGGACGATGTCGTGATGTTTGTGTTCATCCATCATGCACAGCACACACACGGATGTGTCGTCAGCACGACAAAAAGCCTCCAGCAGCTTATCGTGCTGTGCACAGATCTTCTCCCTCATCTGACCTGTGGCTTTGACCAGCTTGTGCTTCATCAAGGCGGGATAGTCATAGTGGGACTGGAGATGAGCCTCGCAGTAGGACGCCAGGCACACCAGGCAGGACTTCTCGGCCTTCTCCCTCCCTGATGTGCAGAAGTCACACAGGACCTCCCCGGGCTTGGCCTGGGCCCGGGGCAGGCTCCGACTGCTGGAGCGACGAGATTTCTCCAGGACGCTGCTTCTGTCCAAATCCAGAGTGCTGGGGTGTGACATTCTTCCTACCAGAAGTCACAAAATGTTGATTCAAAATCCACAGGGGATTTAGCTCAACAGCAAATATGTTACCCTCTTGGTAAAATGGACTGAGATCAAAAGGCCGAGAAAAAGACTGAACAGAAGCAGGAGAAGAAACCAGACGAGCTCCCGAAGTGAACAGCTTCAGTGAAACTGTGTGACTGACTCTGTTTGTGACAGAATGTTTCCAGGTGCCATGTCCAGTAAACTGTTTCAGACAGAGCAGATTGAAATATGATCACTTCAAACAGTAGCAAGTTAAATGTGTAAAACTTCAGGTCTGTTAGTATAAGACACTTGTAGTTTATCTATTTCTACTAATCCAGTTTATCAGTGTGGAGAGGAGCAGGATGTCTGTTCGTTGGCTCGTCTGAATTTGCCTCCGGTGTGTTTGATGCAAATAACCAAGCGCTCCTTCTCCTTTTGCGGTTTTCTTCCCCCAATTCGATGCCTCGTTTTCAGTTCTTACTGTCAGACGATGGAGCCACAGTGAAACTTAACACCACCTCTGTAAAGGAAAAATAAACACGCATATGACCCCCCCCCTCTCTCTCTCTCTCCCTCCCTGTGTGTGAGTGTGAGTGTGAGTGTGTGTGTGTGTGTGCGTGTGTGTGTGTGTCTGCTGCCGCCTAGAGTTTAAACGTAATATCTCTGCACTGAATGTCCTGAAGACCATAGAGTGAATTTGTGTCTGCCAATGATCAATCAAAACCACCATCCGTATAATATATATAATATAATGCATGCATACATATCATTTATAATATAGGGGTGGTTACTGTATTAATGGAGGTGAGATGCTTGTCTTAGTGTGAACAACAACAGCAACTCCAGCTCGGGTAAAGCTGCTCCTCAGTCAACATTATGTATTTGAACAAAATCAGCTCAAATCCAGATTTATATTGACACAAACATGAGTGACAACATGAGTTTTTTTATCAACTGTGCTTTAATTTTATACGCAGCATTAAACACACCAATAATGCAAATGTAACATGGATATAAAAGAGAAAATATTTTCTACATAAACAAAATACCACAAAAATAAGTTATTGAATATGTTTCATGATTTCAACATTTAGTTCTTTTACTCTTCAAACTTGATTCTCCCAAAAATAGAAAGCAATGATCAACAGAACAAAAACGTAAAACAGACGCTGATAACATATTTCTATTCTAAATGTAAACATTTTTTTTAATCTTTTGTAGCAATGTATGGCTAAAATATATGATTTTTCTAACTATTTGTGCATTGTCTCTGATTTCTGCAAACATCTCACTATTAACCAATTGGCTTCCCCCTTGACCCCCCAGGGGGTCTAGTTCGGGAACCACTGAAACTAAACTAACAAGAATTAATCAAACACCCTGTTGTATATTGTTGAAAATGTGTGAAGTGAATTCAGATCAGTAGCAGTATAGTGACTCTGCTACAGTTTAATTGTGGTGCCAAAGCCCCACACACTGAATGCAGGGTAGAGGGCCTCTGTAAACGTGGTTTGGGTTCTGTGCAGAAGCTTCATGCCATCAGAGACGCTGTAAAACGCAAGTGTTCCTGCTGCACGATCCACGTAGACGCCAATACGAGACGATATTGGAGCCAGGATTTCTTTCCTCTTGTTATTGTGCACAAAGGAGAACTGGGAGTCAGAGCAGTACAGACTCCAGGACTTATCGTTCCAGCCCAGGCTGCACTCATTCCCGTTCCCTTTGCGGCGGATTCCCCTGTAGGTGACAGCCACGTCTACCTCTGTTCCCCTCCAGTCCATCTCCCAGTAGCAACGAGTCCCAGTCAGGCTCTCCTTGCACAATACCTAGAGTGGAATGGATGAAATTATAGATTGAAAGACTTAAAGCTGTTTATATGTGAGTTTAAATGAGGACTCACTTGCTGCACGATTGAAAACAGATTTTTTTGTTATAGCTATACCAAAAAAATATATGGGAAGTAATTTTCATCAATCAAACTAATGTAGAGGAGAGAACCATATTTTAAAAGTAGAAGATATTAACCCATAAATAATTCTTGCCTCAGGAGAGTGATTCAAAGAGCAAGTTCTCTGAAAGCAAAGGCTTATTTTACTGTTAAGTCTCTAAACAGAATTACGCATTCTCCCTTCTGGATACAGTCATAATTTGGGCTCTGCAGCTTTAACAACCTATCAGTTTCCCTCCCCACGGCACAAAATGGCGTTCTGGCAGGCCACAAGTCCTCACCTGCTGCCAGTGGTCGAATCGCTCTGGGTGGTCTGGGTAGTTCTTGGGCTCACTCCTCATCGTGGCTGTCCGGCTTCCCTCAGAGAGGTGGAGGCTGGGGTGAATGCTGTTGACGTCCAGAATCAACTGGCAGGAGTCTGAAAACATTGAAGGACAAGATTATCATCCATCCCTCTTTGTGTTGTTATTGTCTAATTTTATCATTTGTTCTGCTGCAGTGTCACAGTTTCACATATCTCATTGGATTTCATCCTGTTGCACATAATTTGTCAAACTTAATCTTGTGTGTTAAGGAAAGTTAGCCGACTGAAACCATTGGCTGGTAACTCCCATGTAGACGGAGTGAAAGCAGCAACACCTGTGTTTGTTTAAGTTTCACCAAACCTGTTCTGCACAGAACATTCCTTACGTAACTGTAGTTTCACCACAGTTAGGCCATGCCTATGTTAAGGATGGTTATGTTCATGACACCATGGCTACGCTTTTCAAGCCGGAAGTTTAAGATCACGGTTAAAAAGCAGACTTCTCTTTTAAAAAAAACAACATGATAACTCACATTTCAGGAAATCTTCTCTTGTTCTCGGTTCTTCTCTTGTTCTTGGTTCTTCTCTTGTTCTCGGTTCTTCTCTTGTTCTTGGTTCTTCTCTTTGTCTTGGTTCTTCTCTTGTTCTCGGTTCTTCCCTCAGAATCGATTCTCTTCGTGCCTTGGTTTCCCCTTCTTGTGTGACGTAGACTTCCTTCACTATGAAGATACATGTGACAAACACATGGTGAGCTTCATGAAAGCAACAGTAGACTAAAAAAAACAACCACTCATGCAGAGAGATAGCGAAGTTTCATGAAACAAACAGAGGAAAAGATGAGATTTGTTCACCTGCTCCTGAGATTTTGCTCATTTCATTCTTGCTGACTTCTTCAACTTGTACTTTCAGAGCAGAGATGGCTCTCTTGGTGGATTCAAAGGAGTAGTTGGGAGCGACAGAGATGTTGTTGAGGTCTTCATACCCAGAGGGTCCTGACAGAGACTGCCAGCTCTGATAAAAACAATGGGAAAGTGGAGGAGAGACATGAGACATCTAATACATGGACCCTGATTTTTGCACCACACGTTGGAGGCCTTGTCCGAGACCTCACCTGTAGAAAGTGTATGTGATCGTCGGTGTGCGAGAGCTTCTCCAGGTCGTTATGTTTTTTCTTCAGCAGAGTGATCTCCTCCTCCAGACGGTCCAGCACTATTTCGGCCCGTGTCACCGTGATCTTTTCGTGGGAGCGGATCATCTCCTTGACTTCATTGTACTTCCTCTCTATGGAGAGCAGGAGCTCGGTGAAGATCCGCTCGTTCTCCTCCAGGGCCGTCTGAGCAGAATGCTGATGAGTAAGGTGTGGATAAAAAGCGATTATTTTTTCAAACAGGCAAACCTCAATGATTTGTTCTCAGCATCATGTAGTGTAACTAAGAATGAGATTTTTTTTTCGCTTACTTTGACTGATTCCACAGCTTGTCGGAGATCCTGCCACTTTTTGATTCTCTGGTCAATTCTTTGTTGAGATTTGTACAGCGTAGTACTAAGTTGTTTCTGCAAAGAGAGTTACTTTTTTTTAATTTTTCTATTTATTTAATCCTTGTGTAATCTCATTAAGATTGTCAGTCACTTTTTCAAGACAGACCTGAGAACAGGAGACATTCAAAATCAGCAAATAAATACAACACAACAAAGAGTTCATAAATAAAAGCAACACAATGGGGACTTTTCGATTTCAAGAATCATGAAAAACATCAGACAACAAATATTTAGAATAACTAAGGGGAATGTAAGACTGCAATGTCCATTCTCCATTTCGGTGCATAATACCTGAACCCAGTTCTGCCAACATCAGTGTGAGAGTAGGTGATATCTAAGATGATGTAGGTACTGGATTGTATACGTTAGTGACTATAGTTTGAAATGAGAGGTGAGGTATTTGGAAGCATAAAACAGAAGAACTTTATAGATGATTAACATAAAATGACTGTTTTTTCTTGACTGTAAAGACGTCCATCCTAACAGTCATTAACTTTCAGTGGACACTGCAGACAAACTGTTTTCTGTGCTCATCGTACCATTAACCACTTTTCATATCTCATAATCTTCACCAAAACTTCAACTTGACAGATTGTTTCTTCCACTCACTTGTTTCTCTGTCCTTTCAGTTCCAGCCGGGACAATGTCGTGATGTTTGTGTTCATCCATCATGCACAGCACACACACAGATGTGTCGTCAGCGCGACAAAAAGCCTCCAGCAGCTTATCGTGCTGTGCACAGATCTTCTCCCTCATCTGACCTGTGGCTTTGACCAGCTTGTGCTTCATCAAGGCGGGATAGTCATAGTGGGACTGGAGATGAGCCTCGCAGTAGGACGCCAGGCACACCAGGCAGGACTTCTCGGCCTTCTCCCTCCCTGATGTGCAGAAGTCACACAGGACCTCCCCGGGCTTGGCCTGGGCCCGGGGCAGGCTCCGACTGGTGGAGCGACGAGATTTCTCCAGGACGCTGCTTCTGTCCAAATCCAGAGTGCTGGGGTGTGACATTCTTCCTACCAGAAGTCACAAAATGTTGATTCAAAATCCACAGGGGATTTAGCTCAACAGCAAATATGTTACCCTCTTGGTAAAATGGACTGAGATCAAAAGGCCGAGAAAAAGACTGAACAGAAGCAGGAGAAGAAACCAGACGAGCTCCCGAAGTGAACAGCTTCAGTGAAACTGTGTGACTGACTCTGTTTGTGACAGAATGTTAGCTATGTGCTTTACTCCCATCGTAAAACCAGTATTCCAGGTTGGATGTTTAATTTACAGGGAGTGGGCGTTACAGTGACTGACAAACACAACTGAGAGAAAGGAGAGAGAGAGTTGAAGGTATTAAAACAAAATTTAAGATAGATAGATAGATAGATAGATAGATAGATAGATAGATAGATATTCTTTACAGTGAAGTCTGGTTGTCTCATGAGCTCGGTTACTATACAGTTTTGAGAGTTAGTCTACTTCTACCTCTACTTCAATTAAAGTGAAGTTTTTAGATTAATTTATCTATAATAAGTCTGCATAATGAGCGCATTCATTTTTTTCAACATGTTTTGATGGAAACATTTTTGGGGTTTCACTTAAGTTAAGTTTTGAATGCAAGTCTTTTACTTGTAAAACAGTGTCTCTACAACGTGGCTACATTTACTTAAACATTGATAGGGGAGGGGAGATAATAATAATAATAATACAAAATATATATTTACAGAGCACTTTTCAAAATCTACATTATAAAGTGCTTTACAATGGCAGCAAAATAAAGCAGACTAATCATATGATCAATAAAAAAAAGCAGACTGGTCATAAAATAATCAGCAAATATCCCGAAATGGAAATACGTATGTTAAGTGAATACACTTTAAATACCTGCACGATACTTTTAACATGCTTACTCATCATGTGTAACTTACTTGCTTATTTGCTCACCTCTCACCACTGAGGGCCACAAACTACAAATAAGAACCATTCTCATGCCCAAGTTTGTCCTTGTAAGATTTGGCTTTTCTGACACGTACCACTCCCAGGCTGCGGGGAGCGCTAGTGGTTGTGTTGCCGCATTGAAATGACGGGTAGCGTTCGGTAAAGTGCGTCGGTCGTCCAACGTTGGCGCCAGATGAGCAGTGGCGCCAGCTACACACAGAGGCAGAGAGAGGGGAAGACACACACACACTCACACACACAGTGATCAGACGAGGCTCACCACAGCTTGCAAAGATCTCTCCTCCACCCGGAGTTTGAAGCATTTATACGATTCTTCTTCTTTTCCTCCCTCCATCTCTCTAAAGACTCATAAGGTGGGTGTGTGCATGCATCGATTTACACATTTGGAGCCGGCGCTGTGTTTACGCGTGGTGGTTATTTCACCATTTAAATGCAACTTGCGATACCATGAGCAGCAGCGGCACCGAGGCAGGAGGACGTTGTTTTAGTCAATATACGCTTAGTTGTTATTTAGCATGCTAGTTAGCATGTAGGGTGTGTATTTTCTCTTTGCCTTTGTGGTAATAGCCAACTTTGTCATGGAAAAATACAGGCCCTGACCCGCACTGGTTGTTCGTGTCCTGTAGGAAAAACCCAGACAGACAGCGACACTACGTTACTACACATAATGAACTATTTCAGCTCTGGGTCTCATCTAGGTTATTTTTGTGTACAATCGACCAATCCGCTTGTTTTGAGACCAAGTCCAGTTTATCTGTGCAGACTTCAACATGGTCGGATGGGCGGTTAATAGCAAAGCTTCCGTTCCAGTGTTCCACAGGCTGGTACCGACCCTGGACAGCGGGCTGTAGCCGGGCTAGCAGGCAGGATTAGCTGGCTCGTTAGCTTGGCATCATGGCTACGTAGCCAGCACGCTAACACTGTCGGGGCTGGGTAGCTGCTAACCCCAGCAAGGCCGCCATTGCAGTTGTGTGTGCGGTCTGCTGGAGCTGCCGCAGTGAGGGGGAGCTTTAGCCCGGAATGTAGCCAAGATTACTCGCAACTCCCCCAACGTCAAACCACTGCGTGTCCTGTAGTTTTTTATTGTATTTATGTATTTTAAACTGTATCTGCTTGTTGATTTATCCCCTGCGTCCATTCTTGTGTGAGTAAAAGACATAATTTCCCGGGCTTTTCTTCGCAGCACTCATCTCCCTCACGGTTAGCCATCTTTGTTTCAGCTAGCCCCGCTCCTGGTCGAAAATACGATGTGGCTCTTAGCTTGCTAACACACTCAAACTAGCCTTCACGGCTGTCTCTGGCGAAGCTGTGGGTTTACTGGGAGTTTGAGATCGTTTCGGCGACCCAGTAAAGCCTATACGCAGCACGACTCAGTCTGATTTCCGCTCAGTTTGAAATGGCTTCGGGAGGCAGCTCTAATTCAGTATGTTATGAAGGGCGGAGGCTAAGCGAGCTAACGTTAGCAAGCGGCAGCCATCTTAGGCGAGCATGTAATCTTGGCTAGCTGGAAGTGCTGGTGTGGCACAACAAGATGGCCTGTTAATACTCGCACGGAGCGAATTTCCGCGTCGACAGCAGACCCACATATCGCACCAAATTACTGAGCTCAGTTATTCGCTTAAATGTAAGTATTTCGTTATTTGTTCAGGTTCTGGCTCATTACTTGCGCGGTGCTTTCGCTACGAAGCTAGTTAGCTGGCTAAATCGCGAACATTAGCAGCTAACACAATGCTGTTTTGTCGTTAACCAGTTCCCCCTTCCACCATAGCCAGCTAACTAGCGGCTATGGGGGCTATTTGTAGCCGTTTCAGGAGGCTAGCAACCAAACAGTTCAATGTTTTGGTAGCAAAACATCAAAGTTTAATGCCTTAATATATTACATTTTGTGCTTTTATCAGAACGAACAGTGGACTGAAAACAAAGCGAGTTTCACAGGCCAGTTGACTTTGGCTTACGGATTAATTTCGCACTGGGAGCTTGGTGGGGATGTTGTCTGGTTTGGTTTTATCAATATTGTTAGCAATTGAGGTGAAGCTCTTTTTAAGTGCTAACGAAGCTAACAGGTTCATCTCATAGCTCGCTAAGTAGTGTTGCGTTGCTGCAGTTGAGGATATTAGAAACATGTAGTAGTATTAATTCATAAATGTCACTACGTCCGCCCCAACAACTTTATTTGGTTTAATTGCACCTCCCAGTTCAAGTAATTTTTCCTAACCTAAATGGTGCAAACTCAGTTGTTTTAGATCAAATCAACTCACTTTAAGTGATTATACACTATCAGAGTCGATCAGTTTATCTAATATTAAGCCTTTTGTTTATCACATCTATTATATTATTGTCATATGTTGTCCATGCCTGTCCTGGGAAGAGGGTGGTAAACAATATTAACTAAAATCACTTTACTTATCACATGTCAACAAACTTAGCTGTCAGAGAGACCTGCCATTGACTCTAAATCTGGCTTGTTGTCACTTTCCAGTATTTTGACGGGTCTCGACTGAGAAATTATCAGTTTAGTTAAATATGAGACATGCGTACAAACATATGGAGTTGTATAAGAAATATGGTTTGTTCTGACATTAATTTTTTAGGACTGCTTGTTAAATTGTCCCATCTTTTCTCTTGCCACCTAATTTCCCATGTTGGAGGTAAGCAAGACCAATTAGAGCTACTCTATGACACTGATGATTAACTTCCCCCCTTTGTTCTCCTCTTGCAGGTCTGCTGACTGACAAGAGAACCAACGCGCCCCACACAAAACAAACCTATTTCCCCGATTCTCTTAGAAGTCATCGCCCGGCACGAAAACGGAGGTCGTGGGGTTGGAGTGTGTTCTCATGGCCGAGTCAGAGACTGAATGTGACACACCCGGCCTTGACACACTTGGGTCGGAGTGTGTCATAGCCCACAGCCATGTAGACCTACACTATGGAGCAGAAACTGAGATCATGACTGAAGAAAAGCGTGGATTAGAACTGGAGATTCACGGCGCAGACTTAAAGATCCAGGGACTGGGAACGGACCTCGGTGCTGTAGCCTGCGTGGAGGCAATTGTAGCCGAGACAGACCATGATTACATCAAGGTGGAACATGGTGAGATGCACTGTTTCACGGCAGCAGAAATCAAGACGACAGGAGGCGAGGCTCTGCTGGGAGAGGTGCTGCTTAAGACCGAAAGTGAGCATGTGGTCAAAGTGGAGTCTGACCATGGTGGAGAGTTGACTGTGGAGTCTGAGAATGGTGTAATCATACATGAAGCCCATGGTCTGCAGTGCAACGAGTGCGGGGAGATTTTTGGCAGCATTGCCGATCTTCACCAACACTTTGAGATCCATAAGGACCTGAATCCTTACATCTGTGTCCACTGTGGTGAGAGCTTTGCTGTGGAGGCCAGCCTCAAGCAACACATGAAGATTCACATGAAAGAAAAGCCCTATGTTCCCCCTGGAGTTGAGATTATGGGCAAAGATGTAATCGATGCCTTCAGCCTCAAGTCTCATCAGATGATTCATTTGCCAGACAAGCCCCACAGATGCTCGGAGTGTGGTAAGAGCTTTGCTGCTGCCATCACCCTGAGAGAACACATGAAGATGCATTCCGAGGACAAGCCCTACAAGTGCACCCAGTGTAGGAAGAGTTTTGTCCGCAGAAGGCATTTAAAAAAGCACCAGGAAGTCCATGCACGTGAGAAGCCATACACGTGCGGCCAGTGTGGCAAGGGCTTCGCCACAACTTCCAACCTGAAGCAGCACCAGAAAACCCATGCTGCAGTCGTGCTCGGAGACAAACCCCACCGCTGCGCGCAGTGTGGAAAGTGTTTTGCGGCTGCAGCCACTCTGAGAGAACACCAGAGGATCCACTCGGGTGAGAAGCCATACAAATGCAACATGTGTCGGAAGAGCTTCGTCCGCAAACGCCACCTTAAGAAGCACCAGCAGGTCCATGCTGGAGGAAAGCCCTACACCTGCCGACATTGCAACAAGGGCTTCAATCACTCCTCTTCTCTCTCTCGCCACCACAAGACCCACCTGCAGAATCCAGTGTTCTCTCCACCGCAGCCTGGGAAACCCTTGTCTTACGGCACTCCCCCCAAACAGAGGGTGCATCAGCAGGGAGACAAGCCCTACATGTGCCACCACTGTGATAAGGGCTTCAATCATTCCTCTTCCCTGTCCCGGCACCAAAGAGTCCACTCAGAGGGAAAGAGTTACACCTGCGCTCACTGTGGCAAAAGATTCAATCACTCCTCCTCCCTTGCAAGACATCAGAGAGTTCACTTGGAGAACAAACAACAGCAGCAGCAGCCACAGCCACCACAGCCGCAACCGCAGCAGTACACCACCATCCCCACAGGGAAGGCATTCCCTAACAACGCTTTCCCAAAACAGCGCATCCTGTCTGTTGAAAAACCGTACAGGTGCACTCAGTGCGGCAAAGGCTTTAACCATTCATCTTCCCTCTCCAGACATCATAGGATCCACGTTGATCAGTGAGCACCAGTTCTATCCCTCAAATGTTGTCCCATCCAAGCACACACCACCACTCCCCTCCTGTTTCTGTACCGACGATGTTCCCATCAATGAAAACCCCCATCATCAGGCCAACCTCTATAGACAAAGGGTCAGGTCAGCACATGGCTGCGATGAAGTGGAGCAGTTGACAATAAATGGACAGTAACATGTGTCTTCAGAAAGAAACTGCTTGGCCTGAAGGACAATGTAACCTATAATTCAGAGCTGATCCTGTGACTATGTGCTCAGTTTAAAGAGGGTATAATAATAGAGCGGGAAGGCAGCGGTTATTCTTGTTCGCGATTGTGCTTCACTTGCTCCAGGAGCTCTTTTGAACACTTTTAAAGAAAAAAAAATGTGATTTGAAGATCTACATGATAAAATTGTTACCTGGGGAAAATATGCTTCACCCTCTGGCTTTGTATTTTTCAATAGACAAATTCAGTTGATGTACTTTCAGGTGGGCACACATGCTTCTCAGCCTCAACTTTATTCAAGGCTACCAACACAATTAATGAACAAGACTTGTTTCAATTTAAATAGTTATTTTTTTTTTCATCCACATAATCCATCTAAAGCAAATGTCAAAAATCCAATGTAAATACGTATTGATTTTCTTTTATATATATGTATAGGTGACTAGTGTGCTGTTCCAAAAGATTACATTTTTGATAGTAAGATCCACTTTGTCTCCACCCTTTTTTTTCCTCCTTTTTATGACTTTAATTTGTTTTAAGTGTTGGAGATGAAACGTGTTGCAGGTGTTCTCAAGCAGCTTGTTCTTGAATTTGGGCTCCATCAGACACGAGCCTTCCTGTATATTTATGAGGTTGTTTTCTTGTATGTCTACTATGGGTTGGCACTGCTGCATAGACTGTACAGAGAGCAATACTGGCTCACCCCCTGGTTCTATTATGACATGCAATTTAGCCATAAGAAAATGCATAATAGAAATAAAAACCTACTGGGTAGCATATTAAGACATGACCTGTGTCCTAATTATTTACTGTGCGGTTTTCCTCTGTACCCCAGCACCAAATGTAACTGAAATGCAACACCACACTTTATTTCTTTGGAGACTAATTCAATGACCCGTGTACAGAATATAGGTAACACACACTTTGATCTGCAGATTGTCACGATTTGATCTAAAAATAGATTGTGTATACTAAAAGACAACGTGAAAAATCTCACTTTTACAAGATTTTTGGAATTCCAATGGATGGCGCTCTATTTACTGTTCTGTGTAAAATATCTTTTACAAACTGATGTATTTTTTTAGATATGGCTTGGGCTCTATGAAAGGGAATGAGAGATATACAGTTTTTATGGGAGTGAACATTATAGTGAGCAATATTTTCTTTTCATTTGGATAACAATTGTGCTTCAAACTGTAGCATAGGTTTCTTCCTTGTGTTAGATAGGTGCCTTATTGCATGCGATGTAGAAATGTATGCCGAGCTGTTATTTGAGGAAAAAAAAGTTAGGGTTTCCAGGAGTCTTTTGTTCTTATTCATACTAACTTACCCTACATTTTAATTTGATGTCACTGATACCTTTTGCTTTCATGTATATTACCATGTGTTTACACTGTTACGACCATATTGTCTTTACCCCACCCTTCCTTTTTTTTTTTTTTTTGTCGATGGACTCATTGTAGAGAGAAATTGTAAATCATCCATATAAGCTTCTCTTAAGGGCAAATCCTGTAACACCTTATCCCAATTTCTGAGTGGCACATTTATGGATAAATAAAGGTTGTTGACTCTCTTGTGGTGTCCGATCAATGCAGTGCATTCTTAAAGTGGGAAAGGCATCGAACATTAGAGCTAATCAGGTCTTATTTGTTCAATATTTAATAGGTTTACTCATTTATAAAATCCAGCGAAATAAATCACATGAATTTTGTGTTGCTTGACACCTGGTCTTATTTTCACCACGTGCCTGTACTCTGCCCTTTGCACTTCCACAGTGTAGCCACATGGTGTCACTCTTTACCCATGAAAGCATCAAACTGCAGCAACAGTTACATTAATGCTTTGATTGCAGATGTGGTATAGCTACTAATGCTAGTGTTATATATTTTTTAGTCCTTTACTAATGCTAGTGTTTTATGATTATTATCCTTTATACAACTAAAACATTTGACTCAAGCTGTAATTTTTAACTGTAATTTATATATTCAGTTTACTCTATCATTTTATTCCATTTATTTTTTACATTTCATTCACATTTGTATTGCATGTTCACTTATTTCTTTAGCAATGTCTATTTTGACTGTCCTCTTTGCTGCAATAACACATTTCTGCATTGTGGGAAGAATAAAGGATTATTTTGTCTTAAAGAAACTGAGCCAGTCTGCTGCGGTTAGAGGAGCCGCGTTTACCTGGGGGAAACTATGGGAATGTCCCGAGTACAAATGTAAACACATCAACATAACACCAGGAAAGTTCCCCCCTTTCCAAGCTAAAAAGCACGACACTGCTTTACATTCCTTCAGAACTGGATCAGACTCATTGTTGGGATCAGTTGTCACCAAGTCCTTCGGAGATAATAGAACCTTATCAGTCCTGTGGGTGAAAAGCAATGTCTGGTTTACATTAGGGATGGGACATAGTTTTTATTTCAAGCTGATGAACCATCCACAATCTCCCACCAACACATACAACGACTTAACTGGGTAAACTTTACAAATATATGTATTTAAATTCAATTTGTTAGTTGCATTGGGTGATATCTTCCAGTAAAAACAAAAATGCCTGTTTAAAAATTGGACAAAGGCTATAAAAGCATTATTGGACCTAGAACAACATCGCATTCTGAGGTTGATGTGCCAATATTAATAGCAAGTTTCAGAACTTTTACTTAAGTAACGGCAAAGTCTCACATACTCGTGTTGTTTCTTCACAGTAAATGCAAGAACATGTTATTGCTGTTATGAACATTTTAACCAATAAGACATGTAGGGAAAGAAAACTATATTTACAAGACAAAAACTGCAGATACACACGTTTAACAGCAAATACATGAATAGATAAATCGTAGCATATTACCTTTAAAACATATTTACAAAAAGAAAAATATAGTTACTGTACATCTGTACACTGACCCCTGTAAGGCAGGTATCATTATGTGGAGGAAGGCAACAACGTGCGCACCCTTCTTACAGGGTGTGTTTCTAATGGAGCGGTTTGCATAGAATTTAACATTCAAGCACTCGGTTTGCGTTCTGAGCTGCGTGAAGAGATCTCAGCCCGAGCAGGAGACCTGGACCCGCTATACGTTCATGACGGGGGTCAGCTGCAGCAGTGAGCTCTGGGGTCGGATGGTGCTGCTCTTTGAGTGCAGCTTCTCCAGGTTTTGCAGAAAGCCTCTTCTCTTGAGACCCTCCAGAATGTTGGTGTTAGTGGAAGCCAGGCTAACACGGGTCCTGTGGGGAGGGGAGAGGAGAGAGGGGGCACGAGGTTGATATTTTCCGAAAATACGCCACTTTAACAAGGTGAAGCGCTCGTGCACTCTATCAGTCCACCGACATACCAGAGTGCACGACGAGTTCAATGCCAGAATATAAGTCTTTTCTTCCTCTTTGATAATGACACAATAATTTAAGTGCTGCACAGCAATTACACATTATTATCAAAATGACTCCCTTATGTCCAAATACTGGAACCTGTAATTGGTCATGAGGTGTTTGTTCAGCTTTATTGCAATTTACTTTAAAAGGAGAAAAAAAACCTAATTGGTAGTAAGGCCAGCCACAGACATGTAACCTAGAGGTTAACTAACCTCAATGCAGTGTTTATTTTAACTGTCACTAAAGCTCCACCAAGAGGGGGGAGTCTGGTGTGGCCGCAAAGAAATAGAGCCCGAGGTGTGAAAAGCAGAAAAGGGCTGACCTGAAGAATGAGCATCTGTGCTAAGGGATTAAGAACGTCTCTTTTTCCTCTACATAAAACCTTTTCAGCAGAAGGTGTGAGCTGTCTAACTTTCACAAAGTTCAATGGCTGTGACAGGATACCCCTGGGCTATAGCGAAATATCACAGTGTCTTATTGCAGCTAATATGAACAAACTCTAAAGAGAGGCACTCACCGAGGAGAATCGATACCACTGTCTCCTGTGATGCTCTGGTTTTCTCCCATTTCCACCGCTTCCCCGATCTCTGCCCTTCTCGCTCCACCGGGCATGCCCAGAACGACCCTGTGAGTCGGAGGGACGCCCGTCTCGTCGAAGTCGTCCTCCCTCGCTTCCTCTGCCTCGACCGCCCAGTGAGCGGATTCGCCGTCGCCCTCGTCAGCCGACTTGCGGATGGTCTCTGCGTCTGACTCGATCTCGCTGGTCTGGCAGTAGTCGAAGATGCTACTGTCTGCAACTTCGGACGGTTCGGGACAATCCAAATCGAGGTTCATCTCGTGGGGCCCTTCCCCCTGGATGGACGTGGATCCACTTTGGGCCCCTGGTGATCGAGCCTTCTGATGGTGATGACGGAGCCTCCAGCTGGTCTCTCCAGCTCTGGCGGGGCTGAGGGAAGACGCCCTCTGGGTTGCTGGGGTGATGAGATCTTTCACAGTGCTGTCCCCTGAGCCTTGTGGTTGGTGGAGGTTGGAGTTGTAATAGAGACTGTGGTGTCCCTGATATTGCAAATCAGATTCACGGTTATGATAAACCAGCTGGTGACCGCGGTAGTCTGCTACACCGGCTCTGTACACATTTGTCACATCAATAATCTCCTCCTCATTGAGACACAGGGAGCTGCAGGCGTCCTCGTCCTGCTGCTCGTCTGCTCGCTGATAGAGCCTGTAGTCGTCTTCTATCAATCCATCAGCGTCTGTTATCGAGGGATTGCTCTGGGTCATCAGCTCAGACCTTTCACCCTGGCTCATGGCCCTTTGTTCTCTACAGCTGGTAGCGACAGGTCTGATCTCCTGTTGCTCCTGGGTGGCTGGACTTTCACAGGTCGGCTGATGTGAAAAAAGTTTGTCAGGCCTCGGTAAATCGTCCCTCTGTGGGTTGGAGAGTATGAGCGAGTGTTTCCTCTGCAAAGGGGGCTTGGGCCAGGGCAGGGTTGTGTCATGTGAGTGGTTTACGACAGGTGTAGAAAGATTGCTGTTAGCATTTGAGTATTGTTCAGCTATAGTTTGGTGTGGCACAGTGTTGTATTCAACCTCCTGAAAAGGTGCGCTCTTGCCGTCTCTCTCCCAGCCATTCT
The DNA here is from genome assembly GCF_022539355.2 of Hippoglossus stenolepis. Taxonomy (NCBI): domain Eukaryota; kingdom Metazoa; phylum Chordata; class Actinopteri; order Pleuronectiformes; family Pleuronectidae; genus Hippoglossus; species Hippoglossus stenolepis. The sequence continues at coordinate 14,059,726 of NC_061494.1, read as the reverse complement.
TGCCAGTTCCCTCCCTCTGATGTCGGACCTTGTCGTCTATCCGGAGGGTGCTGCTCTGTGGGTAGGCTGGGCTGTAGTCCAGCGGGAGCTCTCTGTTGAGTTTTGTGTCTGCTTGGAGCTGATGATCAGCAGCGAATTCCTTCTCATGCACATAGTCGTACCTGTCGTCAGATGTCGGGGTTTTCCCTACGTGCTCTCCGTCTGTGGCGTTAACTTTGGCCCGATGCGGGTCCCAGGATTTCGACCGGTGACCCGTTCGGTCCTTCCTTCCTGGCCCCGAGGCCTTGCCCTCTTTCACCTCTCGTCTTCTCTGCTCTCTGTTGGTGGCGGGAATGGCAGCATCAGCCGGGTCTTTGATTGGCTGAGTCTGGAAAGGGTTTTCAATGCGTTTCTTATAAAGGGATTTTCCCCCGACAACTCCACCTTCTTCCACTGGATCTGGTTCATCAACAGGGATTTCCCCTCTGAGCCGAGTAGGGATCAAATCGTCCCCCTCTGGATAATTGTCCGCACATATGGGAACCTTACTCTTAACCCTCTCCTTCTCTCTTTCCCTTTGCTTCTCTCTGGATGAGTGGGCCCTCCGCTTGCTGCGGGAAGCCTTCAGAGCAGATCTCTTTCCTGCCGCCGCCTTAGAGGAGTGATGGTGCCTGGGTTTTGAGAACGCTAAGATCTCTGTAGACATTCCCTTGTCTACTCCCTTATCATCTTTATCCAGACCCCTCTCTAACACTCTGTCTACCCCCCTCTCTCTCCTCTCCTCTAGCTTCTTCATTAGGACCGTGTGGCGAGTCAAATTGTCCACCGTCAGTTCAGGGTTGATGCGTTTGATGATGGCGTGCTCTAGGTCACGAGGTAAGTTGTTCAGGTCGTCCTCGTCTCTCACCGGCCATTCCTCTGGAGGAAACTGACCTGAGAAAGATGCATACTCTTTCTTTGGCTTCTCTTTTTTCCCTCCATTCCTCCAGAACAAACTGAGACCAAACTTCCTCCCCGGCTTGGTGTCTTTTTCTTTGCGACCAGTGGCGTTAGTGGAAGCTGTATTTTTGCTGATCTCGCTTGCCTGACAGTCTGCTGCCGTGGAGGTGGACTGATTCTGCACCGTGGGTTTGTGATCCAGCGGTCGGGGCCACTTCAGGCTCTTACCTGTGCACTCACTTACTGAGATAGAGACCGAATGTTGGTCTGGGACAGTGGAAGGCGACACGGTGGCTGTCACAGTAGCAGGGGTGACATTAGTGGGTGTTTGGAGGGGGCTGAAGCAGCTGCAGGACTTGCAGTGTGCCACTGGGGGGGACTGGGTGCTCTCCACACAGGCGTCGTTGCTCAGGAGGTAAGTAATTGGAGGAGGAGAGGGAGGGTCATCTGCTGACCCAGACGTCCACCAACTCTTCTCACGGGCGATGTTGTTGGTGATGAAATAAGTTTGAGGGGTGACGATGAAGTAGCCCTCGCCTGTATGGTAAATCTTGCGTTCCTTGATCAAAGTGCCCAGAGCGTTATAGAGGATGTCCTGAGTGGGGATGGTTATCCCTGAGACAGACAGGCAAGAGAAAGGCAAGTTAAGGAAAATCGTTTCTGGTTTAAGAATATAGTTAGTCCAATAATACCATGTAACATATGTAATGTCTCATGGCTTCACCCGAGTCTGTTACACATGAAGCCAGCAGCCATTTAGCTATGCCCATAGACTGAAAATGGGGAAACAATGCGCCTGCTCTATGCAATTCCCAACTACGTCAATATTTCACATAATACATTTTGCTTCTTTGAGTCACGCAAAACCAACAGGGGTTTATGTGACAAATTATTTCTTATTACTTTGTCTGTTACGCTGTCTGGCACACAACCCCTCCTAGAATAGCAAACTGTAATTATCTTCGTCAAGGAGGTTATATGTTTGTATGCGTCTGTCTGTTAGTTAGCACGATTGCGCAGCACTTATATTCCACGAAACTCGGTGGAAGGATGCAGAAAGATGAAATATAATGTGATCATTTGTGAGCTTTTGAGGTGTTGGTAGCCAGATTTAGGGCTGAACTAGGTTAGTGTTTTTGCTAAGCTTAGATCATATGAGCTTTACAAAGCTTGTAATCTAAAACCCTGTCAGAAAGTGAATAAGCACGCAAATCAAAATGATGAAATAGTCCTTTCAAAAGCAAGATGAGTAAATTCTTTATTGGATTACCTGGGTGGGCTTTGCTCATGTAGTTGACAAGTGCCTCCTGGTTGACGATGGTTTGGGAGGAGTTCATATCTGAGATGACCGAGCACAGCACCTCGGCCAGGGGAATGAACTGAGACTGGGGGACGGGGGACATCTGCACCGGGGACAGGTCACCTGAAAACAAAACACCAGCAGATGACGGAGTGAGAAACAGGTGGGCCTGCTGCAGTACACACAAACACACCTGGGTTAGAGAAGCCCCTCTCTCCGACTCGTGCTGCCTGCCAGAGAAAACAACTCAAAGTACTGAAGTTGACATTCCTCCCCTAACCACCCTCTAAATCATGACCGAGGTGGTCTACTTATGTGAGTTATATGAACCATGCCTGACTGCTTTTGAAATTCCATCAGTTCTGGGACAAACCACAGAATTCCATTACTCCCACAGAAATGACCACAGCGCTGCCTGCTGGGCAGATCACATGTCCTGCCCCCGTATCACACTGCCCCACATGTCTAGGAGGTGCCCTTATACAAACACAACACTAGAAGTGAGACAACTAGGAGAAAAGACTGAAATATTTTGTCTTTGTTAAAATTGCAGGAAACTAAATTTATTTACGTCTACCTCACGTCACAACCCCCCCCCGTTAACAGACAATATTCCTCTGACAGGCAAACAAAGCCCATTAGACAGAAGCCACAAGTCTTTCAAACCATAAAACTAAGCTGCTTTTAAAGCTAAACTGACATTTTTAGAGAGATTTTATTAGAGTATCAAAAACAATCAAGGCAGTTTCACGCACGGAAAAACATAATTAAAGCAACATGGGGTGTTTAAGTTCATTCAGGAAAATCGTTTGTTTTTGTGCAAAGCCTATCGCAAAGAGAGCGAGATGCGTTGAAATTGAATGTGGAGTTTCACACTGATGTTATTTGTTACCTCTGAGTTCAATGTGTCATCTTGTTCAGAGACAGTTTTTTTTTGCTGTGCATAACTACAGTGGGATCAATAAGAAATACAAAGCCCTGCACATCAATATTAAAGGGAAATGAAAAGATATTTTCTTAGATCCTGGAGACTTTGCAAAACTTATTTTTAAACAAAAGATCATTAGTTTTGAAAATACTGGCATCAATGTCTTCATATTATCCACATGAACTCCGGAATATGGACAATGGGGTCTGGAATTTGTCTTTCACATATGCAGCAGGATATTGTGCGCGTCAGACCCGTCCACATCAACAGGAAAATATACACATTAGCTTTCAGGTGAAGGTTGGTGCCTCGGTAGAGAAGCAGGAGGCAGGACATGGCATAAAGGCTCTAAAATCTCATTGTCTTTCCAAGATTGACAACTTCGTCTGCGTCTTCTACATGAATGGCAAATCTTTGTTTGCTTTGTTTTTTTTGTATGTTGTGTGTTAGAAACATCATCAACGCACCCACTCGCTTGCTATGAATTCTTCAGGCAATATCCTGCTGCATTCACACACAGGCTTATTTAGATATTCTACAGTTTTTACCAGGCGGCTGTCAGGAAAAACTCTGGAGAATGTCCGCAGCGACTGACTCGGACGTTTGAATTTTCACAGCCCCCCTGGATAATGACCGATTATTCAATGCAGCTCTGAAAGCAGCTACAGACAAAGCACAAGTAGTGATGTTAACTAATGTGAAGTAAACTCAGTGAAAGCACCAAAACACATCAGATCCCACTGCTGATGAATGATTAGTATCTGGGTAAATACAGACACTCCCCACATAAAAAACAAGGGCACAGACTTAACCTTACCCACAGAACTGGAAAATTGGTTTTAGTTAATGAGCTACACTGCATCCGTGTCCGGTACATGAAGAGTGAAAGGAGATAAGTTAATAAAAAAGGTGGTAACAAGAAAAAAGGCTCCTCATCACACTCGACCTGCTTTATTTTATTCATAACAACAGAATCCAATATTAGTCCAAATATGAGAGTAAAAAATGCAACACACGTGTTTAAACAATTTCCACTCAATTGGAGTTTCAACTTGTTTTTGTTATTGACACATTGTCCCCTTGTGATTTCATGTCTCCAGTTGTGTAACTGTGTGGATTCACTCTTCACCATGTGGAGTGTGTGAGTGATACTCCCATCATCTCCAGGGCTTTCAGTGAAAACACCACCAGGCTCACACTTGATGTAAACCAAACATTTACAACCGTCACACTTGAACCACTTATGTCCGACGCAGGGAAAATAAACAACTAATCAAATATCTGCCACGGTGAAGCGGAACAGAACACAGACATACCACGCTGATGGATCCAGGCAAGTCTACTGATGTTTGTTTTATTTGACAAGAGATGTGTATATACCCAAATGGTTTATTACAACCAATGAAGCCCCACAGACACGTAGCCTGAGCCGCCTACGACATGTCCAATCACTGTAAAAATAGTTGTTTCATTAACTCTTTCATTTAGCATATTCTTTTATATGAATGGTAAATGGACTTACATGACAGTACAAACCCCATTCATACAATCTCAATTTGGGGTTCAGTATCTTGCCCAAGGACACTTGGAGCCACCAACCCTCTCTCCCTCCTGACCCACACAAACATGTACATTTTAACAAATCTTTTATCTCAGAGCTACAATATTAATTCGAACAGGGGCGATGGCTCAATTTATCAAACTAAACTATACCTACCTTTTGTTAGATGGTGATCAGTTAACAGTCGATATATTTAACTAATCAGTGGAGAGGAAAGGGCCAATCTATGGGAAAATAGTCCAAAATTATGTAGATGTGAACTCAATCGTACAAAAACAAACCTAAACTATTTATTAAAAATGTACTTTAACCTAAATAAAAAAAACAGTATCCAACTGGTGACTTATAAAGCAACTGGGTGGAAAATCACCCAATCTGGCCACACTGACCACAGCAGTTCTTTAACTTGCTGAAATTAATCAAAGTGATACTCATGTGTTTAGTTAAACTGAAAATGAACTATTCTCAAACTAAGTCAGTAAAAAAACAAAAAAAAACAATTACCAGCACAGTGAGCTCACTTGAGGCCCATAAGTCTCACAGACAGAGGTCTTTCTTTGTAAAACTGATCCTACGACACACAGAGGGATTGTAAAAAAAACATCTGCCTTCCCCCAGCTCCGACAGAGGACGTTAATCTGACTAAACCTCTGCACAGATATCTCAATAGCTGTCTCCCTGGGCAGTGAATTAGTGCTGCTGACTTGTGCTCCTCATTGTTGTTGACTTCCTATATGAGCGGCAGCCTGTCCACATAGCAACCACTTATAGCCAACAGTCAAAGGGTCATGGGGAATTAATACACTAAGTATTGAAGAGCACATACCTCCGGCCCAACAGCCCCCTAAACTTCCATCAAGCTGCAGCAAGTTACACTCATAGATATCCCTAAACATGGCAGATTCTTTTCATCATGGTCAATACATTTTTCCCTGGTGTTGAAAATGGTGAAACAATCCTTATCTCTTAACCCTCTGATCCGGATCCAAACCAAAAATGTAAGGATTCTTCCCTAAAACATCCTTCCACTAAGTTTTGTGGTCAATCTGTCTCGTAGGTTTTGTGGAATACTGGTAATGACCTCCTTGGTGGAGGTAACACACAAAGGTAGTTTCGCTGCATTGACCATTAGCTCCACTTCTCTGACCACGTCCTGGATCAGACCAGGATATCCTGTCTGACATTGGAGAACATAATCTATACTCGTAAGGGAGTTTAAAACTGAAATAGGATCAAGCGAGAGCATGTTTCCCACATACCAGTCAATTCTTTACGCTCGGGTAGCGGTACTGACAAAAAGAATTCAACAGACAAGAGTGACTGGCAATAGGTGAAAAACAGAAGACATTAATAAACCTACAGTGTTTTATATAGGAAAACGTCTGTGTAACCGAAGGATGGGCCGAGCGGAGGATTAGTGTTTATTGAGTCTAACATTAGCAGGCGTGACCATCGAGGAGGTTCGCTGTTGTAACCATCTTCTCTCCAGGGGGAACGGACCTCAGTGTTCCTGTAATCTAAGACAGGGCCGCCGACATTACACCCTTTGTCATACGCGGCATGAATACCCGGCTGGGTGCCATGGCAACCGAACCCTGTGCCACAAGGAAGAGGGAGGAGGGGTAAACAGCAGCTCGGGAATCAAACAAGAGGCGAGATTTGTGTCGGTGCAAGTTAGGAGGAGAAACAGAACAGAACCTAACAATTTTATAAGTCTGTTCCCCTGTAATGTTTAGATCTGCTCAACTTAAGAAAACAACTGTGTAGGGTCTTCTCTGGTTCTGGAAGTGCTGATGATGTCACCATGATGCCATCAAGGTTATCACACCTTGGGTTTGCAGACAGAAACCCTGATTTACAAACTGGGGTTACAGAATTTTAAGGACTTTGCTGTTTATCAAGCAGGGAGGGTCAAAAGCCAGCGTGCAATCTTTCTCTTTGTATTTTTCAGACATTAAAATGTCCAGAAAATTGGGTACAGACGTTTTCCGGACTTTGCCCTCATGTATGAAGATTGCAGCAGGAGATTGTCCGGGTCAGATGTGTTCACAACAACAGGAAAATGTCTGAAACCTTCAGGTGAGGGGTGGCGCTTGGGCTGAGCAGGCAGGAGGCATCACATGACGTATAAATTCCACTTACGTAAAGCGCTCGTATCTTGTTGTCTTTCAAAGTTGACTTCTTCATCGTTTTTTTTATTTTTATTTTTTCATAGCTTGTTAGAAACGTCATCAACACGCTCACTTTCTTGCTGTTTTCTGGACATTGTCCCGCTTTATTCTCACATGAGCTCACTTGGACATTCTCTGGACATGGGACTGACAGGAAAAGTTCCGTAAAACTGAAGATTTAGGAGATCATCTGGCATTCAGTGCATGTCTGAAAGCAGCTTATGAATGTCCTCCAGGAGTGACTGTCTGAATATCCCCATACTCCCTCCTCATCCATAACAATGTCATGTCTCGCTGCTGGATGATGGCTGCCTGAGTGTGGCCGTTTGGAAACAATTACAGTTTCTGTAGTCGTTGGAGAACATGTTGAAGGAACTGGTTTTGTTTAAGCATAACCCAACTGTAATTAAAAGATGGCTTGCAATATGGGAAGTGTAGGATCCAGTGTTTTGGGAACTTGAACCAAAGGCATGGACTAAAGTCAGAATATCACACCCTCTGTTGCCAACACTGTTTCCTGCATGTGTCTCCAAACATTAATACTAAACTGCTGGAGTAAAGCATTGACTTGTTGTGAGTGAACCACTTTGACAGGAATAAGCAGAGAGCAAAACAGCTTGTCCATGTTGTTTCGTTTGAAATGAAAGTTGATAAAAGCATGACATCAACAAGTGTATTCAGAGCTGCTGCCATAATGCAAATACTCTATATGCCAATGTGGATTAAAAGAGATCATTGCAACTTTATATGATAAGTCTGAAATTTCATTTTAATGCTATTCTCCACAACATTTGAATAAAGTGACAAACCCCACATTATTCTGCTCCACGCAGAATGTTGTTTTTCCCCCGTGCCATAAACTTTCCATGTCAGAATAAACTGCAGCCTGGGGGATGAAAAATGAATAATGCCTGAAGCTGACTGCTCAGTTTGTGGAGATGATTGACACAGACTTTCTCTCGTCTGTCCCCACTGAGACATTTTTGTCTGCTGACGCTGATCAATGCCACATGTATTCACATGGCTGTGTTGTTAGCTGGCTGTGTTGTTAGCTCGCAGCCACATGAGTCCCATTTTTACGTGATTGCATTACCTCCAGCTTCTTGGGGGGAAACACTAACACAACAACACACTATACAGTACATCCTGCTATCTGTACATTTACTGAACAGGAAGGAGGGAGTTTCTTCCAATTATGAGTGCAGGCGGCTATGTCACGGTCAAAATGTGTCCTGCAGCCGCACAAGGACCAGAATAATTTTGTATCGTAGAGGGAAGGGACATTTTGTAACCCTACTATTAGGCAATTAAAGCTAAAGTACCTGTTAAACTTTAGAACATACCTTAGTAAAAGCACAAATTCCAGAGACTCAGAAGTAGATGTACAGAACAAAGATAAAGCCTTCACAACAGCCTGAAAATGAATCTACATTTCCTGGGCCATTCTGTGTGGAGTTTGCATGCTCTCTCCATGACTGTTTGGGTTTTAACAGGTACTCCAGCTTCCTCCCACCGTGCAAATACATACAGATAGGGCTAAGGTGATCAGAGACACTGAATTGACTCTAGTGTTAATATGAATGGTTGTTTGTCTTTGTTGGCCCTGGGACACACTGGTGACCAGGGTGCACCCCAACTCTCGCCCAATGTCGAAGCGGTATAGATCACGGACAGTTGGATGGATGAATGGATGGACTATTAAACAGAGATTTTTAATACTTGATATTTTTGCTAACTAGTGCAGCAGTAGTGTAATCCTCTTCTCCCTCACAACCAGCCCTTCATGACCGAAAACCTGTAAACAAAAATATTGTACAGTGAAGTAAAACAAGTAAAAACCTGTTTTAATTTGTACTTTAAAGCAGCCAGGTTCCTCTAAACCTTAAAACATTGCATTTGAATGTGAAGTGTTGTTTATAATGCTGCGTGCTCATTAACCCTGCTATCAGTGTGGCCCCTCAGGGCGTCGATCACACCACCACTTTGAAACATCAGCTTTGTTGCCGCAATCCCCGGCTCCTTGGCCTCTCCAGAAACACATACTCACAAATACATACACACACCATTTTATCTCATCCTGCTATCGTCTAATCTTTTAGGCTCCAGCAGGCAAACAGGCTAATCTCCTCTCTCCCTCATTAAGGACACACTGCATGGCATTCAACATGAACTTGAGGCCTGCCCAAACTGCAGAATCGCTCCCTGTCTCCCAGTCGACGGAGACCTTGTGAAGGACACGCTTCAGTGAATCTGCACGGCTGTGCGTGAACGATCGTCTCAGGTGAGACAATGTCAAACATTCAGTGTAACGGGAAGAGACGCCAACTGTAATTTATGTCGCGACTCCCTCCCAGTCCCATGACGAGTTTACCCTCAGGTTTGGGATTTTTGGTCCAGCAGGCCTCCGTGACCCCGCCCCCCTCTTATGTGTTGCGTGTGTTTTAAAAGGGCTTTACGAGTTTGTGTCTCTCACTCCCATAGAACACACAGATGTGAGCAGTGCAGTGAAATGGCCCAATAAAGTGAGTGAAAAGATCCCTTCAGAGAGCAATCACAGCCCGAGTGTCCCAACAACCAAACCTCGCCCAGTCTAGCAACACTGCCCTTTCCTGTCCGTCCTCTCTGAAAGAAATACGGCTGTCCACATTTAATCAAAATGTTTGTCTATTGTTTAATTTACTTGACTGCAGCATCTTTTAACAACTTTAACAACACGGCGGCCAGTTACCACTTAAAACCACACCAATATGCAGTAAACTTGAAAAACGGAGCCACTGATCATTTTACAGTTTTATTGATTGATTGATTCACAATAATAAAACCAGCAATTGTGGCCAGACTTGTAAGAATTAGGTAAATATTTAATCTGACCCACTGGTGGTTGAGAAGGTCTGAGTGCTCCTGTTTAAATATTAAGTGAAGGGAGGGAAAGAGTCAAATCTGGACTGTGCCCTCTTTGTAATCAGTGTTGGAGAAGATGAGATTGTTGGCAGGTTGCTACCTCAGATTAAATAGATTTTATCTGGAGACTGCTCTGTATTGTTTAATCTGATTTCGTGTCAGGGTTTGAACGCTGACTTCTGAATGCTCCATCTGAGAGCGAACCGCACTCCTTAATCAGCAGACGAACGGATAAGAGAAAAAAAAAAAGTCAAAACACTGTGACTAAAGAGGATTCATGAGCTACAACTTGAGGCAATGAAGTGAAACACAGGCAGGCTTTGTGTTGACTAGCATCGCCATAGAAACCTTTACTGCGGCGACGACCTGCCACATGCAATACAAAGCCAACGAAAAAGAAGAAACAGCAGCAGACGCGTCGTACGGACATTGACAATCCAGCTATAGCCTCGAGACTCACTTTGCCAAACCAACTCTGTGACATTTAACATATGCTGGCAAGAAAGGATAAACAGCCTGTGACTAAGCTTCTCATTTCACATTTACAGAGCTTAAAACATCTTCGCTCACATAGCCCGTTACCGCAGATGTTGGCTGCAAATCCCTGCAGCTGTAATGCCATTAAATAATGCTTTTACCATCCGATTAGACATTAGAACTCACATCACATGCCATTTGTTGTGACATGTGATGGACTGCTATTCATATCAATGACCTGGAGCTGAACTAGTGCAGAAATCCTGTTATCATATTCTTGTGAAACGGGAATTACACCTGAGCAGGTGTTTATCAGAAGACCAGTGACAATGTGGACTTACACAACGCTGTATTTTATATCACAGCCTAAAGTGCACTGTGTAACATAACACCAATACATGGCTGTGGCGCCAGGAAACAGGATTTAAAGCACAACTTTCCCTACACTTTATTTCCCCATCTTTTTATTTCCTACCTCCCCCGACTTGATGGGACACACCCCGACAGATCTGGTTCTCGTCTGCTTTCATGAGCAGGAACATTACCCCACAGTTTGCCGGTGCCTTTTTTCGGGCCAGACGCCTGGCATGTCCAAGTCATTTAAATGTGGACCACAGTGCCTTTCCTTTGTTCTTTAACAGCCGACTTCGTGCTTTTAACATTTCTGTTAGAATCACTGCATTGTACAGAAACTGCATCCAAGTCCTCCCCTGCATATGCCAAATCTGTCACAATCTCCTGAGTAACTACTTCACCTCGGCCTGATCCCAGCTCAGATGCAGTGTGTTCAAGTGTAAACCTTTCATGTGATTAGAAAAAGTTTGAGTAAAGTGATACTGCAGAGATTAGTGTTGCACATGAAAAATGCAACGTTTAAAAAGAACAGAATGGTAAAAAAAAATATTTCCAGAGGCTGAGCTATCCTGAAATGCAGCCCTTCGTGCATGACATCACCAGTGACATTTAATCACACAAAAGCTCATTGTGTGCCATAGAAAATATTTTGTTTTCAGTAATTGAATTTATTTACCGTAAAATACTTTCCGGTCTTGTCTAATCTCCCCGTGCATTATTGATAATAACCATGAAGCTTGTATTATTCCAAATCAATGGGACTGTCAGCATAAACTATACAAAATGCAATAGACTGGATGGATAAACTGAAATCCCCTCAATTTTGAGATTCATATGTCGTAGTCATGACAAGAAGAAAAACCTGGTCTTTGCCCAGATGTTTTGTAGACCCTCGTGTTTGGCTTACGTTCAAAGTAAAAGCACTTGTAAATGTACTTTCTCCATGATGAATGTTAAATCATAAAAGTAATTTATAGCTCTGCGCAACCTCAGTATAGTTATTAAGGTAGTACATTATACTCTGAGGCAAAATGGCCTTTCAATGCCTTATCTGCAATCTTAGAATAACACAAAACTGCTCTGTTTATTTATCCTTTCAAAACAATTGATTAAGTCAATGATTTCCTGATGTTATTCCGACTTTGTGTCTAATTTAGATTCACAAACAACATATTTATACGATTAAACCGGCCAGTACTTTTCTATGCATATGATGTTTTTGAATTGTTGCATTGATGATGAAACTAATCTGTGCTTGGATATGTTACTTCCATATAAACAACAGAGCTCTAGTTATACCAGTTTTGTATTATTCAAAGGTCCAGGTACTTTCCTCCAACTTCTCCAATGGACACCTCACACCAAAACATACATACAATCCTAAGGGGTTTCCAGCAGATTCACGTCAGATAATCAAGAGAGACGGCGCTCATTGGTTGCAGATGAAACCCATTTCCTCTCATTTAATTGAGGTTGAGGTGCAGCAGATTTCTGCGTTTGTTATCTTAGTATTTAGAACAGAGCTCCCATCATGGTGTCTGCCATATGATCAAGTGCTTTTTAATGCTCTACAACTGGTCAGCACAGAGCTGTGGTGTGATGCTTGAAAGTATCTTTCACTCTTTGCATACAATAACACAGCAGTTTGCTATCACAGAGCCGGTGTTAGCATACCTTTGCATTTATCAATGCTAAATGAAGCAAAGAAAACATCCTGTCAGGAAACTGAAGAGTAATAGTAATACCAAATTTAATGCAATATAGCCTCACTTCTATGTCAACCCACTTGTCCAACCTGAGGGTGAATGAAGATAAAATCCCAAGAGTGAAACCCAAGCGGCTGCTGACAGGGTGTATAAGCTGAGGGATACAGAGGAAGCTGTTATTGCTGGCACCGCTCCACTCCACCGCTAAGGGCGAGCCCAATATTTGGGTCGATAAAAAGGCCAACATGCCAGATTTGCACCTGGGTAGAGCTTCCTGCTCAATGGGAAAGGATGTGACTAACAAATGATGTGCTGAGAGGTATGCAAGCACAGAATCTCTCACACATGTGTAGACACTGCAGAGGTCAAGGTTTCTTACTATCTGAGCGATATCATAAACCATAGTTTACAAGCGCAGGAGATAGGTAGAAAGACATTCGACATAAATACAGAGACATCCTCCTGGCAGTGCACAGGGCTATTTGAAAAGCATTTTAATAGTAAAAAAAAATCTGCACATAAATCCCACATGCCGCTTTATCTTTTCATTACATTAAGTCAAAACCTTCCGATATATAACAGTTTATCTCCCATAAACTGTTGGATAAATGAAATGAGGTGTTCTTTGGTCAAACCAACATTTAATTCAGATAATCCCTACACTAATGGGCACTTGCAGACTTGGTCTATGGTTTTCTCAAAAAAAACATTCCACCTCTGTTTTTGTGAGAACACGACTGAACCGACCACTGCCATAACACAGACTCTTCGTCATTTTGAGCCTGAAAAACAGCAGCATATATTTTGTGCAACAGCTTAATGTCATGCTATTAGTGTCAAGGGATCTGGAGAGTGGTCATTCTTTAACAAGTATTGTCTGAAAGCAGCTCTGATGGTGAGTGGAGCAGATCTCACACAGATGTGCCTCCATGAGTATTTCCCTTCATCAATCTGTCTGTAACCAGACCAATAAAATACAGACATTGACAAATCACAGGAGTTCTTTAACAAAGTCTCAGTAAAAACACATGCCATGATGGCAGTTTGTTATACTCCTATGGTTATACCACCAGGCATGTGGGGAAACTCAACTGAAAAAATAGCTTTCGACTAGTTTCAAATATAACCACATTCTGTTGATAAGGAAAATAAACACACTGATAGGATAATAAATTAGTATGATGCTGATCCATGGTAACTTTTCATTAATTCTTAACTCTTCAGGAGTTGCATCCTTCTGAGGACTCTGATTTCAAATTTGCGTCACCAGCTTGTCCCGCTCTTAACATTGCATCATTAGCTTCATTGAATGTCTGCTCTTACTGTAGCTCAGTCACACGCATAACTAGCCTGTTGGCTTCGTAACTGTTCATTGAATCCTGGGATAGGTTGGCCGGAGAAGGATCCATCCATTCAATCCTTTATTGCTAAGGAACGGAAGGACTCATTTGCTGGCCACATTTGAAGGAGTCTTGGGAATGGAACAGCCTAGTTGCACCGCTGTGACGCAGTGGCTAAACTGTTGAAATCATAGACTGTATATAAAGATGGATGACATGTCTCCACCTCCTAGCACCATTCAGAAATGAGGCCAAAATATTCCGGATACCAACGGCGCTATCTTACGTGTTTGAAGCCACAGCGCATTAGCAATAGGGGGATGGAGCTTTAGTAAGAAGGGCCCGCAAATGCACATGCTTGATTAATTGGGATTCAGACTCAGCTGTCAAACATGATGTTTCACTCCGTTTTTATAGCATAAATAGTTAAAACCAAACTTAGTGGAAAAATCAACACTTGAACAAACATCAGTGTAATACTAACTACCTAAAATGATAGAAACCTTCTTTGAGAAAAATTATTTGACTTTTTACTGTAGTTTGGTCCATATCCCAACATGGTGGGGGGAAGTTTATAACCTATACTGCAGCCAGCCACCGGGTTGTGATTGAGACGCTTTGGCTTCACTTTTAAGGGGCTGTCATGTCTTCCATCTTTGTAGAGTTTATAGTTTAAATTGTAACTAAAAAAGCATTTGTAATCTTCAGCTTTTGCCACTCAACCTACAGCTACAAACTTGAGTAAAGCAAGCAAAATATTCACTTCTATATAGTTAATAGTGCTAAATAAATCCAGTATATAGGCGTATATATTGTAAATGAATATATTTAGAGGGTGTGGGGGTGTGCCTGACAAATAAAGGTTGGGGAAACCAACAGAAGCTTAACTGTCCAGTGTAGAACACCTGGATACTTTGTTGTTGTATGTTGCTCATTTTGCTTCCTAAAAACCCTCTGAAGATATATGACCTCAATGGCTTGTTAGCAGGAAGGTCGTAACCTCTGACCTCCGCTGCTTAGTTAGGACAGGGTGGGCCATTTAAACGTGGTAAACCCCGGCAAGGGAGTGTCACGGTTAATAAGCTGACATCTGGAAGAGTTATGACCATTAGTAGAGCGCTTTGAGACTTTGACAAAACACCCTCATGAAAGGAGACACCCCATGTGTGAGAATACAACGCTTTCAAGTAAAAAGTAGAGAGCAGAACTGAGGCTCACTGGTCCTGCGAGTTCAGGAAATGATCTCAAGAGTAAATGAAGCATTTCAGGAATGCTTCACCACCTCATGGTATGGACGGATAAATGAAACATACCATTTAAAAAAAGGAAACTTGGAAAGTTGCAGCATAGCCATAACCCAATTCCCCGAAAACACACAGAGGGAGACCCTCAGTATGTCCTACAATGACCAGAGAAGTGTTTTCCATGGCGAAAGTGAGAGGCCCGTCCAGAGGACTCGTTCACGTCCATGTTCAAAGAGGACAGGAGCAGTTAACAGAGGTTGATTGTAGGGAGGATACAGGACACCTCATTACACCACTGGCTGACTCCATATAAATGTTTCAAGTCATGGATCCATGGTCATACCGCTGCAGCGACAACAGTGACTGTCTAAATAATGCAGAACCAGCTAACAGCCATCATGAAGCCTCTGGTTTCAACAGGAAAGCCTTGGTGGTTCTCCAGCTTTTGGGGACTGACTGCGGACAAGACCATGAGTTTGTTTTCATACACTTCAAAGATTCTCTTCAAATCAGATTAAAGGAAAAGTTTGGAAATAGGGTTATGCACTTCATTGCAGATCAGTAATGAGTAGATTGTCTAGCAAGAGTTGGAAGAAGTTATCTTAGCATTTCATAAGAATTCTCCTTCATACAGCTTCTGTTTTCTACAGAAACCATATCCTGATTATTTAAAAAATTCGGTTAAACGGGGTTACTATAAACCAGGATTTTCTGTATTCAGGCTACAGTGTGTATGTAAACACTGTGAATGTCAAGACTCTTGGCAAGATGGATGTCCTCTGTATTCACACTGATCATTAACGCAATGACTTTGCGTTGGTATTATTCTGTAAACAACTGCTAAAAGCCAGAGAAGTGATGAAGAGATAATTTCCGAGTAAAAAAGGAAGAATGAGAAACACCCTCCAGACATTCATGAGACGAAGTGAAGGGGGTCAACCGCAGTACCAGTGGGCCCCATTCCCACAAGGATAACAACAATAATGTCTGTTCATACTAACTCCTCACCCTGTCTGTTTACCTCGGCCTAACCTCCCTACGATCCCCCTTCCTCCATCAACCCTCCCCGCCTCCCGCACACCTCCTTCTCTACGTGTTCGCCCCTCTTAAGAGGCCCAGAGACAGCGGATTGGCCAACAGAACAATCTGTCCTCACTCGGGCTTTTAGCACAGATAACCAGACAGGGCCAATGAGGAATTAGCACAAATTAATCAAAGTGAGTGCGTCTGTTTGTCTGGGAGCTTTGTTTAACCATCCACGTCTCTCTCCAATTATCGAACGCTGGTTAGTCTAAGCTTAACAGCTCACACACTGGCCCCTGAACTCCCCTTAAAGAAAATCTCCTCACGTCACGGGGCTGTTTGAAATTCACTACACCCCATAACTCTAAAGTTTTTCTGTTTTCCAGCCAACAAATTTATATCAGGACAATGTCATGGCCTTTTGCTCCATGCCTAATATCAATCTCGGAGTCTGACTTCCACAGTGCCTCACCGGCCATGAAATGGAGGGACATTAATCCTGGGTAACAGAAAAGCGTCTGTGGTCGACTCGGCAGCCAGTCGCACGGTGATTCACTGCTGACCAACTCTCTCTGTTGAGAGGAGGCAGTAAACCAGGCCCTGACAGCCTGCCAGCACTGATTTCCATACAAATTGCTGCGGTGTGAGGCGAAGGATTTCTTAAGGAGGAGGAGAAGGTGACATGTCCACACACACAGACGTGTTTGCTCACGAGTGTCTGCTGTGAAGCTCAAACATGAAAAGGTATGGACTTCGGCCTTGTGTCCGACTGTGAGCTCATGCATATCTGTGTGCACCTTTGTGCTGACGCGGTGCATAATGACCGGCTCAGCATCACCTCTGCCGCATATGGTGCTTGTTTGTGTGCCGAGTTGAAGCTTGGGGGCCAGAAACTCTCACAGCGGGACGGCATGTCAGCATCCACCTCCTCCCCCACTCCGTGACTTCACGCCCCCCCCCGGGTCTTCCCCCATGTGTGTGGTCTCTTCCTCCCCTTTCACATTCCTCCCTTTAACTTGTGCGTGCACCACTCAGTCTGGCAGAGCGGACCGACTGACACAAAATCAGCAGGTACACAGCGGCAGGGGCTGAATCCAGACACAATAACACTCAAACAAAGACGGACATGATATTGGAAAGACAGACAATGAAACAAGAGGTGTCGTGAGGCAGCTGCACCAAATGGCAGCTCAGAGCAAATGTGTGTGTTGCTGGGACACTGTTTCAACAACCACAAGGACCCTGCTGCTGCTTGACTATCTACCCTGCCGGCAATTGAATAACTAACACTATAGCTGATTTCATCTTATTTTCTTTGAATGAGGTGCATGTGTGAACGCAAATATCCGAGTGAGGCGCTCCTCAGTTTCTGCGATCTTTCTCCGCCTGGCCTCCGAGTATAAATCCTGTAGAAATCAAGGAGAAGTCGATGTGAGAACACAGCAGGGGATCCCCACTGAATTCACTGGGTTGATGATGCTTCTAATGTGTGAAAGACGCTTTATAAAGAAAAAAGAAAGAAAAAAGAAAACAAATATCACACACGTAGTCACCGATGAAGATGTCAAGAGAGTTTGTGGTGATAAGAGCTGACGGCGGTGTCTGTGTCACAGAAAAATCACATGATCTCCGCAGCACAGTTAATATCTTGCTTCCTGTCTCTGCCTGTTGCACCCGGCTGCTCCACCTCTCGCCTGAATAATACGGAGGATTTGTTGCTGTTGTGAACGCATCTGTGCAGAGAACCTCCCGCTGCGTTGTGCATGTGGGAAAGGCAAACTCTGGGTAAACTCCATAGCCACTTCTCCGGGTTTTTACCCGCAGGTCATGTCTGAAAACGGCTTATTGAACTTTTCATGATTACATATTTATGACTGGAAGTTGGTGCTTTGCGACAAAGCCATAAAATCAGGCCCCCCGCATGTATTTGCTATAACCTACAGTTTAGTATCTGTCTTCTAGAGGAAGAAAACGTGTGAATGACCTGGTGTATCTCTGAAGAACACTGTCATTAGGGCTAAGTCCACACACAGGGTTGTCATTTTGTCCAGCAGCTGGTGCTGTCAGGCATTTACAACCCATGAGATCACGGTATGGGAGGCTGCATAAAGGTTTCCATTCATTGTTTCTGTGCAGGTATATGCTGCCTTAGAATAAATCCAGAGGAAAACCAGAGGAGGGGAGCAATTAGAAGTAATTAAATGAGATGCAGAGCTTTGTTAAACACAACACCATGTCTACAAGGAAGGGAGGCAATCGTCAGGCAATCATCTCAAACCAAAGAGGTGTTATCTGAGTTTAAGATCATCTGGATGGATCAAGTGGCTTCAAATTACCAAAGAACAATCTGTGTTATAAATTGTTTGAAATTGGTTAAACTGGCAACTTTTCACTGCTTGTGGCAACAAATTTTGGACTTTTTAAAAAGTATGCCGATTTTTGAAAGCAGTTTCGTACAGGGGAAACTGATGCAGCCATGTAGATATATGAAAATATTTGACCTTGGCATTCTTTTATACCTCTACACTTTAGAAACATCCAAAAAGGCGAGACTCTTAATTCCACAAGGGATGAAATAGTCGTCCAGACCTGCTGTTTGGGGTAGTGAGACGTACTGAAAACAAATCACTATTGATTCCATAACTTTTGGGTAAAGATTAATCCACTTTACCCATCAGATTTAACTAAATTGTGTGATCAGTAGAAGGTAAATCCAGAAGAGGAGGAGGAGGAGAAAGAGGAGGAAGGGTGTTAAACCTTGTCAGCTCCTTGTTATTCAAAGTTTATGACTTTCACACACCTCTCTCAGTGTGGTAAACAAATGGTGTGCGATTCTACACACATTTCACAGTGTCACTGGTTAGGACAACACATTATGCTCCCGTGGTGTCTTTATTTCCAGTGTAATCACTACAACAGCTCTTGTTGGTGAAGCTTTGCATTGTATTTCTGACTTTAAGGTGCGTAAAGTTGCATTGGTGCCATTGATTGATAATAACACTTTTATAATATAAATGGTGACAGCAGGTCATTGACAGAACCGCACGTTACATACCGACAGCTTTAATGGTGAACCCCTTCGGTGACCTCAGAGCCCTGCGCATCCACGCTTCCCGCAGCACCTCCAGGTTGTTCGCGTTGCCCTGAATGAAAAGCACCAAGTTCTCCATCCATCCCTGGAAGCACACATCCGCGATGGCCTTCACCAGCCTTTTATTCCAGAAGCTGCGCGAGTTTTGCTCCTTGAAGTCCGCGAAGATCTCCTGACCGCTCGTCCGCGCGCTGAGTTTCTCTCCGCCGGCGCGCAAACTCTCCTCGTCCTGGCCGAGGATCACAGCGAGCGACGCGGCGGAGAGCTGCACGACCCGCGGCTGGAGAGACATGTCTAGCTACGGGGATATTATTCCACTGGAGAAAATGCACTCGGTTAAAACGGCGGCTCTCCTCTCTGGGAATCCAAATAGACGCCGGGGTTTGCCACGCATTCCTCCAGTGTGCGTCTGAGCCCTGCGCCCTGTGGACCGGAGGCGCAGAAGACGTCTCACTGCGACTGGTGTCTGTGAGCTTCCAGGGAAACAGTGACGGTGGCGGAGGAGGAAGAGGAGGAAGAGGAGGAGGAGGGATCATCCGCCTGCTGCTGCTGGTGGGACACACAGGTAGACAGACCTCCCACTGACTGGCTCCTCTGCTCCAACCTGCTGGACGAGGGAGGGTTTTAATGTCAGTCTTTAAGAAGAGATAATATTAGAGTCTGGCTTTCATTTGGGTTTTCTCCTCACTTGACCCCCTCACTCTCATCTCTCCCTTCATTTCTCACTCCAACCTGTCGAGGCAGATTTCGCCCCCACTAAAGAGGCCCATGCTCGTTGCTGGTACTCCAGATAATTTCCTGACTTTCTCCGGATGGGCTGTGTGCGTGAGAATTCAAATGTCCGAAGCTGCTTTCAGACATGCACTGAACTCCGTAGTTCGTCCGTAGAAATCCGCCGGATTCACTGCGAACGAGTCCGTGTGTTGTCAAGAAAACCCCGTGATCACCGCCGCAGAATTAATGCGTCACTTCCGGCCTCTGCCTGAAAAATACGGATTTGTTGCTGTTGTGAAGCGTCTGTGCAGAGAAGCTCCTGCTGTGTTGTGCATGTGTGAGAAGCAAACTGTGGATAAACTCCATAGCCACTTCTCCGGATTTGTCTGCCATGTCTGAAAAATGGCTCAATTGAGACTATCGGACTTTCTCCGGAGCTTCTCCTGCTAGTCCTCTAGTAAGAATACTGGATAATGTGGAATGAGCCCATGTGTTAAAAAAGTAGGAGATGAAAAAGAGGTGCCATACACAGAGAAACCACCGAGAAAGAGGCTCCAGAGAGCTTTTGGTGATAAGGGCCGACGCCGGTGTCAGTGGGCTGTAAACAAAAACATGATCTCAGGCTGTGCCACGCCCCCTCTGAAGGCTCAGGTGAGTCTCCTGATGCTCTATTTATGTGTGAAAGACAAACTCTGGACCCAATTCAGCGGTTCATGTCTGAAAAAACATGCGATTTGGCTCTATACAATTAAAATTGAATCTAAATTGAATGTGGCCTCTAGCACGAAGACAGATCCAAGCTGTCATCAGCTGGACAGTGTCCCTGGTGTGACAGGGAGACAGTGTCTTGCTCAAGGACACTTCAGGAATATCCCAGATCAGCGGTTCTCAAAGTTATTTTTTTTGTGATAATTAACAATTATAGGGGAAGCAATTAATAAACTAACATTCAAATTGAGTTGTAGTGAGGCGGGGGTCAACACAGCACCATCGTCAAACTTCTTTTACCTACATAAATCATGTTAGGTGTCACTCTATTTTTCCTCTGGTCATCCATGGCCCACATGGAGAGGCTCTATAGATAAGCCTGCCCCCCACATTGAGAACCTTTCCCCTAGAGGACCTATTTTAGCTATTGATCCTCAGAATATCCTTCTGACTCCAAATATGCCTGTGACTTATAAAAAGAAAAGTAAAATGTTCTCATTTTGTTTTTCTTTTTTTCTTTGCAGTAATATAAAAACTTTTTATTTACGTTTCATCAAACGGATGTTAAAAAAAAATATTTATTGATGAGATTAACATTTTAGGATTACAGCAAGTTTACAGAAAAGTAACCTGCAACTTGCAACTCAGCACAAATCTTATCCATAAATAAGGAAATATCTGAATCAAGACTGGCAACATGGAGGACTCGTAAAAAACTTCCTGCAGAGAAAACTGTATTTACACGAATCACCATCAAAGGAGACGCTAGTTGACTGAGGGACCAATTTAGCCTGAAGTAGCTTTTGTTTTAGCGGTTTACAATCAATATGAAATGAGTTTATTTTCAGCAGACTTCATGGGACGTTAGTGCCTCACATAAATCCTTTAACACAGACGCCAGAGCCAACTGGTTTGTGTGGTAAACAGTGAACTTGTGAGAACATCTATTCCTTTATATTGTATTTACATAATATAAACTTGAATTATTTTATTCCAGAGCAATGACTGTAAATGCTGACTCATGAAAAGTGTGTGAGCGTCTACCACAGGGAGCATATTTGCAGCTGAAATGAGAACCATACCCTCCTGTGCTCTGAAAAGAGGGACCCCATTAGGCCCTGTTTTTACTGAGGCTGTAACAGGGAGAGTCTGCAGCACAGAAACACAGACACCTCATATATCACAGTCCCAGAAAGCCTGTGGCTTTGGTTTCAGGAGCACTAAGGCCCCTTAAAGGCCAGGGACCAGTGTGCCTCAGTGTGGTATTAGAGCCCATGTGGGAACAGGATATTGCGCTTCCTCTGTACATGAAAAGAATACATCACCTCGGCCTACACAGGATGAATTATGTGCTGCCTCTCCCGGGGAAGCAGAGTCAAGTGAAGTTGGGGGGGTAAAAGGGAAAACTTGTAAAGATTCTGCGAGAGATAATGAGACGAGAGTTGTAGAGATTTTTACTGGTTTAGGATTCTCAAAGCTTTTGATCATAATTTTAAACACTGCTAGCTCAGACCAACTTCCACAGTCATTGCAAATTCCTGCAGTGCAGCAAAACTTTGTTAAAGCCCACAGAGCATTGAGGAGATCCCAAAGTTTCCAAAGACACCAAACCTGTCAGGTTGAATTTTGAGGAAATATGTACTAAATGATGCAAAAGACATCTGGAATATTTCCATAAAATGACATAGTTCAGTCATAAAAAGTCTTTGGATTACAGGAAATATATAATACAGTCATACTGTGTAACTAGGGTTATTTTTTCAACCTTAACAATAATCTGTGGAGTTTTGGACCTCTCCGCTCTCTGGAACAGGTTATTCATGAATGGTCCCCCATTTTGCACATAAGGACACACTTATGTACTTAAGTCTTCCAGGATAGTTTATGGTAATTTTCTGCATTTAAAGGAGTTTCCCATCTTTGTAGGCTACTGGCTGCAGCTACATATTAAAGATACAGAGTAAGAGCAAAATCAATCTTTTTATCTTAATCCCACCAAAAATGTCAAACTATACCTTTAAAAACGATTTGTTAGTTGTGATCTGTGGTCGAAATATATTAATGACCCAATAGCTGCAAGCTCACAAGTCTTTACACAAGCAGAGACTGTTAGATATGAAGAAGAGATGGTACTTTCTTGAGCATGTCCTGCCTTTATTAGATCGTGGACAATAGAGACCTGACAGGAAATGAGGGGAGAGAGATGGGTAATGCAACAAAAGTCCCAGCGAGTCAAAAAGGGAGTGCTGCATTTGCATGGAATGCGCCTTAAACCATCATAGACACAAAACAGGGAAACAGGGTTAAGAAAATGAAAAAAGAAAGTGTTTGTGAAAGAGTTTAACTTAATTTCAACAAAAGCTTTAAGATTTTTTGCTTCGCAGATCTGTTTTATTAAAATACAATGACTTGTGGCCAATACGAGTACGAGTACAACACAAAGCATGCCTGGTATTACACAAAAAGGTCCAGACCACAAAAACATTTTTGCACTGTTTGCATTACATGGAAGTTTACAGAAATGCTCTCACTGTTTGAAACCATGAACTTCCTCCAGATAAAAATATTGGCGCACACTTTGTTTTTTATCTGAGCATGGACAATGGGACCTGACCCGCCGGCCTGTCCTGCATTTAAAATGTGAGGGCTCTTTCTTCCAAATGTTTAGTCTGCTGGTGGGACTGATTATCAAGAAGCAAAGTTCACCAAGTTTCCATAATTACATGAGAACCTCCACTCCCGCCTCTGATTTTCAATTAGCATACACATCTCTACCTCGTGCTGTGCATTGAAGCAATTTCAAAGTAGTATCAGGTGTCTCTGACTAGGCCTATGACCTTGATGTGATCACAGTGTATATTTTCAATATGATAATTTAAATGAACCGCAATCCTGAACCTAAAGTTTGAGTCACTACATACTAACTAAAACATCTGGTCCTGCTATAAGATCTTGGCTCTTGGGACATTTTCTGACTAAAACAGCCCCAGAAGGCTTCCCCTTTACCACCATGCCAAGAATAAATATGACCCAAATAGTCACCAGTCCTCAGCAGAATTCCTGCTCACGAGCCAATATGTACGTAGTATAACTTCTGCATGAGTAAAACCTTCACTTTTATTAGTGAAATAAGTCTTGTGTTTTAGAGGGTGTATCACCTCATTGTTGGGTTTGGGATGGCTCTGAGGCATTTAAACAGAAAGGGTCGGTGCTGCCTCATATGTTAGAGGTCAGAGGTCATTAGGGTCAGTTATAGGCCATTTGTCCAGTTACCTGTCATATTGGTATTCCAGAGAAGGTATGAGGATTTCGACATTGAGAAACGAGGCTTCACAGCTATGACTGATCGCTATTATGTCTTTAGCTGGACATGCTATTTGTCATCAACACTCGTATTTGCTTCCTTAAACCCCTCCAGAGCATATTTATAGGAATAGATTGACATTTTAGGAAATATACCTGCTAAAGATATGGCTACAGCTTGCAGATAGTTAGCTTAGTGCAAAGACTGAAAAGAAGAGGAAACAGCTGGTCTGGCTCTGACTACAGGTAACAAAATCCACCCACCAACGCCGCCACTGTGAGATTAATGGGTACAATAATCAATCATTAACAAAAAAAGATTAAACAACATGCTTTGTGGTAGATGATTTCTGAAGTTATGTGCTAGCCAGGCTGGCTGTTCCCCCCTAAACTAAAGTAGCTAGCTAAAGTGACTTAGGTGACTAGCTGTAGCCTTATATGTACCGGACACAGTGTTGTCAGATGTACAATAATTTTGCCCTCTGAACGATCAATAATGTGGAAATTTCCATGATGTACAATAATTTGTGACACTTAGTATTATCAGTTGTAATCTGGATAGTAACATATGGATCACGTTTGTGTTTACGCATCTCTTCTCATGTGACGTCTTTTCAGCCAATCATGCTTGAGATGATGAACTTGACGACAGTGTCTGCTTAATCACATTTATAATCTTTATAATCTTAAGCAATGATTTGCTGACTTGCAAGATACGTTCGACTTCCAGAACCACACCCATAGCTCTACCTACGGTGTGATGCACCAAAGCACCACTTAGCCATGGTAACGTGACATGACCATTTTGAAGCACATTCTAGAGCAATGTTTCAAAACAACTGCCCTTTCGGATTCTCGACACAGCTTCTAAACATCGGTATTGAGCGTCCAACCCCTACTCTGGTCGGGTCCGATAATTTTCCTCAAAATATGATCATTTTAAGCATCTGGTACGATGCTTGGACATTTCCTATCTGGCAACTCTAACTGGACATGTGAGGTGATATTTTACAATTTTGAAGAGAATAAGACAATAAAGGGGGGAAAAAAACATTATGGTCACAAACATCTATGTTAACAATGTAGTTAGGATGCAATTAGCGTAGTTTAGCATAAATATTGAAAGCAGGGGTAAACAGTTAGGCTGGCTCCTTCCAGATTAAATAAACAACAACCAATGTGCAAGGCTACTTTAAGATTATGGTTGCTGTTGTTTTTAGAACTTTGGCAGGAGCAAGGCTAGTTATTTCACCTGCTTTCAGTCTTCATGATAACCTAAGCTAACTGCCTCCAAGCTTCAGCTCAAGAAAACAACAAGCATATTTCCCAAAATGTCAAACTGTTGCTTAAACAAGCTGAAGATTCAACTTTAAAACATTCAGGTGAACCTCTTTGCTCTCGGATCCAAAACGTAATTCATTCATCAATTCTCTTTGTCAAGTTCTTTTTTTTAATCTTAACGCCTGAGTGAACATGTCCCAACATCAGTCCTGGTACTCTGTTATTAGGATTTCATTATTTCAGCACTCTGGCATCGCAGCAGCGATCAAAGGCAGACCGGGATATTTTGGCTTCAGTCCCTTCAGTGTGTAAGACATTTCAGACAGTAATGTATTCACGCTCAAGTGCTCCACAGCACAAATCAATGCACATCTTAAGTGAAACCTGCAGTAGCGACTCACTTCACAGCGTCAGTAGGCAGCCAGACAAACATAATGATGGTGGCTTTTGCCGTAAAACATGATTACTTAAGTCGGGACTGTAATTGACTCATGTTGTTCTAATAAGTCCAGGAGAGAGAGGAAATCCAGCAAAGCACTTAGGCTACAGGAGAGGAGGAGGGCTGCCTTTATACAAGAAGGCATTCTAACAAAGAGAAAGAGAGAAAAGAAAGATTTACAGTCACTTTGAGCTCCGCACAGGGTGTTAGAAGGTGGTGAGTGATGATTTCCACCTACACGTGCACACACATTCACACACACACACACATGGAAGAAGACCCTGTGGACATGCTAAAGATCACAGCCATGTGAGAGAAGTCTACAGCTACACTTTGAGGTTGTGTGAGAGTGCACGAGGGTCGGTAGGTTTAGTCTCGCCTTTCTTTCACACTTTGTGCACTGTTTGTGTACTGTCCTTGTACACACCACTGAGTTCACAGGTGCAACAGATCCGTAAAGACATAACAGTCCCTTTTTGTTTCCAAGTAGCTCTCTTTATTCCCGTGTGAAAGATTTTTTTTACGGCCCAAGTTGTGGGTAAACAGATAAAATAGTAGAGAGAAAGAGGTTTCGTTCATTTGTCTGAATGAAACTGATGAATCTTTTGCATTTGGACAAAACTAATAATTTGAAGATATCAACCTGGACACAGAGAATTGTAATGGGCAAGAAAACTGTTGTAAAGCATATTTGTATAAAGATAAACTAATCATTTTATGAAAAACTTCCCCATTGTGACGAAAAACTGGTTTTACGAGGACCATGAGTGCAGGACTTTTGGATTTTCCCTGGATTCATTTCATGTTCATACTTAGTAAAAAAAATACCAGCTGTCAACAACTTTTTTTTGCATTCAGCTCATGTGCACCAGCCTCTTGGCTTCAGACCTAGTCTCTAAACGCAGCATAAATCAGTCGCCATCAAATGATTGGCAGACTTCACCAACTTCAAGGTTTATTCCGGTCTGTGATGTGTCACCTGTCACCAAATTAAAACCCAGGCAGCAACTAACTAGGCTAAATTAAACCAGGATCTAAATGGCCGAGGCTTTGAACTGATGAAGCAGAGCCTGAAAGCCTCTATGGTAATGTGACATCAAAGACGTGTGCAGCATATGAGCTTCATTAGTGGAACGCGCTGCGAGTGGAGGAAATAAATATACATAGTTATTTAGCCAGAGGCACATACATGAAGTAACATATTTCTATTACACTGTAGATGTTTACATACGTGCAAGAAGAACACAAAGCGGACACCGTTAGGAAGAGCATGTTTCCGCTGTTCCCAGCGACCCCTGCTTCAAGGTAATGTAAAATATGCAGGAAATGCCTCACAGTGACTTCCTGGCCTAAGAGTTTACAGTTTTATGGCTTTGAGAAAGGAAGAAGTGCAGGAAGGAGAGCTGGAGGATGCAGAGGGGAGCTTTTTCATCCTTAAAGCGCCAATAATCAATATTTCTGTGTTAACAATGGGTCTAGTTCCTGTACTTGTATTTGTGTGACGAACACACAGAGGATTATGTTTTTCAACCTTACCGTCCTCAGTTCCCTCTGATTCACACTCCATTCTCTTAAGCATCGATTCCAGACACATCCAGCAGCATATTTTCCAAAAAATGTCTTTTAAAAAGCTCAACAAGCCCGCAGAGTGCTAACTGCTCAACACCAAGCAGCTGACTAAACAAAGCGAGCAACGGCATTTAAGCAGCTGATATCAGATAAGTCCGATATTTTCTCCAGGAGTTGGTGGAGACCAAATACGGAGTTAAAAGAGATTATTGCGATTATTGGACAGGACATGGCCTGAAACACTTATCCAAATTTATGCTAAAGTTGTCACAGGTTGTTTGCGCTGCCTCCAAGTGGCCAAAAATCTATGAATGCAAGTCTAATGACATACACAATGGGCTACTTTAACAATGGATGTTTAGCCTCTTGGCCGAAGTAAAATAATTTGTCTCTGAAGTCAGAATTATGTACATTAATATATGTAGACAGAGCTTTTGTCAATCAGTTTGTTTTGGTATTATTTTACAGCTTTTTATGAGATAAACTGACATTCATTCAAGACAGAAGAAACTAATTACAAATACAAATCAAGCGTTGACTCACATGTTTGACAATTTGTTACAGATATTTTAAATTGGCCTCTGCTGATCCTGCACACCTGCAGCTTTCCAGCTTACTGATACTTATTGTACCAGCTGGCATGAATGGAAATGTTTCCTGTGTTTACCAAACACACACACACACACACACACACACACAAACACACGTAAGTAAATGTAGATGTGTAAACCATGTTTGCATGCACCGTGTCGGACCCAGCTATGCAATTTTACAATGGAAATGTTTGTTTTTCCGAATTGCAAGCCGGTGCTGGCAATCCAGAGTTCCCACTGTATGATTATCTTATTGAGTGACATACTTTCCTTAAGGGCAGCATGCAGTGGCAATTAGAGAATATCTGCTTGTCCCCCCAAAGTGTAGATGCTAAGCCGGGATGAATGCTGCGCTTTGTGTAACTATTGTTAACCGGTGAAATGTGAAACTTGATTCAAACTGATGGGAAGCGGTGTACTGTTGCATTAAAGCGCCACCTGATTTTTTAGCCCTGAAAATGTCCAATCACTCAGAGCAACGCTCTGCACTAACAGAGGACAGCTGATGCCCTCCTGGTCCTTAATGGTCTTGCGTTGGCCTTTCACTCGGCGCAGGGGCGAGGCGTTCCTGTGAGATGCCCCAGAGACCTGCTGTCAAAAACAACCGTGGAGCCTTCTCACACTGAAACCCAGTATTCCCATGGAAAGGCCTTTGAGAGGGGGGGGGGGGATCGTTTCCTCAACAACTGCACCACTTTGCTGTGCAGCTCCTTCGGAAACTGGGTTCCTGCAGTTCCTGAACAGGGGCCCCCCTTATTTTTTTCCAGCACAGGCTGCTGGGGGGAAACAAACAGAGCTGCTCAATGGAGCTCCTCATGTATCAATTACCTGAAATATCAAACAGCGCATAAGAGGGTGGTTGACTTGTTTGTATGACTTGAGTGGTTACAAACATTCCTGGACAAACTCAGAGATGTGCAAAGAGTGAGAAAAAGCTTATTCACCCTGAGGGGATGTGTGAGGGAAGCGGGGTCATTTGTCGCCGAATTAACTCATCGCTATCACAAATCATTGCTCAGGAAATTCAACTCTGTGCTGCACAATACAGCGAGACAATCATAAGCAAAGAATAAATCTTGTACAGTGTTTGAGGTGAGAGAGAGTTCAGCTGAGAGAAAGGCTTTGTTGTCGCTGTGTGTTTAAAGGACGCAGTTGGTGGTTAAGTTACTTGACATTCATTCTGAGGTTAAAATCTGTCTTTCTATTTGGACACAAAAACACCAACAGAGGTTCATAACTCATCATTTTGTTTGGCTTCATTTGGGCCGAGACCTGAATTTGTTTGTCTTATCGTGTCACCATCAGCGGCAGGATTGTCCAGAGACAATAGCAGAGAGCTAACAAACAGCGACTCCTGACAGGTCTTGAAAAGCCGACACATTGGGATTCTGCAGGCTGCGTGTGAGGCGGGGGGGGGGGCTGCTTTTGTCATGATAATGACGTCTGAACTTTTGACATGCACGGAGGACAGAGGGTGTTAATGGAAAACACTGATTTGCCAAAGTGCTGGCGAGGGAGAGGGTGAGAATTTAAACAGATCTACAAGCGTATGAAGAATAAGAATTAGTTTAAAGGGATAGTTCACCCCAAAATGAAAATTCACTCATTATCTACTCACCACTATGCCGATGGAGGGGTGGGTGAAGTATTTGAGTCCACAAAACACTTTTTGAGTTTCAGGGGTAAACAGCGTTGCAGCCAAATCCAATACAATTGACTTCTTCATACATAAAAAAACTAGCATGCCTCCATACTGCTCCTGTGGTGTCATCCATAAGCCACGACATTAAAATTTGACTCGAAACACTTCATTTACACCATGTTTTTAGTTTAAAAGGCTAAAAACACGGTGTAAATGACGCCGTTTCGAGTCGAATTTGAATTTTGGGGCTTATGGACGCTTGGATGACACCACAGGAGCAGTATGGAGGCATTTTATGTTTTTTTTAATGTTGCAAGAAGTGGTCACCATTTACTTCAATTTTATTGGATTTGGCTGCCCCTGAAACTCATTTGTGGACTCAAACCCTTCGCCCAGCCCTCCATCGGCATAGTGGTGAATAGATGACAAGTGAATTCTCATTTTTCAGTTTACTATCCCTTTAAGTTACAACGATACAGGAGTAACGTCATGCTTCTTCTGCACTTGCTCCATAACCGCATCCAAAGACTTCAGAGGTCTGATTTACACAAAAAGCGAGGATCACTGAAGTGGGTGTAAGTGGAAACGTGATCAGTTACCAAACCGAACTCCCTTTTTACTAACCCCGTCTGCCCCCACTTCTAGAAACTCTGACCCGCTTTTGAATCAGCCTGATTGTCAGCAGATTGGCCTGTGAGTGCAGCAGCTCTTTGATAGCAGGGCGGGAACAGGGGGTGGTGGTGGTAAAGACGAGGGGCAGGGAGGAGGCCACAAAAGCCTTCTGTCGCAGCCTCGGAGTGGGGTTACCTGCCCTGCTCTTTGCGGTGGGGTCTAATTACACACACGTCACATGTGCATGCATAAATATAAACGTGCACGTCCAAGTGCAAATACCCCACACACATATTCACCCGCACACACACAGCTGCTGCGTGAGGGATGAGGAGCGTGCATGTGGTTCCTCAGGGGACAAGTGAGGTTTGTTTGTCAAGTATTCAGAGCACGATACCGGGACAAAAGCAGCCACATAACCAAAGTACTGGGTGACAGATAGTCATTGTTCTCTGGGAAGTGACATAGACAAGCTGCTGGAAACAGACAGAGATGTTTCCTGCTAGAAAAATATGTGAAGTAGGTCTCAGTCTGGGTGGGAATAAATTCTGCCGTCACTTTCACAGCTGCAGCTCCTTTGTGAAGCCCGGTGTGACATTGGACCAGTGGGTTTAAGTGAAAACCTGGGGTGAAATCAAGATTCATCACTGCAACAAAAAAAAGGTTCAAGGTCTCAGTCAATAAAAAGTTTCTTGAACTAGCAGTGACTAGACTTGGCATCTGGAAAGAGTCTCTGGGACGCTTTTCACAACAATATGGGCGGAAATCTACGACAGTAAGTGAGTTGTGGGAGAGGAAAAGTCCCGAGTACTGACGGGAAGTCCCAAAAACGACAAAAATAATAAAAACGACACCTCAAAGAACAAAAGCTTCAAAGGTCAATCACCTACAAGATGCTGAGAGGCAGAACCCTGTCCCTCTGACAAACAACCTCCAGTGACAATGTGCCACATAATTAATATTCCTTGTCTGAACTACATCTGGTTACACCCATGATATTCTGTTTTCCTGCCACCACTGCAGGGATACTATTCCTGACAAATGGTGTGAAGTAACTCTCGCCCTCTGATCTGTGCTTCACCGTCCTGGGAACTTTGCTTCAAGGGCCATTTGACTGATTTCTAACCTCATCTGTTTTAATGCTTGTCACAAAGTGACATGTTTCCGTGCTGCTGCCCCCCCCCCAGTCCTGCACCTGATGGTCCAGTCACAGGCCGGGAAGGAAAAAGAAAGTTTTTTTGTCTCAGGTCTGTTTCTCTTAAAAAATAATTGCTTCAGCATATAGAGCGTTTGAAGCCTGTTGAAAGTATAATAGAGCGCCTCATATATCTGAGTCACAGATTTTAGAAATACTGAACCCAAGTCTCTCATGTTATCCCCCAGACTATAGCTGCTTTCAATTTTACCATAACATATCTAATTATGTGCATTCATTTTTTTCCATTACACCTCCTAGGCTCTCTATTCCAAATACATTTTAGTTTTCTCAATGTGAAGGCCTCAACGTTTCCTCCACCTTGCCAACATTAAAATGTTATTCCAGAGATGATGAACTTTACTTTACTAATATGTACTTATTGGTCAAAGGGCAGTCAATCTTCAATAGCCTATATTCCAATGGAGTCTCAATTTTCTGCACTCACTTTTCAGTAGGTGCACAGCTTTGCAGCTAAACACACTTTCAATAAGTTTGAAGACATCGTTGTCTTTATCATTGATAAATCTGAAACAACGAGACGCCAAGAACAAGGTTCATGTCAAAGGTGTTGTGAAAAATGTAGACGCCAGATCAGAGTATCAAAGTATCACCAGTGAAGGATTAAGTTCTCAAAGGGAGGACAACACAGAAATTAGTCATTTGCGTAGAGTTAAAGTAAAATGCAGACATTAAGTGCAGTGGATAACTTGTATAACAGATCACAGAAAAAACGACATTTACAAATCCCCAAATTAACAGATACTTCAGAGGCCTTTTAGGGAATCACTAAAATAAAAGATGTCAGTCAAATTTTCCTCGGCCTACATCTTGACAAAATGGTGGATGTGTTAAACTGCGAGTTGCTGTCCGCAGCGGTGTCAACAGATAAATTACTATCTATGACCATTTTTAGATTTGAACAAGTGGATATGGTAAAGCACTTGCCTGCTAGCTGGTACTAAAAACATGACTTTCACCGTTCTACATCAGGAATGGATTTACAATGAGTTGGTGCCGTCCTTTATAACAACTGCAACTTTACACACTTGTCTCTTGTTCACAGTTTGTCCTCTCTTGTATTTAGTCTCTTCTTTATAAGCTTATTCGTTGTTCTATTGTATTTAGTACTTTACTGTGTATTCTAGTACTTTATTGTGTATCATTTACTTGGGGTGTATGCAGTTTTTAGTACATTTTATGTTTTGAGCTATTTAAATTCTTAGAATCTGTTTTATTGCAATTTCGCTCTATGTGCAATGCCCTTGAGTTGCTGCTGTAACACAATCATTTCCCAATTAGGGATCAATAAAGTACATTTATCTATCCGTATTGGCAGGTGTTCAGTTTTCTGTCTCACTGGGACATGGGGGGAACAGGGACATAGTTAACATCAGTGGTAATACTTGAGCTTTTCCCACTATGACCAGTCAAAATGTCTAAGAAAAAACAAATACCGTCTTCTTGTAAATCTCACTGGAAGAAGACAATTTAAAAAAGGGGAGAGCAACTTCTTTCAGTCAATGACCAGTGTCCTATAGCTATGGAGTCTGCTGCCACCTGCTGGTGAGCGGTGCAGCATACCACAGCAGGATAATGAATTGTCTCTTCACAAGTTCACATTATATAGTTTCAACGTAGTTTTGTCAGGAGATGTTTAAATGTGCCATGATAGGTGTAAACAGTTATGGTTGATTTCCATTTAGCTGTTCGCTGCATTAGGTGGATCATGGTACTGTGCTGGCTCATGACTTCCTGGAACAATCAAATAGAACAAAGTCATTATTAATGTTAAGAGACACGCGCTGTGAAAGTTCATAATGTCTACAAGGGGAGAATTATCTACCAGATCTGAGCAATCACTCGGTTAATTATTATTATGGTGGAAAAAACGCAGACACAGTGTAGTGTTAAAATGAACCACTTTACTCTTCCACAAGACATCCATTGTGTACATCTTCAATAGAAAAATAAAACCACCTGCTCTGGAGCACATCTGAATATTAGTGTGGCTCATCTCTACAACAATCCAAAGCAACACACACATTTCAGAGATGGATTTCAAAATGTTCACGTCTCCGCAGCAGAACGCACATTCATTGAGCTTATATCGTTTTTGGCTCGCGTGTAGTTTTCCTTTGTCAGAAAAACGAGACGGATGCTCGTCACAGTAAAACATGAAGCACTGTGAGTGGCAGCGCAGCAGTGGATGGATACAGTCAGGAGGTGCCGACGGCAAAAATGCCCAAGAGACAGGAACCATGCATAGCTGTGAGTTTAAACAATCAAGAAACAGCAGAAACCAGTTAAATCAGCCAAGAAGAAGAACTGCAAACTGAAAGTGTTAACTCAACAGTTGTGGTTACACAGCAGATGAGGAATTTCAAAAGTAAATTCTCTCTTTCGTCAGAGTCCCTTCCCACCTTGTCCTTTCAAAATTAGTTTATTTTAAATATATTTTTTTTTAATGAATTCTCTCGCACATAAATAGCATCCTTATTGCTCATTAGAAGAAAAAAAAATCTCTGAGAAGTACAACTCACACATACTGGCATTTAAATCTACAATGTGGCATTTTATTGGCCATAACAAAGCGAAAGCAAAAGAAAGCGACCAAACTTTACTTAAACTATGAAAATAAGCCTTTCAAAGCTCCGACATTGTTAATATTATTCAAGTTAAGAAAAGCAAGTCGTCACAAACAAAATCTATAGTACACGGAAACTGTGGTCAAATTAACACTGGGAACTAATTAATTAATTAATTTATACATGTATTTGGGAGACAATAGGTCCAAATTAACAACTTATGCATGTTTAGTTAATATTTACAATTCTTAAGATAATCAGTGTTACAGGTTTGCGTCATTCATTTCAAAAGGTGTCCGTCATTCATCAGCGCCGTTCGTTTGAGACAACCGACTGTGATCGCTGAGGACTTCCTCGAAAGACGCGTCGGCTTTCTGATCCTGAGAGAGAAAGAGAAAGCAAGTCGGTGAACGTGATCTTACCTCTTTAAAAAAAAGAAACAGATTAAGAGCAGTTTAGTGCTTTTTTAAAATGGTGCACCTTGTTCATCACCGACATCAGCCCTTTGACAGTGGTCATCAAGGAGTTGCACGTCTTGCTAATCTGGCTGTGGTAGGTGGTCTTCTGCTCCTCCTCGGCCTTCAGATTCTGCTCAGTTTGGCCCAGAGTGGTTTTCACCTCCTCCAGTTCCCTGGATAAAGCTTTGTTAGCTTGTTCCAACTGCGCTTTAACCTTTGCATCTTCATCTGCAAGGGAACACAACACAAGTTAGAGGCCCAGTTACACATAACAACAATTAGACACAGTGGACGTCAAGAGGAAAAGACATTTGAAAAAAACTATACAACATCTCAGTAGAGTTGGATTTTCAAGCTCTGTCTTTTCGCTTTGTTGAACAAGCTTGCTAAATTATGCATGTCCAATACCATCACTTTCACTTTGTGTGTCAGTGAACAGTGTCAAAACAAACATTAATCACAATGAATTTCACAGACAATGTTGATGCTACATGTACGGAACCCTGTCTGATAGGATTTAATAAGTTGTAATGAAACAAAAGGATTTGGTCACAGAACATCCGAACTCGCTATCCTTGTGTTTATCATCATTAACCAGGTTCATTAACCTGACTACAGCAACACAAATGACTGGAGCTGACAAAACAGCCAGAATAATAATATGCTGCCGGCAACAATCACTGTACCACACAACATAAACTGTATTATCTCCTGCACATATATTGTTGTGTCACCTGTCTTTGTTTATTCTCAGATTATTGTGTTAATGTGTGAAGCCAGGACACATTTCCTTCCCTGGTGGGTCAGTTAAATCTGTTAAGTCTATAAAAAGGCACATTTTTGCTTGTTTCTTTAATGCTAATTCACATTAAAAACCAATACTGCTAGATCCCGTTTATCATTTGTATGCTGTGGTTGGTGTGAATATTCCAGTCCATGTCTCAACAGGAATCCCAGAAAGAAGAAACCTGAACGAGGTGAGACTGGGTGTTTCTGTAGCAAAACTCAAATTGAGCCAGATCACTGTCCTGTTGGACTTCTGACACAGAGTGTAGCTTGCAATTCAAGATGGTTTCCAAAAAAACAACATTTGCAGTATAATGGAGTTTGAATCATACCCATTTTGACATCCTGCACCATGAGTTTCTGTTCTATCTCCTCTCTTGACTTCTCACTCTTCTCCAGTTTCTGCATTATGCTGCCGATGTCGACCATGGCTCCGTTATAGACGATCAGATTACCAGACTCGCTGGTCTCTGACTGAGCACGAGCTTTCAGAATAGGAAGTGCTCCTCTGTTACCTGACAGAAAGAGAGAGAGAAGAACTTTAACGATGGGAACAGCAACACCGTCACTCTGCTCATTTTACATAAATTTCATGATAGATTTAAAATAGAAACAAAAACATGATGTTACCTGTGAGGTTTTCTATCGGAGCTTCATTAATGGAGGGAATGGGTTCATCCTTTCCCCTGTCTGTCAATTTACGGTAGTAGCAAGACTCTCTAATCACCGGTTTGTTCAACAGCTTCTTTATCTGGAAACAAACAAGTCGAGAAGTCCGTTTTTCTGAGCTGTACGTTGATGTACATTCGTTAGAGAGTGTGTGTGTGTGTGTGTGTCTTCACCTGAGCACGAGACAAGTGCAGTCCCAGTGTGTACAGGATCTCCTCCAGGTCTCTCTCCAGCAAATAGCCACAGTGGCTCTGGTCAAAGTAGACGAACGCCATCAGCAGCTCCTTGTTGTATGTGACCATCTGCTTCTTTTCCTGGTGACACAACAACCATGTTAACACCATAACAGTTATTAAAAAGAAAAGAAAAAAAAAAGGCATTCACAGCCAACCAACCAACCTTGTCTTTGGAGGCCCTCTCTTTTGATGACTTGCGGTCGTCCTTGCGATCTTTCCTGTCAGTTGAGTCATCATCGTCCTTGTCTAAGAAAACAATGGAGCACATTAGTCAATTATCTGTCAGTGTAATTAAACTGTTGACTCACAACTTTATTAACTGCTAAATAGTGTGAACGCAAGAAAGATTTAGAAAGAAACAGATGTTTTCACAAATGAAGGTCTCAGAAACTGTTTGATCCATCACAGGCTCAGCGTGGTGCATGATTTCTCATCATTGACCAAATCTTACTGTGGGAAATCAAATTCATAAACAAGAGAGTGCAGTACCGTCATCGTCATCATCTGCATCTTCAGCCTCCATGGGGTCGTATTCTTCAGCATTGGCCGTGCTGCCATCGTCTTCGTTCTCCTCTTCATCACGAGACTCTTCTTTTTTCACAGCTTTTTCATCCAACTGATTAAAAACACAAATGCATTAAAACACACATCATTCGTTGA
Source organism: Hippoglossus stenolepis (assembly GCF_022539355.2). NCBI lineage: Eukaryota > Metazoa > Chordata > Actinopteri > Pleuronectiformes > Pleuronectidae > Hippoglossus > Hippoglossus stenolepis. The sequence continues at coordinate 14,023,259 of NC_061494.1, read as the reverse complement.
GCAAATGACAGACTGAAAACAGCAGACAGGTGGGAATGGCTGACCTTCTTCTTGTCCTCCTCATCCTCTTTGGTTTTTTTGATGGCTGGTTCTTCATTCTCTTCTTCCTTTTCCTTCTTGACTTCCCGTTTCTCCGTCTCCTTCTTTTCTGCCTCTTTTTTAGCTTTCTTGTCCTTTTCCTTCTTCTCGTCTTTGGCGGGAATAGCAGCGAGGGCTTTATATATGCGGTACCCAAAGTCTCTTTGTAACATCTCGTTAAACAGCTCAGCAAATAGGGAGACCTGGACAGAAAAAAAGGAAGATGTATTACCAACTTAAATGAGCAAAATTGTTAATAACAATCAAAACTGATGCTATCAGCCTACCAAAACAATAATAAAGCACATGTTCACATATTTCAAATACTTGTAAAATGACAGTAAATCTCACCTCAAAAGAGTGCTCCTTGTTGTCTTCCAGTCTGTAGTCCAGTAGCACACTCAGGGACATGACACTGCAGTCAAATTTGCCGTTCTTGGCTGACCAGTTGGGGTGCACGAGGATGGTGGGTTCATCAGGGAGGATGTAGCGCCTTTCTCTGCGCTGGCGTTCAATCTCCTCCAGCCTCTTCCTTTCCTCCTCCTAACAGAGAAGAACACGGCAGTTAGAGAAGCATATTCTAAACTCATTTCCACAGAATTATCAAAATGAATGAATTTCTCTGTACTTCTCGGTCTTCCTCGGTGCGAGTTGGCTCCTCTTCCTCTGCCACTTTGCTCTCTGGTTTCTCAGGCTCTTTGGACTCCTCCACCTGCTCCTCCACCTTCAGCTGCTTTGTGAGGCGGGCGATCAGCTGCGACTTTAACCCCTTAGAGCTGAGAGAGCGACAATCCAGCTCCTTTCGCAGGTCATTTACCTAAAGGGAGAGAAATCAGAGAAACGTTACGCTTTGTGCTATGACCCAACTATCTGCGCTCAACTGATGTGAACTCATTTCTACCAACAAAATATAAAAAAAGCTGTATTTTTTAAAAGATGTTAAGGGATTATTCTTTGTCTGCTCTACACAGATAGTTCAACTACACATCAAACTATCAGTGTGGAGATGTTCTCTTTGAACCTCACCTTCATTGATTTCGGGTCAAGTTTAGTCCAGTGAGTAGGAATACAAACGTCCTTCGCTTCGCCTTCATCCTTCTCCTCTTCCTCCTTTACGGGAAAATCATTAGGATAGAGACAGGCAGAGAGACAGAGAGAGGTGGGATAGAAAACCGTCAGCAACACATTCAAGGCCTCTGTGAACTTTAAAGTTGATCCGTGCAAGAAGCAAGGTCACATCTGTCTTTCATTGTCTCGTCCTAGTGAGCTCTCGACTGTGTTTAAGTCCACTGCTACTGAAGCGTACACAGGTTTCTAGCTCTTATGAAAACCAACAGAAATGCCCCCCAGCTGCCAATCAATCAATCTGTGGAACACAAAAAAGGTAAAAATCAATGAGAGTGTGTCGAAAAGGAGTGTAGGTACATCAGGTGAACTGAAGCTGGGCTCCGAACGGAGTGAGGATAGGGTGGCCCTACCATGATCTATGACTGGGGTATTGGGTATTGGCATTTATGGGATTTATACATCTACGTCAGATAGGAGCCCTCTGTCCTTCTGTCCAACCAACTGCCCTGGAAAAACCAAATTCTACATATAGTCCAAATGAGAGTGTAGAATCCAACAACAAGAACAGACAAGAAACAGGACTTGGGGGAGGTTCTCTTTTCTGAAGTCAAACAAGTGAAAATCATAATAAATACACATTTACACGCAACTGACTCCACAGATTCCAGTTTTAAGAAAAGAATTACAGATTCAAGAGCTGGAAAAGCACCACAGGTTCAAATCTCAGAAACTATTTGAGATCATTACTAAGCCAAATTGCAAACACCCAAAATTAAAGCCGGTTAATTAAGTATGGTGCAAAGCAATGCAATGCGCAACAAAATGCCAGAATTAACATGATTACATCCAGATTAGCAACCAATTAATAAGGTGAGGAGCTGGAAACTGTTTTATCAGTTGCGATCAAGGCCTACACAACACAACCTAGTCTCACTGCTTCCACTGTGTGTGTCTGCTGGATGTGAGGGAAGGTGGGAGTGCTGATGGAGGAGTTGGAGCTGAGGAGAAGGGGAAGGGTGGAGGAGTAAACAGAAGAAGCCTAGGTGAGGTTTGGCGAAACAATATTCTGCCTGCGATGGTGTCTGTGTGCATGAATGGTGACGTGTGCGTTGTGTCTGTTGTGTAACTGGGGCTTATTTTTTGTAATTCCTGTGCCTTCCTGTGAGAAGCGGAAATGAGAAGAGAGGGATTAGCGGTTCAGTGCCTGTTCTCCATCCGCCTCCTTTCGCTCGGCCGACAGCTTCTCAGCCAGCTGCTCCCGGAGTCGCCGTGACAGCACCTCCCACTCTGAGCGGGTAGGAAGACAATGCCAAACATCCGGAAGAAACAAAACCACTGTCTCCACATGAGCAGGGACTGTCCGCCCCTTGTGAGTCTCCTCCGGCCGATGATAGCGAATCTCTGCAAAACGATACCTGTCGCAAAGGAAGAGGGTGCATTGGAAAGAAACATTCTGGTCAGGGCACAGTATAAAAGGCAGGCCTTGCTAAGACGAGCCTTCTACAGCCACTCCCTCCCATGAGGTCACTGAATGATCGTACACATCATTACAGTGACCCATCTCCCATAAAACACAGAGCATAGACAAATGGACCCAGTCTGCAGCTCTCCAACTGTTGTCACAGGTTACGCCAGTCATTTTGAGAAAGTTGACAAGACAATCACACAAAATTAAAATTCACACCCCCCCGAAATTCATCCCCATCATAACTTCAGCCAATTATGAATGAGTGCTCTGCGCTTAACCTCGGGTACACTTAAAGCACTACATTAGGCGAAGAGAAGACAGGATAAACGGGAAAGTGAAAGCCAGTTAAATATGTAAGATATTTAACAGAGAGAACAGAAAGAACAAATAAATAGAAAGTAATGAACGTGTCTTCTGGTCCAGGCTACTGCTTCCAGCCACAAAGTCCATGCGTTTGGTTTTTCATCACAATGAAATATGCGCAGGTTTGTACAGAGTGTGACAGAAAGAGAGAGCCAAGACGACAACACACAAAAAGGCCAAAATAACATTAAACAACACAATAAATAATAATAGTAAATAATGAGCAGCAAATTAACAACACAATAATCATTGGAAACAAAACAATATCACCCAACACGTCCAGGATGAGATTTAGTGTAGAGGCAGTCAAATTAACAGCACATTACAGATACTTAATTTGGGTTTTTAGTAACAACAGAGTTTAAAGACAAACAAAAACAATGAGATAAATAGATACTGATGAGATGTGAGCTCTTACCACTGAGTGCACAGACTAAGGTCTATGCCTGTGAGGGCCTTGCAACAGCGTATGGCTGTCTTTATGAGGACAGAAGGATCCTTCTCTGGGTCAGCTCCATCCAGAGAGGGAGACCAGTGACCACCGATGGCCATGGCCTCGTCTTTACCTCTCATTCCCACCAAAAACTGAAGGAAGAAAGACAGATGGGTGGGTACAAAGGAGAGTCACAGAGCAAAGGTTAGTTGGAAATGGGAAATATGGATAAAAGGAGTGTAGAGGGTGGGAAGAGCGAAAGGAAAGAGGATATAGACCGAAGCAAAGAGGTCAGTAGCATGTTAGAACATTCACACCTCTGAGGATCCACCACCACAATATATAAAAGACACCAGGGTTATTTACACATGGCAGCCAACATCAGTTAGTTGTCTTCCGCATTGTGAAGACTCAGCAATGGAATAGGATCATCACATCAGTGTCAGCTCATGCGTGTGGTACAAGCAGGGAACAGATGAGACGTACCTTAATGAGTCTGGCAGGGTGTTGGAAGGTGTCTCTCATTTCCTGGGTGTCCTCTGCCAGAGCGCAGGACTTGTGGTAGAGCTCCTCTATACTGGGGTTAGCCAGCAGCATCACCTGAACAATAAAGACACAACATTTACTGAGTACACAGAACAAACTAGAGCCCGACAGATTTATCTGCTGACTGACTGGATGAGTAGATGTGCATTCATTTAAAGAAATGAAATTATTTTCTAAATTCAACTTCTATGAATTGGTTGTATTTATGTTTTCCTTTTATTTACAGTTATTTAAAATAAAAATAAAATTCAATACATATGTTGGCCCATATATTAGTATGTGAATTCTATACTCCATAATATTGGTATCAGCATCAGCCCCCAAAGATTCTTATCGGTCAGGCTCTAATGTAAAAATCCAATGTGATAAAGAAAGATGGTTCTTGCGTAACTGTAGCAGCGGTAGCACCATAAGCTCGGGCAAACCCAGCAAAAACACATCAATCATCTCAGCTACGTGTTGAACATATGAGTGCATTTATTTCTAATTTACATTTATGGCTGTTACACTTTATTTAAAAAGGAGTGAAATCTAATTTTCATTTCACTTTCATGTTGTTATTTAGGTGCCTGGGATACACATTTCCCAGATTTTTTGTATTTTATTATCTTCTTGTTGCCAAGTCCAATTGTAATTTCATAATGGGTTTTACAACTTTCTCTGTGAGAAATAGAAACAGGGGATGAACTTTCTTCACATCAAGCTTTTGTCTCTGGCTGCCACATGCATTGTACTGAAGGTGAGTGTCACACTAGTGCAGTGTATTCCTCATTGACGGTCATACCTTAGCACTATAGGTGTGGTTGGCATCGGGAGGATCCAGCACAGCTGTGTTCTTGACTAGAGGATCTACCTCTTTGTGCAAGATGTGGAAATTACAGGCGTTACTAAACTGGAAGGGGCGTGTCACAGGGAAGGCATCCACCCAGGTGAAGACAGCGTCAAAGAAGTCGCTGGGAATGTAGAGGCTCTGATAGCGCCTCCTCAGCTCCATTATGTCACAGCTGGAGCTGGAGAACACACAGAGGACAGTTTCTACCTCAGTCATACTAGACAGGTTGCCGTCTGTTACACCAGAGTCCTGACATGTGACAACTATGATCAGTTTACAGATTCACAGCATGAAAAAATGAAAACAAAATCTACTCACCCATCCAAGCTGAACTTGGAAAACTGGACGGTATAGCGAGGCACGACCCTGCGAGGCCGTCTTGGTGAGCGGTCACGTCTCGGGGAGCGGTCTCTGGAGCGTTTGCGTGTGGGCGAGCGTTCTCTCGATCGCCTGCGTTCACGATCTCTGTCTCGGCTAATGAATTAAGTAAAAGCAAGTATAGATTTATAGGAAAGCAACAAAAGCAGCAGCTCAATGCAACTTTTAGTGGCAAATATCAGAAAATCTTGGAAATTGTCTAACAAGAGCCCACCTGCGTTCTTCTTTTGTCCTGAGGATGAGCTCAGGGCCTCGATCATTGCGGCTGGGGAAACGAGGGGGAGGTTCAATTCGTCGAACAGGTTGTGGCTGTTGCATCATCCTAACTGGGGGTTGAAGCAGACCCCCGGGGAAAACATCTAGAGACAAAACACAATCGGCAAAGGACCAGCTTGTTTAAAATCACGTCTATGGCACGAACACAGCTTTGATTCTGTCGTCAATGTTGCACCAAAACAGTTTGATCATCACTACTTTATAGCCAATACCAGTTAAATGACGTATATTTTACCTTTGGGTGGCGGCTGTGGCAGCAGAGGCTGAGGAGGGTTTTGGAGGAGAGGGGCCAAAGAGGCAGCAGAAAGCTGGGCCTGCAGGAGGGAAGGAGGGGGAGCCTGGACCGGAACACTGAATGTGGTTGGGGGAGGTAGAGACTGAAGCATGGTGGGGCCTGCTTTCATCATTTGAGGAACTTGAGGCTGGATCTAAAAAAAAGAAGCAAAAGAAGCATGTTAACATGCCAAGAGATAAGATACACAACAGATGAGATGGTGAATATTACAAAATCTAGCAAGAAAAGCTGGTAGAAGTTCAAACATCTGCTTGAATGAAGCAACTGTCAAAGGATTCCTAGTGTAAAACAAAATATTAACCCAGAGAACATCTGGATAATCTCAATAATCCAGGTTTTTACCTGCTAGGAGCAAAATGCAAACCTGTATACACTATAGGGTGAAGAAAATAAAAGATCCAGTAAAAGGTGATGGTTAAACATAAATTCTTGATGAGATATCTGTGAGCTATGGTAAGAGGATGGTACAGACTTTTATAATTATCTTAAAAAAAGCTTCTGTGCATCAAGGGGCCACAAACATCTTCCTAATATGGTACATTTCTTGGCAACACTATAATATCTGTTACCTGAATAACTTTGAACATGTGACATTTTTATAATAAACGGATTTCTCTTACTTCACACTGAAGTATCATCTGCTATTTTGAGTTTAATGTTCAGTGTAAAACCTGTAGTCATGTTACATTTATGACTAAGTGGAATATTTGAGATATTTAGTGAGCAGACAATTTTGGCAACATTCAAAGAAAACTAAATCTGAACCTTGAATTAATCACTTGACCAAAAAGGCCAGCCCACTACAGTATTCAGAAATATATATACACACACACACAACTATATATACCATTATTCAAACTGTATACATCACACTGCTTGGTAATGCACCAATTCAGTTGCTAGATGCTAATGTACATGGTACTTCAAAACAAATCTTTACACCTAGGATTACTGCAAATTAACAAAGTTTCTTTTGTAGTTTTAAGAATTCACAGAGCAGTGTAATAAAACTGCTAATTCCACGCTGTATACTGTTCCTGCCATTATCTAAAATATGTTCAAAACATATTCTTTATCATAGCAGCCTATCCCTCAGTTTAACCACCTTAAAAACAGAAGTAAGGCCACATTAGTTTGTTTGACAAACAAAATAAATATAATCTGGACAAAGAGGCTGTTATCTACCACAAAAAACTAAATGAAAAGTTTATATATATATAAATATATATGTAAAAACATTGAAGTACTGGTATAAAAATAATCTATCTATAAGATGTATGTGTATTACGAAAGACAGCCAGGTTGCAAGAAAAAAACTGAGCAAGGAGAAAGACAAGAGTTTGAGATTCAGGGGATGGTGGTTACATTTTGTCTGTTGTCCACAGTAGAGTGCATGTCTGAGTAGCGCAGCTGCATCCCGGGCTCATTGTAAAGGCCGCCGAGCTGTGGGGAAGCTTGAGGTAAAGGCTGATGTTGATGTTGATGATGCTGATGCTGATGCTGATGTTGATGCGGATGCGGATGCTGATGCTGCGGATGCTGCTGATGCTGCGGATGCTGCTGATGCTAGGAAGGAAATTAAGAAAACAGTCAATAAAAGACAAAGACGCACAAGAATGAGTTCAACTTTGACAAAAAGAAAAATAGACACTTAAATCTAAGAATCTCAGACTATGACAGATTCATTGTCCAAGGTTTAAAATGAATCTGTGAATATTTAAAATTCAAATGGATATGTTGACATTTTCCACACGTAGCCTCTGTCGAAGACGAGTCAACAACTGTTTCAGTGTTTACACAGATCAATACTGGAAATGGATAAACTAAACCTTGGATAAACAACAAAAGAAGACAAGTATGTGTTTTTTGTAGTGGACGAAGCAACTTGAAGGAAGCTCACTTCACTGACTGCAGTCACAACGATACCAAAAATCAAACAAACAGTCAGCAATCCATCTGTATCACTGTGTTCAGTCATTCTTGAGTAAATGAATGCCACCTCTGAGAGTTTCTCACCGACTGGTTTGCTAGCTGAGGTAAGGTCTGGATTCGCTGGGCGTTCCACTTGAACGGCATGTTCGGGTTGTACACAGCTTCCACTAGGACCCTGTCGCCCACCTGCGGGGTCTTCCCCTTCACAGCACTGAAAACAATCATACATTGATCATAAATACATCTCTGTCCATCTCAACATGTCAGATTACATCAGCTTCAATTGAACCTTTTTAAAGAAGTGCCGACTGGGAGATGCTACACCAATTCACCTTAGCTGGAAGAAGACATCTTCATCTACAAAACCAAATGTGTCGTGTAGCTTGTTGACGACACCAGTGAAGACTCGCTGCTTCTGTGGTTGGGTCTGCTGTTGGTGGCTTGAACGTGGTGTTGGGTAGGACACAGTTATCTGGGCTGTCTGCTGGGGGTTAGACAGACTCAAACTGGTGGACATGGCGACGGGGGGCTGAAAGTGAGGAATAAAGAGAAAGATGAAAAAACTGCTAATTTGAAAAACATGTTGGCTGCATGTCTATGTGATCGTAATATACATGTAGTAATAAATTAGAGAGAAGTTATATGAATGAGAGCTTTGTGTAACGCAATTAATTTGGGGTTAATTTAATTTAACCCCAAATGCACAACAGGATTATTATATTTGAAAAGACAAACAATATGTGGCAGATGTATGTTTTTTTTGCACATTACCTGAGAAAGCAGTGCCTGTTGAGGCTGTGGGAGCTGCGAAGAAAAGACAAAACAGAGGACTAAACATTTTGTTCACGTGATACAAGAGATTTGCTCAGAGTACAACACCACAACCTGTTTTCTCAAATTAATTCTCTACAGCCCATTGTGTGTTCACCACAGGGTTTTTGCTGGTTGAAACAAGATCCTTTTAATGCTGCATGTAAAACACGCGGTCATATGAGAAGTTGTCTCAAATTACACTTTCATTCACATGATCTGCCTCAGAACAAACCTTTTAAGCTGCCAAAGTATATTTAGCCCCAAAGGATGTGGAAAAATCAATAATAATGATTTCAGGAGTGAATTCAATCTCATTATAAAAGAGTGCAATTTCGGGGGAATTTTACATTTAGTGCTGTACAAGGTAACCTATGCTTATTTTACCAACAACACTTTAGTCTTCCATTTTGCTGAGACATTTAAATGTATACAAAGCCCCAATAGATGTCTAAATATTAAGACCAATGCTAATGTCCTTGATTTTAGGAACCATGACATCTGTCCAAGGTTTGCATGTTCATGAGAACATCTAAAGCAAAGTGTGACAAGCATAATGTGCCTGTTTTACCTGATGGGGTACACTGTACAGTTGCTGTTGAGGGGGTTGTTGGGGAGGTTGCTGCTGCTGCTGTTGTTGCTGCTGCTGTTGTTGTTGCTGCTGCTGCTGCTGTTGCTGTTGCTGCTGCTGATACTGCTGCAGCGCTGAATTAATCTGCGACTATAGACATTAAAAAGTACATGAGTGAGGTTGTTGTTGATCAAACAGTGAGACGTGAAACATTTCAAGCTGCACAGCTCGCTGACTGTGCTTTGGACTACCATGCTGCGACTGACCTGCTGTAGTGCTGCTGCTGCAGCAGCTGCTGCGGCTTGCTGTTGCAAGGCAGCAGTTTGCTGAGACAGCTGATAGTTTGCAGCGGACTGGTTGTTGAGAGAGGCGGCAGCCAAGGCCGACTGCTGAGAGTAAACAGAGGGAGATGCTCCCAGAATAGACGGCTGCTGCACACCCATAGCTGCAGAGACGAAAAATAAGGCACCACATTCAGAGAAATGTAGAAAAATCCATGGGAGAGATGATGTGATAACATGTGTAAGACACAGTGAGATTAAGTCTTTCCACACAAGAGTTAAACATTTTCATAAGAGTAATTAAATAGCTTTGCCCCTCTGGTGTGCTATACTTACAGTGCAGGCTGTTGAGGTCTAGAGACTGCGAGTGGCCCGGCTGGGACACCGCTGTGGGAGCAAATTGAGTCGCCCAGGGCGGATTCTTCTGTCCCCCAAATTGGGCCATGACTCATTCAAGTTAAGGGCAGGCTCTGCTCACCAGACCAGTGCTTGTCACTAAAAACAAAACGTACAATTAGGTCAAGTAGAGCTAAGACCAGAGGATAACAGGGGTCAGAGTATTTAGATCACACAAAATACATGAATCCCATGCAGCGTATTCTCATTGCACAAACCCTGCCTCAGTATGGATGCATGGAGTTGTGCAGAAAGACAGTGACGTACCAAAAACAAAATTCACTTCAACATCAAAATACACGAGAGGCAGCACCAGGGCACGAATAACACGACACGAAGACGTGAACTTACATGGATCTATCTAACATGTCGTATCAAGCCAAAGCAGACTTTAACTTTTAGCTATCTCACAGCCACTAAACGCCATCAGACGGGTTTGAGGAGCTATAACTGGTTTCCATTTGTGGGAACAAGGCCGTAGGTGGGAGAACAAACTCCTCATTGGGAGACATTACTGGTCAGGACACGTTGTCCTTCATATCTGCACTGCTCCGTGGATTAGAGTCCGATAAGTGCTGACACAGCGTAGAGGCTAGTGTTAGCCCCTGCAGCTGACAGAGGGCTAGCGCTGGCTAATGCTGATAGTGTTGTTGTTAACAGCCGCTGACTGGCGGTTCTTTAAGTTGAGGAACTGTGGCTTCGTCTCTACGGGGTTAAACGCACATCGTTGAGATGCTACAGCAGAATTAAAACACAACATGGCTGCTGTAGCACAGGTGCCGTACACACAGCTAAGCTAACCCTTAGCATTCGCACGTCGTTAGCTTTGTTGCCAGATTAGCCTCGTGCTGGGTTTGTTGTCGAGAGCGAGGCCCGAGTTCGTGTTCACCGGCGCCTCCGAGAGTTTTCACAGAATAAAAACACACGGTCAGCTCTCCTGCACGAAAAACAACGACTGCGCTTCAAATATACATGAAATGTTCAGGAGATCGGACGTAGACATAATCGTCGGTGCTTACCGCTGTCCCCTACGCCGGCCGATGTACACACCCTCTGCGCATGCGCGGGCTGCAGAGCCAGTGCCACGCAGCAGGGGGCAGAAGATCCGGGAGAGATCAACAAACACACAGTTTATATGTCCAATAAAACTGTCTCTGAGGAAAACAACAAGATCCTGCGTCACATTTCACCATTTAACTGTCCATAACAGATTCTTATAACAAAATCTCTCTCTGCCTTTATAGCCATCACTGACTACTCCTGCAGAAATATATAACCACCTCCACAATGTCCAGATGATGATCAACCATCAATGGTTTGATGTCCAGAAATTATAGTGAATGTGGGCTAGATCCTTATTTAACTCTTTTAACTGTGCAGTATTCATTACTTCCTTGCATCTATAAGTATTACATGTTTACTTATCACTTCACTGATGTATATCTTTGACTGTCCTCTTTGCTGCTGTAACATGGCAGATTTAACCACTGTGGGACTAATAAAGGATTATCTCATCTTATCTTATCTTATTCACCATCTTAAGTTACAAGAGGATACATATTATTTCAGTTATTTACAGGAGAACAAAAATATCTGCTGTGCCATGTAATACTATGGATAATACTTTGACATTGGTAGAAAACACATTTTATTGTATGTCAATGAGGCCAGTGGTGCTTGATAGGCGTTTATTAAAGGTCTGATGATTTATGATACAGTTTATATAGTTGAACTGTCCTCTTATCAGTTTAAATATAATGTATTATTATAATTTTTTACAATGGGTCTGTAGTGTCGGAGGACTTGTTGATGTTACTATATATGAACAACAGGAGGCAGCAGTGTCAATGAACTTTATCTGTTTAATTCAATCACAATTATTATTCTGACCTGTCACTTTATTATATTACAATATTTATTCCATCACTCAAGGTTTGTATCCATACACAGTTTAAGCTGCATATACACACTGTGTGTATAATCTTTGACTTACTTGCTAATACTCACTTGTCAGTTTATTAGGTGCACTAAGCTAAATAAAAGTTGTGCAGTAAGTTTGGCTCTCAAAGGTAACAGTATATGAAGTTATGTTTATTTCTTTCATTGAAACTGTGTTTTGGTGTTGATTGCATGTTATTGCAGGTATTTTTTTATGTTAATCATTTTGTAGTACGTTTTATTTGTATGAAAAGTGTAATATAAATAAAGTCTGGTTGATTGATTGAGGTATTAGCAGATGCCTAAGTTTAATCCTCCTGAATATTGCTCTGACAACTGTATATAAATACATTGAGAGCTGCTAGAAGCCAGTCATATATCTTCTATATGTAAACATACTTATAAATAAAGATGATTCTGATTCTTCCTGTAACAACTAAATGAGAAACAATTCCTCATTTGTTTCTCTTCCCACACAAAACACAATGACACGAGTCATACCTGCATTAAATTAACAATATGAAAAGGAAATCAGCAACAAAGATGAGGTTTCAAACTGTGAACTTTGTTTAATGCGATACAATAAATCTTATGTGAGCAGCGCAAAGCACATAAATAGCATACAGGTATTTTAGGGTGAGAAACTTACTTCTGTGGGATTATTAACCGTGGCACTTTATTTCATTTGTAGATGATGTATTAACAAGAAACAACCTTCTGTTCAGTTTCAATAGCGAACACCTTATCCAAACTTCACTCTGCTTGACCATTTCACATCGTCAAGAACTCGACAATCTATGAAAATATTACAGTATTTCAAAATATACATTATTTATAAGAAATAAATACAACAACACTTTTATAGCCATCACATAACATTTCTGCTTAGCCAGTAAAATTATTGTATCTTCCATATATAGGTCACATTATATATTTTCTTCTTTAGTAACAGGGACATTCAGTATGTACACAGACAACGCAGCTTCAAATCTTAAACAGTATATGCACATAAAATAGCTGGAATTGCTTCGCTCTCTTCATTCTAGTATTATGTTATATAGAAATTATGAACGTTTTTGTTTTAACACAGCAAAAAACAAAGTTAACGAGTGCATTGGTTGAAAACGTTTTTCATTCTTGTAATTTGCGTTCCAGCTCTGAGAAAACCTTTGCATTGATTTCATCCACTTCGTCTTCCACCTGGGTAAACAAAGATATGGGACAATATAATGAATGGGACATAAAACTCTACAAAGACAGATAGTATAATACTTTGTCTCAAATCCCGAAAAAACTAAACTCGGTATAGTAGCAAATACCCACTGACTGAAAAATTCAAGTCTGGTCTTATTATTTAGCCTTGAGGGTCCAAAAAATGTTTTGATTTGATTATGGAACAATTTCCTGTATATGATGATTTAAATATCCAGAAGGAAACCGCTCAGATAAATCCCAGAATGAACAAATCAGAAAAAGAAACCTGCATAAATCTCTGCTCAGCTACAAAACTACACAATAGAACTTCAGTATCACCTGTTCCACTTTGTCTACTTCTGGGATATAAAACTGCAGCATGTTCTGAATCCCATTCCGCAGTGTGACCGAAGAGCTGGGACACCCTGTGCAGGAACCGACCAGCTTCAGCTTGACTGTGCCGTCCTCAAAACCCTTGTAGATGACATCGCCTCCGTCCTCCTGCACCGTCGGCCTTGTTGAATAATGTTATACAGAACAAAACAACAGAAAGGATAGAGAGTTTAGACTGATGTCTCAGTACAGCTGTCTTTAACCATCACTTCAGAATGCTGAGTAGAGCAATGATATTAAGGAAATATCTCATCGACTGAAATAATCAAACATTTATCAAACAATGAACTTACATAGCTCACATAAGCTGTTTTCAGACATGAACTCTGTAAAATGACATTTTCTGGACTTTCACATATGAAGATCACTGAAGGAGATTCTCCAGGTCAGACAGGTTCACAACAACAGGAACATTTCTGGAACATTTAAATAAGTGGTAGCCCCCGGGTAGAGCATGCATTTGACATCTTCGTCTTCTACGTGTTGTGAATTTTACGAACAATTTCCTGCCGTGTTCTCACATTGGCTCACTCAGACATTTCCTGGACATTTTATTATAGGGGGCTAACAAAAAGAAGTGTTGAGCAATTGACTCAGACATTTGCATACAGCTCCTCTGGAAAATTTCAGAAAACTATCCAGAGTTCGGTGCATGTCTGAAAACAGCTAGACGCTACAAAAAACACCAAAACGGCTGAAAACTTTTTTGTACCTAATCCTGTTGTCCAGAAGCTCCTTTATCATAGATACAACTTCATCATCGTCTTCAGAAATACCTACAATAAAGAAAACGCACTGTTTACTTTTTGCACAATTTTACTGACAAAATATACATGAATGTCGGTATAAAAAAAATGGCCACATTTCATAACTCACTGCTTTCATTGTTAACTGTCCCTGTTGTTATCGGGTCACCGCTCTCAAAGAACTTAGTAATGGCGTCCAAAGCATGACGCTTGATGTCTGTCCATTCCACATCTTCATCTGCCTGAGAGGACAGCAAAGATCTCATGGACATGTTGTCTCTCTACCACAGTTTCATAGCAATAAAATCACACAGAGAAGCTGTTAAAAATACAGTTCATACTTACTTTAGTGACTGTGATGAAGTCAGGGCCGAAGAACACACTTTTCACTCCTTCAATCTCAAACAAGACCCTGAAACAAACATTTTATCATGTTAATGTTCAATAAAATGAAAAACACAACACACAATGACAGTTAGAAGTCGGAATTCGTTGGCGTTCGTTTAGTGTTAACAATATCCGGTTGTGCTGGTCTTAGCGTCACTCCCCCAAAATGTCATCACGAAAAAATGTAGACGTCAAAGAGTACATTCCACTGACACACATGAATCACACAACGCGTACAGACACACACCTTTTCCTAAGTCAGACAGATGTTTCTATTAAAATCTATTTAGTCAAATTAGAAACTGTACAACGTCAGCTTGACAAAGTACGACGGTAAACACAACCTTGCTAAAGATGAGGATTCCGCTGAGCTTGGAGAGGGAAAGTCAAGTGTTCCACTTCCTAGGACTGGTTTACCAGGGAGAAACTTCAAGCTTCTGGGGTTTGGAGTGTCTTGAGTCTGGATGGAGAAGTGTCTCACTGAAAAATATCATAAAAAATTATTTCTTTTTAGGTTTTGTGTTTTTCTTTTCTACGATATATGAAATACTTTAGAGCAAGTTTACAGAGTGTTAGTGGATCTATTAAGGTTGTGATCTGAATGCAATGCACCTGTTGACCCACATTGTGCATGTGATTTATATCATTTCCCTTCGCACCAAGAAACCGACCAGTAGTTTTTAGCTGAATGGTAATTTGTACGTTGCCAGGAAGTTAATTATTTCTTGCTCTGTACATGATTTGTGCTGTTTTGAATTCCACCAGATCCCAGAATTTAAATGCATGTGACTTAAAAATAGGTTGTTAGTGTGCTCCCGATTTCCCCCGGTGTGTTTTATCTAATCTTATATTAGACCTAAGTAACATGGAATAAACCTGTGGATCCAGGGGCCCTGGGCTTTGCCTGGGGTGTCCAGACACTGGAGTCTTACTTGAGAAGAACGTGGCTCCTGCTGTCCTGCGATGAGACTGAAGTCCTCTGGAGCTCCGGGTCGTGCACTGTGAGAGATGTGAGCTCCTGATCTGCTCTGGAAACCTGAAAATGTATAAAGAGTAGTGATGCACACACCGTCTGTGGATCTACACAGGACTTCAGCTCATCCATGTTTCATTAACAGTGTTAAACAGAAAGGTCGAGGCGATGAGTGAAAGCACGTGTTTGGCTGTAAACTCAAGGATCTGTCCCAAAACTACGAACTACACAGATGTTTCATCGTTTTACTGACAGAGAAAAGTACAGCTGGCTAATGTTAGCTGCTAACACACTGCTTACAGGGATCACAAGGAACACATACATTGAAATAAAGGTAATAAAACACGAGAGTAGCTAAACTAAAATAACTTAAACCAGATTTACTCGATGTGTCCACATGTGCATCCCTGGGTCGGATAAATGACGGACCGTTGCCCAACGTCGCAGTTTGCTTGTTAGCTAACTAGCTAGCGAACAGCATCGCATCAACACGTCGTTTGTTTAAAATGCAACGCACGAGCATCAAAACGTGTTAAATCCGCCGTACACATTCATATATCACATCTATGTAGAGGTTCAAACCTGATGTGACACTTGTTTCTCGCTCGTAACAGCTGGAGGAGACCCCATCTCATGTGCGCCGCCATTTTGTTTGTTTTGAAAATGAGGACCTCGTGTGGTCGACAGGGGGCTTCTCATCCTGTCCTCAGACCAAACACAGCAATATTAGTATTATTTGTACACACTGTAGTGATATAGAGACGTAATATTGGCAGTATCTTGCAGATCTTTTTTTTTAAACATCATCTACAGAAGTGAAGATAGTTTTAAGCGCCATGTGTGGGTAAGTAAAATGCTTCATGTTTGTTTGTTTGATGATGTCACAGCTTCTATTTGTCCTTCTAGTCACATGCAGTGATTTATTTGATTTGGTGTTTTGCTTGATCTCATCCTGTGTGTTTACGCTCCATCTTCATCCTGCATGGGGTGTTTCTACTTTTAATATCACGAGATCCGGATTTTGATTCTGATCTGCATCAAATTCCACAAACTCATAAATATCAGTCCCCTAAATATGCCTGATTGTCTTTTTTTCATCTTAATCCATGAATTATTCTCTGAGAAATCAACGGAAATGTTGAAACCATAATTCACACGTTCGTCCTTGACCCGTACACCCAATTTCCTGTTAATCAATCCAGTAGTTATGTGATAATTAACAGGCAAATAAACAAACAGAGACGAAAACATAACGTCCGCAGGTAAATTAAATACTCAAACGAAGAATACAGAAGAATGATTATAGAAATGGAATCATCACAGTTTAAATGACACACATTTATACATAAAAGTGCTCGGCACAGTATGAAGGATGTGGACATTGCTGTTGCTTGTACTTGTTTAACTTGGAAGGTTGAAGAAAAGTCTGAATGCATCATTGTGATCATTATATGCCACCTCAAGCAAACATAATCCTGATCTCACATCTTCTTTGGTCATGTTCTTAGCTTTGCCCTTGGTTTGAATAGTTTGATACAGATATTTCCTTCATGAAGTGCTTGCTTAGCGCCTATGTGCACTTTTTCATTTCCTCATACACCTTCAGTTTATGAGCCAGAACCCAGAAGAAAATCGTACTTCCGTGCCTTGTTCTTTAGCTCCTGAGTGGATCCACATTTTGTTTGAATAACAAATCCTGATAAGTGTTGGACACACCTGATTTTACACCATAGCGTGCAATTAGAAACAATGACTGTGTTGGGACTTGTATTGTTCAATCAAGTAAAGGGCGTTTAAAACAGTGTACAGCTAATCGGCATACACAATTGAGAAATTAGAAAGCCAGTTAAATATTAATGGTTTGTGACTTCTGTACTGTAACTGCAGTACTCTGTATAGTCTCTGTACTGTACTGGACTTTGATCTGTCAGTCAATAAGGGTGCATGATCTGAGTGCACAGGTATTTGTGGTATGTATACCAATAGAATTCCCTTATGAAATCTACCTTTTTTTTCCTTGCCTTTATTTGTAGCAATTCCATATAAACCCAATCTTATCCTGACCTATAATAAAAAGATCACAATTTGCTATGTTTGTTGATTACACACACTTTTATGAATTGAAATAACAAGTAATTATAGCCATTGAATAAATGTACTGGATTAAAAACTACATATTCCTCCAAAATGTACTAAATTTCAGAGCTATGAGGAAAGATGTAAAAGAAATAAAGAAGCTTGTCACGTATTTGTTATGTAACACTGATTGAAGAACAACTGATGTATCTCAAAATCAAAGCTCATCTCAAAATAATACATTTAAACAGTTGTTTTCAAAAATCCAGACTGACCTGATCGAGTATGAGGAAACTCAGTTGCAGTGGAGCATGAAGGTGAGTCTCCTTGGTTCAAAACAAACACTGTCACTCAGTGTCAAGCGGTCCAACCCCATGTTTCCCAACACTTCTTCTGACAGCAGAAGATAGTGACTAAGAGGAGTGGCACAGAATGAGTGACTCTCCCACAAAGGAGCTTCATTCTGAAAAGGCGGTGGAGTCAAAACTAACGTCAGGAGCAAAATTCTGTACTGGAAGAACCTGAACAACCCTTACATCATTAGGTTAGGCAGTTGTTGTTCCTCCTGAGCTTGGTATGTAGCTATAGGGCGGACTCCACAACGATTCTACTCACAAGTCTGCTGTACGAGGGTGTGAAAGGAACCAGGACTCAAGAAATCCCTGATTAAATTTGACTTTTAACTTTGTCGTCCTCATCAACAAGACATGGTGCTCTGGATCATTCTCCCCATCGCCCTCTCGCTGGTGTCATTCATAGGAACATGGAGTGTGTAAGTGAACCAGAGACCCACATTTTTACATTTTATCTATGAACATCCTGAATAAGTTAATGTCTCACTATTGACTATTGCTTGTCATGTTCTTTTATTTTAATATTTGACCTATTTATATGTGCCATCAGTGAAAAATATATATACAATTATCATCCTTATTATTATTATGTGTTTTGTCCTTTTTTATTGTTTTAGACAATTCTTTACATAAGTTAAACAGAGAAAAACCGAGAAAGCTAAATAAAATAAAAGAACACATTAAAAGCCGAAGAGGTAAGTTTTATGTCATGTTATTTAAAGGTGGTGAGTGCAGTCTTTTAATTTGAATTGAAAAGCTCTTGAAAACTCACCCGTTGCTTAACATTTTGTGAATAGCGAACCGTTGAAAAATGTGATCTGTCAAGTTTCTTTGTGCTGCCGGGTATGAACAGCGGACAGTTGCGGATTAACAAAACACCATATGGATCAAAACCAAGACATACAAACATACTGTCACGGATAATCAAGCTCTTCCTCATCTGTGAATACACCCACATGCAGGGATTTTTTTTTTCTCATGCTTTGCCATCTACTTTCATTTTGTCTTCACTGAATATCTTTTATTGACATACACCACACATATAATAATACATGTCATTTGGCAGATGCTTTTATCCAAAGCGATTAACAGTGAGTGTATTCAACATCCATGAAGGGCCATTTAGGGGTTCAGTATCTTGCCCAAGGACACTTCGGAATGCAGATGGGAAAGACTGAGGATTGAACTGCCGACCATCTGGTTGGAGAACGAACACTCTACCCCCTCAGCCAAGTGCCGTATATGCTGTACATATGTTACATTACACTGTATATATATATATAACTAAATAACTAAATTGCAGGAGAGAATTATGGCTCCCGGTCTGGCATATACCAAGGCTCAACAGTCCCCTTAAACTCAATCAAAATGCTCTTTCACAAACTCATAAATATGAGTTATCTGAACATGCCTGATTGTTTTCGTTAAGATTCATGAATCACACTTTGGGAAACTTATCATATGTCAAAATAAACGTACTGTCTTGAAGTGTTAAAGAAAGTGAAAGAATGCATTCACCTCTGCACTAAAATTCAATAGGTTCCTTCCTGACCACACCCATCCACCAAGTTTTGTGGAATCCGTTTGGTTGTGTTTGTGTTAGCTCACTCACAAACAAACAAACAGCCTGCGGTGAAAACATAAGCTCCCTGGTGGGAGTGATCAGGTGTTGATCCAAATGTTAAAGGTACAGGAAAAACTAACTGGAGCCAACTAATTGTAAATTGACGCGGTCCGAAGGAATGAGCTGATAATGATCTAACCTTATTCTGAAAAAAGTGAAAGGTGATGATAATATTGATGCAGTGTTAAATCAGTAACACAAAAAATCCAGTCATGCAGTTTAATGTTGGTTCCCATCAAATCAATAATGTCACAGAACCCAACTTGTGTCAATTTATATTTGCTTTTCTTTTCTTTATCCAGATATGGCCTGGCCTTCTCCAATGAACACGTGTGCTCCCTCAGCGACTGGTAAGTTGTATGTTGTTAGTTTAAAAATGTCATCATCAACATCTGGATGTGACAGATTCTCTTAAAAAAACATTTTGAACTTTTTCTAAGGGAGGGTGGCAACTTCTGCACAGGGAATAATTCCACTGGATGTTGCAGTGTTCCTACCATAAGGTAAAAATACAGTATACAAAATGTCATGTTTTTTTCATTTGTTCTTGAAATAGTGAAACATAACTAATCTGAACAAATGATTCCAGCTCAAGTGGAACCAACGCACCAGAAAATTCCCTTTTTACAGCCTCGATCAACGCTGCATCCATCCTGTGTGAGTTTACCTGCTGAAGGCTGAACACCTTCACACACATGATATGAGTGACATGTTGTAGCCCTGACAGCTGTGACTTCCTCCTCAGTTCTGCTCTTCTGCATATTCCACCATGCACATGTTATGGAGAAACACACATGTCATTCTATGCTGAGCAAGTTTGCGTTGGTCTTTGGCGTGGTGGCGTCCATGGGGGCCTTCACTGCTGGAAACTGCAACGTAAGTGCTGCTCTTCCTGCACGATGTGTTTTTGCTGCATGAGATTCAAGATGTCTCAATGTTTGTTTTATAGCACAGGTTGGCACGGATCCTCCATCCAGTGTTTTAACATAATGTTAGAGAAGCTACGTAAACTGTGCGATTTCTATTAAAGTGATAATATCAAGTGTGTTCAAGAGCCCATATCAACAACAGCACTTGACAAATTCTAACTTTCAGTGACTCAATCAATCCAATGATCCAACCTAAAAAGCACCTTTCAAACAAATATAATTCAAAGTGTTTTACAGGTGATCATAGGATGTTAAAAATTAATTAAAATTTGTTAAAAACATTCATGTCATCGTATGAGGTCAAAACATCTGAAAAAGACTATATAAACATTGACATTACCAGAGTTGACAACTATTCAAATTTATAAAATGTATTAAGATTAGAATGAATTAAATTAAAGTTATGTTTTTTTACCCTAATGTAACTGAGGCAGTTACCACCTGAACGCCTAAGGTTTGTCCCATTAAAAACAAAAGATATTTTCTCAGGTGATATAACTCCAGAACACAGATCCACACTTGTAATAGTCTTTATAACGATCTGTGCCCATGTTTCTACCTGGTGTTCATGCACTGACCCTGGGACCTGCTGACTGTTCCTCCACAGCCTGGTTACCTGCCACTGCTTCACTACTTCGGAGCTGCCACCAGCTTCATATGCATCTGCTTCTACAGCATCCTGCTCACTATCCTGACCAGGAAGTGTGTGCTGACTGGGTACGAGAAGGTCCTCTACCCATTCCGCATCACCTCCACCGTGATTCAAGCCATCGTCACCCTCTGCTGTATCCTTTTATGATCCATGGATAGTAAACATTATTGGTGGGGTTTCCTACAGGGGGTGGGGACAGTTTGCTTCAGCAGTGACGTCTGTGTAGCACTCTCCAGCTGCTTTATACAGCACCACAGACCCTTTGTGCTGCACTTGGATCCGGCCGGCTGCTCTGTTGACAAAGTGGGACTGGCCACTCCAGTCCACCTGACTGAAGCAGATACAAAATGTATAAGTGGCATTTATGGGCCACATCAATCTTTAACCATTGTTTTCCTGTCACACTCTATGAAAGCTACAGTGTTTAATGTAAAACTCAGAAACACTGAGTTGCAGACATCCAAAAGTATACATGTATTTATATTTTTTATAGTCTTAATGGCCACTTCACACCCACATTCATACAGAGCATTTACGTACAATGACAATCACATACTGCTGGCACAGCCACAGGGGTATCTGTATACACCTGTTTCTCTCAGTATATTGCCCAAGGGCACTTCCGCCCCTGGAATGGAGAATACTGGATGACGCGCTCTACCTCCTTATCTGCAGGCTAAACCTCTAGGCCTCTAGTTTGAAGTCAGGAACACAGTTTCTATCAATGCACTCACCCTTATGAAGTTCACTGTTACAGGATGAGCTGAAGCACATTCTTCCTCAGGTAGTAAAATAATTTTCACATTTCCTCACAAATGAGCGCAAACTCACTTCATTGGGCTAAACGTGTGTCTGCGAATATTCA
This sequence comes from Hippoglossus stenolepis, assembly GCF_022539355.2. NCBI lineage: Eukaryota > Metazoa > Chordata > Actinopteri > Pleuronectiformes > Pleuronectidae > Hippoglossus > Hippoglossus stenolepis. The sequence continues at coordinate 14,001,402 of NC_061494.1, read as the reverse complement.
TTTAGGTCATAGGATAAGAGCAAAAAGATTAGGTAGACAGATTTGCATTATATTCCTGAAGATATTCACCCAGCACCTAAAAGGCTTCTTCAAACAGGGAGGTCTGTCACTGTCACTGCCTCTGACTTATAAATCTGTATTTGTGCTTTGTTGTCGTACATGTGTTTCAATGTCCTCAGTAGTTTTAATGTGATCTTCAGTCTCTTCAGAAGCAATTCACTACTCTGTCACTAACTGTTCCAAAAGTCCTTAACTCGCACACCTTCAGATTTGATTCTGTTTCCCCAGAATGTTTACTTTTACATCCACATAGCTGCCATATTTGAGTGGATGATCAGTGCCAACTTGGAGCTGTTTGAGCTCAGCTACGCCGTGGAGTTTTACTTCTTCTCGTCCTTCATGGTTTCAAACCTGCTGAACAAACGAGGCGAAGAAAAGCCTCTGATGATGACGATGCCCTGATGTGAGGAATCATATGCATCACATGGGCAAAGGATGGACTTAAGGCATTTGTAAGGACAGGGACTGGGACATGGCAGGGGAACCAGTAATTATCTTTTTCATCATCCTGCAAAGATGGATTTTTATCCATTTATAGATAAGCACTTTTTTTCCTCCCCCTGGCAACTAACCAAATAGTTTGATTTTGCTCACCTGGTTTATCTGTTGCATAGGTAAAACCTTTATTTATTGAAACAAGACAATTTGTGCGAACAAAATACATCAGATGTAATTATTTATTTTTTTCCAAGCGATGTTGATGCACTGCCAAAGTTCAACTAACCTGGGGTATCATACTCTGATAACCTTGTTTACACGTTTTTGTTGGATTTTGGCACAATCAGCAATGACCTAAGAATTTATCATTGTGGAGACAATCATCGTTTCTGATCGTTTCTTAACATGAAGGTTGGATGTAAGGACTTTCGTTTAGCTCCGGGACTTCAATGAAATCATGACACTTGCGGAAACCGACAAGTCCTGTTCATAGATTTGACTGTGAGATAACAGGCGGGAGGAGGAAGTGAGAAATATTCAGATTTAAAGTTTCCTAAAAGAGCAAAAGATCCTGTTTGACTGAATGATTAAAGAGTGACGAGTCAGAAAAATATGATTGGACAGTTTATCCACACTAAAACTGAGGGAGAAAACTAAACGGGCCAATTTGCATAAGTATTAAGGCCAGGCAGCAATGACAATGCTCAGAATAGTGGGTGTTGTCTGTTCTGCTTCCACGACAAACTTTTAAGGTGTGATCTATTGACGTATTTTAGTGGTTGTGAGAATAAAACAAATGATTTAATTCGCCTTTATATAAAGTCACTGCAAAGGCCCTGAAAATTTTTCACTTTCTGCAGCTATGTGGTCCAACATGAATATATTATGAGCAGGTATGCTTTTTTCAACTTAAGATATAGTATTTCTGCAGTTGTGGTCTCGTCATTGTTTTGCTTACCACAGAAATCAGAGCTTCAGAGAGAATGCAGCTGGATGTGTAAATAAAATAAAAACTTCACCATATCACATTTAAACTGTGCTTATTCCCACTGCCCCACTGTGATTCCACTGTTGAAGGTGTAAGTACTGAAACATTTTACAAGGTAAAAGTACAATTAAAAAGACAAACATGTACTCGATGCATTTTCTACTTGAGTAAACGTACTTGCTTTCAAATATACTTTAAGTATTAAAAGTATGTGACAGTCTACAACATTAACTGTGCCAAATGCATATTTTGTTTTATACAACAATAATACAGACTGTCATATTAGAGAATACTTCATTTTCATATCGTCAAGTTTTACTTCACCGGTGATGCTCCTGTTGCAGGAGGCGGGGTCTAATGTTACCTGCTCTGATTGGATCAATTCCTCTCTAATGGTTGATTACTTTAAAACAATGTGGACATGTAACAATGCCTTGTAAAGATGAAGTTAAGTAGAAAGTACAGATATTTGCTGATTTATGCGTTGGAGGAAAAGTAAAAAAATGTACCTGATAATAAATATACTTAAGTAAAGTACAAATACATGAAAAATCTACTTAAGCAGTAATGACGGAAATATACTTTGTTACATCCTACCATTGCACTTCAGACACTATGAATCCATGAATTCTCACAAAACGAGGCAACGTGGTCTCTGGTTTTAATGCAAAGCACTTAACCTTTACTTGAAAGAAGGTAATATACATCCTGGAATTACAGATAATAAAGGTACATTATGAGCAGTCATTTCACAATGAATATCATCTTTCCTTCGCATCAACCGAGAAAGGAGTGCAACATTATCTACAGTTGTTTTGTTAGGAAGAAAACAGTGAAAAGCACACCTAAGTCTGTCAGCATCTTTACTGCATGGTACACTGTAAAAAAAATGCCATCTATATGCAGTAGTCCACATGAACCTCAATAACAAGAAGAGAAAAAATAAGAAAAGAAAAACAATTTGAAAAAACAAGAGTTCCATGGTTGTTTTAACTAAGTAGTTCGAACTGCAATGCATACATTATAAATAAATGTAAAGGGAAAGGGGAAAAAAATGTTCAAATAGTACTACAATGCAATATTCCACAATTCCAGCATGGCTGAAACAATAAGTGGCCTCAATCCAAACCCTACACTTTGGAGTGTGACCACAGCTTTAACAAACCTTTAAGATACTGTAGATTCTTCAAACGGGTGCGTCTGAAAGTCCAACTTATGTTTAACACTGGATAAATCAAGTTAAAAATTGCCCTTAAAATTTGTTCAGTGACATGATAAATTGCCAACCACCGTATCCTGTGGGCGCGGAACACTTTGAGTAAGTAGCGAGAACAACGAGGCCTTTTCATTAAGCAACTTTCGTTTTTGCAACTTAAAGCCGTGAAGTACAGAAAAAAAGCTTGTTCTCACCTAAGCTAGGGGCGGTCACGGGTATTATGACGTTTCAATTCGAAAAAGGAAATCATTTGTGTTCTCGCTGAAGCTCATGTGAAACGTCGTCTTCTTTACGGCCTCCACTTATGAAAACTGCTCCACTGATCTCTCACGATGGGGGAAGCTCCAACTGTACACACTATGAACAATTCTCTTTTCAGTAAAAGGAAAAGGACACTACAGTAGTTGACAACTCAAAAAATTATTAATGTGATGATGCGGATTGGTAATTGTTTAAATCTACAGCAAGTTGGAAGGGGGGTTGTTTCAAACGGTGTACATGTTCTTGGTGGTGGATCCGCTCTTGCTGGACGTGTCGTCATGTGACTGGTAGCCAATCATGGCTTTGGTGGGGAGGTTCAGGCGCTCTTTATAAACTTGCCTGTGGAAAAAAGATGGAGGTTAAATGCTGTGTGAATTCTAACTTAGTGTCACCATCTAGTGTTCAGCTGCAGTCAGCACTCGGTGTATTATTTCGTGTGAACAGGGTGACGTCACTACCTACCCTATCGTCATGATGGCATCCCTGTTTTGGCAGTTGCTCGTCCAGATGGCTATTTTGTCACCTTTGGGTCTGACGTTGACCACGGCACCGCACACATCTTCACTTGCCTCATCGAACGACTCACCGACAAAACACAAGAGCTGGAAAAAACAAAATGTGACGCACTACATTAAGTATCTTTTCTTGGGGCCGTGATTCATAGGACAATGTTGGTTTGTTTAGCTGCTCAATGAAACCGGTGGTTTTACCGTCTCCATCCAGTAGCGGTCCAGGTCATTGTGTCGCTGTTGTTTATTGAGAGTCATCAGCCATCGACCGCCCAGTTTGTTCCTGTCGTCCTCCCACATTGGCTTAATCCCATCCTACCACACAAAGTCAGACAGTTATTAAATATCTCTTTCAAAAAACAAGTTGAGTAGAAAATGGTTTCTTTTCAACTGTACTTTCTTAAAAAAGGCAGATTGTATAAAAAACAAACAAAAAAACCTCTTACCTTAAATAAGCAATAATCACAACCAAAGCCAAGTTTGCTTGGTTGCTGTATGTGGTTGTATAATCTATAGAAAACACAGAATAAAACATGACTTTAGCTTCATCTGACATCACATTAAAGACACAGTGAATATGGAATATTTAACCCCTTGAAAGCCACAACCACTTAAATCTGAGAAATCTCCAACATTTTACATTTCATGTGTGAGAAGGTGTCAGTCACTTCTAAAGTTGCCCAGTTTAGATTTTCGGACACTTAAAATGTGTTATATTATAATTTATATACCTTTAATTTACGTGGCTTCATACTATATATTGCAGGTGAACATGCAATTAATGAGGTGCAGACGACAGAGGTAAATGAGACGCATAAACAAAGAGATATTGCAAACTCATGCTGTCCCCAAATCATTTTAAAGTAGCTTTACATATGTGGCTTTGTCATGTGTAAGATATACACAACTACTTTTAGAATTGGTAAACACTTACAACCTCTATAAAGTGAGATGATCATTGCAGGATAATTAGAGCAAACTTACGCCCAGAAGTCTTCCACTGTGTCAAATTTGGAAATGAGACGCAGGTTCTCTGTCCAGCTTTTGCTCTTGTCGTTTTTGAAATACCACAGCGCCCATCTGAGAGAGGGGAGGACAACAACCACAACACGGTCAGTATTCACAGGACTGTAGAAAAATGACTCCAGAACAGAATGAAACCGTGCGAGTATATTTGAAAGCGAGAAAATAAAAATGTAATCAGGAGGTTTCAGTAGAATGAGATGTGAATGGATGAAATGTCCTGATAACAGATACACAACAAAACACGACAGCTCGTCACAAAACATTATCAGTGCAACAGAACAGAGAACGGTGGCCATCGGAGGCACCACAAACGCAGCCTTTGTTTGTAATTCTTTCATCTATTCCCAGGAAGGGGCTAGCAGGGGACGGACGAGGGCAACGAGAGGACACCAGCTAAACCCTGTGGCCCCATGTGCCCCCCCACCCTCACCCAGCAGTAACCAACCATCAGCCGGACTCTCGTGCCATAAACACAGATATTAATAAACTCAACCAAACAGAGGATAAAAATACCCTGCTCCACTGACATAATTACACAACATAGGAGGAGATATGAGTTGGCTCTCCTCTGGTGACCCCGGCTGAGCACGCAGGGTGTATACATGACTCGTATGTCAACAAACATGGCTGTCAGCAGATAAGAGTCAGTGAAGGATTTATGGTGAGCCCTGCTCCTCACAAGTTACTCAATACTGCCAGACTAGAAGAACAGACAGAACAGTTTCAAACCCTGATCCACTTTAATGGTGATATTCAGGCGTGGCCGGGGAAGTGGATAACTAAACACAGGTGCAGCTACTTGTGGGCTTGTGTTGTGAAATTAAGGCGACATGTAAATATGGATCAACAGAGAAGCAGTGATGCTTTGACTTCAGACTGAAAACTGCTGCTTGTTGGTTTCCAGTTGTTTCAGTGTCACATGAAAATCATGAGGCATGACCTGAAACTTGGAAACGATCATGTCTAGTTATGTTACAGTGAGATAACGGAGCTGTGCAGCCTGTAAGCATCCATCTGTGATGACAGATAAACTTTTAACGAAAATAAAAGATAATATATTAACACTGTTGAATTATTATTTCATTTGGTTTTTACATGTAGTTAAAAAAAAGAACAGCATTGTGTTCAGACCCTTCAGCTGTGAGTTCAGTGTAGGTTAGTCTCAACTAGGGCTGGGCAATAAAACAATATCTGTAATTATCACTGTATAATAATTTTCATCAATAGCAATAATATATATTAATATAAAGCTTATGCATTGTGTAAGCACATTGTGGCTGGGATAACACATAATTGATCTACCTAAAAAAGGTTTCGCTGTTTATCAAGTGTTTGCCATTCTCTGCACATAAGGTCTTCAAATTTTGACAACAATAATGTGACATTATCAATATTGACTAATAAACATTTTTATCTTGATATAATTATTGGCCATATCATCTAGCCCTACTCTTCAGTTCACGTGTTTTGCCCTTTTTATCTTCATTTCAAATTGATCCTACATGTATCCAAACTGACTAAAGAACATGTCTATTCCTGCAAACTGCCGGAGCGTCAAACATTACAACACGTTTTAAAATAATATTTTTCAGAACTTCCTTGTGGTTAAATAGTCAGTGAAGCAAGACAGAAGTGACACCATCCCTCCAACTGAGTCATCCACCATTAAGGGCATCACAACCACAACATTTCTCAATGAAACCTGGGCCCATACAAGCAGAATGTCAGGATAACGTGGGCCAGATGAGAGCAGCAGAGGTGGGGACCACCTTGACCTGTGAAGCTGGGCTGAATAAGCAGAATGGCCTAGAAAGGGACTTTTCAGCATTTCATAAAACCAACTGAACAATGCTCCTGAATAGGTCGTCGCCACCACAGAACTATATGATAGCGTTTCTAAAAGAACATGGTGAACAACACATTTGTGACTCTTCTCATTGCTATGGCAATATTACATCTTTCAACTAAATACGATTGTTAAAAAGAAACTAATACAAAGCATGTTTCAGGTAACACACAAGAGTAACAAGAGTCACTAAAGAGAAGCAATTTGACTTTGTTGTCACAGCATTATCCTCTACACAGACACTGTACAGAGTCATCTGAAGCACTTAAGTTAAAACTCCATGGCAGTGACAAACATTAACAACTTGCAAAATAAATACAGGACGTCTGAATTGGGTCAAAGCCTGAGCGCAAAAGTGAGGACCTTCCCCCAGACAAGACAAAGATGAAATGTGCTCTTCAGCGCAAAATAGTAATTTTCCTTATTCTGAAGTAAAAAGTAATTTTACATGTTTTTTTTAAATAGAGCTATTTGGTTTTATTGCCTTTGGAATGCATCATAGCATAGCTTGTTTTAGACTTTAGACTTTCCTCCATGTTGTGTTCTGTTAATTGTTTCTTCCTTCCTGTTATGACCCCCCCCCCAATCCAGTCAGTTTATTGTTAGTCAGCAAGATGACAGTTTACCACGACACTTGGTGGAATGATGTGGTTTGGATCAGGGAAGAACCCGTTACATTTCGGTGCAGATCCAGATGCTTAAAATTATGAGATAGGGTCGTTTTTTCATCATTTACATTGATTTCTCAGAGAATCATTCATGGATCTTGATGGGGGAAAAAATGTAAGTGTCACATAAAACTCTGAATCTAGTGAATGTAAATGTGGTTTCATAGAGGAACTGTTGGGCCTTGGCGGAAGTAAATGCTCTACAGTGTGCGATTCTAGTTTGAGTCATTTCTGTGATGCATTGGTGTTTAGTTGAGCAAATGTTATAAAAGGAACTGTCTTTGCGCTGTTGTCAGTTGCTGTTGGCAGCAAAACCTTTCAGTTGCAATATCCTGTCAAACACAGCAGCTGTGTGTGTTTTTGTGTATTCTCACCTGTTTTGCAAAGGGTGTTTGACGTACTGCTCGGGATTTGCAACGACTTGGCTTTCAGTCGGTTGATCTTCAGTTTCAGGTGCTTTCTGTAGAGAGAGAGAGAAACACAGCGTATAACTTATTAGAAAACAAGAGATGTTTATAGAAAATATCAGTTCAACACATCAAGTCTCATCCATGTACTGTGTGTGCTGATCAAAGGGGAGATGATGGGAGACATACGAACATTCATCAGTGTCAGGATTTGACAGTGGATGGTTACATTTACAGGGCTACGACTAATAATCATTTTCTATATCCATAAATATGGCATTCCCTTTTATGTTAATAATATAGCCTGCGGAAATTTGAAACATGAAAAACTCATGTGCAGAGGCGAAGATCCTGATTTCAATTGTCCATTTGTTAATTAAACACATGAATTTGTGTTCAAGTAACATCTTTTTACATTTTTACTCCAACTTTGATCGATTTATAATCGATTATCGCCGTTTATTTTCCTGCTCTATTAATATCACAGTGCAAATGAGGTCCTGTGCTGTGTCTTAAGGTCACGTTTACACGTCAGGGAGCTGCATCAGTGCTGCAGCCACATCACTGATATATCTGACGATGACACACCGTTAAACACCGTGTGACACTATCGATTAACTTCAATGTGTGGCAGCACAACGTTGATGCTACAGCACAGCTCACAGAAAGCTAGCAGCTAGCTTTCGCTTCGTATACTACAGAACAAGGGACAAAAGGGCTCAGTGAAATCGAAGCTAACCTCAGAGTATTGAGTTAACGCCTGCTAGCATTAGTTTATACAGACGGGCTGAGCTGTGCTAGCTACCAGCTAGATACACACGTGTCCGGATTGTGAAAAAACACCATTAATAAAGTCGCATTATGAGCATTTACACGTACTGACGGTTTACTGAGCGACCGACGCGTTACCGACTCGCATCGAAGCGGTTAAAAGCATCACAGACAGTTAGGATGACCGACGTGCTCCCGGTCAGTCCCTCCCTGCCGACAAAGTCTCATGCATCACATTGCTGTGCATGCTAACGCTAACTGTGATCCACGCCAAACGGGCTCATCAGTCACCAGAAGCCCTGCGTCTCCACCAGGAATCTGCGGCTTCACGGAGGCGATGCTTGCGAACAGCAGACCCGGTGGAGACCAGCTCCATCCCTCCCTGCACGGCGCGCGGGGCTTTTCTCCCCCGGCTCTCTTGTCTCTCTTACCGGCTCCGATGTCGCCATCTTGACAGTAGAAATGTTCTGTCCGTTCGGCGCTTCTGCGTCACCGCCCGACTACTCACACTGCTACGGAAGCCGCGTCAGTCCAACGGCGGGGTGGGAGACCATGAAGCCCTTTGAAACCAAGAAGCATCTCAACAAAGCATCGCTGGATTTATTCAGTGTTTCAACACAACCAGTCACTGATTCGTGTGAAGTGGGAGAAAACAGGATCCAATATTGAATATAAAGTACATCTCACATCTACCATGTGTATCTCCCAATTTTTCTCTTTTTTAACAAAATGTGCTTTTTGCCTTGCCATCACTTACTTTGTGTCGACACCATCACACGACAAAACCACAAATTCCTTTTCACTCACATTATGCTGAACCTATAAAAACTCCAACAAATAAAATGTTCACCGAGGCCAATAGAGCCCTCAAGTATTTTGTTTTATTGGACTGTATAATAGAATTTTAACTTTACCTTAAACAGCAATTACAAATGTTTTCAAGATTTAAGAACACATTGTCATGTTAGGACACGGATTACATTTTCACATATGACCAAGAATTCCTCAAAAAATATGAAATATCATACTGAAATATTCATCTTTCTTTTCAGTTTTTATGCATTTTTTCAATTCAATTGTATGTCTATTTCTTTTAAATGTCATTTTAACGTGTTTTTGTGTTATTTAAAATCACTTCCCATATATGAATCACATTTTAACACGTTTATATTTTTCTAAACACGTTTTTATTTTTATCAACAAGTTTTTATTTTTTATCTATATTGTATTTAAAGCACTTTGAGCTGCATTTCTTGTATGGAAGTCTTTTATGAAAGGTGCTTTACAAAATAAAGTCATCATAATCATTATTATTATTATTATCACTAATTTGATAAGAACTACTGTTCATTCAAAACATTTTACTACCTTGTATTAGAAGTGATCCAGGGCTGAACATGAGAGCTGTGGTTTAACCTTTAGAGTAATTCAAGAGTTCACCCACTCACCCAGCACGTTGTTACAAACACCATACAAATATTATATCTTACACTGGTTCGGGCCTCAGGTCCCCTGGCATGGATTCCATTGATTACATCAGGACCAGGATTACAGACTGATGGACGAGCAGGTCGGTAGAGACCAGAGATTAGAGTTAGCAGGTACATAAGGATACATAAGCGAATGATGTGACATCTGAAAAAGGGCTGATGTAAGTACCAGTGGGCAGATGAGGGAAAGGACGAGGTGTAAAAGTGGGCAGGGATTGCCAGGTGATAAGAAATAGAAAACCGGGTAAGCAGGCAGATGTGGAAACAGGAAGAAAGTCCAAGCACATCTGGTGGTTGAAACCTCAGGATCGGTGCATCACTAGTTATTTTCTAGCTGTGTGAATATCTTTCTCAGAACAGATAGAACTGTAAAGATGTTTCTAAAAGTAAAATTGATCTGGAGCGATAAAATGACTTGAGCTTCATTAAAGCTTAAAATTTACGGGATCAAATTCAGAAAACTTTCCAGAGTCAAAAGGTGGAGCTCAGCATGGTGATGCAATTTCTCAAAATGCTTGAGTTGTGAGATAATGGTATCAAATATAGCACAGACAATCTAATGCTCTGCTGTGTTTGTTTAACTTAAGTGAGTCATCTTGCTGAGTGAGTTATTTTCTGACACCCTCAATGTCATCTGAGAGAAAAACAACACAACCATGTTAATAGATCTGGATGGAAATTGTGCAAAAAAGCAGTGAATCATCATGGCTAAGATTACATTACTCAACAGAAATCCCCTAAGTGACTCATACAGTGCATATTATGGGATGTTGAAAAATAAAAAAGAATATAAATTAAAACTAGAATGGCACATACCTGCGCCAAGGCTCAACGGTCTCCTTAAATTCAATCAGCTGCACCAAATAGCACACACTCATATATACCAGTCCCTTAATCATCCCAGATTTCTTATTTCAATCAAGGTCAATTAAATATTCTGTGAGTAATCAACAAAAATGCTGAAATATGCCCTATCATGTAATGTTAAAGAAGGTGCAAGAAAATTCCTGGCTTCGCCCCCTGATCTGGATCCACACCAAACTTTAACGGCTTCTTTCCTGACTCATTCCATATCCTACCACGTGCTAATCCAGTCTACAGTTTTTGCGTAATCCTGCAAACAGACTTTCAAACAAACTCAGACGAAAATAAAACACCCTTGGCGGATGAATAAGCAATTAAACATCTTCAGGTGGATAAAAACAGATCAGCTGACTTCAGCTGTCAGAGAAGAACAGCCCTTTAAAAAGCCCACACATATACTGTACCTGAAGTCAATCGTTACCTGGCTCTTCATCTCTATCACACACTCATGCTGTTTGTAAACCGAATAATCAGGACAGAGAAAATCATGATCAGGTCCAAAATATAAATATGACTTTATTTCACAATCCCAAAAGAGATCAGCCATCCGTAGAAGGAATGCTAAATTGAGTCTCTTCTCAAGTCTAAACTGGATATACTTTTCAGTAACATACAGTATTTCCGTTTGAAAATAAGCAAGATCATCCATTGTCTAAACACCATTAACAGTACAGTAAAAACAATATGGTTCACCTACATATTTGCACATTTTCTACTCATTAAAACTTGTTTTTTTCAGATTTCTGAATGCTGGTGCTAGTTGTTAGTTTCTTGCCGATACAAAGAGGTCGAATGTGGACTGTTCCACACACAGTAAATAAAAAGAAAGATTCAAAACTGTAGCTTTGCCAAAATATTCCTTCTAAATAAACTGATCTTAAAAAAGTGTTTACATTCATTTTCAGTTGTGTTGTGAGTTCTGATAATTGCTGGAGGGTCGCTTTTATCTGTGGAAGACATTTGAGCTCTAGATGCAAATCTGCAAAATATATTTTTTACTGATACTTGAAAAACAGGATTAATGTTGAGAAACCATCCAGAGAAATGACAAAACTACATTTGTGTTGATTAAAATATCAAATCAGTGAGTGCCGAGTTATTTTAAAAAAGCACCGTGCCACCACTGTTTAGAATAGAACCAGGTTAAATGCATGTACCTCGACATCTTGTCCGATTAGCACCAAGAAGAAGTCCAAGTGTTTAAAAGCCCACAGCTTTCTAGCGTGACAATGAGTGAAACGTTCTTCATCTCTTGTGCTGAAATTTCACTGATGAAAAGATTCATGGGTAAAAAAAACACCTGATTCACGAGGAGTTGACACCAACCCCCCTTTTTCAGACCCTGTAAAAAGATATCTGTAAACAAAGTCTTCATGAGGGCCGAGCACCCGAAATCGTCTTAGGTAAGTGTCCGTGTGGGGTCGTGATGTTTGAGTGGTTTTCCAACAAAACAGAGAAAAGAAATTGTTTGATGAATCAGTGTTGGCTAACACAGTTTTGCAAATTCAAATCCAGAGGATGGACGTAAGAATATTCTGTTAACACATCTGAAAACCTGGTGAAGAAGATATGGAGGTCGGTTTAGCACCATTCAAATGCACAGTTTTTTAAAATCCTATAATCACACTCGTGCTTTATGAAAGACCTTTGAACATAAGTGCCAGTAATGATAAGCACCTCATTGTTGCAGCATTTCATGATTCCTCGTTTAAAATGTCCTAAATGCCATTTTCAGCCGAATGAATGAAAAATCTAATGAATGCAGGAAAACTGTGAAAATGAGACAGGGTTCATGCGTAAGTGTCAATATATCTCTATCTGTACATACATATTCAGGCCTATGGATTGGGACCTTTTTCAAGTTAAGAAAATAAAAAAAGTGCTTCTTAATATGCCATACATGTCTGTGAATAAAAGACAAACCATCCAGACATAGAGAAAATAAACAAAAACAACAAACCAAACAAGTACATTTCGTTCCTCCGCTGCCGGCAGACGTTGGCGGCAGTGGAGGGAAAAGCATGATGCTACATGTGACACTCTGTAGTAAATATATGCACAATATTAGTTCTCTACATTATGTGGTGTAATGAGTTTGCTTAACAAAGGTTACAGTGAACATGGCACCGATGTAAAAGCCAGAGGAAGAGAACTACTGGCTGAAATAAAGAGCATAGTCCTACTGTGAAAACATAAAATCTGAGCGCCAACACATAATAATGCAGGTTATCATCTTGCAGTAAACAGGCTTACACCAGGAATTAAATAGAAATCGTTATGATCACAATAAATAATCACATCTTTTTTTTTGTTCTTAGTCATGTATATAAAACCATTTTTAAAAACGCCTTTAAAATGCTTCAAAGCACCATTTCCTTTATAATAAAAACCGACACCGAAACTCACAGTTAAAAAGCCGACAGACTTTGGTCTTCTTCATCACTCTGGATGCAAAGAAGAAGAAGGACAAAGTGAACAAACGGAGATTAGAAAAAGCACAATGAAAACAACGTAAAAATGAGAGTAGAAGTTTGAAGTTGGTTGAGGTAAGGCAGAAGCACAGGGAGTTTTCTGTGTGTGTGTGTGTGTGTGTGTGTGTGTGTGTGTGTGTGTGTGTGTGTGTGTGTGTGTGTGTGTGTGTGTGTGTGTGTGTGTGTGTGTTTGTGTGTTTAAAACATGTCGACTAAGTCCAGCGGCTGTAGGGCCCTGTCACTTGAGTAAGAGCATAGGGGGACACGGTGATGACGCCGTCCCTCGGGAGAGTCAGTGCTCGGCGTGTGGGGACAATTATTGTCCTCCTCGTCTCCCCTGCCTCCTCCCCCGTCTCCTCCTCCAGCTCCCCACCTCCTTTGCCATTCTGCCCGAGACTTTCCTCCATCCTCAATCTCTCTGCCTCCTCCTCCCTTTCGCGTTCCCTCTTGGCCATTTTGGCGTCCCACATGGCCATCCCGTGGCCTGGCTCATTCAGAGACTTGTGCTGGTAGAAGACCAGGGAGATGCGGGTGGGGTGGCTGCGGTCTGGCCTGAGGATAGGGGTGGTGGCGTGGAGCTCCCGCCGCGCACACTCTATCAGGATGGAACCGTGCGACGGTGCCACGGCGACTCCGCCTATGTCGTTGTCCAGGAAGTTGTGCTCGCTGTCTGACCACACCTCCTCCTGCTTAATTTCCTCTGGTTCGATTTGGGGAGGTTGTAGGGGGAGGGGGAGAGTTGAGAGGGCAGGGAAGCCATGACCCCTGACCTCTGCCGCGACATCTCCTGCAGCCCTGTGGAGTCCGTTGAGCCTGCTGAAGAGGCCCTCAGAGGTAGGTCTCGGCGAGAAGGAGGAGGGAGGAGGAGCACTCCCGCTGGGGGAGGGTCTGCGCAGAGGAGAGCAGTGCACCTCGTTGGGCTCAGTTTTAAAGGGAGAGGGGTAGTCACTAAGGGCATTATGTAGAGGTATACGTTCTGACTGGACACTCTGGTCACCAGGTGTCTGAGAGTAACCGTTCACACCGTCACTCATTGTCTTATAGTTGAGAGCCGGGCCATTCTGTCCAAACGGGAGCCCAGGCAGGCCGGGGTGGCTGGGGGGCATAACCTCCCTCTGTGGGGTGACCCCTGCACCTGGAGCGGGGTAGTTGCTGGAGCTCTGACTGTAAGTGCTGTGTTGGCTACTCTCCGGTAGATATCTTCCAACGCTGGCAGGTCTGGGTGGTTGTCTGTATGAGCTGAAGTAGCCCTGTGGCTCTGTGGAGGAAGAAAATAGGAGGTTATGTTTTCACCCCCTGTCCAGTTGGTTGGTTTATTTGATTGTTAGCAAGATTATACAAAAACTACTGAATGAATTACCACAGAACCTGATGGAAGGATGCATTATGGGTCAGGGAAGAACTATACAATTTTGGTGCAGAATCAGGGTGTGGTTACAGGATTTTATTTTTCACTTTAATTAATATTGCAAGATGGGGTGTTTTTCTACATTTTCACCAACTCCCCAGGGAATAATTCATTTATCTTGAGAAATGAAATCAGGCATATTTAGGGGAATTATATCGATGATAAATCCATTCTAACACGTCTGAAAACACATATCATAAGACTACTCATGTTCACTGGGAATGAGCGAGCCGGTATAACCAGGAAGCATTTGGTTGTTAGTTGCAGAAAGAGCTAGGCTACAAATGAGAAGCTGCAATGGAGAAAAAAATGCAGAATTTAACTGCACAGCAGTTAAAATGGGGCCAGCAGCGTTTCAAACCTTGAGTCGTTTTTAAACGTCGTATGGATATAGTCTCAGGGGAGCTTGGTGGAGGTATGCACTCTATCGATTGCCATTCTAGCATTGCATAAATAATTTAACTCGATTTACTACCTTTGTTGGGGGTTTCGCTTTTCACTTTCCCAGGAGTGAGAGGAGTCAGCCCGAGCTTCTTGCTCATTTTCTCTGCTTGGGACTTCAATCGAGCTTCTTGTCTTATCTTACGGGCTGATTTCACTGGTTCGGCCAGTAGACGCACCTGATAAATACAAAAATAACAAAAGTCAATGATTTAAAACATGATCGACATTCTTGTTTTTCTTCTGCATTTCTCTGCAACAGAGAAAAACAACATAACAAATAGCCACAGCTGCTTTTCTGTTCCCTCACCTCTCGGGGAAAGGAAGACAGAACTTGCAGAGCACCACTTTGGACTTTGGCCCACTGGCCATAAGCCTGACCGAACTCATCCCTGTCAGAGATCTTGTAGAGTGGCAGAACATGGAGCTGCTCATCTTCTGGTATGCTACGCACTGCACGGTTATCTTCCCTGGTTAAAGTGCAAACCTGAAAAAAAGACACAGACAAAGGGAAAGTTGTTCAAGCAAACAGAAGGCCGCCTTCAATCAATAAATCAAAGAGACTGAACCTAAACTAGAAGCAATGACCTTTGAAATTGGTGGGGGATGCGTTTAAACAAGAAGTAGACCACATGGTGTCACATTCATCACTGGCTTACCACAGTGCTGCCGTTATTCATGTTGTGAGTGTCCTTGTGAGCATGAGCGCAGAAATCCACACAGGCAGTGACTCCGGAAAACGGACGTCCCTTCCTCATTCCCAGCCGGCATCCGTCCCCTGACTCCTCGAGTTCCACCTGTGACAAGTAAAAGGACAAACACTTGAACAGAACTCATGAGAAGAACTAAGTAAAGCTTCATCTGACAAAAAATGTCAGTCAGAGGAAATTCTATTTGAATTCTATTAACACTAGCCTAAGAAAGCAGAGGTAAGGGTGGCTGTTTAATGCTTCATACCTGGTTTTGGAAGGCCTCAGGAGCCAGTCTTTTGTAGAGAGGTGCCAGGTCGGTGGCGAGACTCTGGAGGTTGTTCTCTATTTTCTCCTCCTAGAATTAAAAGATGGATTTTAGAGTTTTGGGGTGGAGAATAGTTGATTTTATAGACTGTGATCCAACAAATGCAACAAGGAACATATTTGTCAATACAATATACAATGTCTCATACAGTGTAAAAGCTAGAAACTGGCCTAATATCTTCAAAACATAAGAGCAATGAGCAAATGCACTGATTTTGGAAAAAACATAATTTGATTGATTGCCACTGAGCATTTCTGCACGCTGACCCCCCTCACCTCTTCTTTGCAGTCTCCGAGCAGTCGAAACTTGCGTGGCACTTTGCTGCGGGCAAATTTACAGCCGTTGAAATACATACTCCAGGAGCAGCCAAAGGAAAACGACGCTCCACACGTGTCTGGGTCCAGACCCTGGCATGCACAAGTCCGACTGTGGAGATGAAGAGGAGGGAGGAAGATAAAGAAAGCGAACAAGGCTAAGGGAAGAGGTAACTTCACTGCAAAACAAGAATTGCTCACTCTTCATTTAGGGCGCAGCGACGGCTGGTGGGGGAGCCGTGTTTAAAAAGCGAGTCCGTGAGGTCCCGGTAGAGGTGGTCCGCCACCGGCCGGGGGACTCCCTCCCAAGCCAGGATGAGGATCACCAACACGGCAGCGTCACAGAAGTGCCCGGGCCTCTTGCGGACCAAACACAGCAGCTTCTCCTCCTCACTGCCACGTCTGATCACCTGTCGGAAACACACATACACACAGAGCATGAGCAGGTTATAAAAGATGAATGACAGCACTGTATGAATATACTTGTTTTACAAATACAGTAAAACAAGCATTTGTCAAAATAATATCATAAAAGTATTGATCCCTTTGACCTGCCAAACCACGAGATAGGGTTTTAAGACAATCATTAACAGTTAAAGTAAATGTTAAGGTGAAGACCTTGACATCTATGTTGAGGTGTGATGTTGGAAATCAGTATATTGGAGTTATGATAACATTGTCGAGGGGCAGGTAAGAGTTTACTGTGGTTGGAATAAGGGTGAGAATCAGAGTTCTGCGCTTAAATATAATATGGTGGGATCAACAACATATAGAACAATATATACATTTTGGATTCTAGCACAAAGAGCAGCCACATACCCATTTAGCGATTGGACACCCCTGGGTGCTCTTTCCTTCTTTCCCAGTATAAGAAACAACTTCCACCCTCACTGCATTTCCTTTGGCGCCGTACCTGTGACAACACACACAAGACACAGCATTAATTTGTGCCACTGACACGGAGAACACATCACCGACAACACAAATCTTACAGTTTTTCATTCTACACATACCTAATGGCAACACACATCCTGGTGCATTAACAAATGAGCAATCCTGTATTTTATATTCCCTTATGTAGCATTTATCAGCAGGAAATACTCACAAATATGTGGTTTACAACACACTATAATGTAATTTTAATGTTTAATGTATTTAGCAACAACAGTAAAACGTCCAGCTTCCCTCTTATGTGGAGGCTTTAAATAGATTATTAAAAACAAAATAGTAAAACACAGTTGTTGTAATTATATAAAGTTGATTTGAAAGCTGATTACAACTACACTGTAGTGTGTAAGTGTGTTGTAAACCATGTATTAAATGTTTATGTATGTGCTAAATGGGTGAACTTAATGTAAACTGTTACTAACTGAGCCAACATTTGTGCCCAAAACAGATATTAATAAAATGCACAAACTGTAGTGGTGTAATAAGTGCTTAACATGCACCACAGCACAGCATAGTAGCCAACGCTGTCCCGTACAGTATAAATGCGTAAATGGCAAACCATTAACTGCAGAATGGAATTGTTCCGTTAAGAGCGGCTGTCAGAGGGACTGTGATGGTCCTCCAGTTGTTTTAAACAGGCTGTCATCTCGGGTTTATGGGCCCCTCGTCTCAGCTCGAGGGGTTTCCTGTTTCAACATGCTGTGTGTGTGTGTGTGTGTGAGTGTGTGTGAGTGTTCATGCGTGTAGCTGAGACAGTGTGTGTGCACGTGTTGAGCTAGCTCAGCAATGCCTCCTTTTAATGACAGACTCTCGGGCTGTGACCCACCCCATTCCACCAAGCCTGTGGTTGACTAGCAGGCTCTCATGTTTGGTAGTAAACACACATACTCAGTGAAAATACAGTGGTAGTAGTCACTCTACCTGTTCTCCATCAGTTCTCTCACTGCAGCAACACTAGGTCCTGCCCCAAGGTGAGTGTAGTAAGGGCCTTCCTCCTTTTCAATGATTTGGTCTGTGGAAAAAACAAAAAGATTTATTAGATATAGGGTTTATGACAAATAGCACAATGACCAAAATGATTACACATATTTCTTTTATAACTAAGTCAGATTATTGTAAATTTTGGCAGTAAATGTAGCTTTAAAGTCCACATTTCAAGACCAAATAGATCATAACAAGTTAACAAGGCTACACAAATATGGCAGAGAATTGCGACCTCCTTTTGCATGAATTGGCCCTTGAATTAGGACACAGCTAGTGTGTGTTTGTGTGTGTGTGTGTGTGTGTGTGTGTGTGTGTGTGTGTGTGTGTGTGTGTGTGTGTGTGTGTGTGTGTGTGTGTGTGTGTGTATGCGTTTGTGTGTGTATGATTCCATCACAAAGACAAAAATGGAAAATGAAAGTCAGTTTGAGGTCGTATATAAAAGCTGATTTAGTCACTATGTGGCCTACATCCAGTGTGCAACCAGTGCAGATGAGTCCTGCACCAGGTTGGGTACCTGCATAAAAGTTGTGTAATGCATTAAAAAGAAATTCAAAGAAATTCACAGGTACAGGCACAGGTAAAACTGAACCAAAGTTCAAATGTTTGTGCAGTACTTTTATATATCTAAATCAGCTTATGAAGCCTAGTCAGCCACAAGGATTTATTTTATTGTGAAAGCCTACAAAGCCCACAATGACACCACCTCTGTCATAGCAAACTATTGGGTAGAATGAATAGCATAAGGATAAAGTCTGGCTTTGGTGCTTGTAAAAAGTGCCAAATATTAGCTTTTGATAGCCACAAGCCGTCATCATTGAGGAAACACACTGACAGCTGCAGGAGCACAGGTGCTGCAACAATTGACTTGTAATTTTCAAAAAGACAAAAATAAACCTCTAAAACAGGAGGACAAAAAGGCCATAAGCTTTTTGATGTGAGTGAGTGTGTATGTAACATGTGTGTTTAAGCACAGGTGATGGTTAGCGTCGTGGGTCATATGGTTATGGGCCCGGATGAGACCAGATTTGATCTGCTTTCACATGTAAAAACTTAGGGAGTCAACTCACCCATGCATTGACAGGATGGAAGATCAGCCAGTTTTTTGGAAGGTGTATTGAGCAGGTTCTTGATCGGGGTATCCATAAAACTCACTGGAGACTCCAGGAAGCTGTTGATGCTGTTCTTGGATGGAGTCGACTCTGCAGAGTGGCCCAGATCAGCTTCAGTAGACGTGGACAGGACAGTGACAGGTCCTGACCTCTCCAGCTTGTAGTAGCCCTGCTGGCTTGGAGGAGGCGACTGCGGCGCCCCTGAGAAGCCATTAACCAGACCATGGTGCCCAGTGCTGTGGCTGAGGAAAGCGTTATTGGCTGGGCTGTTGTTAGGATGAGCACCGTGCTGCAGCCCACCACAGGGCTGCGCTACCTGAGATAACAAATGCCTTTCGCACTCCGGTCCTGCAGCGTGACCATTGCATGGATGATGTTGGGGGAATGACCCATTTGAGTAGGACCACGGCTGGTTTTCTTGAACACTAGTGTGAATGATCCTTGTGAGATTACTGTAGCTCGGGGTCTGTGGCCCTATGAGGGCTGTACTGTGTGGGTTACTGTGATGGATGAGTTGCCTCCTTTCCTCTTGAGCCTCAGCCAAGTATCTCTTCAGGTCAATTTGAGCCTGAGGCAGAAACAGGTTTCTCTTATGGTGAAGGCCTAATTTCCCCTGTGGCAGAATCTTCTGGCCTCTGCTCCTCTGGGGCGTCTCTCCGTTTGCCATGCGTTTTGAGAGGGGGGTCCTGCGACTGACTCCCTCATTTTGTCCGTCAGCTACTTTCTTCTTTCTGGGTTTGGCGGGTGTAGCCCTTGGTTTTTTTATGGGGGTCTTTTTCTGAGTGGGGGTCATCTGGGAGTTGTAGTTGTATTTGATTGCTGACACAGGTGTTCCTTTCGGGGGGTTGTTCTCTGACCGCTGGCTGTGTCGGGCCTGGATGATGAAAGCCAGGTCTGCCAGCTGAGCTGCCACCTCCTCTTCATCTCTGTTTCTACCTGCTTTACTAACCCTGTCTCTGTCCTCCCCAAACAAGCGCTCGCGCTCTTTACTAAACTTCATCTCACAGGGATCTTTATAGCTACATTCAGACTTGATGATGTGAGCACCAAAACGCTGCTCTGTCCTCCCGCTGGGCGCTTTATCACTGTCTGAGCTGGCCTCTAAAAGATCCTGCAGAGACAGCTTTGAGTAAGAGTTGGTCCCCCAAGAGCACTGGATGACATTCCCTTGTCTGGCCACTGGGGGGCGGATGACTGACGTCTGGTGTAGTGGTGAGCTTATGACCGAGACTTTGTTGTAGTGGATAGCCCCAGTGGGTTTGGCTTCTTGCGAGGTTGTATTTGTACAAGGGGTTGAAAACGGGGCAACAGTAGAAATGGGATGTTCACACTTACTTTCAGTTTTAATGGACCTTAGGGTGCTGTCAGGTATAGCTGCCAGTTGAGTCAAGGCCTCAATAGCAATTGCCTGATCAAAACTTAGATTTTTCCTCTCTGCCAAAGACTGCACACTCGGTAGCAAGACACTAGAAGAAGGTTCACTTTTCATAGGTTGTGGAGTCCTTTGCAGGTTAACAGGAGTGCTTTTCTGACACAAGTCGTTCTTCAAGTCCTCTGGCTCCTTTTTGACAAAGTGCAAGTCTGGTGGCTCTGTTTTGATGGTGCGAAGAATGGAAGAACGCGAACAGAAGAGTTTCTCCTCCAGTCCCTTCCTCTCTGTTACAGACAGACACACCACAGCCGCCAGTGTGGACAGCGGGTCTTCACAGACCTCTTCTTCATCCCTCAGCTGCGTGGTGGCCTGTTCAGTGATCCACATCCATGGCTCATTCAGCTTGATCTTCTTTAGCGGAACTGACATGTCATCTGGAGGCATCTTGGGTCCGTTTTCAGAGCAGTCCTTAGGAATTGAGGCTATTATAGTCCTTTGAGCCTCTGATGCCATTATAGTTCTTTTAAATGCAGGCTTCAGATCAGAGTTTGACCCAGTGGTCATATTAGCACCGTTAGGTATAGACAGGTTCTCAGCAGAACCATTCTGAAAAGTCACAGAAGAGCATACGTGTTGGTGAAGTGCAAAGCTGGGCAGCTCCACCCCGGGCTCTTGTTTAATAAGTGCCGGACGTCCAAATTGGTCCGAGGCCAGGTTGTGGGTGAGCAGGTGGTTGACGGGTGGAGATTGTGTATGAGGTATGTGGCCTTCTTCCCCCTCATCCTCCTCTGCTGCCGTGTGGGTATCATCCATCTGTGCTGTGCCTTTGCCATTTAACGACCCACTTTCTGGAACCACCTGAGACGGAGAGACAGAAAGAGAAACAAGAAGAGAGAAGTGACTCAACAAGCTTTGGCAGTATACAGCTTCTTCAGCTTGTTCTAAGCAGTCACGGCACACAGCACAACAGATTGCCTCCCAGCATGGCTTGAGCATCTGCCGCAGCCACTGCCGAGGCTGTGGAAAATATTATGACATGTGAAAACAAAGAATCTGCTTTCTATAAATCTTGCAGAAACTGATCTCTAAACAGAGCTAATAAAATAAATACAGTGTTAGTTTGGTCAAGGCTTCAATAAGGAGCATATTACTGCCTGTGCTGTGGAGCGTTGAGAGCCACAGACCCACAGGTAGCCGAGAGCAAGTAAACATTTGGAGTCATGCACAGTTCAATATTGCGTCACTGCCGGTGGGTCACTGAGGGCATATGTGCAACGTGCATATACATGTTGTGTTTGTGCTGGTTTTGTAGGTGTGTTCCTTGGCATACGTGTGTGTGCATGCAAGCACATGTGATTATTCACACAGCTGCCTCAGTGATTAACCTACTAGGGTTCTTATCCACTCAGAGCTGCGCTACAGCATTGCCTGACCTTTAGGCTAATACGGATTCTGGCTGTCAGTCGAGCTACGACCATCCAACGGTCCTCATGACTAGTGACATAGTGATAGAACCCCATCACCCCATCAGTGACACACTCCTTGATGATTTAAAGTGCTGACAATTAATAAATATTAATATTGGCTGACATGATAGTGTCCAAATCATTCAGCCCTACTGACAATCATAGCCATTAGTCATTAGGGTAAAAACAGAAGTGAAGGACGTTTGATCAAGACAAAGTCTTTTTGCAGTTCACATGTTATCTTAGAAACTAAAGGGGCACTTAAGGACAGCTATTCTGATAAAAATAAAAAATCATAGGAAATCATATGATCAACTGGAGTCAAGTCAAGCTGTTTCTTATTTTAGGATTTAACCCCCACGTCATAATCACAACTAAAGCCTTCAACAGTGGACTTGTCAAAAACGTTTCAGTGAAACAAACATAAAGCAGAATCACCAACTCATGTGTGATGAGGACTCTGATTGAATTATATAAAAGGTATTTAATAATTTTTTTATCCTGATGGAAACAAAACAGTCAAATTTCTTGTACGTGTTAACATGCTTGGACAACAAAGCTGATTCTGATAAGTCACAATGAATAGTCAATGCTTCAAATATAGATGTTGCAGCAAAGAAGCTACAACCTCGAATACATGGATGATACACAGAAATCTTCCACCTGGCAGCACAGTAGATGAACACAGTCAACACAGTTTCAAGGTGGGCACCAAAGATTAGTGTCAGCAAAATATGATGATGGTGAATATGATCCCAATCTGTTCTTCATTTATGGTGTTGAATATCGGACAGAAAAGTGTTTGTGCTGAACATTATGGTGTGATGTTGTTGATCTTTTGGATATAAGATGTCATTACTTTACCCTTGAGATGTTTGTGTGAATTTTTGTCATAATCAAGGAGATAATGTTTGTTCTTTTTATTTTCTTTAACATTGTGAGATATGGCATTTCTGAATAAATAAAGCAAAAATCAGGCATGTGTATAGTGCTAATATCTATGAATGGGTGAAATAAGTTGCAGATCCAAATGTATCCAATCTTAATACATATGGAATATAATGCTAAAGTGGCCAATCAGCCTTGGCAGAGGTATGCGCTCTCAGAGTACCCCCTTTTCTTTCCCTGGTGTTGCGGAGCTGTTGCGTTCACAGGACAGTCACATCACGTCTGTTCAGACTTGAGGTCAAAACTGAAGGAATATCCTCAAAGTGTTGCTGAGAAATCGAGCTCACCACAGATATAAGTACCTATGGATGGACAACCGGAAAACATAACGCCTCCCCCATGGCAATAAAGCACAGCGCTTTGTGCCAGGACTCAGCTGACAAAAGGATCTCAAACTTGTTTGCACGACCTGCAGGACATGTGTGCATTAATGTGAGCTGTGTGTACTGTATGTTTATGACTGAGACTGCATGTGTGTGTCTGAGAGGCAACCAATTTTTCCCTCTAATGAACAAACGTGACCGTAGGGGAGCTGGAGATACATTCTTTATCGCTGTTTACCTTACATAAGCATTCATTAAACTCCATCACTGACACTGTGTTAATGCACTGTACAGCAGGAGATGTGGACTTCACAGATCAAGAGCAGCAACAGCACTTCATTATAAACCAGACTCCAGTGAAGCCACAGACCAAACAGACAAACACTGGAGTTTATCAGTAACATGTGCTCTGGTCACTTTGTTCTCTCTGTTTCCATCAGACATGAACTAACTTACACTGGAATAATAACACTAAACTGTTTTAACTGACTGAAGAAAAGTATCTTTTACAGCAGCAGAACAGTAGCTTTTATCCAAAGTGTCTCTAATTTACCAATGCACACAGACATGGCAGCAGAGTGCACATGCAAGGCAGAGGCCAAACCTTTGGGAGCAAGGACACCTGTGAAACTGAACCATGAACCCTGCAGCTACTGACAGGGCTCCTCTGCCTCCTGAGCCAGAGCTGGACGTGTATTACTGTGATATAATAAATTAAAACTACAAAGTCACATTGCTGCTAAACAATACATCAACCTGACCAACTCAGTTCTGTGAGTTCTCAGACAAAATATTTTTGAATTTCAAGCAGTAGAGCAGTGCCCGTTATAAACATGGCTGTTTGGAATGGGCTGTTTGCTTTGCCTGTGGTAACGATCCAGAGCTACTTCAGATATAGCCAATGTTTTTCACAAGACGAAAACTGAAATAGCTTTTCTACTGTTCACGTGTGTGGCTTATATACAAGTATTTACTTATTTTTTCATACGTTGTATGTTGGCTATTTCAGAGATCTTCAGACCCATATTTACAACTTTTCAAAATAAAAGCTCTGTAATTAAGCTCAATATGAAGCATTGCAGCGACAAAACACACGTTGTGCTTTGTGCCTAATCGCACAAAATTTGACAATGCACTACTATGGGATGGGTCCTTAACAATACACATGCCAGGTGTGAAGCCGATAAGATGAGCGGTTCTTAAGACAGACAGACGGGGATTTCTGGAATTAGTAGATAGATGTGTAGTAGATCGCATGCAAAGAGAAATGAATCGAGGCCTGTGAAGCAGAGGAATAAACTCTGGTCTCTGTGAGTAAAAAAAGCTACTGAAAAATAAGAGGTAAAGTAGTGCAGAGCAAAAAAGCACTTAACTGAATTAGGAAAATAAAAGGTGTCAAAGGCAGCGCTGAGTTCTAAGAGGATTAATACCGAACAATCTCCTGACTCTAGATCCCAGACTGTATAATATAAGGAGATTTAACACCCAACAAGAAGCTGCAGTGTAAATTCAGTGAATACAAATGTAGAGACAAAAAAGTGAGCAGAAAGCGATGTTTCATAGGAAAGGAAAGAGAATAAAAAAGCAATATGTTGTTAAACTGATTAAAGCCAGAGGAAAAAAAGTGTATTTTTGCCTCCTGCAAGAGATACATAGCTTAAAATGTCATTTACCTACAGTGTAGCTGTTTTAAAGTTATTTGAAAATGACACCACATTGTGTATGTTTTTGGCCTGTTATTCACAGGAATGCACGGCACACTGTTGAGAAGAAGATTATTAAAAAGCAGAAGGGAGTATTTTTGGTCTAAGTTCAGCTCTTGTTTGGCAATGCAAGTGAGAGTTGCAGTGACCACAGAGCTGTTCATGATAAATAAAATGATTACTACTTTAAGGTTCTTTTCACTGATCTGATTTCTCTCTGATCCATCGCTCGTTCTCCCCACTCCACTGTCTATCCATGACTGCCAGGACAGAGCCTTACTACTAGAAACACATTGCTGATGCAACAGATATCTGAAGCTCAGACTGAAGCAATACTGGGGTTACCAATGCAACCAGGCATCAAGATACCTGCTTTGCAAAACACGTGGAAATGAGGCAGAGAGATAAAGAGGGAATAAGTTGGGGAGCAGAGAGAGGGGGGGGGGGAGGAGAGGCAGTGTGTCTGTCACAATAAACTGCTTTCAGTGACAAAGCGCCACTGGCCGCCTTCCAGCACTGCACCAGACACACGCGTGTCTCTATGCATGCGTACGCGTGTGACTGACTGCGCATCCTTTCAAGTGTTCATGATCTGAGGCTGACGTCAAAACGCAGCCCCTCTTTGAATGCATTTCGTTTAATCTTGTGGCAGCAAAAAGCCTAATGCAGAATGTAAATGCAAAGTCATGTGCTCTCATTTAGTCCCCGGGTCTCTGGGGGGAGAGGACGCTGGGCCTGTGATGTGTTAGGGCTGTGTCTTTGTGTTTGTGCGCGCTGTGTCTGCCTCAGGGCGTCTCGAGTCACTCACGCTTGCACCATGGCGTTTTTAAAATGCAAACGCTGTCCTTTGCTTTTGTGCAAGTCAAACACGTGCTCGTCTGTAGCGCCCATCAAAGCTTTGAAAGAAATCAAACAAAACATATGCTTGAAAGTGTAGCTAAGCGTTCAGAGACCTGCCATGGCAACAGAAGTGTGACCGTCACTTGAATCTTAACAACCTTCTCTCAGGAGATAAATCTCCGGGGAGGTTTGAAGAAGTGTGTATCCCCTCTCAAAGCAAACACACGCTCGTATTCAGTAAATAAAAACATCTGCACACGCAGTGTGTGCAAGGACTGATAATAGAGAGACCCCCATATTCATGCGCAACCTTTATCTGCGTCTCCTCAGAGTGAAACACTGAAGAGGCACATGCTTCCTTCCTGTGAGTAGTGAGTAGTGGTTTATATCTGTTTCTCTCAACACGTGAACATTTCCTTCATTCATTCAGAGAGCGTTTCCTGTGTGCATCGCGCTCAACGTAACGCACAGTAGTCAACAACACAAAACCTACTCAACAGTGTTCACCCAACAAACTTGAAGGAGCTGGCTCACGAATTAGAGCTTAGTCAACTATAAAATTACACAGATAAAGACTGCATCAGTACCAGCGGGAACTTCTCTACACAAACTGCACAATAACAATAACACCTTCACTACTGCAGCCAAACAAGTAAAGCCGGCTAAATTACAAGTTACGACCCGAGGCTTACGCGCGCTCCACTTCTCTGTGAGGCAGAAAACAGCAGGTGTATAAATATGGCTGTCCAAAACACTGCAAGGACGAAAAGGGGGCGCGAAGGGGCTCTTCACACAACACAACAGCCAAGAAAGGATCAGCGACGGGAAAATGGAAGAGGGATGTCTGTTACCGTGGAAACTGACTGACCTCTTTGTTGATGATTTTGTTGTCACATCCTCTAATCCCACCTGGAAAAGACAAGCCAAACACACACAGAAGCCACAAACACACACAGAAGCCCAGATCCTCAGTGGTTCAGTAGTAACTATAACAACACCAGCCTCCAAATGAAGCGCTCCAATCAGCTAAATCCAGGGTGGTAGTGAAAGAGAGAGAGAGAGAGAGAGAGAGAGAGAGAGAGAGAGAGAGAGAGAGAGAGAGACAGACAACAGATGATAACCTCGAGATGAGCTCCGCTAAAGCTGACCCATCTGCAGCGAGACAAAAGACCCCAGGGTGAATGCTCCGGCTGCTATTACCTTGTCTGTCCTCAGAGGAAGCCCCCCCCTCCACCTCTGGTTTAGGGCAGTATATCCCTAAAAGGTGCTGGTGGCCATCTTGCTGTGGCTTCCTTTAGCCTCAAAAGAAAACGCTGGCTACAGTAGCCGTGTGCAGGACAAGATCCTGGGTGTCATGACTAGGGCGACTGTGAGCCGCTGTAGCAAAGTGCTGCTACAGCAGACGTGCATACACACACACACACATATAGACCCACATACACACACACACATACGGGATGCCTTTTGCAGACGCAGACAGAGCCTCATCAGCCAATGGCGTGAGGACCTTAGCGGCTTGTAAATTATCTTCCATGCCTAGACTCTCCTAAACAAAGGATCCCCTATGTGGGCTTTTTACTCCAGCCCTATGCACATGGACAGGAGGCAAGCTGTGGAGCGGATACTGCACACTTGCTGGATCGGGATCAGAGGAAAACAAATCCGTCACCGCTGAGATATTAACCCCTGAAGCTGCTCACCAGCACATATTCTGAGCTCTTGGAGATTTTCACTGAAAACTATACATACACAACTGACACAAACTGATTAAATGCCATAAAAATCTCCTTAAATGCTTTTTTTCACATATTAATATCAACGTAAAATCCCATATCTTTGGGTTTTAGACTGCTGTTCAGACATATAAACAAAAAAACATAACTTTTTACACATCTATTTTTACAAAAAAACAATCCATCAGCTAATAAAAAATACAACAGATTAATAAATATTATAAATTAATTTTAAAGCCATGAGTAAAACACTTACTCTGTTAAAGCAGAGGCCAACACATCACATGACAATGACACTAGCCAGTTTGCAGATGTTTGCGAGTGTGTCTCCCCCCCACAGTTGTAAGGCATGTGATCTATTACATTATAAGGAAGCGGTGCACAGTTAGACACAGTATGAAGCGTGTTACATCATGACCCCGCCTCTTAAACAATTACAAACACTGTCATCCGCGTGGCTCCATGATTTTCTGCAACACCCACATGATCGAGCAGGATGGATGGATTCTCACATCACCCATCTCTCGCCTACCCCCCCCCAAAAAAGCCTTTTCGTCTCATTCTAAGCAGAAAAGCTGCGGTTAGAGAGAAAACAAGAAGAGAGAAAGCAATGTTAAGCGAGAGTGAAACACTCCCCCTGTTTTAAAGGCAACCATGTGGCCAAGACGTTGAGGTCACGCCAGGACACGAAAAACATGAAGGCAGCCCAAGCCAGTGCCTGTTCTAGTAACCAACGCCAACCGTGTGTTTGATTGTGGAAGCAGGGAGCGCAGGGCTTAGTGCAGACACAACAATGAAAAACTATAACTGTGTAGTTTGTCCAGCAAGCAAACTTCAGGAGGAAACAAATGGGGAAAAAGCAGGTCATGGTGGGAAGTGCAGTTCATGAGAACAATTTCCTGTATGTCACAATCTCAAAAAGTAACCACAGTGTTTTGAAACACTATGTTGCAGTTTTTTAAAGTATGTCAAAGATTAGTGTTCTTACTCCCATTTTTGCACAACTGTCTTTATCAAACGACTGAGTTCAACAGTCAATTGGTCAGTTAGACACTTCAAGCTTATCTCAGTCAAACTCCTGCACGTGTGGCTTCATACATATGTGCCTTGAACAAATGCCCAGCATTTATGAAGAGTAAAACTGTCTCTCTCTCATTCGTCAGATTGATTTTGTTGAATGGAAAGGTTCAAAGATATCACATCCTTTGCAAAGCAGGTAGGTGAAGATGTAGTTTGCATCTATTAATGCTCATATTCAACGTTAAGTCATTTCCCTGACACATTGTAAAACAAACACAGATGCAATGTGTACATATTTCAACACACTTTTCATATATGAAAGGCAAAGTCCGGAAAATATCCGGACACAATTGTGTGGACATTCTCCGGGCTTTACCAACTTGAGGAGAGGGTTACCTGAGATGTCATAAATGTTTTCAGATTCATTATGGCAGTTAATAGGAAGATATCCTCTTAATGGTAATGACACAGGCAGTCTGACAGGTTTGACGTTTATGGAGGCTACACACTACTGTTAAACAGGTTACACAACCCAAACAATAACCACACACCTTGTGTATACACACCTACCAACCGCTGTCATGTCAACTACGAGTGTGCTGCTGAGGCATTAATAGGGATACCATGTTTAAAGGACTTGGACTACACAACAGCCATATGAAATATATGATATCAATATATAACGAAACATACATAAAACAAATCATTTGCAGTTTACCCTGTAAATCTGATCTGCTCATGCAATCTTTGATTCTATCAAATAAGGTATTAAAATGTGAAAAAATATATTATTCCACAATGTTAAACTACCTTTATCACAATGAAAAAAACCTGCATTACAGAATGAAAATACTGGCTTCACACAAGGCTGAGATGCTCCACACTGCATCTCAGCCTTCAATATTCCTCCTCCTGAAGCCACTCCATTCCTTCATCCGAAAAATACTCCACAACCAACTACCAACAATATTTCACCACACCCTAATTTGCTCTTTAAGTGTCCCATATGTTTTCCCCCTTAAACGAGTTCCCCAGTTCTCGTTAGAAACAAGTAGTCTGAGCATTAATCACCTGAGGCTATACAGTACACAGGCGTGCAGGCAAAGAGGTAAAGAGAGTCACTCTGCAACACAGTCGTAAACTGTCTCTGACACATCTGGAGGCTGACCCACTGGAGACCGGCTCCAGTGATGAAGCGGAGCCAAATATAAATGTTGCCAATAATTGACTTTACTGCCAACGCTAATGAAAAATTGTCCCCCATTTGCATGGTCAAGCTACAGATCTCTGGCGGTTAGTTGGCGGGAGTTACAGCTGTTATTTGTTTTCTAGTAAAGTTGTAACTCTCTACCGCTCATGGTCAGTTAAAGGTAGATGATGATGATCCTGCAAACGTCAAATAAGGAAAAAGCAAGCTGGGGGGGGACTGGTGGGCTGATTTTATTGCCCAATTTATGCTGCTTGCAGATAAATCAATATTAACATTTAATAACAGCCAATAAGCAACAAAGAATATCAGTAATTATAAGCCAAAGATAGGTGTTTCTACTCAGTCCAGTAGGGAGTGCTCTGAATGAGAACTCACATAGTTCTTAATGTAAAACTCTTCTTTTATACCAAATGCACAAATGCACAAAAGCAGAAAACTGCAGAGAGTATGTGGTTTGACTGTCTGTGTGGATGGTAAAAGCATTAAGGACTATAGCATAAAAAACAAGCTTTACAAAGCAGTACCACAGCAACACACAAAGTTAAAGACCTCTTAGGTTATCATGAGAAGTGTAAAAATAAATGTTTTGGTTCATTCTAAAACTGTAGATGGATGTAAGAATATGGCAGGTCACCACAGTCCAGATAATTAATGGCAAACTTTTACTTTGAGTGTGAAATGTGTGAATGAAATTGGTATCAACCTTAAAAATCCTGTTCATTGTGTAGTTAAAGGTGCTGAAGTGAGTGATGGCAACTATGGGAAAACATGACTCTGTGCTTGAAGCCTTCCTCATGCTGCACATCCAGCCCATGCATGCACAACCTCTCACACAATCTCACACTCAAACACCTCTTTGTACAGGTTAAAGACCAAACACACACCAATGTTTAGAGACTATGAATGAGGGGTACCAATCCACATTTACATTTGGATCTAATGAAGCCAGACTGAGGTCGTGTGGGCCTTGAGGAGAACCTTGTAACCATTAAGTCTGTGTTACCTGAGAGGAGGCAGCACTGAGGCTCATATTCAGCAAACTTTCGAGGCTACAACTTTCTTTTCCAACAAAACATCTACATGTCCACAACATAGCTTTCCGCACTCTCTTCTGCACGCTCTCTGCCTCTTCAACACACACACACACCCACACACACACACATACTTCCTGTATGGATAGCGTGTAGCACACAGATGAGGCTATTTTAAGGACACAATGGATTCACATTCAAAATTCCATTTCACACACATAAACACAGACTCCGTTATGTAACATACTACAGTCCCACTCTTGGCAGGAAATGTGCACCATTCAACACCACACCCAAAACCCACATGGACTTGATTTAGGGACCAGCACTGATGGTCAATATGTAAGGACATTGGGTCACTCCAACTTTGACAACCCTAACCCATCGAGGAGAGGAGGGATGAACTTAAAACCTTCATTCAACAAAATGTGCTTTTTAGTCTTGTGCCTGCTTTGTCTTTCTTTGTACCTGTAGGTTTTCTTTGCACACAGTGACATATTAAAGTGATAGTTCACCCAAAAATGAAAATTCATTATCTTGTTATCTACTCACCACTATGCCGATGGAGGGGTGGGTGAAGTGTTTGAGTGCACAATACTTTTAACGTAGAAAAACAACAGAAAAAAACAGAAGATGCCTCCATACTGCTCCTGTGGTGCCATCCAAGTGTCCGTAAGTTTCGGTATTCAAATTCAACTCGAAACTGTGTCATTTACACCATGTTTTTAGCCTAAATGTCCGCTGTGATCCATGCACGGACCCAGAGGAGGATATAACAGGTAATTGCAAACATTTCCACCACAGTGTGGAATCAATCAGTCAGTGTACGGTGCACGTCCTATTCGGTGCACGTTTTCCCTAAAAGCCACCAGAAGGGCTCTGTAGCTTTCTGTAGGTGCATTTTACACTGATATAGCCCTATGTTTAACACGGAATTTAACAACAGTATTTCTAAAACTGTACTATGTATGCCCAGCATTATGAAGTGTCAGGGCCTTGCTGCTTTTAACACATTGAGTCATAGTATGAGAGCCGTACTTGGGTTTGTGCTAATGCAACATGCTGAGTAAGCATGTTGACACGTGTATGCACGCACACATCGGCATACTTGTCTGCAGACTGCTTGCAAGCTGCAGTGCGTGCAACATAGAGACAATAATCAGTTATGACTGAGTGGCATTCTGGGGCAGATCCTTTGGATGTACTGACAGGAAGGAGCAAGGCAATGGGAGTTTTTATATCCTCTTCAAGAGCAGGCTAAGTCAGGGTGATGCATGAATAACCTCTGGTTTCTCCAGATGGAGGCCATTGTGTGCCCTTGCTAGGATTTGAGTGGCATTTCTTTTAGGGGGCAAAATGAGGATTTTTTTTCACCCAGAGAAACCAAGTGGCACGACTTCAAAGCTTATCCGGGGACTTAAAGCCTTACAACAGTGAGAACAAACCCAAAGTCTTAGGAGCAGAGCACTTTAAAAGTTTAACTCTGTAAACATCTGTAGGGTTAGACATATTGCAGAGCATAAAACACACAAACCTGCCATGTGTTCAAATTAATTTTTTAAAACATTAAAGTAAGCAGCATCTTCGTGACGTCCCATGTTATTAAATGACTGTCTCTGGTTGGATGTAAAACTTCAGCTGGGCACAGTCTGGGTCTTAGATCTGCTCTGATGTGTAGTGGGCTCTGGCAATACAATTGAGCAATAAATCAAATAAAACAGACATTTCTCCTTTTTTTTCTGGGCCAATACCCAGCTAACCCTGCAGCCATGACAGATAACTACCTCACAGGGTCTTTTTACTTTTATTTGGTGTGGACCAGGTTAACAGAAAATACAAAGCAGCCCTCATCAGAGGCAGACTCATGTCATAAAACGTGTTTGTGCCAAAGAAGAGGAGAAGTCCGAGGAGAGGGAGAGGAGGCAGAAACACAACAAAAACTCCCCTCAGTCATAATGAGTTAGCTCTGTTCAAATGTTGGCAGCATCTCTGACATTTCACGAATCTTCCTCGCTACCTCGGCCCCCTTCTGTCCCACACGTTTATGTAATGAAGAGGGTTGAATACGTGGATGTGCACCCGTCGTTCAGCACATTGCCACTGTGCCCACGTGCGTATGTGGGGGATCCTGGACTCCTTCTTGTGAAAGGATATGATTTCTCTTTCAATCACAAATAGGATACAGAGTGACGCACCAAACTCTATCATGCTTTAGAAAGAGTCACCAATCCTGCCTCTCTGCAAGTTTACTTTTATGTACTTATATACTACAATTAATACACAAATTAAAGTTTTTCCAAGGTTTTTTATGTTCCAGCTGTCCCATTTCCCTTCAGTATAGAATGATAATCATCCTAAAGAGACTTGAATCATGATTAAGCGAGATATTGCATCAAACCAAAAAGATTGTCTTCTTTTATACGTGTTGATGTTGCAGTGATATTATTGCGGGCGTCTATTTTTTATGTTCGGTGAAAGACTTGATTTGTATGTTTGTTTGAGAACATTGCTACAGCATCTTGAAATAATTTGGATTAACACTATCAATCAACGTTCAAGATCGTTAAATGTCATAGCTCAGTTTGTTGTTTGGGATAAAGTTGCTCACACTGCAGCAAAACACAACATGATAACATAGTGACAATGCAACTGCATAACAAATGTAAAAGTAGAGCATTGAGAATATCAAAAAACAGAAAATCAAAATATTCATGTGTCTTCATGTGTACTTTTTAATCACAGAGTATTAGTGCAGTTAGCAATTATGTTACTGAATGTGACGTTTGGGGCAGACAGCTTCCTGCTGAGCCACCATGAGCAGGACAAGCTGCGCAGTTTAACCTTATTACCTGGATGCAGGTTACCAAGTTCAGAGCCTTAAACCCACAAGAGTGTGTGTCCGTTGGTTATCTCCACTAATCCTCATTACGACCCTGAGAATACTCCATCAGACAACCGAGGCAGGTCAAAGGTCAGCTGCAGACAATGAGGTCACCATGGCAACCGTGAGCGCTTACGACCTCCACTTTTGTGTGCTAGAGAGGGAAGAGGAGTTCAGAGCTGACAAGGGATGTCTGAAGGGAAAAAATCCCTCTCACTTGATGTTAAGTTGGATCCATTTAAGAACAATGAGGGTGTTTTTGCTGCATGATGGTCTCAACTACAGGCTACAAAAAAAAACATATATAGAGCCATATAAGTGAACACCGCACTTCCACAAAAACCCACAAGTATGAATCAATCACAGACATACACATCGCTTTGAATATCTGCGGTACTGCCAAAGTAAACAGTCACTGCTGGGTGCTGCAGGCTGCCGGTCCTGGCTACCAGAGCTCTGTCTGAGGGACCCACGAGTTTTTTCCTGATACATGTGTGATCTCAGCTGGCTACACCTCTGGTAAACGCACTGCAGCAGCAAAAAAGGTAATAGAGCAAGAAGCGCGGAAGATAAATGAGTTCGCAGGAGGAGCTGAGCTGAGCTGACTCTGTGTATGCATGGGAAATAGAGGGAACCTGCAGTTGTGTTGTCCTGAACTGAGCTTTGCTATGTAATTATGGTGCACCTCAACCTCACCTTAAGTGCACCTCACTAGGTATTGGTAAATACAGTGATAAGGAGACAGCAGCATGCACAGATAATAGTTCACAATGCTACCTGCGAGTGCTAATCCTTTTGCATTTTTCCAAATATATATATATAACCCTAACCCTAACCCTTGACTGGTTATAGAAGTCAAATGAGCTGCCGGCACCGACTGACTGAGGGGCAACAACGGGTCACATCTTCAGTGTTTAAACACTGTAATAATAATGGCTGTGTGTTGTTTGATGTGCTTGTTTTTACTGTATTAAAAAGACGTGTTAATTAGATTGAATGAACTATGAATCCTAACATAACCATAGTGAGTCTATAAAAAATAGAGTCAGTTATTCAGCCTTGAGCTCTAAACATGTCAAGTCAAATTCACTCGACAAATACAGGAGCTTTTGCACTCTGTGAACTGTTAGGCTTTGTGCATGTGTGTGTTGTGGGCGTGTGTGTGTTTCAGCACGCAAATTTATTGTAGTATTGTGGTACACCAACGTCCATGATTCGCGACATTGAAGTACACAGGGAGAATTTTATTAATGGAAGTAAAACGATGTCTTCCTTCCAGTTAAACTCTACCCAGTATTTAAGTGGATATACAGAAATCCAGGAACTTTCTTCGTGGGTATACAGTGTATACTTGTGTATCATGTCCACTACAACACTGGTGTTTGTGTGTGTTCAGGGCTACATCTCAGCCTTGTCGTCCTGGCCCCTATACAAGGCAAGTATATGAGGGGGGCCTTAAGCCTGAGTGAAACCAGACATTTTTCAAGGGAAAGCTCCAATCGCAGTGTGTTTGACACTCACTTTCTTACACACAGACACAATCAAAACAGTTCGGAGTGTTTTTGGAATTCGGCTTCGCCCATACTCACGCACTGCTGAATCTGAAATGTATGTGTTTAAGGACCAAACCAATCTTGGTGTGGTTGCTCATTCACTCACTGTTGTAAAACCAGAAACACAACTCATGTGCCACTATGTAAATTCCTCACTGGCCTTTGCACCGTTTTGAAAAAAAAAATCCTCCTAGAGACATAAACATTCGCTGGAAGGGTGTGTGAGCTTGATCAGCAAGACTGGCCTGCAAGTATGTCAACGTATTACTCACACTACAAGTACACAAAAGGTTAACCCACATACACTGACAGCATGCTGTCTTAATTTATATTTTTAAACACAAGACAAAAGGCAACCTTGCTCTACCTGTTCTGCATCAGAGAATTAAGTAAAGGATGAAGTTGAGGATTTGCCAGACAGCATCGTACCATCTGTCTTGACGGCACCTGCTTTAACCCAGCACTTACACAGACAGAATCCAACAAAAAACCCTGTTCTCAAACCACAAATATGTTATTGCTACATATTTGTGTAGGCCAGCGTGATGTCAGTTAAGACAAATGAGGAAATAACAACAGGCTCTGTTGTGTGAGTGATAGTGGATCAGATGTTTAGTTGTTTTACCCTGTCTGTCTTTCTAACAGCAGTCTACAAACACACTGTCTAAAGTCACAGGCACATGCCGTGCGCTGTAAATGTGTCTGAGTCTGAGCCACACACACACACACACACACACACACACACACACACACACACACACACACACACACACACACACACACACACACACACACACACACACACACACACACACACACACACACACACACACACACACACACTGACCCACATTCCAGGCTATTCCAAATAATATGTTTGTAAATCTCTGGCCGGCCTGATCTCTCCCTCCTCGCCCCCTCGTGTGCTCAGAAATAGTGCACAAAGGTCAATCAACCCTAATCTGCTACTGCCACTGCTACCACTCGGAGCGCTCAGCCAGTGGATGCATGCACAATTGCGCACGCAAGGCTGCAGAGCCACATGGACCCTCACTCACACATACCTCCCCCAGCCACATGGACACCAGTGAACACATGTACATGGTTATGTAGCTCGAGTTGCCATGCAGCTGCCTGAGAAACACTTATTCCCACTGACCAAAATGATTGAAAAATCTCTTTTGGCCTGCTGTCTTTACACAAGTATGTAATAGATAAAGAACCAGAAACTGCACATGCTTTAAGCAACTTAGCCACTCATCTCAAAAATGTCAAAACTACTTCTTATAGTTCCATGCATAATGAAACAAACGCCCTCACAATGTTAAAGAAAGCCAGATCCAAACCAAAATTGTATGGATTCTTCTCTGAACCATACCACAAGTTTTGTGGTAATATGTCCAGTTGGTTTAGTGTAATCTTGCTTACAAATAAGCAAACCAAAATACAAGGGGTGAAAACATAACCTCTTTAGAGAAGGAAAAGATCCACCCCTTTGTCCGGATCCATGTCCAATTTTAAACGGAAATATGTTTGGTGGTTTTTGCGTAATCCTGCAGACAAAGATACAGACCAACAAACATACAAAAAACAGACAGAACTCCAAGCTGACAATCACACAGTCCCAACAAAACATTTCCAAACAATATTCTGTCATTTAATTTTTTTTTTTAAAGCAAACAGTTGCCTTCTTACACATGCTGCATACAGGGAGCAGCATTCTTACCTTACTGAATATCTGTTTTTTAGCTACTAAATGCTCCACAGTGTTTACCAGCAAGATGCTACTTCTGCTTATGTTGGGTTTATAGACCTTATTCTCTGAAACCTGGCGCCTGGGAGAAGTGAGAGTGAACCAATAAGTTGTAATTCAAACAGCTAAAGACAAGGGAAGCTGCAGATTCACGTGATAATTCTCTTTGGGTTCATTACTACAAACGTCCCCTTTTACGCGGTCACACTGACACTGTCACATGTAATTTGATAGAAAAAAGTGGAGCAGATTTAAAATTGACTCAGAAAAAAACTAAACCAGGGTCATGGATGTTAATTGTCTTACTGGGTTGTCTCGTAAAATATGCGTTCACAAAGCCATTCAGTGCCACCGAGCAAAAACATCAGGCTCAAATTTGCTTACATGGCCAAACCCATCCACACTCCAAATGCACACTAACACAAACAGACTCTTACTTTCAACACATGCTGACCTGCTGCCGGTCATGTGACAGCGCCTTCCAGTCTCACATGGGGCACGAGTCGCGCATGCATTCATACCTGATCTCTTTTCTCCACACACACACAAAGACTTAAGTACTTCCCCTTTCATCACTCCACTCGTACAACATATATCAACATATAACAGGAAGGCACCATGAAGTAAAGTATGCAGCCTCTGTTCAAACCGACCGAGAAAACTCACATCGTGAAAGTGAAACCTTCTGTTTCGACTCTGACTCACTCGATTATAGCTGCTAACACCAAACAACTGGGAAAACTTCAAAAGCAATGATGTCAGACAGTAACAATTGCTCTTCTTTTCAGTTGCTTCAGATCAGCTGTTTGCACACGCACAAAGGAGCTCCAGTGTAGTCATGCTCTGACTGTTGACTAAATGTACCCCTTTGTGGGAAACAACCAAGGTTCTGACTCTTCCTGTTAAGTGAAATTCAAATTCACCGGTGCAGTTTACTTTATGCCTCACCTGTGCCGCAGAGAGAGTGAGCGGAGATGAAGGTCTCCTCTTCCTCAGTTCCACACACTTCCTCAGCTTGCAGATCTGGTGGCCGGTCCTGCGGTTGAGGCAGCAGCTGCACTGGCCACAGTTGATCTTCCTCAGGCACGGCTCGCACATCCCACACCTGCTGCGCTTCTTCTTCTCTTTCCTGTGTGGTTTAGGAGCAGTCCAGGAGGGCAAGCAGGCCCCATCTGGCCCCCACGATCTGGGTAGAACAGAGGGGCTGGGCTCTCCATACCCTGCGTCTGATTCGGTGTCAAACGAAAAAGAGGAATGAGTGCTTTCCGAGCTGCAGGACAAGGTGGAGCTACTGTCCAGAGTGGGAGTTGAGATCTTTGGCACCGGGTCCGGCTCCATCGCTGCTGCAACAACGCCGTCCTTGCTAAGGTTTGATTCACACTCAGCCGTGAGGGCACCCGTGCTCGACTGAGGAACCGGGGACAGTGACAGCAAGGATGTCCCTTTCTGGCTGCGGAAATCCAATGGCTCCGGATTGGATTCACCATCTTTGGTCTTCGTCTCCGCTGGTGTGCACACTCGTCTTTCTCCCTGAGGAGGAGGGATGTCTAGCCTCTGCAGTCTGTGTGGCTCCCCCTGACTCAAATCCCTCAAGCTTCTAGGTTTAAGGGAGTCACTATGGATAATAACCGGCGTGTTTCTCTTCACAAGAACAGTCTGCGACATCAGGGTAGTTTCAGGGACCGCCGAGGACTCTGGGATGTAAGGTTTAGCACCACAAGTGGTAGGTTGCATGTCTGTCTTTCCCTTGTTCAGAGCTTCTAAATAAAGGGAGTCTGACGTGGAGGAGGGGGCTTTGGTTGGATTTGAGGTAGCTGTGTTGGAGACTCGTAGCACACTTGCAGGTGATTCTGACAGCGCTGTCGGGCCTTTGTTAGAACAAGGAGGATCTACAGGTTGAGAGGCTGGAGTGCCGGGGTGGAGGTCAGTAGCTTTGACAGATACATAATTCTCCTTTTCTTTAGTCCCGCTCTCTTCTCCCTCACCGTTCCCCAGCCTCTCAACGACCTCCTCCATCTCTTCCACAGTCTCGTCGAGTCTCTTGAAGGCTTCATCTGCCTGGAAACTCTCTCTTCTCTCCTCTTTTCCCTCTGTGACAGCTATCATTCTTTCACCTGCCCTGTTCTCTTTCAAGTCCAACGTGTTACCTTCCTCTTGGATGGTAAACTCATCATCTTGCTCACCATCGCTGCCAAGATTATCAATCTTGTGTCCAACGGCGGGTGAAGTGTCATTTCCGTCGCTGGCCCCCTGCCCCCCTGGTGAGCCAGTACTGGTTAGCACAGAGGGCTCAGAGGTGCTGTCTTTACATCCGTCATCGCAGAGTTTCAGCTGTCCGTCAGCATCATCACACACAGGTTCTCCAGTCATACACAGCAGGTCACCCTCATCGGCAGTCTTTTTGTCTTGCTGGGTTTTAGTACTGGCACAGCTGCCCTGCACACAATCCTCCAGTGTGTCGTGACATGGTGGCGAGTCTGCTTTAAGAGGGCTGCCCTCTTTTGCATTGTTGACCCCTGGACCCTGATCTTTGATACTCGCAGGAACTTCAAAATTCGTCTTTAGAGACACTGGAAGGATTTCATCGACATCACAGGTGTCCGGTTTCAAATTTTCCTCCTCATCCTCGTCTGGAGTTGAATCGTTGATGCTGGTGCTTGAGGGCCGGCTTCTTGTGCTCCTCAGCTGTGACGCTGCTCCTCTCCCAGCGCCCCCCCTGCTCTTCCTCCCTTTTCCACGAGGTTTAGGAGGCTGGCAGGGAGGGACGGACAGCCGAGTGCCCCGCAGGGATGCCCTTCGCCCTGGGGGGTGCTGTAACTCAGCACACAGGTCGGGCAGATTGTTCTGCTGTCTAAGCCTTGCAGATCCTGTTTTATTCAGGGCATAGTTAACTCTGCCAGGGGACCCCCCAGGGCCACGGCCAGCAGGCCCACCGACTCCTCTTCCACGGGTGCTTTGGCCTGACTGTGCCTGTGCTCTGGGTGTTGACCTTTTGGGTTCTGCAGGTGTTTTCTGGGGTCTCTCTGCCGCTGCTCCCTGGGGTTTATTTGAGTTACAAGTTCTCCTCTTAGTGCTGATCACTTTCTGGGCATTTTTTCTCTGAGCAGGTGTCTGTCTCCTGGCGGTTTTGGTGGTGGCAGGCATGGCTGAGGGTGTGGAGGAGAGGATTCCTGGGAGCCAGCATGGGAGCCAAGTGAATGTTTATCTTTTGGTCAGCACACAAGTTTTTTTTCCTTTTAAAAAAAAAAAAAATGAAGCTCCCTTTTTTTAGTGTGTTTATTCCTGAACTGAAGAACAGGATGGTTCTGTTGGTGTGTAATTACAGTGCATGACCTATAAAGGAAGGGGGGGAAAAAGACAAAAATCAAAAATACAAATAGCCGCAGCACCTTTAAATGTATCAACAGAGAAATAATAACACACATTAGCTACAAATAGCCATTGCTGCTTAAAATGTATATTTAGAGTTATAATAAAAAAAACTACATTACTCAGAATGAATAAATAAGACAAAAATGAAAAAACACAAATAGCCCCAGCACCTTTAAATGTATTTTTAGACTCTAGAATTTGTAGTAATAACAATAATAACAGTAGTTTACTCAAAATGAAGACATAAATCAACCTTAAAATGTGTTTTCAGGGTAATAATCTTACTCAAAAACATTTAGTACAATTTGAAGTTTGACAACATTGTAGTAGAAGCTAAAACGCTGAACATACACAATGTCTCTTGACTTTGCTGGTGAATGACACTTTCGCCCCGCCTGAAATATCCTCGGGCCGAGCAAGTGCTGCAGGTTTAACGTCGAAAACACAATCTAATATGTCTGTAAAGAAAATAATAACAGTAAATATATCTATTAAATGCTAATAAGCGCGTAAAAAAACCGCAGCTTCCCGTGCGGCTGCAGCAGTTTAAAGGGCAAACACGCTGAGGAGCGGGCTCTGTCCGGAGGTCGGATCCTGTTTTCGTGTCTCTGACTGGCGGAAGAAGAAGAAGGTTATTACCGTGTAAAAACCGCCGCTGCTGCTGCTGGTTGTTATTATGTTGTTGTTGTTGTTGTTGTTGTTGTTGTTGTTGCACTTGACCGCTGTCGTTCAAAGCGCCGCGTGGATACAAACCAGCGGGAACCTGACTTTAGTGCGTGTTGTGTTGTTGCCCGGGAGGTTTTCTCCCCACACACACACGTTGACGGCACGAATGCTTGACATACCAGCGAGAGACACACGGTGCGAGCTGCTAATAATACTCCGCTCCGGCCGGACACCAGCGACACCGTGGATCCGCTTCCCTCCTCGGCAAATATAGACCGAGCTCGCTGCTCTCTCGACGCTGACGCACGGACATGACACAGAGGAGCCACACGCACCCAGCCGCTCGTTTTGTTAATAGCGTTGCGCGACACCCGTTTAACACGCAAATCCCTCTTGTGTCAAATCCACCCAGGGCCAGCCCCCCCCGCTCACTCTCTCTCCCTCCACCAGACGCAAGCCCTCGGTCTCCGCTGGACACGAACCCCGTCCTCGGCTGAGGAGGGAGGGAGGGAGGGAGGGAGGAGGGTGCGCTGGAAAACCCGGACTGCGGTCAGGGGAGCCGTCCTCCCCGCGCGGTCCAAAACCTGCCGCCCCCTGGATCCCGACTGCGCCCTTATCCTGAGTTTTACGGTACAGCTTTGACAGCACTACTTTATCCGCCATTAATTTTTTCTCACTCTCTGAAAACACGTGTCGGTAAATGAGGGACTTCCTCTGAAAAGAGGTAACAGCAATATTTACGTCCCCCGAACACAACAAAGACAAGTTCACTGAACTGGAAATATATTTCAGCGATAGGATAAGCACACGACTGCTTCCGGCTTTCAAAATAAAATGTCAACGCAGTATAGACAAAATGCATGATATGAAATTGGATTATATTCATAGGAGCTTCACGTATTTAAGTGTGATAGCGTGTCACCCGTTTTCCATATATACAACACTGACTAAACATGAGCATTTTTACCATATTCATTTAGAGAAATTGCAATTTTGAAATCCCACAACCTTAACTTGGTGATTTAAAGTCTGATACTAGTTGAAGACGGTTCAAGATTAAGAATAATAACGTTTTTTTCCCACTAGTAATTCAAGACACTTGTACTGCAGTGCTTCCTGGAATACTTGCACAAATGCTACAAAGATTACTGAGGAGTTTTGGAGAAATCTAATGTCAAAGTCTCCTTTTTTAAGCAAAATTCTGTCCGATCTTCTAACTTTAATGTGGAGTAAATCCCATTTCTTTCATTAGTAGTTCAAGTTACTTATACTGCTCCCCTCAGTACTTGCATTTGCATTGAAATAATTGCACAAATGCTTTTCTAACATTCTAAGTTTTATGCGGAGAAAAACAATATTTCTTCCATAAGTAGTTCAAGATAAGTAAATCATAATGTCACTAATCTGAAATAAAATTGGACTGTCAAAACATTTCATTTTGATTCTAATTGAATTAAGAGGGAAACAGAAGGTTTCAAATATGACATGTTATAGAGCTTTACATTTGAAATTCTACATTAGAATGTCCAACAATTGAGTGGAAGTTGCTTTTATTGTGAAATCTATTCTTACGCGCTGTTACCGTAATGACTGGTATATACACGACTCAACACAACACGGGCGCCAGCTAGACTGTGTTTCTTAAAGTGGAGGCGGTTTAACTAGATCATATATGTCGTTTTCTCTCAGCCCTGTGAGAACACACTTTGAAAGAACTGGTAATCAAAGATCATTCAGCTTTAATTGAACGTTATAGTCTCAAAATTGTATACTTATATATTAACAATGCACATAGTTGTTGTTTTATTTTTATTGACAGCATTGTGACACTCGATAAAGTTCAAACATCGATTTCATAATTTGTAAAAAGTGTGTCAAATGTATAAAAAAGTTGATTATGTACCGTAGTAAAAACAATTAGAATACAAAGGTCATAATTAAGACAATTTATGATCACCGTTAGAATCAGTGGCAAAATTGAAGGTGAAAAAGAAAAGAATAGACAAGATATAGGCATTCTACATTAAATCAATTGAAATAAATTCCAGAGGGGAAAACATAATGACAGAGATAATAATACAGAATAATACAGATCATATACAGAACAAAATACAGAATAATACAGATCATATACAGAACAAAATACAGAATAATACAGCTCCT
This sequence comes from Hippoglossus stenolepis, assembly GCF_022539355.2. NCBI lineage: Eukaryota > Metazoa > Chordata > Actinopteri > Pleuronectiformes > Pleuronectidae > Hippoglossus > Hippoglossus stenolepis. The sequence goes on along the minus strand of NC_061494.1, from coordinate 13,958,132 downwards.
ATATAACAAAATGCAGAATAATAAAGATCATATACAGAACAAAATACAGAAATATCTGTTGTAAATGGCATTAATAGAACAAATTTGTCCTTCCTTCTGTTTACAAAAATTATTTCATGTAATTGTTGGTGATGAATATATAAAGTTATATATTGAAGTATATGACAGATGATATATTTATAATTATATATATATACTTGCCTTAATATACGCATTTATTATATATTTGTGTAATTTATTCTCACACACACATACACACGCACACTATAGTTGTGAGGACTCATTGGCACAAAGCATTTACCAGCCCCTTACACTAATCTTAACCATCACAACTAAATGCCTAAACCTCAATCTAATTCTAACCCTAAACCAAGTCTTAACCCTCAAACGGACAAAATGTCCTCACAATGACGGTACTGAAGCAAAATTGGCCCCAACTGTAGAAAGACATGCGCACACACCCACATTGATGACGTCGTCCCGCGTCAGTAACACGCGACTGTTTGCAGCCGTCAGTCGACTCCGGGCGAAGGACACTGATGTAAGAGCATGAATCTCACAGCCTCTTAAGATTCACACTGAGTCCAAACTCCTCTTTCTGTGGGTCTGTCCATTTAAAGGAAACAGGAACAGGGTTTGGTCGGGCGGAGTCCATGAGGCCACGTTTGAACAGACAAGCAGGAAGGAAGCGAGAGGAGCTGCAGCTGAGGTGCGAAGGAGAAACAGATTTGTTAGAGTGATTTCTCCTCCTCTTCATCCCCACACCGTTCACATTGTACTGTGAGTATCTGCTGCCAACACACAGCCTGGGATACATGCCGTCTCTGAGCTAGATCTACTTTCTGATCTGAGGTACTTGTACTTTGACTCTAGTACTTTCATTCCTTTTATACCTCTACTCCATTTCACTACAGAGGGAAACACTGCACAAATCTTACTTTACTAGTTAGGATTATACACATAACACATATCCATAGCGTATTCATTATATACTGGTATGGGCAATACAACAGTATATGAAGTTAGAGCTGAAATAATTACTTTGATTACTTAACCAATCAACAGAATATTGCTGATTGAATATTGCTGACACCAATTATCAAGACAATAGTCTTCAGATTAATGTCAATGTCACCTTTATTTCTACAGCACATTTAAAACAACGTGGTTGGCCAAGTGCTTTACAGATTTATTAGATTAAACCACAATGAAAGCTGTAATTAGTCGCAGCACCATATAATATAGTGTCAATATGAGTTGGAACATGAAGAATGCTGCTTACACATTAATATATTAGTAATAATGAATCTGTATGTAATCAAGTACATGTAATATGTTAATACTTATGCAGGACTTTACTCACAGTGACTTGTAATGACAGTGTGATATTAGTACTTTTCTTCAAGGATCTGGATACTTGTATTAATACATAGGCAGCATGTTCAAATGTGTATTAACGGTCTGTTCCCCCACACTGTGCAGTCATGGATGTGGCAGATTCCTGAGCAGAAAGGATGACATCAGAGGCCGCGGTCTCCACACCTGCTGCCATAAGCAGCACACCCGCCAATAGGGACTACTACTGGGTTCGCTCCTTTGTAGCTGGAGGTATGATCTGACTCATCAGTCTGTACTATCACTTTCACACCTGCAGTGATTTACACAACGTGGAATTTGACACTCTGTCTGCAGGACTGAGTCATTTTATTGCGGAGACACTTTCTCCTTTGCTTCTCTGTCCGCTGCTTTCCCGTGTGACCTAGAATCTGATTTCTGCCTTCATAGAAGCTTTGTTAAAAAAAAGGTATAAATACAGATTGTATACCTGCAGCACGTCACCCCACATGTAAGCCAGGGTGATTTACCAGCCACAATATTACGTTCAGCTAATCAATGCCAGGAGGTTAAATGCTTTATGTCTTTAGCTGCTTTCAGACATGCACTGAACTGTGGACATTCTCCTGAAATTATCTGCAGGGGCTGTATGTGAGAACACAAATGTTCGAGTCAGGTGCTGAAGACCTTCTCCAGAGTTTTTCCTGCAGCCAGCCCCCCTTGAAAACACTGGATAATCTCCGAGTGAGAATACAGCTGGACTATGTCTGGAGATTCACTGCGAGCAAGTGGGCGTGTTGATGACGACACGCCTGCCTAACTCAGACGGACTCAAAACTGTGAAAACAAAAATACAAATATATATAATATTAAAAACAAATATCTCAAGATGAAAAAGAGGTGCTATACATGTGGAAGAATGAAAACAAGATTCGAGAGCTTTTGGTGATTTGGGCTGAAGGCAGTGGTGAAATGCTCGAAACAAAAACACCTGATTTCCACAGAGGAATTAATACGTCATGTCCTGCCTCCTGCCTGCTCTACCTGGGCGCCACACCTCACCTAAACGCTCCAGACAGTTTCCTGTTGTAAATGCATCCAAACTGGGCAATTACCTGCTGTGTTCCTTATATGTGAAAGGCAAACTTCAAAAAAAATATCTGCACCCAACTGGGACATTCTCCAGAGTTCATGTCGACTTAAGTCAGTGTCAATTGTTTCTCCAATGTAATGCAGTTGTAAGCACCACAGCAGCACTTGGCATCATGTTACCTTGACGTATAAATAATGCTAATGATATCTGCACGACATATTTAATAATACATGTGTTCCTGTTTTTGTCCAGGTGTGGCAGGATGCTGTGCCAAAAGCACCATCGCTCCTCTGGACAGAGTCAAAATTCTTCTCCAAGCCCAGAACCCCCATTACAAACATCTAGGTAAAAGATCAGCAGGCAAACATGGAAAAGCCAGTGAGTTTTCACGCGTCTGTGCCACATGAGCGGAACGTCTGGTTGTGTCTTTGCAGGAGTGTTTTCCACTATCCGGGCCGTGCCAAAGAAAGAAGGCTTCCTTGGCTTGTACAAGGGTAACGGGGCAATGATGGTCAGGATATTTCCGTATGGAGCCATCCAGTTCATGGCCTTTGACAAATATAAAAAGGTACAGTGTAAAAAGTGACATTAGAGGTTGTTTATAGAAACGTGATTTGCTTTAAAGTCGTCACTGGGTGTGTTTTTTGTTATAGAAACCTTTTGCTACATCTGAAGTGAAATGCAGTGGATTTTATTATTTTTGATTTGTGAACCTCTTGACCCTTGTCTCCTCCCTGTTGATTTACAGCTGCTACGTAAACAGATAGGAATCTCTGGACACATCCACCGCCTTGTGGCCGGCTCTATGGCAGGTAATTCATCTTCCAAAGTGATAAGATTCCCTTTTTCACTCCATGGCGGCTGGATGTCATGTACTGCACCGGCAACTTTTCCTTCTCATTTGATTGTTAGTTGAGCACAAACTGTTTACATTTGTCACCCGAGTGCAAATGTTCTCATTTCTCAACAGTCACAGAGTAATGTTTAAGTGTAGTTTTGCGATAAAATGAATTATCATTTACCTTAAAAATTCAGATTCCTCACATCTTGTATTTCTTCGAACACACTATCCAGTGGCAACAGAGCTGTGCATTGGTATTTTGAATGTGTGTGACCATACACTGATCACTAACTGCTGTTCTGTAACATTGTTAAGAATAAGTTCCAATAGGTAATGATATCTCAGCAACGACTCAAAGACCAAACACTAAACTTTCTGCAGGTCTTTGTGACATTATAAACTAACGTTGGTAAAACTTTGAGCAGTTTTTAAATATAGTTTTTTTTGCAATTCACCTCCAACTGTTATAATCACTCATAGTGGGGTTGTTTTTTGAATTAAGGATAGCATACTGTTTAGACAAATAGGAGCTGGAAAAGAGCTTAACAACAATATGAGAACCATTTCTCTGAGATAAGGTCAAAGTCCCCCCAAGACGATCAAACTTCATTAGCCCAAATCTCCCTTGATTGGGAGATAGAAGCGACACTTAAAATTTCGGTTTGATGTTTCTCATGTGAACAAATCAGCACGCCAAATTTCATATTTAATACTGTGCAGCCCAAAGGTTTGATGATTGACACGGAATGACCCATACAAATGGAGAAAACGCAGACAAATCAACTTGAAGTATTGTGTGTTCTTCCAATTTAAAAGGGAAACTCACACCTTATTAGGTTATTAAACCTTGAATTTAGATATCTGTGTTTGAGTAGACAAAGTAGCCTAAGTGTTAAATCACGATGAAGCATAACCACAGCAATAACTTGTATCCTTCTACCGTGTTTTCAGGGATGACCGCGGTGATATTCACCTACCCCCTGGATGTGATCCGAGCCCGACTGGCCTTCCAGGTGACAGGAGATCATCGCTACACCGGCATTGCCAACGCCTTCCACACCATCTACCTTAAGGTGATCTTTGCAGACATTGATGGCTTTAAAAAAAAAAAAATTTTAATTGCAATGCCATTTCTTTTTCCTTTCATTTTTATACAGGAGGGGGGCGTTTTGGGTTTCTACAGGGGACTTACTCCAACACTTATCGGAATGGCCCCTTATGCAGGTAACCATTGAGATTGTTTTGCATAGACTGATGGTAGTGTTTGTTTTATATTGACTTCGTGTCGCTTCATGTAGTTTTACTCTTTGCCTTCTATCCTCCAGGGTTCTCGTTCTTCACCTACGGCACCCTGAAGACCCTCGGCTTGAAGCATTTCCCAGAACGGCTGGGACGCCCCTCCTCAGACAACCCCGACGTCCTCGTCCTGAAGACCCACGTCAACCTGCTCTGCGGAGGCGTTGCTGGTGCCATCGCTCAGACAATATCGTAAGTGTGCACACCGCTTACTTGGCATACAACGAGCTCCGAGACTCCATGAATAATGAGCTGACAATGTGGCTGCTTAATTTGTGGCTCACAGCTCGGGCGTGTTATTGATTGGTGTGATTTATTTGGCAGTTGACGTGTCGTATTGTGTTTCTTCTCACCAGGTACCCGTTGGATGTGGCTAGGAGAAGAATGCAGTTAGGAGCCGTGCTTCCTGACTCTGAGAAATGCGTGTAAGTAGAACTTATGTTCTTACTCTTAATGTTGTGTCATAAAATGATGCTCTGCTTTCAATTACATGTATCAGTTTGTGCAGTGTATGTCATAAAATAAGGACTAGACTCATTTTTGACTATTAGAGTTCTTAGTATAGTTGATTGATCACTGATTTGTGGATTTGACAGTGAAATTGTGAGAGCTGTTATTCTGAGGGTTATTATAGGGAGGAAAACAGCTCAGATAACACAGCGCTGATGAACTCCATTTTAAAAGTAACAGGCCAAGTGCTCATCAAGCTAAAGAATCTGTTAGTATTCAGGCCTGTGTGTCTCTAAATGGCGGAGTTGTTTAAAAATGAACCTGTTTATAGTTTCCTCAGGCAAGTTGGTCTGCACACTCTCGTTCCTTAATAAGTCATGGTTGCTCCCTGCTCCTCTCTAAAGGTTTTTTGTCCAAGTTTCCACTTAAAATAGTCGATTCCACTTTTGGTTGTGAAAGCAGAGTTTGATGAATATTTTGCTTGGAAGTAAGGAAAAAACGAATTCCAGAGCTAAGAGAGCTGTTTACATTAGATAAAATACTAAAGCCTTTAAGGAGAAGAGGTGGAAGCCAGCTGTATGACTTCAGCAACATACTGTTTATACCTGTGTAAGTTCACATTAAACCAGTCCAGGCATCGCTCATTGCTCCTGCAGTACCTGCTTTCCCTAAACATTCAAGATTCTTTCAAAGAATGTGTTCAGTCACTACATCAACGCCATACAAGGTCATTTGTCTCCTGTCCAAGACACTTTTTTCATGTTAGTATGGCTTCGGTCCATAGACAGGTTTTAGTTCCTCATAGCACAGACAGGCATCAACAACAAACAAGACTGATTATGTCAATAACAACTGTCCTGTAGATTTAATACTTTATCTCAACACAGTTAATAGAAATTTACTTTGATCATAAAAACAACAACATATGACTTTCTTTTAAAGGAGACATATCGTGCTCATATTCAGGATCATCATTTTATTATTTAATCAAAAACATTTCTCTAAATGTTTTTCTCTGTCATTCTAAAGCATGTGTAATATCTTGTCTCGCACAGATCACTGAGCAAGACCCTGAAGTACGTGTATAATGAGTACGGGATCAAGAAGGGATTGTACCGAGGCCTTTCTCTCAACTACATCCGCTGTGTCCCCTCCCAAGCTGTGGCCTTCACCACCTATGAGTTCATGAAGCAGACCCTCCACCTGAACTAGCCGCTGTTTTTAATCGTCCAGCTCTGCAGACCCTGCACCCGGGCCCGCACCGAGACATTAAGCAGCTCAGCCTCAATGCTTCCTTCACAGAGTGATCCGAGACTCGCTCTGGCTACGTCTTAAACTCTTCATTGTGGGCTTTGCCTTTTTCCTTGAGTTCACTGAAGGCACCAGGGAAGTCACTTTAATGCCGACAAAGGAAACCGGATATCAAACAATAAGGTACTCCGTGTCTGTCCTGTTCCAGTCCCTCTTACTTCCTGTGACTTGCCGGCTCTTAAGAGTTGATTAACTCAACCACACGACAAGTGGCTTAAATTTGGTTGGACGGCTTGAGGCTGGTTGATATGCTCTTCAACAATGTTGCCGACAACACAGAAGCATCCCTCTGATTGTGTAGCAGCCCCCTCCTCATTCAGACATCAGAAACACACACACAAACACACACACACACACACCTCTCTTTTTAATTTTATGACGGACGCCTGCTTAAATGGCTGATTCATTATTTCCATCGGTTTCCTGACAAAGTTTAGTCATATGTATTTATTTAAATAGTAAACACTTCAGTTCTACAGCTACACGTCTTTATTGTCTAATGTGTCTTCATTTGTACGGACTTGGCTCTTGTTGAAAGGTTGCTATAATCATAAATAATAATAGTGACAGTAATTATAATCGGATGTGTCATAATGTTTTGTTTATATGTGGTTTATTATATTTTTGAATTTGAGATGACTGTAATGTTTGGAGAAGTTTCTGTTTGTGAGTCTTTGCCTTTGTCTTCAACAAGATGAATATAAAGCACTAGCTGCAGGGTTAAAGATGTGAAAGATGCAGTGTCCTGTGTTGCACATCATTTCAGTTTTCATTCTCGAGGCAACTTCCCTTTTAATTGCCAAACATTGCATTGGGTACTTACTGTATGTGTTTTACTTTGCTGCTCTCCGATGTTTAGTGTGTAGCTGTGATCAGAATGAGTTGTTTGAGAGTGTTTCAGATGTTTTGACATGACATGGATGTAGGTTCGTCATGTCTGGAGGGATCTCAGGAGAAATTTGCCCTTCATGACTATAGGTGTTTCTTTGTGTATTTATTCAATAGGGACTTGTTGCCACCGGGTGGCAGCATTGAATATAAATTGAATTGTTTACCATCAGAGCTGATACAACACTCACACATATTTCACTCTTCTTTTATCAAATACATTTTAGGCTCTTTGAGATTCATTTATTTTTTGGGGTTTTGCTTAACCAAAGAAGGTTGTCAGATATTGAACATTATATTTGCAGCTAAAACACTGTTTGCATTTAGGAAGGCTGAACATTAACTGAATGAAAGTGTTGTGTATTCACATCACTTTGCTGAACAAGCAGCCTCATTTTTTGAGCCTCTTGCCTTCTTCTGCTTTTAACGTCTTACTTCACCGGAGTGATTGAGATTGAGTTTATCCTCATGCTTCAGTTGCTGCTTCAGCCTTTAGATGGCCGTATAGTGTCGATGCCTTAGAACTGTGGTTTCCAACCTGTATGGCCTGTGACACTTTAAAAATGTTTGTCCACGGGGGTGTGTTAACAGCCCAGCCCCTCTTTCCTTTTCAAGTGGTTCCATTTAATTTTCCTTTATCCATAGAATATCCAGTAATTCCATTCACTTGACTCTAAAAAAAGAATTTACGACATACTCTCAGGCACCAGGTTCCTGAATTACAAAGCAGCAACATTTCAAAGTTTTTTTTAAATGTGTGAAGAGGGTGTGTTCGAGCTCGAATGGTGAATGGTGCACGGACTGCATTTATATAGCGCATATCTCGTCTTATCGACCAATCAAAGCAATTTTACGACACAAGCCACATTCACCCATTAACACAATTCATACACTGTCTGCAAAGCCGTCAGGGACAATTTGGAGTTCCGTTGGCATGCAGACTGGGGGAACTGTGGATTGAACCGAAGACCTCGTGGTTAGTGGACGACCCACTCTCCCCCCTGAGCCACAGCCGCTCAAATGGTCAGTTTAGTTGCTGTTCAATCATATTGTGACCACTCGGTTATCATTGTGTGACCCATTGAAAGGGGTCGAGACCTCCAGGTGGGAAACCACTACCTTAGATCCTACAAATAAATAGAGAATTCACACAGACAAACTTTGAAAGCTTTTCACTGAAGAAGAGGTTTGGTGTGAAAAAGGCTTCAGGCCCTCCTCAGTCCAAAGGTTGTCACTCATCAAACTGCTTTTAAAAAACCTACAAACATCTGATCCCGATAAACTTAGGATGAGAATTAGAAATCAAGCAGTTCAAAAAAATCTATAGTCACATTTTGATGCAATTTGCACGAATGACCTTGCAAACCATTAAAATGAAAATGTTCATTGGCAGCTTCACACCTCTCGATGAACGAACGTCTGAAGATCTCAGAAGTTATGATTCTGCCAGTTCACCTTGGAAAGTGCTCGTAATAAGAGACGTTGATGCAACTACCGATCTGCAGACGTATGTAACTGTAACAAATGGACTGCAGCATCCGACTATGCTCTCCACCTGTCTGAGCTTAGGATATAATTACTTTTGTGTCAGTGCTGTATACACCAGCTTCCAGTCACTGTTCATTGATTTCTGTGTTTGGTTTCAAATACATGGTCTTTCATTGTAATTGTAATTTTGCACAGTCTCGTATCAGACCAGCTCCATTCCTGCTGCTTCACTGTAAACAGATTGTTTTATAAGACGAGGGATATTCAATACATTCACACGTAGAAATGTACAATATGTCGCTGTACAGCTTCATCTGTTAGATAAAATGCCTGTTTTTGTTTCAGTGACTTTACATGTGTAAAAACAACTTCAAGCCTTGCATCTTTATTTTGTCAATGAATATGAGCTGAATGATCTTACCTCTGTTTTTTTTTTACTGAACGAGAAGGTGCAGTAACTTGGATTTTAGAAAATAATATCCGAGAGTAAAACATAGTGATGCATTTCACACTTTGTGTCTCAAACCCCTGTTAATGTCGGTGGACTCTAAAACCACAAACGGACTGTAAAGCATTTGCATTAATTTCACTGCAGCTGGGATACACTACCTGTTGTTGCTTGATGTCACACACTGATTTGACTGGTAAATGTGATGTGTAAAAAAAAACAAAACAATGTACGTACAAATGTTCTTTGATGAATTTCATCACCACATCATCTGTTAAATACAGTTAACCCGAATGAAAATGCTGTTCTCTGTTTTTGTCTTTATCAGTAGGATTCTTTCTATTGTTTCTCTTATAAAACATCCCTCTGTTCATTTGATATCATTTTCACGAATATGATCTCTTTTCCTGTTCCTTCATTCATGTCTGTACTGATAACACACCTGGGAAGGATGGACGTATTGTACTCTGACCTCATTCACAGCGTAACGCTTGAAATCACTCGTATCACCGATGGAAGACTGACTGCTGTACTTCCTGGACCGCCCTCTCCTGTCTCATTACACATCATCGTGGTATTTGTCCTCTACACAGTTGGTGAAACAGTTTTGAGCAAGAAGAGGAAACTTGCCTTAGCTGCAACCTGAACTTTTCGTGGTTGGGAGCAGAACAGATTTTCTGCAGATATCTTGGTCCTCAGTGGGACATTTCTCTGACCTCGACATGCCTTCTTATACAGTGACTGTTGCCACAGGGGACCAGTGGTTTGCAGGGACAGACGACTACATCTACATCACCCTGGTGGGCACGGAGCAATGCAGCAACAGAACGCTGCTGGACAAACCTCTGTACAATGACTTTGAGAGGGGGGCGGTAAGTGATGTTACGCTGCTGCAGAGCTGTGAGGAGGTCGTCTTCATCTTATGATGAATGATGAGCATCAATACCTGCAAATAGACACCTAAATAGGACTTTTTAAGTAAAGTAAAAATCAATGACGCCCTTGGTTGTCCTGTTCAATAGAATGTGCACTGTTCAGTGTTGTGGAAATTAATCAAAGGTCTTTCTACATTTATTCTCAAACTGCTGCCATCAAGTTAATCTGTACTTTTTGTTTCAAATTACAAATATTGTCCAATGATAATCAGCTGGAAGTCAATTAATTGAATTTACATAAAATCTTTTCTAGATCACACCTCAGGGTTTCACATTAAAGTGAAACACATTTAATATACACACTATAAAAGTAAAATGCATTAGAGATAAAGGAAATCAAAGGTCTAGTAAAAATATTTGTCCATAGCTGCTTTTTAAAAGGGATGAGTTTTCAAAATAAAATGTTGCATCCACTTACTATTCTTTATACAATTTAAAACCTAAATATAAGAAAAGTATCATTATAAATATCAACGACGACAATTTATACAAACACAAACAACACGATATGTATGCAATTCACAAAAAGAGGAACAGAAACCACCGAACAACACACACACACACGCACACACGCACACCAGTTCCGTACATCCGTCAGTAAGAAGTTACGTATGACAAAAAATGTTTTTATTACAACATCATGCATGTTACGTATAATTTAGCTTTTTACAACGTATACATCATTCCATGTGAGCCCTTTAAAATCAATGAAATAATAATACTTGTGAAATTCATGTTCTTTGCTATGTGGTATCACTCAAACCCAAACTTACAGGTGAAATAGAAATAATGTCACAGACCCGATTCAGTAAATGACACATTTCTCCCCCAGCATACGCTCTCTTTATTTAGCCACTAACTAAATTGCAGGTAGACTCCTATGAGGTGAGAGTTGAGGAGGACCTAGGTGAGCTTGTGTTGGTGAAGATTGAGAAGAGGAAGTACTGGGTGCAGGACGACTGGTACTGCAAGTACATCACCGTCAAGACCCCCTTTGGAGACTATTTAGAGTTTCCCTGCTTCCGCTGGCTGGTGGGCGACAAGGAGGTGGTGCTGCGGGACGGACGAGGTAATAATAAGAATGAGAATAAACATGATTTAATGTGACTTTTTTGAATTTCATAAATGAAATGCAGCTCAAAGTGCTTTACACAGTGGCTGATATAGGATTTTTCCAAATCGGGGGCCATTAAAGGGCCACATTTTACACAGAGGAGCCAATTGTATGTCCAAGGTGCACATTTAAGTCATTCGTTGTTCTATAGCTTTGAGCAAACACCACATTATTGAAAACTTTTCAAAAAAATAAATTGTCTCATTGTTTATTATTAGTATTGTCAGCAAGTTTCTTTAAAAACAGACTACTGACAGGCCAGGAGTACATCAGGGCTCAATCAGAGATTAGCCGGGGCCAGTGACCCCCCCCGGCCCTGTTCCTGGATCCGCCCCTGGCTTTTGAGACATACAATGAACATATCTGTTGCAGAAAATTAATGGGAAATAACATGGAAATAAAACCCAGTAAGTAAACATCAGTAGACCTCAGTTCATTTGTTAGTTTGCCTCACAGTTTCCTGACTCCTCATGTTCATCAGTCAGAGTCTGCAGCTCCTGTCTTGTGTGTGTGTGTTGTAGCACATCTGCCTCAGGACGATAAGACCAGCCTGGTCAAACAGCACAGACAAAAAGAGCTGGATATGAGGAAAAAAACCTACAGGCGAGTTCACTCTACACGTGCAATTTATCTTTGGACCTTGCAGGAGGCTGAGACGGCTCAGTAATAACTCTGCTGTCTTCTCTAGATGGAAGGAGTGGCAGCCGGGCTTTCCTATGAGCATAGATGCCGAAAAACACCGGGATTTGCCTCGAGACATCCAGTTCGACAGTGAGAAAGGAGTGGACTTTGTGCTGAACTACGCTAAGGCGTAAGTGCTCCCTCTAACAGCCTTCTTGAGTAAAGCTGGAGGCCCCTCAGGACAGAGCGGAGTGAGTCAGTGGAGACGTGCACTGCTTCAGTGTAAAGTCGTCATGAAGCCGTGATCAGATGTTGAGCTTCAGGCTGAAAACATGCTTCTATTTTCTGCACCTGTGGATTACCTGGAAAGACAGAAGCTTACTTGTGTGTCGCCCAGGGACATTTGCATGCGCCTTTCATGCGGACGTGAAAACCTACACGCAACAATGCAAAACAGATACTGAGCAGAACAGTTTGGATGATGCAGTAGTTCTTGCAAAAGAAGGCAAATGATGTATAATTCAGTTTCTTGCTGAATAAATCATCATAGATACATATTTACATTTTGTTCCCCAGAATGCATTATATCTGCAGTGTTTAATTGACATATTACACAAAAATGCACCAGAGTTTTGCGTTTTTGACCTTTTTTGATGATACACCGGTGACAAATGTGATTATGATGGTGTTAACTTTGGTTTTCCAGGATAGAGAATCTGTGTGTGAACCAGTTCATGCACATGTTCCAGTCCTCCTGGACCGACTTTGATGACTTTGAGAAGATATTTGTAAGAATCAAAAACACAATCTCAGGTCAGCCTCATATATCATTATTATTATTATTATTATTATTATTATTATTATTATTATTATTATTATTATTATTATTATTATTATTATCATGTTTTGGTATCTTATGTCGTAATATTTCTCATATAATATAATATTGATATTATATAACATTATATTATTTAGAGTATGTGATGCAACACTGGAAGGAGGACTTCATGTTTGGATACCAGTTTCTGAACGGCTGCAACCCAGTAGTGATCCGGAAATGCACCAAACTTCCCGACAAGTTCCCCGTCACTCACGAGATGGTTTCCTCCAGCCTGGAGAGGGAGCTGACTCTGGAGGAGGAACTAAAGGTACAGACATGCTGATGTCTGTTTCTTCTGTCTTTGTTGTGTCAATGCTGTGTCTCTCTTTAACGCTCCGTCTGGTGTAAAAAGCAATGCTCTGGCTCCAGGCAGGTAACGTCTACATAGCGGACTTTGAGATGTTAGAGGGCATCACTGCTAACTGCACAGACCCGTGCACGCTGCAGTACCTGGCAGCTCCCATCTGTCTGCTCTACAAGAACGCTCTGAACAAGATCCTGCCAATAGCCATACAGGTACAGTGATGCTGAGCAGGTATTATGTCACGGAGTTAGTGTTCCCTTTTACAATTTACAGTTCGGCACAAATCATTTTTTTCCAGCTTGGGCAGACTCCAGGTGAAGACACCCCAATCTTCCTGCCCACCGACGCTAAGTATGACTGGCTGCTGGCAAAGATCTGGGTGCGCTCGGCTGATTTCCAGTACCACCAGAACATCACGCACCTGCTCAGGACACATCTCATAACAGAGGTGTTTGCGATTGCCATGTTCAGGCAGCTCCCAGCTGTTCACCCTGTTTATAAGGTAAAACTCCTGCTGAGTTATTGGCAAATTGATTAAGTGGATTGACCGATGAGCTCACTGGCTGATGTTCCTTCCTCCCAGCTTCTTATCCCACACATTCGTTTCACTATCGCCATCAACACCAAGGCCAGAGACCAGCTCATCAATGAGCACGGCATCTTTGACAAGGTGAGTGCGTGGATGGAGAGGAGAGTAGTGGAGAGGGAGGGGAAAAGAAAAGGGATTTACTATTTCTTTTCATATTAAACGAGAGAGAAAAAAAAGATGCAAATAAATAGGAAAAGAAGGAAATGACCGAGGAAATGAAAAGCAGAGAAAAACCTGTCCAGTTTGGGCTACTGTAAAAAACATGGCGGCCTCCGTAGAGAGGACCCGCTCACAATGTAAGTTTAAAGCATTTAAATATAATTCTAGGGTCAAGAAAACAACAATTCGTACAATTTAGATGATTAAACACTAGTGAAAACATCACTAAGATCATTTTATATTCAGTTTCTGCCAATAGACCCCTCTCACCTAAATCCTACACACTGCACCTTTAAGTATCACATAGAAATAATGTTCTAGGGAGAACAGCTCCGAAAACAAATAGTTGTATGCATATATTTCTGTTTTTTGACACCACATGCAAATAAGAGGTGAAGACCACATGCTGCCGGAACAATGCGTGATGGTGCTGCTTCTTCCCCCGTCCTCATCCAGGCCAACGCGACAGGCGGAGGTGGCCATGTGCAGCTGATTCAGAAGGCCACAAAGACTCTGACCTTCAGGTCCCTGTGCTTCCCCGACATGATCAAGGCCCGTGGAATGGACAGCAAGGAGGAGCTGCCCACCTACTTCTACAGGGACGACGGCTACAGCGTGTGGGAGGCCACCAAGAGGTTTGTGGAGGTGAACGGCTGGTGTGTGTTTGAGCGAGAGGAAGAAACATGGACGGTGAAAGCTGCTACCCTGAGAGTGGCAGAATTTTAAAGGTAATGGAAGTTGGAGCATTTCATGTTTCCTCTGTACGTGACTGCTGTCCTGTTTCCTCTTTCTCCTCTGGCAGCTTCCTGTCTGATGTGGTGCATATTTATTACATCAGCGACGAGACAGTGCAGGAAGACATGGAGATCCAGGCCTTCATCAAAGACGCATGCAGCTTCGGGATGCAGGACTTCGATCACTGTGGTGGGTGCGAACGTTACACCGCTCGTCTTTTTTGCACAATTTTTCTTCTTGACTCTTGAACAACAAATTCCAGCAGCTAACCAATGAGTTTCCTCTTTCATGGAGACAAGCAGCTCGCCAGCCTTCAATATTTCATTAGTTCCGGGTTCCTGTGCAGAAGACAGGTACGACTGGGAACAGACAGCATTATAAATTCAGATCTGACACAGACGAGTGGTTTGAAGGTGAAAACAGGAGTCTGAAGGTGTCACTGACTGAGGCCCTGTGTTCTAATATCCTTCCTGCATTTCACCATCACATATCTGAATCTGTTGTGTAAGGGTCCTCACACGGTTTGTTGTTTTAAAGACTGAAGCAAACTGTAATATCTGTCTGTGCCCAGAGTTTCCCAAGTCCCTGAAAACACGTGAGGAGCTGTCAGAGTACCTGACTGTCGTCGTGTTCTCCGCCTCATCGCAGCACGCAGCTGTCAACTTTGGACAAGTGAGTTGTAGATAAATACACCGTATATAAAAGAACCTGTCACTCAATGTCTTCATCCTATAAAACTGATTTAAACAGAAATACACGCCACTTTAACGGTTGTGGATGGATTCTTATAGATTAGTTGTCATGTGTTATGCTCCTCTCCACACAGTGATGGAGGGAGGACTCATCCTTGACTTAAAAATAACCACAACAAACTAAACTATACTACACATGTCAACGCAAAATGTATTTGAAATATCCTGTGACTGGTTTGTTTTTACCTCCGCCAAAGAAGTTATATTTCCCCTCTAAATTTGTTTGTTGGTTGGAATGTATGTTTGTTTGTGAGCAAATATGCAAAAACTACTGGACAGATTATCAGGAAACTTAGTGGAAGCGTCTGGTATGAGTCAAAAATAACCCCTTAAAAGTTGGTGTGGATCCGGATCAGGAGGCCAATCTTAAACTTTCTTAAACGTTGAGGATTAGGGTGTTTTTCAACATTTTAACTGAGAAAAGGGTTCAGATCACCAGAACCTTTAGTTCCTCTGAAGGAGATAAAAAACAACAAACAAACAAACAAACATCACTGACATCGTCAAACAAACTGGAAATGATTAAAAACAAGCACATTTGTTAAAACGTAAGTCTCTTAATTCAAGTTCTATATATTTGGTTGTCTTTGTGTTTTCTTTCCATTCAAAGTAAAATAAGGTTTATGGTTTAACTGTGAAATATAAGGCCTCAGTCATATTTCTTTGACATAAGGGTTTGATAACATCTTATCGTTGCCAATTTAAATGTATATATATATCATTATATTGATGTATTTGAATCAAGAAATCCTACTCGCAAATATCTGTGTTTGCATCAGCCCCCAAAAAGTTATATCTGCCGTGTTCTGATTTCATCAGTCAAGTGCAGTGTCAGTGACATCATGCAAAATGCATGTACAGCATGTAAAGGGAATGCTACTAACAACTCACATGTGATATCTGAAATGTGATAAGAAAGCACAACTACACACTGAAGACAAATCGTTGGAAACTGCTGGTTTAACTATTAACGATGTTTCATATTTTCTAAGCTTATCTTGTTTTTTAAGTACGACAAAAATGTTGTGAAGTAGAACTTTGTAGTAGAAGTAAAAGTACATGCTCCTCAGAATTGTAATTCTGGGACATGCACATGTGGTTTCACTGTGTGTATTGTGTAGTTCGACTGGTGTTCCTGGATCCCCAACGCTCCTTCTACCATGAGGAAGCCTCCGCCCAGCAAGAAGGGCGTGGCAGATGTGAACCTGATCATCGATAGCCTCCCTGATCGCGGACGCTCCAGCTGGCACCTGGGCGCCGTTTGGGCCCTCAGCCAGTACCAGGAGAGCGAGGTACGAAAGGGAGCACAGGTCCAAACACACACACACACACACACACACAGGTCTCATTACAGACTGTGTTGCTTTGAGGACCAAACAAACCAATGATCACTTTGAAGCTTCCCTCTGCTTCGACATGTGCTCGTGTCCTTGCTCTGTGCCTCCGGGCTGAATGACCCTTCTCCTCTCTCGCCCTCCACAGCTCTACCTGGGCATGTATCCCGACGAGCACTTCATAGAGAAGCCGGTGAAGGAGGCGATGGAGAAGTTCAGGACACGGCTGGCAGAGATAACCAGCTCCATCAAGAGGAGGAATGAGGGAAAGAAGCTGCCGTACTACAACATGTCCCCTGACAAAATCCCCAACAGTGTCGCTGTTTGAGGAAAAACAACACACACGTCTCTGTGTAATATTTGTACAAATAGCACATTGAGGTTCTGCTGATGTTACTACACTGTACAAATATGCTTTTGTCACCAGAGCATATGATTTTAATGATACTGTATATGTAAATGCATATAATATAACATAAACCCAGGTTTTCAAACCTCTTCATTTATTTTGGGTGAAAACTGGTTAAAATGTTATTTCAAGTTAAAAATTTAAATTCATGTTTATCTACAGAGTGTGCACAACTACCTGCTCATTTTTAGGAGAGCAAGACGGAGAGAACTAGAATTACTTCACTATTGTTGCATCACTCCACCAACCAGTGAAGTTTCCGTACATTTCTTTCCAGTCTCTTAAGATCCTCTTGATCTTTGACCTCTGAAATCTAATCGGTTCATGTTTGAGTCCAAGTGACGACTGTTCAAATGTTGAAGAAATGCTGCAAAGACCGGCTTGAATAAACCATGTTCAAAATGCCAAAATCACGTTTTGTGTGGCCACTGTGATCTTGACCTTTGACCTTCTACCACCCAAATTGTATCAGTTACTGCATGAGTGTAAATGAACATTTGTACCAAAATTAAAAGGATTTTAATGTTTGCAAGAAATTTGAAGAATTTCCCTGAGGGTGTTGTTGAGATATCATGCTCACACGGATGGGACGGACGTACAGACAATCAGAAAACATGATGCTTCCGGGCGCTGGCTGTCATCAGTGCAGAGGCATTATAAAAAAACGAATATGTTGTGCTACTAATAACATTGATGCAAAATTAACAGTTTTTAACAGTGTCACAAATCTTGTGACCATTACATTAAAATCCAGAACACAAATATCTGTACACTGACAACGACACGGAGCGTTAAAAGTAACTTAATTTTTATTTGGTTGTTCTTTTTAACTCTACATACTTTGTTCAAACATGGGAACTTCAACTGAAAACACATCAATATTTCTTTTAAAAACATATGTACTTTTACCAAATTCTTTACAGTTACTATTCCAAAGTAAATTCACAGACAAACTCGTGGAATGATATTATAAGACAGGGGAACAGTCATATATGTTCAAGTCCAGTCAGTAGTAAACAAATGTAGCTTTATGCAAGTTACACTATTCCCAGACATAAGAGAATCGAAGAGATAGGAGGAAGAAAAACAGAAAAACCTAGAAGTACCTTTTCTTCTCAGTCGATTTCCTGCTCAGTGGGATCGGAAAGTGGGAAAAAAAGAATAATTTCATGGTGATAGACACTTTGAAAGAAAAAGCTGCTCTGATAGAGAAACACGTCTGCTTGTTCAAGTGCCCTTTAGAGGCTTCAATCTTCATCAGGACTACATCAAAACGTCTGTCTCAGACTTCATGAGAGGAGCCAGCTCCTATGAGTGGTAAATAACCTTTAACTGTCCAGATCAAGGAAATTATATGTTTAAATATTCAATGTTGTTTTTTTTTGTTCTGGAAAATTCAAATATGTGGTTAAAGGTCTCTATTCTGAATGTTTAAAACAAAATTCAACAAGCAATCTTAAAAAGCAAAAAAAGTTGGAGCAGATACACACGTTAAGCTTTGTACAACCCTCATATCAAAATGACTAAACAAAGAGTGCAAGTGACTTTCTGGTATATTTATGCCTGGGAAAAAAAATGAAGTGTAAGTTGCATAAAATTACTAATGAAGGTATTTTTTTTTTTTTAAATGAACAAATTGTACTCTGTTTCTTTTAAAAATAAATACAACACAAAATGAAGAAATTAATCTTTTCATACCCAGAGGACTCCCTGGACATTAAACACCAGTACAGAACTATAGAATAGAATAACAAGAAAAGGGGTAATTGCACTTTTTATCTGTCTAATTGCACTGAGCCTCGCGGGTACTGAAGTTTCAGAGGAGCATCTCATTCCTCGGTCTTAATCCAACTTGACACACAACAACTCCCTTGGCTCGTGTTAAATATCAGAATTATATTAGACTCCAGATCTCAAGTCACCATGGGGCATGTACACAGGTACAGTATGCACTGTCTCAAAAAACAAAAAGCGATGATTTCCTTTATTGCTGCTGCTGCTGAGCAGTAATCGTCAGGTATAGTTGGACCTTCGTTGTTCACAGACAGTACACAGGTATCAAAGACAGTTTTTAAAAATGTGAGTGAGTGTGTGTGTGTGTGTGTTGCTGGAATGGCTATGAGGCTCAACATGAGCCCTGGCATCACTGTGCTCCCACGTACACAAAAGCACTTACAACAACCATCACCCTCAAAACGCTGCCCCTCAGAAACCAGCAGCCGCCTGCCTCAGACTGCGCCTCCAGCTGCGCACCAGCAGGTGGCGCTGCAGTCAGCTCATCAATGAAAGATGAGGCTGGCTGTGCTCAGGAAGAAAACATAGGGACGTTTTATAATGGCTTTTTACTGCAAAATAAATGTCTACAGTGAAAATGTTACACTGCTATAAAGAATGGTGGACTAACACAGCGACACTGTTTAAGCTGTGCTTCTGCAGAGGAATAAAAAAAGGAGGTGTTGGAACAACTTGTCTCATTTGAACCGCATAAGGCCAGAAGTGAGAAAAACAATCAAATGAACGGGAACATGCCGGCCGCCGTGTGATTAGTACTAAAATAGACTAAGAAGAAGAGACGAGACACTTTCACTGAAAATGAGATTCCTGCTCATCCCACATGCGCTGGTAATGATCCTAAACGTCATGGGGAAACATCAGATCTGGCACCTTCTGAGCTGAAGTGTGTTACCACAAGTGACGAGATGGATTAGAAGTGTGTGTGTGTGTGTGTGTGTGTGTGTGTGTGTGTGTGTGTGTGTGTGTGTGTGTGTGTGTGTGTCCAGATCTGCAGAGCAAAAAGCTCATTTAGAGCAGTCGTAGTTATTTAATTTAAGCGACACAGACTGAAAACAGGCAGCTGCAAATTTCTCAAAGCAAATCCCATGACTAAGCAAACATTTTGAAACCTGCACATGGAATATCACACTGTAAATACTGTCTCATTCACATGATAAAAAACAAACATGAGCGACGTTGGTTATGCCCAAAGGGACATTATATTGTTATGGATGTGGAAATTATCCCACAATTTCCTGTGGCCGGTAAAAAAATTGTTTTTTTGAAATGTTTTATATTTTTTTTTAACCATTATTTAAAAAGTTTACATTCTCAAAGCCTTCACAAAGTTGATGTTGGGTCAGAGAAGTCATGTGGCTGGATTTTTCCATAATCTCCTTTAGAGCTATGAGCCTGACGTGTCATAATGAAAACCCGTTTTTCAGTTTCGACTAAAAACACTCACATGATTCTTTCAGTTTGGTTCCATTTTTTGACCCCAATTCCTTTTTGTCATCCACAGGAGCGTTTATATATATATATATACGTGTATGTGCGTATAAAGAAATGCAACGTCAAATAAAACAGGAAACATTTTCAAGGTTGTTTGAGTTCGTTCTCGCCCACGTACAATGTATAAGACTTGAAAATGAAAGAAAAACAAATAAAGAGGAACTAAAGAAAGGGGAACTAAAAAAACCAAAAAAGTGCTTCAATGCATGTCCAGATCAAGACGCTGGTCGGATCAGCAGACCAGCGTGGACTTGACAGACCACAGCGACAGGGACGGCAGTGGCTGGAATGTTCCAGAGATCCGATGCGTGGCGCTACATACTGATCCACAGAGGGTCAGCCCGAGTAGAATCACAGAGAGGAGGTAAAAACGAACAAATCTAACAAACCCACGAGCGAAGAAACCACGGGTCAGAGATGTGTAAACCTCCGGAGCCGTTTGTGAGTCCATCTGTCTCAGTCCTGCTCCTCCAGAGGTACATACAATAGTGTGTGTGTGTGTGTGTGTGTGTGTGTGTGTGTGTGTGTGTGTGTGTGTGTGTGTAGATTTGTACCCTCCAGGCCTCTCCAGACATTTACAGAACTAAGTAAAAACAGTCCAGTCCTGGGAAATGAGTGAGGAGTAAGGGTGCAGGAGGATGGAGGGGTGAGGATAAAGGAGGACAGTCATAGTCTGTCTGTCTGTCTCTACAGAAACATAAGATGACCAGAAGACGACAGCGGGTCAGTCTGGGATCTGGTCCTTCCACCGTCACCGTGGGCATGTTTGTGTGTGTGTATCATTCGCGGGACAACCAATGGCGTCGTCTGAGCGGTCAGACATGGAGCACCTCCATACTGTAGTCCTCTGTCTCTGTGTACTGGGAGGAGTTTGTGTCCGACTGGGTTGGGACCAGCGCCTCCTTGTTCTCCAGACTCGGCTCCATGAGCGGCGGCTTCTCCAGCGCCACCTTTTTACACGTTTCCGGCCGGTTCTGCACGTATATGACCCGGTTGTAGGCCTTGAGTCTCTTCCATAGATGTATGTAGACTTTGCACTGGACGTACATGAACACCAGTCCACCCGTGAAGCCGATGGCCACGACCACCAGCTTGGTCCAGAAAGGCCATTCCAGGATCCCTGAGGACAAACACAGAGAGACACATGTGCACAAGTCAATCAGTGACCAGACTGTGAAGGAAAGTCTACAGTCTCGTACGTGAACGTTTTGTTTTCTAGGTTCAGGAGGTCAGAACAAAAACAGGAATGACAAGAATGGATCATTAAGCTGCTGCGAGTTTAAAAGGTGCTTCAGTCAATCATTGAACAGATTAACCTTGAACTACATTTTACTTTAACAAGGAAGGTATGTGGCTGGGAGGTGCTATCACACAATACACTACACACGTTGAATGGAGGACAAATGGACAGGACAGTGTTTCAATGTTCTGCATATTTTCAAAGAAACAGGCGAATGTTCACACTGCTGTTTTCGCAAAATGATACACAGTATATTTTATATTATTGCAAACCCCTTTTTCACTATACTATTCTCTTTATGATATAGAACTTTTTTTCATTAGAAATCTCTGCAGTACTTAAATTCCTGAGATTTTACACTTATTATTCTGCAGCACTGCAGCACATTGGACCATAAGAGAAATATGACTTAGTTTCCATCTCATTGTTTGTTTTTGTGACTTTTAGCAGGATTATGCAAAAACTACACAACTGATTTGATTGAAACTTGGTGGAAGGGGGTGGGGGTATGAGCCAAGAAGGAACTCATTAACCTTTGGAGCTAATTCACTTAAGGCGGGAGATCCAGGATTTGTTTTTTCTTTGCCAGCTTTTGACAGTTTAGTGAATTTCTCAAAAAATGATGCAGATATCTTCATGAAAAATATCAGGCACATATAAAGTGCTAACTGTTAAAATCCAGATCAAAAGTTTTCAATTAGTTACTCTTCTACAAATATTTCCATATATATGAAAGGTATATTTCACTATATATACATATTTCACTTTACAGAAACTTTCTATGCATATGGTTGTGGATGTATTATATATTATATATTTTTTTCCATCAATATGAGAGAGATTTGTCACGTGCTTAATTCACTATGGAAGACAGAAACATGTCAATTCTCAACTGCTTTTGACATGTTTCTTAGTTGATCGCAGGAAATGCACCATATACAGATTATTAACAATATGATGGAGCTACATATATTGTGATGGAGGATTTCAACTATATTGTGCAGAGCAAAACAATCACCGTATGTCAGATCATTCAGGGTGTTAAGTGTGCACTTATCTAACATAGGTAGGTTTAAATGACATGAATAGAGACAAATGGGGGGGCAGCCTGGGGGCCGAGGGGTTCAGCATCGCCCCACGTTCTGGGCTTATCTCTCCCCTCGCATTCCCTGACATGTCTCTAATGTCACAGTTGGATAAAGGCACAAAATGCCCCCAAACTAACTGAATATAAGAAATAAAGGAACAACAAGATGGAAAAAAAACCACAGTACAACAGCAAGCATTACAAAGTGATTAGCAGTAATGTGCAGTGTGTGATTTTTCGTTAATTTGCTTAATAGTGCAAAAACATTTCCACGGCCCCTGAGGCAGTTCCAGCATTTTTGCAAATTGCTAACCCTTGAAATATAAGGCTCCAAGCAAGGGTTGTAAAAAAAAAAAAAATGGAGCAAATTTAGCAAGTGTAAATATTTGTAACAAGCGGCAGCCTCGTCCAAAACAAAAACAAAGAGGCAGGAAAGGGATCTTCAAAAAATAAACAGAAAAAAGTTACAAGGCTGAACAGCTGCAACTCTGGCTTTTATATTTCAAGTGGATTCATGTGTGAATGAAAGAAGAAGTTTCTAAATCCTTAAATCACAATGATAAATATTATCATTATCGTTGTTATTAAATAGAAAAATGCCTCATATTAAGAGGAACAAATTCAAACAAGGCAAACATAATCACAACTATTCTTTATACTGTGCACATGAGAAGAGATGAATGTGTCTTATATGTCCGTGAATTTCTCAGCATGTTTCCACAGTGAATAAATGAATTTGAAGGTGAATACATGAGGTGATTCTTTTCACTTCCTTCTAATCTGATTTCCTCACTGTTCTTTTTTATTTAACGGCATCCAAGCATCCGACTGAACCATTGCACCTGTTTCCTCTGATGTACTAGAATATGTCTGAGAGATTTTAATTTTAATTGAATTTAATACATTTTTAAAAAACTCTCTGCCACAAATTATTATTAACAATAGAAAATCACAGTGTGCCCCTCGCCCGTGCATCTGTCTGCGTTCATTGGTTTGGAACATTCAGTGAGGTGGTATGAATATTTGTTCTGTCCTGACATCATGGCAGAAAAGGGTAAAGTAAAAAGGGTGTAAGGTGCGGTTGGGAAAGAACTGGACACGGCTGACAGGGAAAACACAATTTGAAAGTCAAAAGGTCAAACGTGAAATGTTTACCTGGGATTCTTCCGGCTGCATGAGTAAAGAGAGTGTTAGTATCATGTATTACCAAAGACACACAAACAGACTGATAGAAAAGCCAGAAGTCAGATATTTACAGATGCATCATACAATCACACACATTCAATCAGAGAAGACAATAGAATATACATTTTCAAGGTGTATTCGAGCTAATCTGTCGTCATTGACAAGGAAAACAAAGAACAGAACTGTGGTTGTGTGTGATTTGGCCGACGGACAACCGGTACTGGTGAGGAACGATTTGGCATCGCCATGGTGATTGAACCCGACAGCCCTCAGGGATGCTAACAAGTCTGAATCATCAGGTTGGGCTAAACAGGCACAGGCTGTTCTTCCATCTGCACACGGTCTCAGAAGCAGCGAATATGTCAGAGAGGAAAGAGCGGCAGCGGCCGACGAGCCATCGGGTGTCACAGCAGCTCATCGTTCAAACTGCAGCGTCCGATTTCAGCCTGAGAGCGAGACCACGGGGCTCTAAAGACGACGGTGGTGTCAATCTTTCTGTGGCAAAGTGATTCTGACCCCTTTGTGAGAAGCAGCACAGCCTCTAGGGGCCGCTACAGAGGCCTTTAAACTCCTAGGCATAAATGTTCTTTTTAGTTTGAGGTTTTAAAGATCACAATGACCTACTGACTAGTTTTGCCTGTGGCTTTTAAAGTCTGTGCTCAGCAACAGGTTGGCAAATGAAAATTAGTTTTAAAAAAAGTAATCAGGAAGCTTATCATGGGACAAAGCAGCCGTCTTCTCCGTGACCCTGCAGGCTACATGTTCATCAAAAAGTGGCCACAAACTCCTTCAAAGAACACTTTGTCACTTCTGGAAATCTGTTGAAATGGGTTCTGTCCTCGTGTTAAAGGAGATTGATACCACTATCATGAGATACTAACTAAACACAAAGCCACAGCGAGAAGCCGGTTATATTAGCACAAAAATATGCAGGAGGGAACATTTACAAAAAATACCTCATGTTTGCTCGTTTATCAAGTGTCGCTATCCGCTTTTAAGTGTGACGTCACGCATGACGTGAACATATCCGGGTCCGAACCTTCAGGTCTCCAAAAAAAAAAATCACAGTCAAGTGAAATCTAGATACTGCAGCTTTAACTAACTGGTAGCCCAACTTAACTTTACTCGACCGAGAAAGTCAAGGCTGTCTCATATTTAGACATGAGAGCGGTATCAATCTTTTTCTTTTCTTCTTTTTATCTGAAGAAAAAAAAAAACAAGACTCAAACTATTCCCCTAAATAGCTTCATGGAAATATAATATTCAGGATCATTGTGTCTTGAGATCTTTATCTTTTGGCTGCTGGGTCCATGCCCCAGACTGCTGCGGTCACATGGCTCAGTGTGTGCTGATAACCCACGTGCACATGTACACAAGCACACAGACAAGACAACTTTGTGCTGATTAGATTTTCTTTAACAATAAGACTTACCATGAACTGACTGTCATTGAAATTCACAGCACACACAAGCAACCTGATCTAAGCCCCTTTCAAGATGCAAGAGTGAACCAACATCACCTCACTTTGCAATTAAAACCTCTGTGGAGATTTCAATCTAAAACGAGATCTGATTAAGATAAAAAGTCTGTTTTAATCTCTTTCCTTCATCTCTTTCATCTCTTAACCTTCGCCTTCAAAGTGAACTGAATTGAACTTAAAGTCTGAAAATCCTCACAGACTGAAAAACTCCTCTAAACATTTGTTTGGTCTCAGCTGCTCCTGCATGTGAATCACACCCACGTATATTCCAATCTAAGGGAACATTTCACACTCATCACTCACACCACTCACATAACACTTCACTTATGCAGATTTGTCACTAATCACGATGCATGAATGATCCGGAGACGGCGGGAAACGGTGGATGAAGGTACGAACGCCACATCAAACACCAGACGATGTTGTCATGATCATCCTTACGTGAGTGGTTGTATGTGTGCATGTGCGAGTCTGCGCTGACCTTGTCTGATCTCCTCTGCTGTCCTGTCGATGAGGACGTAGAGTGACCACACCACGCAGGTGATGGCGATGACGTGGAAGGTGACAGAGCACATGATCTTCCTCCTCTCGCTCGCCGTCATCTGTAGCTTCTCCCACTGAGGCAGAGGGGACACAGGAAGGATGTTTGAGGAGGTCGAGAGGTCAACACCAAACACATGAATACAGAAAACTTAACACTCTTGGCTGTCTTGACCGATTCCTGGAGCAGCTCTGAGCGTGAGCTAAATATTTAATGTGCCACTGTGATCAGGATCCAGTGCGACAAAGCACTTCTTGGTAGTAAAAAGTGGCGCACAGCACCGGACACACAGAGGACAGCCACCCTGCCGCCTGCCAGCCAGCTCAGCTAACCCACTGTAGCACCTTGTCTGCCGCTGGCTGCACGACACAACACAACACACCAGGAAATGAGCTCAACAAAACACAGAAAACACGACATCAGCATATACAAGCTGTACTTGCTCTCCCAACATCCAAACATCACTCGTGTGTTTAGCTCTGAAATGGCACGATCGCAGGGTTAAGGGAAGGTGATAACGAGCGGGTGTGACATGAAACGACGTTGATTAACGCTACGACCGCACACTCGCACACGAGCAACCCCGATGTTCACCCGTGGGATTCAGAGGCTATTAACGGCGCAGCATTTGTTTAAGGCCTTTTGTGCAGCTAATGAAGGGTGGAGGAATTTTAATTAGAGTGTCCTGCTATCTCCAGGCCACAATGATTGATAAAAGCTTTAAATGGAAGCAAACTGCCTCTAAACCATTTGAAATGAATCGCATCCCCCCCCCCAAAAAAAGTCTTGCTTATAAAAACAGCTTCAAAGCTCAGTGTCATGCTTGTGTTAAGATAGATCAGATAAAGCTTCTGGAGCTCACAGCTTCATCACTAAAGAGTGACAGCGACGGCCTGCATTTATTAACTGAAGCTGAACTGTAATGAAGTTACCAGCGGTGGGATGTAACAAATACATTATGCAGAGAGTTTAAGTACCTTTTTCATGTTTCTTTTTAAATGTATCCACTACTTCTATCAGCATTTATCTGTACATTCCACTCAACTACATTTTTACAATGCATTGCGTTTCATGTTGACGTTCTTTATGTTCTCAAATGTTATCAATAACAAGAGTGGGATTGGTCCACTGCTCCAATCAGAGTGGGCGGGTAACATTAGACTCCTGCAGCACTGATGAAGAAACCCCTGAAAGAGGAAGAGGTCCCCGCAGAGACTCAGCCATACTGATCTAGTAGTCCGTCGCATTAGGGAATAAGGTACACTTTGCAAGTACTTTTGCTTTCAGTACTGTATGTATATTTAAAAGCAAGTACTTGCTTTTAAATATAACTCAAGTGGACAAGTGAACGTGGTACCTTTACTTTGAAATCTATTTATCTGTCCTTTTACTTAAAGCTAGTGTCGGTAATCCTGGAAAAGCTATCAAGAGGGGGATACACTTTTGAAAATATCTAACCGATACATCCCACCCCTTCCCATCGACCCTCTTGTCAAAGCTACGCCCATATGACCGTGACTCACTCTCTAACTTCTAGCTATTGTCTATGTATCAGCAGTTTATGTCTCTCCAGCTTGTGAAGACTCTGCTCATGCATGTGAGGGCACGGGCAGGGAGCACACAGGTACACAAGAAATGAGAAAGAATAAATAATTAGTTGTGTTAATTACAGTCCTGCAAGGGCCTCAGACACCACCTTTCTTTCCAGACAACTCTATTCATTAATGGCTATTTATAACGAGGATTTCTACAAATAAGAAAAAAATAAAGGTTTTCAGAAACAAATTACCAACCCTACCTTTAAGTAATTATGTGTAACTGCTTAACACTAGCTTCAGACAAATATGTTCACACACAGACTGTGTCTCACCTTGCGCAGTGGCTTGAGCTTGGTCTCCATGATGAACTCATATTTACAGAGCTCACAGCAGCGAGTGTCAGAGCTCTTGATCCACTGCTGTAGACAGGACTGGTGGACGAAGCGCAGGCTCCCTGTGCAGTGGCATGGTGTGATCAAGGGGCTCTCGTCATCCCCTTCACAGTGACAAATCCTACGGGAGCACCCCCACAAAAAAGATACAGTCAATACTAAGCTAGAGGCAAGACAGCTTTAACAGAAGAAATACAAGGGGAGAGGAGATATCAGAAAGAGACGAGTTGGCGGAGAAAAGCTGACACAAATTTCCCCAAACTACAGGAATGGGAATATTTGGATATCTGGTGTTTAGGAAATGCTCACACACATTGCAGATGCTGAAGCTACAGAAAGAGTGGCAGATGGGAATCTACTGTAACGTCACAAATGTAAAAGCACATTAACGTTAGAATCAACACATGTCCCATGAATAAACTCAATCTAGACAAACGACTTAAGTGTTTAATTTACTAATTAAAACAACATTCACAGAAACCAATCTTCCGTGTTCTTGCAGCGTTGCAGTATAAAATTTAACACAGCACATCTAATCTGAGGTACTTTGCAGGACGTGGCAGCAGCAGTCTCTGGTTCAGCGCCGGGGGGAACTGATACAAGTTGCCGGTAATGATCACTGTGTTGGTTGATCGCTAATTGTAACTAGAAGAATCAGTTAAAGAAAGAGCTGCATTCAAAATATTAGTTCTGTGAATTTTCCAAGCTTAAATCTGTTATTTGTTGCAATTGCATGAGCTTTAACGAGTGCATGTAATGGTTGTTTGTGCCTGTGTGTCAGCTCCGTGATACGCTGGCAACAAGTCCTGAACCCTGCCTCTCGTCTAATTGGATTGGCTCCAGCTCCTCTGTCGCCCTTATATAAGATAATGGATGAATGAAAAGGATGCATAGTGTAACACTGTGTAATATAGTTTGTTCTGTTCGTTATTCTGGGCACAGCTGCAAAAAACTGGGACATTTTATTAGGTGTCTGTTGGACAGGTTTTTCCTCAGTGAGAGATTTTTAATATCAGAGTGAAGCAGACCCCCCTCTCCTCCAAATGATGACATATATCGGACACTGTCTGACAGAGTGGCGGACAGCAGCTATTAGTCACCCACACAAAGGACGACTATATTTGTCGGCGTTGGCCTGTACAGTGCGAGTGTGTGTCTGTGTAGCTGCTGCTGACTATACACACACACACACTTTCACCAGTAAGAGAGTCACACTCAGTACAGTTAGTTTCAGAGGAAAGGGACATGATGCAAACCACAAAGTTAATATCCCGCACACACCCCTACTTGGAGGAAGCAGAGGCTGAGAATTAAGTATCAGGTCTTTGACATTGTTGTTGATGTTCAGGTCCTGAGTAAATGAGCAATAAGCCCCAAAAATCTGCTGCTGTTTGTTTCACCACAACTAAACTTTGATGAAAGTTCAGGCTCACGTCTCCGGGAGGAGAATTTGTTGCAGTGTAGAATCAAGTGCACATGATTTCCCTGCAGGGGCTCCACAGATAAATGAAGCACAGTGGAGGGGGCGATAATTTCAACCTATGTCTTCAAATCCCCTTTTTCTAAGACTTTCCAACCAGCAAAGACTTTTCCCCAGAGTGCAGAACAGACAGCGGTGGCTCGGGTGGACAAGAGAGCAGGCTTTTTAAATGGGATTGTCTTTATCATGGTTCAGGTGTATGTGGGGGTGAGGACACATGACCACACGCACGTGTCAGAAAGTAAGCAAGCGTGATAACGTCTATTTTCAGACTTCGCTGATCTGGCCAAAGCGTTACAAGATTAAGAGACCCAGTGAAGGGAGGATGATAAAAATAGGCCGTTTTCTATGCGTTTCTCAAAAAGTACGAGGAGGTGGAGGGAGTGGAATGAGAATTGGGGGATTAAAGGATAGATGAGGCACAATTAACATCTTGAGAAGAGGGTGCTTTTTTTCCGTCTGGTTTGTTTATGGCTGGGTTGTTTTGTTTGTTTGCATGGATCTGAAGATGAACTGCAGATTCTCATCCCACATTCTGTCCTGTATCCCTCTCTAAAAATCAGCCTCAGGACCTGAATTCTCTCGGTGCTCGCATCAACAACTGGCGCCTGCTGAAATGGACAGATTTAACTAATTATTCTAATGCTAATGTATTTTGTTCTTAAAGCGTAGGACGGGATAACCACAGAAAAATCCCTACACCTCCACATGGAGCCAGGGTGGAAATTAAAAATGATCAGTGAACAATATGACTGGAAGAGACCGTTCCTGTCATGAAATGTTTTTTTTTTACTGCTACAACAGCCTGGGTATCGCTTGAAAATGCACTTTAAAGACAGAAATCCTGCAGACATAATATGCAACATAACAAACATCCATATAAACATATTAATGCAAATTTACAGCTAAAGTGTATCCGTGTCAGCGCTGTTAGGAACGGGAGGCTGAAATTAAAATTTAATTTGCATCACTTGTGCAGCCAAAACACTTCCATGTTTCACAGTAATTTTAAGATGGCAAAGGCGCCGTTAGAGTCTATCAGCATTAAAATGTGGGAAGCAAAACAAGAGTCGGGGAAAATCACAAGCTGAGAGGGAAACATGCTCGCCTGGCTGAGGTGTTTACTTTCTCCCCGTTATCATGTTTGCTTCTGTTTCCTCATTCTTTTCTCCGGTGGCCTCGCTTCTCTCTCGCAGCGTGTCACTTTAAACCCCCTCCCCTCCAGCTATTCCTTGTTCTGCCCTCATCCGGAGATGCTTGGATATTAATTCTCAAATGAATTTTTTAGCACCAATCTGCTTTTTTTTCCTGGGTATTTCTGCTAAACAGATTTTCAGAGGGGTAATATGGGGCAGAGTGGGACATCTGAGGCGTTTTGTCCCCTCCTGTTCTCAGCCTGTTTTCAATCTGAACAGTTTAAGCTCGACACTCTGCCAGAGACACGCTGATCACAGAGGAACACAATTGAATTAGCAGCAACAGCAGCAGGACCAGGAGCCGTCCACCTTGTTCCCCCTCACCCCTCTCTGCATGTCTGAAGAGGTTACTTGTCTCTCTCTGTGTGTGGGCGAAAATGTTCAGAAGAATATTACATTTCCTGAGGGGAACTTCACTTTTGGAGGAATGTTAAGGAATTACATAGACTCCAGTTGGTTATATTAAATATACACCAACGATACACTGCATATTGAAGCTTCAAGAGGTTTTCAAATACGAGAGGCTCTTTGGAGCAATATTTCGTTTGCAGCGAATACTCTACCAGTACACGCATGAGAAGGACAGTGCAAATTTGAACAGCGTGCAAGCACTAAAAGCACAAAAAATAAAATTTGAAGGGGCAAATCAAGAACCGGAGAAGGCGAAAAGGCAAAAGAAATGAGACACA
The DNA here is from genome assembly GCF_022539355.2 of Hippoglossus stenolepis. Taxonomy (NCBI): domain Eukaryota; kingdom Metazoa; phylum Chordata; class Actinopteri; order Pleuronectiformes; family Pleuronectidae; genus Hippoglossus; species Hippoglossus stenolepis. Next base: position 13,927,037 of record NC_061494.1, on the reverse strand, counting down.
AGCCTGACTGTAACTGCAATTTGTCACTAAATGACATCTCATCATCATTTATCTGGCTTTCTCCTGATCAGAACCGTAAAACAGTTATGTGTCAAACAACATAAAGCATCTGGAAACGTGAACCTGGAAACAAGAGCAGGGCCAATATGGATGTTTTGGGGCCAATGCCCATATCGATATTGGGGATCAAAACACCCTTATGTTAAAGAAATGGTACAGTTACAGCTAAACCTTAAACTATAGCATCAATAACTATAAATTGAAAGAATACACAAATACAAACTAATGTATGGAACTTGAATAAAAATAAAAATAAACCTATTTTCTTATTATTTTCTGCATGGTTATTCATATCAGCAGACATAAATGCAAACTAATAGTTGATGTCAATACAAATAAAAGCAATGCAGGTTTACAAAAATAATCAAATAAATCATCTTTGGAAATGCGTTCAATATATTTTGCAAACATAATTTAGTTTGTGCCTCTGTTTTTTCAAAGGTCACATTTCTGATAAGGAAGTAGAGCAGGTCACATCATATCAGACGTTTCACCATTACACTCTGAAGTGATTTCAATAAAGGAGCTGGAAGATAATTAACACGTCATTCTTCTGTGAAAACAACAACCGCCAACACACACGCACTGTCACAGGTGAGGTCAAATACTACTGTGCTGAGCTCACGTTTCTAGCCACCTGACGTGATGTTTGTGCGTGTGCGTGTGTGTGTGTGTGTGTGTGTGCAGTCAGAGACTACACAAGCTATTTGAAGCCAATAATCTCCCTCCTGATCTCTGGCCTTCACCTTGCCATTTCTAAGCTCATGTTTCTCTATCAGCTCACAGCTGACGTATGTAAGATGCATAATCTGGAGCAGAGTACGAGCACAGACCACAGCTGAGGAGACAACAGGGACAGACCTATGGAACTGATAATATTTTGTGTTTTATACTAAACTGACATAGATACTGAGACCAAAAGGGGACAAGTGATCTGAGAGATCTTAACGTTCCTTTTCTTGGCAATTTACCGCTATCAAGCATGATACGCAGCCATGACATGGTCTATAATCAAACATTACTCTATCAGTCCGTCCTAACGCACCATGGCTCTGATTGTACACGCACTGTCAAGTGAAAAACACTGGTGATGGCTCTGTTGACCCAATCTCACAGACTGTGTCCGGCCTTTTCCATTTCTTATCCCACGTCTGCCTTTGCTCCACTCACTCTCAGATAGAAACACACTCCGTCTCTCAATGCCATTACATTTTCTACCGTAGCCTTTGCTGATCAATATTTACCGGGACATTACCATGGCCTCTGTACCTGCGTTTACTGCAAAGTTTAAAAGCTTGTAGGCAAAAATCAATGATAAATCTCAGCAGCATATGTCAAGACACTTGCATTCCTCATTGATCTAAAAAAAACACAGCTGTAAAGCCAGTGAAATACTATGAAATTAAATGAAGCCAGATTTCAGCTCTAGACACACAGGAGGGGTTGAATCAGGGCAGCTGGAGGGAGGTTTATGGGGTTGCGTCTAAGTTTCAGGTTATCTGATTAATGGTTCCACTGAGAGCTGGGTTTTCAGGACAAATATGGCTGAGGTGTAAGATATTTGCTGGGTGTTTACACTACAGGATGAGAAGCTCTCCACTACTCCGCAGGGCTCTGGGGGGTTCACTGCCATGTTAACGGTCAGGGAGTGGTCTGGGCTCTACCAAGTCACAGTAAGGGTGGGTGTGGAGCACACCATCCAGACGGTCACCCACCTGCAGCAGTCCCCAGATAGCGAATAGCGTGACAGTGGCCCAGTTTTGTCCGACAAAGGGGACGAGCAGCGGTCCAAGTCACTGTCCTCATCCATATCCATATAGCACAGCGGGGCGAGAAGTGCGGCTGGGCCAGTGATTGTGACTGTATCTGGGTTTGCCAGCCGGCCTGTTCCCTTTAGAGCAGGACTGGACCAGGCCTCCTCAAACACGCTGTCATCTCCCAGTGCATCCTCGGGGGGAAACCCTGTCTCGGGGGGAAACCCTGTCTCGCTGCCTTCCAGCATGATGCTGGAGGACTTGGTGATCTGGAGGTGAGAGCCATAGCTGCCTAGCTCGGAGCACTGCAGGCTGGCCGAGGTAGAGGATCGAGAAAAGGGGAGGAGGAGACGGAGGAAGTTGGCGCTCGGGGAGTGATGCGGGTGGAGGTGGGCGTTGGAAAGAGGAGGAGGAGGAGGTGCAACGATGGCAGGGTCAGATGTAAAACAATCGGCGGGAGGGATTCCCTGCATGTACTTGTAGTTGTTGGTGAAGGAAGGGACCAGGTGGGGGTGGGTGCATGTGGAGAAGGCCGAAGGATTCGGGGGTGGGAGTGGGGGTGATGCAGCCAGCTTGCCGTTGAGCGTGTGCGCCTTTCGATTCAAGCTGGCCGGCTGGGCGGACTCAGCCTTCAGCTCCAGCTCTCCCTCCGAGCAGGTGCGATCGATGAAGTGCAGGCCGCGGCAGAGACTGTCCACGCGTTGGCCCACGTCGTTCAGAGACATGGAGAACCTGAGCGAGCTGGCGGGTCGGATGTTGACGGAGGAGGGGCGGAGCAGAGAGAGCCAGTCGCGTTGTTTAGCATGTTTGCAGGCCTGACTGGCGTCTGCACAGAGGGTGGTCACTGAAATACCTCCAGAGCCTTGACAGGTTTTACCATTAGAATTCAACAGAACCACAGCGGTCTGCTTCGGACAGTCCTGATCATGACTGCGTGTGCGAAAGTGTGCGTTAATGACAGGATCATGTGACCGATGACGGTGGAGGAGAAGAAGGAGGAACGGGAAAGGGCAAAGAAAGAAAAATGGAAAAGACATCATGTGTTTGAAACGAAAAGAAATTCTGAGAAAAGAATGATTTCAGAGGCTCTGCCTGAAAAAACTAAACACTGGATGATCCATGTTACAATCAAATCCATTTTACAGCAGATTTCACGCAACTGAGGCTTCTCCACACAGTGACAGGGAGCTGCCAGAGGGTAAACCGACATTAACCACTGATAAGCTTCTTCACTAAAGGACTGATAAATAACATTTATTGTCCTCGGGTGTACATGTAAATGTGTCGCTCGGAGTGAAATGATGTTGCAGGGGTTCGTACCTGCAGATGTCCTGGCTGGAGGGGGAAACCGACGTCCTGGAGAAACTGCACGGAGCATTGACAGAAGTCGGGCTACCCGCCTGAGGAACACAACAAAAGCACAAAAAGATTACGTTTAGGATAGAAAACATTAAAAAAACGAGACATGCAAGTGAAACCCTGAGGTGAAATAATCCCAGTGCTATACTCAACAAACAGGGTCCGGTCACATTGTTGCCGGGAAAAGGTCGTTTGCAGTGAGAATTATCAGGCTGTCAACATCTGAATGTGATCTTCACAGACAGAGAGTAAAAACATGTCACAGACCGATTCAGCGGGAGATAAAAAGGACGAACACAATACTGGTGGTTAATCTATCTGATTAAAGTAGTGCCGGGCGAAATCTGTCAGCGTGTGGTGGAGCAGCCGAAAACACCAAGACTCTAGAGGAGTGAGGGAGGCAGCCGGCGAGACACGGGGACAAGTTATGAAGAATGAGGTGCTAAGAAAGGCACAGCTGGAGGATGTGAGGCCTGAGACTCGTTCAACCTCCAAGGAGAATTTTTAAACAGATGCTCCTGCAGATACAAGGCCGTTATGATGCAAATACCATGAGCAAAGGATGAGATGAAGGGAAACATTAGGTTTATTGCCACTTGGGTTGTATTTACAAACCTTTGACTGTAATTTCTATTGGATGTGATCCTATTTTACTCGCCACATTTCCTGCTGACATCCTGGAACACGACCACTTTGCTACGACAACGTCTGATGAGGAAACCCGAAACAAGTCAACAGTGGCTGGAGCACACAGTGATGAAGCTGAGAGTGAAAACCTCCCATTATTGCAACTTACACGTTCATGCATGATTCTAATGTTGTGTAGACTTGTAGTCACATCACTTAAATACACTATATTTATCTTTTGCCGTGTTTGAATCTGTTAGTGAACGAAGATCTAAACTGCACAGCTCCTTTTTAAATTAGCTGAAACAATTGGATTAAGTGTTAATATTGGATTTAACTGGATTTAAGTGCCAGCGATGGTGGATTTTCAGCCTGTTTTACCATCGGGTTGTTGTTTCATTTAGTGTCGTTGTTTTTAACCAGTGGGAGATATTTCCCAATTGGAATTACAAGTATAAGGTGCTATGTTTTTCCCCCCACTCGGCCTGAATCTGATTTAAACTGTGACTGTGTGTCTATGATCCTGGCACATGCAGATAGGGGCTTTGGGAGCCTGCACGTAGCCTAAATCTATAAGATCATTTAACAATTGACAACAATTTAGCTGTAAATAAAATGACCTGACTGCTGTCGGCCCATTTACGTCACATCATGATCTTTCATGAGCTCAGAGCGAGAAGGAGAAGTACATTGTTCGTTCCTGGGGAAATTCTGTTGCAGCCTAAGTATGTAAGTATGATGTGGTTTGTTGTAAAATTTCATGTTTAATTATTGAATATGGGCATCTATAATTCAAAAGGTTATGCTGAAAATTACTACAATAACAATAATAAACTTAATTTATAGAACACAATAAATGCATTCAATGCAACACAAAGTGCTTCACATAAAAGACATTAAAAAACATTTATGATAAGACAAAATAAGAAAACAAAATTGAATACAAATGGCAAATTCAGCTAAAGGATAAAACGGCCATCAGGTAAAATGATGAAAAACGAAACTATAATCAGGTAAAAAAATCATCATGTATCTTACAGTTTTATTTGAGCACTTCAGGGAGTTTTGTGGCATAATTAACAAAGGCTGTCTCTCCGTCTCTTAGTTCTGATGTCAGTAATAATGTGTTTATGTTGATGTAAGGTGATTTAAAATCTTGTTCCATGTGCCTCTTTAACGTTGGGCATCTGCCGCTCTAAAGGTCTCTGCAGCGCTCTGGTACAATCGTCTGACAACTTGCCCTTTTCCAGATCTCAGCAGTTAACATGGTGCATACACTGCTATCATTACCAATGCGAAGGATGGTCACACTTAGAAAAAAATGACGCCAAAGCAAATCATCATGTGAAGCTAGCTTCATATAAAGAATAACATCACTCTTCTCAGCTAATTCACAAAAAGATAGTGAATAAGCTTATTTCCTAAATGTCAAACTCTCCCGTAAAGACGTCCCACTGCTGTTCCCCTCAGTGACGGCTACAGACTGGACGGGGACATAAAGAATGGGATCAGATAGTGTTTGGATTGCTAACGTAAAGACACAGCGCAGGATGGCAATTCCAATGAGAAACTAATTATCTATCGATTTCATTTCTAACTATGGGGAAATGTATTGCTCCTGGCCAGACAGCAATCAATGGAAAATTCAATGTTCTGCTGTTCCCCTCAGCCTGGTTTTCCCGACTCTACATGAACAGCACAGCTTCTCTCTCACACACAGTTTCTCTCTGCTCATTATAACCTGAGTTTACACACATTTCTCTAAAATATATTAGTTCATTTTTTTTTCTCTTATAGTTCACATTTAAGGTGGCAGCTGCTGCAAGAGCCTGGGATATAAATGTAATAAGAAGAGACCGCTCGGAGAAGTGAGAGATAAGATCACAGGAAAAAGACATTATTATTTTGCAAAGAGCACAACTGAGGTGAAACTTGCTGCTCGAGCGCTACAGTTACACAGCAACAACTAAAAACTAGGACTGGGCAATAAAACTATATCAGTAATATTGGCAATATAATTATATAACATAATTTTCCTTAATAGCAAAAATAAAAATCCAATATGTATCGATATCTTGCTAATGCGTTGTGCAACCACAGTGAGGAGGTATAACACAAAACAGATCTTTAAAATGTCCTCTGCTGACGAAGAACAGTTTAAAAACACAACCTTCACTCAGGAGCAAACTTAAACATAACAGAAATCTAATAGTACACTGGGTTTGTGTTGTTGTATTTTATGTTGCACTGTTGTTTTCCCCTCTGGTCATTCAGTCATAAACTTTATGGATGGAACTGACGGCTGATATGACATTTTTGGCTCTTGATATAATTGTTGGCTATATCCTCCAGCTCGACTAAAAACAAAAGAAATTCCTGTCACACAAGCTAAAGCCTCATGAGACTGAGGTGACTGCACTCATGTCACTGGACAGCATCTTTATTCCTTATATTTTATTATAGCGGTGTAAATATGATGTTCCCGTGCTGTCTGTCCTCTGTTAATCATCTGATGAGAGCTGGCCAACGGAGAACCCCCTCTGGCTCGGAGAGACACGATGATAACGGAGTCGTAACCGTACTGATTAACTTCCTAAAAGCCTGTGTGACTCTTCAGATTTCAATCAAACAGCCGCTTTTAAAAGCAGCCTCGCCTGCGAGCGAGGACCTTTGATTGAACTAAATGAGTCTCTGAGTTTAATGGATAACCTGAGACAATTTAAGCTGTTTTCATTTCAACGACTGCTGATGATGATTCGAGTTGGATGCTTCAACACTTTTACTTTAGAAACTATCAACTGTGTTAAGAAGTATATCATGAGCTGCTAATTAGACATCAGGGGTTGAAGAGGGCTGCAATGTTCTCACAGCACACTTGATTAATACGTATATAAATCTGAATGTTTCATACAAAATAAGGTTGACATTTAACGTACGATATGTAACTTCAGCCGATAACTGTCTCTCAATCAAAACAATAACAAAAGACCCAGTTTGATGATGTTGTGAAGCAGTGTGGGATCATGGGAAACATTAAAAACTGCTGATGAGGTCATTTATTTAACTTTGATTCATGTTACGCAGCAAAACGGGGAGGAATAGTTTGGATTCATTACGAGTGACACATAAACAGTGGAAGGAAAAAACAGCTGATTGGCTAACCGGCTCGCAGTGTGTTTTTCCTTCATCACACGTTTGTCCTGGAAGTCACAGCAGAGACGGGCACAGCAGATATGACGTAATTAAAAGTTAACAGGACGGTAACGTACCTCGAGTAAAATTGGGGATTTCTCTGGGTTTGAACATTGTTGTAAACATTTTGAAGTCAACAAAATATAGAGGTCAAGTTGTTTTTAGACATCTGAATTAAGAATTGTTACTTTCTACTGCCGCGCCTGTTCTGAACCTTCCTGTTTGTAATTGGCTGTTTGCTTGACCTGTCGGACGGTTGGTTGCAGCTTTTACTGAAACTGTAAATTGAACCTGCAGTAATTGAACGAGCAGGAACCTGCTGATTCAGGCCACAGAGCCCAGAAGCTGCACCACCGCTGTTCACCTGTGTATTCAAAGTTCAGTGAAGCGTCACTCAGTACGCAGAACCTTCAACTGGAGAATCAGCTGATAAATCCCAGCTGCCGTCCTCAACCCTCACAGCATATTGTCACTGTAATAAGCTTTTCATTGTGCTCATTGAAAATGTCTCCCAATCTATCAATATTATAAACACTTATTTAACCTCTCTCCTTGAGCACCGACCACACACATCCTTCATCGGTGCATAACTTATCCTCTTATCCACGTTTTTTCCTTCCTCGTCTCCCTCTAACACCTATTTTCTCACATCTGTCATTACCTCGGCCTCTATTCATCTTCTACCTCCTCTACCAGGGGGGCAGAAATAAGGCTCTTGTTTTTTTTTTAGCCACCGGGGCCGATCAAGGAATAACCTTCAACATCTAACAGGAACAATGAATCACCTACTCCTGGTGAGAAGCCTCTAACAAGATGGACACATTTCTGAACAGATGGCGAGAACGGGCCAGATGTTGACAATAAAGCAGCACGGAAAATAAACATCCAAGGTTGTAGTAAACCTTGAAAACTGAAAACAATCCCAAGATGCCGCACAGTTTATGTTTCCTCGTCAACATCACTTTTGATTTTAAGATATTTTGCTCTGTCAGAGATCCTTGAGTTAGGACGGTTTTGTCCAAAACTACTATTTTCAAAATCAGAAATGCAGTTTAAAGGAATATTTTCACATTTTGAAACTAAACTATTTTGAAACAGCCCACGGCACCATCACATCGTACTGATAATGTATATCTCCGGATTGCTGCAGCATTACAATTCAGCTGCAAGCGTTTCATCATAGCTAAGGGACGTTCCAACAATCAGCAGCTGAAAGAGACTTCACTTGTTTTAAGTCTAATAAGACATATAGGGAGGACAGGCTTCGAGAGGAAAGTTTTCTTTGATTATAGATCGAAAAAAAGTCAAACAAGAGTTGAAAAAGTCAAACACTACAATATAGTTTAATATATTGAGGGACTACGTATGAATGAAACTGAATATGTTTGGACTTGGATGTTGGTCAGAATGAAGGACTAAACAGAAACCTTGCAAAGTGAAAGCACACTGAAAAACAAAAACCTTGAATGACAGATGAAACTGTCAGAGTGGTTGTGTTTAAAACTGATGGACACCACACGAGCACATATTTATATTTAAACGGGCAACAATTTGGGCTGAAGAATGCTGACTTGGTGCGCAAAGGCCTTACAGGAGCAACTTTTTACTTTTATCATAATCTTCTTGATCTCTAAGAAATTATAGAGGGTATATTTCAATATTTCTTTTTCTCTAATTGTTTTACCTTCCCTCCACAGGTGTTGTTTTATAACTTTGCACAGAAAAATCCATAATAATGGCACGTTCCACCAAAATGGCATTTTACAATGAAACCAACAAGTCTCGTTTCTCCGAGGACCAGAGCCAGCTTCAGCAGACAGAAAAAGAGCAATGCTGCCAGATTGAGTAATCTAACAAAGAAAACCATTAAAATATGGTGTGTTCCAAGAAATTAACAATTAACTTCACTTTCTGCTGAATAGTGGTTTGGCTCTGTGCCTGGTTTTAACATCAGTGGTCTGCCAAAGCTGAAGAGATGAATGGACCTGGTCCTGCTCATATGTGGAGGACGGACTCGGGCTCTGCTCTGAAGCAGACGCTGCAAAACGGCAGCATCTTGAATTTGAGAGTGCCAGATGTTTGGCCGAAAACCAAAAAAGAAGCACACCGAGCGACGGGTCACTGCTTCTGGTCTTTGTGAGGACTCGTAATACTTTAATTCCTCCCCAGACAGTATGGGAGGCATCTATCTCACGGCTCCTTGGCACCGTGGTTCGGAGACACACAGCTCCAGCTAAGCCTCCTGACCTCTGCGAGTGGAAACTTGACTCGCACCAAATCAACAGGCGATGCTCGCACACACTCTGCACTCAGATAAACACAACTGCTTTTCAATTTTCAGCACAAACAAATGCTAATTATTTGGCCTGAATTCCACCTCTCTTTCATAAATCACACGATATCTCTCTAAGCCGCTCGATAAAAGACTTTCTTCAGAAATGAACAAACAAAGCAGACAACAGATAAAGAATTTTTTTACTTTGGATACACATATAGATTTCTATTTAAGTTCATACTACTAAACCCCTGACAGTGACAAGCACTTTATGAAACGATCCACCCACTGGCTAAATGCTGCAGCTTGTTTTCCTCTTATTATACCATACGACTATATGACTGGTGGGTGTCTCATGACAGGTGTCCAAGTGGGAGTGGATACCTAGAAAGTGGATGTCTCTTTCTGAGTCGTCCTCAGAAAAGAACAGCTCTGTTAAATTAAAGAACAAACGTCAGCTCAGTGACTGTCTACAGTCTACACGAAAAAAGACAGAAGCTAGAAAGAGAGAGAAAAAGAAGGGATGACAAGTATCCTGCCAGGATCTCAGAGAAAAACTGGAGCAGGTGCTTTGACAGAATGAACAAACTCTTTGACGGCTTGAGCTTTCACACACACACACACACACACATAATCCAGACTGTGTTGCCCTGCCAAGCTGCCGACGATATGAAATATTCCTCTCGGGCTGATGCGGCGGTTATTTATTTGGAGAGATCTTTTAAATAGGTCAACAATTGGATACGTGCACTTTTATTTTTTTATCTGATCTGACACGAGCTGATGTGATTCAGCTAGAATCTGTGCCACGTGAAGCAGTGGGTTTGTTTAAGTGTCCTTCTTTTCATTCTCATGTGAAAATAAATGAAAACAATCAGAGAATAGAATACATTAAAACAGTCATCAGCTGTGCACACACACATCAAGTGAATATCTTATCAGATGTGCATTTTACTATGATCCATAAAGTGTCTTTTATCTTTCATTTTTCAGCTTTGGAACATTAATGAACTTGACCCACATTTGATATTCTTTCAGCAAAAAAGGAATATTTGAGTCACTGCTGGAAATATGAAAATCTTCCGTCTCATGCCGCCGATGCGGCAGAGAGCAGGGAAACTTATAAATGTGTTGCATATGCATAACATCTCCTGTAGTCTCACAGATCACATTCAGAGTCAAGCAGCTTCCAGGGAAAGTGGAAGATGGTGCGTTCCTGGAAATATATTGAGAGGACTTATTGTCTCACTTGGTTCAAACCGGTCAAGTGCTTCAAATCTCTCTTTAACCTCAGACTCCCAGCAGACTTGTTGCGTCCAGAGAATTACTTCAGATTTAAACCTGCCATTGGAAGGTATTTCCCTTTAGGAAGCAGCAGGAAACACCAGCTGACAGGCAGACTGTGGATTATTAATTAAAGCTGTCAAACTTAACCCTTTGATTCACAACATGGGTCAAAAGTGACCTGGCTCAGTTTTTATTTTCTACATCTTTGCAGTGAATGAATTTCATCATTCAGTTTTTCAGGTAATCCCCAATTAACTTATTTTTGATCATCACAGTTCCTTATTTAAATTTTTCCTTTATTACTTTTTGAATAAAAATCATTTTTGTATCACTATACTTCTAATGCACAATATGGGTAAAAAATGACCCGTATTCAGTTATTTCATGCACGAGTGTTTCTTTGCTATATGTTTGAAATAAATGTATTTTATCATAGAATATTCTAAGTATTCATTAAATATCTTGTTTTTGATTACCACAAATCATTATCTTCCTTTTTCCTTCCTTACGTTATAAACAAACTTAAATTTTGAATTTTTACATCACTTTTACACACATGGGTCAAAAATGGCCCACACATCATGTATTCACTAGTGAACACCTACCATTCATTTCACACAGCTGAACATAGTGTTCTACAGGACACTATGTTCTACAGGAGTTATTGGTTTGTCTTAGAATCCAGCTGTCCTAAATGAAGGTTCCTTTGATGAGATATAAAACTCATCTGCTATCGCTTCAAAGGAACCTTCTCCTAAATGAAGAAGGAAGAATAAGCTATAAAAGAATATAGCAAAGAAACACCTAGCCATGCATGAAATAACACAGGAAATTAATACGGGTCATTTTTGACTCATGTTGTGCATTAGAAGGGGTTTGCATAGCTTTTGTATCAAAGGGTTAAGAACCTTCTTCATACTTTACGTCCAGCACTCCAGTGCACACACATTTGTCAGAGGATGGCGGTCTAGGTAGCACAGTCAATGACAACGAATGTTGTCCAAAAACCTCCAAATGAAGAAATCCACCCTTCGACTTATGGATGAGACTCATTTGAATTTATGCCCTTTTACTAAGCTGGTTAGCTTAGTTTAGCATAAAGACTAAATAAGAGGAAACAGCTACACCAGCTATGTCCACAGGTCACAAAACCAACCTACCAGCTTTTTAAATCTCACTAATTAATATTTCAAATATGATCTGTCGAATCAAAGTTTTGTTATGCTACGTTCTGGGTCATATCTATATTACAAAATATAATGCGTTAAATTAATGAGCCTTAGAGTTCGTGAGAGTAACATGATGTTACATTTAGACAGATCCAGACTAGTTGCTTCCTCCTCTTGTTTTTGTTAAAGATAAATTTAGGCGTGTTTTGCAGAAAGACACGTAGCAAAGGGCCGGATCAGAACCAAACCTGTAGCTGCTGCAGAAGAACTAAAGCCTCCATATGCAGGGCGAGTGCTTGCTCACCTGTTAGCACAGGCATAAATGTCTTTATGTATCTTTGCCAAACCAAGGTTAGCTGACTGCTAACAGTAGCTAAGGCTAAAAAGAAAAAGCAGTAGTAGACAGCACATGACCCAAAATGTTAAACTATTCCTGTAAAGTAATTTATTGTTCATTCAGTTGTAAATCTTAGTTTTATAACATATTTCCAATATGGTGGTCAATGGTCATTGATGTGTTCTGATCGATCACATGCTCACATAAATATACTTAATATATTAAATATTGAATTAAATATTATGTATTAAATGTCTCAGTCGACGAGCAGGGACATAAAACATCGGATTTTGAACCCCACTGTAAATGATATTAATGTCTTGAGTCAACAAATGAAAGCCATTCTTAGTGTCATCACTTTTTCTACACATCTATTATTTAAGTGCGACTGGCTCGTGGATCATACATTATTGTTGGAGCGCTTCATGGTGATGAAGTGACCCTGACATCTATTAGCACAAGTAAAGGGTTTATCCTGTAAGAGGCTCAGGAGAACAAGGACTGAAACCCTGACGGTAGATTTGACACAGGCTTCGCCTCCTGGAGGGAGAAAGATGGAGGAAGACAGGAGTGAGAGAGAACAGCGGTTTGTACAGTGTGTCTGAGAGCGAGTGTTGAGCTGAAGAGCTGAGGTATAAAGGCACGTCTGTTCTCTGGAGGTCGATCAAAGAGGAAGTGTTCTGATGCAAGACAGGCGGGTCTATCAGCTGCACTTCTATTTGTTTATCTTCCTCCACAGTAAACATAGATTGTAATTTTTCCACTTGTGTTGTGTTTGTGCTTTGCTCACCTTGGATATATTGCTGGACCTGCTCGCAGAATGACCCAGAGGCTTTTCATTCTGTAAAAGAGAAAACAAACCAAAGCTCCAGTGAGTGAAAACATTCAGACGCAGGAGAGAATTGCTGGAAATCTGCACATGCGTCCACCACAGTGAAAGCTGGCATGGCCCTATAATTATCATCTGCATTGCATTTTATTTGTAATGATTGGTCCTGCTCAATTACTAGCTGCTTGACACAAACACATAATTCACATTTGACTAACGGGAACAGAGCAGACATTCATAGAAAGTGTTTAACAAGACTGAGAGTCTATACAGTGTAGAGGTGCAGCTGACGGTGGGTAGCGATCCAACGACTCTTCTCACTACACTATGTCACTTTGCACAGGGACACTTCCCCCATGACTTCTGAACTGAAACCATACGACAGCGTCTCAGCTGGCCAAGCTCTGAGCCTGGCATGGCTGGAGTGGCACGCCATGACTCGCAGACCTGCTGGTGGAAGAGGTCAGGAAGTTCGACTGAAAACTTGAGTGATCCATAACCTCCCTTGTCAGGGAGTCTATCTGAGAATCGGCCTAGTGAGTCAAGTAGAGTTCAGTTTGTCTCGTAACAGTGTCAAAATGTGAATATAAATGAAGGAATCTTGATATAGGCTGTAGGAGGGAAAGGTAGGACTGATTCATGCCGTCTAATGAGCACATCATATCGCAGGGAGCAGTGAGTCTGAGCCGTTTGGCATCTTAAAGAGATAAAGTCTTTGTATTTTCTGGCACGAGCCGAAATGAGGACAAGCTGATTACATAACACATCCGACCAAAGTCCAAATCAAATGGTGTCACACAATATTTGTGTGATTACCCAAGGAGTTAAACAGGCCAACACTTCCAGCACTCAGCGAAGTCAAGTTTGTTTGTGAGGCTGTAATGATCCTCAATTCCCACTCAGTGCTCTCTGCAAACAGCCACTGGTGTGTTGTGATACATCCAGCACTGGTATTAAAGCTGTGTGTGGTTCCTTAATGAGTGATCAATCCTAATTACATAATGCTGGGGTCACACCAGGCCTTACAAATGGAAATCGAGAGAGTGATTTAACTGTATATACAAATTAAGGCATGGATGGGGCATAAATTAACTGCTGGGGCTTTCACCCATCATACAGCGCACAGCATTCTAACACACTCACAGTGGCAATGTAAACATCCAACTTTAATGTATCCGCATGCTAACATTTACTAATTGGCGCTGAACACAAACTCGGGCCTGGAGCTACTGGGAATTCCATTCTAGAAAACTTCAGGTATTTTGTCATAAAGCAAAAACAAGTTAAAACTTTCAACTGATCTCCGAAAGGATTGAAATTCATCCCCCAGGGGAAGCAGGAATATCTGTGCTAAAGTTTTGTGATCATCCATCCAATAGTCAATCAGTTATTTCAGTACTTGGAAATAAAGACGAGAGACACAAGAGGATTCAAGTTCACAGGATAGAAAATAGAAAATTGAATTACTGCCTTGTGCTTCTATGTCTCTACCAACCAGTCAAGTTGCAGGAAATTTGGTAATCATCATTTCTGAGTAAGGTTGTTGAATAACGGCTAGAAAATTATTTTTGCAGATCATAATGATGTCACAGTAAATCTGACCTTTGATTGTTTGAATATAAAATGTCACCAAATCAGCATTTTATCCATTTCAGACATTTGTATCAATTTATTTATAATTGGCATTAATTCTTGGGTACTGGCCAAAAACATGTTTTGTGAGGCTGCAGTCACTTTGACCTTTAATGACCAAATTCTAATTAGTTTATCCTTGAACATTTGTGCCACAGTGGAAGAAATTCGCCAAAAGGCATTTCTTAGATATTGTGTTCAAGAATGGAAAGGAAAAACGATGCCTGAGGCATAAAAACCACTAAAGTTTGTCAGTTGTACTTTTGCAGACAGCAAGGAGAAGCCAATCCCTGTCTCTTTCTATACTGGATTAATATGAATCAGATATCTGCCATTACATCTTCAATACAATGTCACAAAATGGTAAATGCAGCTCTCAATGGGTGCAATTTGTGCAGCAAACCAATTGTCAGTTTGCCAAAGAGGATGAAAAGTGACTTTTCACAGGAGATGACTGCCGGGGATAACAGGCTCAGCTAAAGAATAGACCAAATTGATGATCCTTGCCCTTAATCCTTCCTTCTTGGAAAAATGAATTGAAAAAAAATTGGAGTAACAAGCAGATTTGCCCAGACTGAGGGTTTCTGGAAATAACAAGGTCGCAAATGAGCCGATGACTTTCATAGATACTAGTGATTAGAGCACAGAGGCTGAGGACAGATTACAGGAGATGAGGCGGGACTATACATCAACACCATTTCCATGTGTCCTCTCTTTCATTCTAACCCCATTTTTCTAAAAATCCTCTCTCCCAACATGCGTTGACAGTAAGAGGTCTAGAAGTCACCTTCGCTGCCACCGGGACTGTAGACTATAAAGGACCTGTATTTTTCCTCTGGGCTCATGCATAATTCTGATAAAGAAGGGCTCTGGTTTCACAGTCCGCTGTTCTCCACCTCCTCTGAGGGTCTGTTAAGAGCCCCAGCCCTGGATAACACAACTTTGAGACTGGACTCTGAAGACCTGAGGTTTAGAAAAAAAAAGGAGCTTAGTAGAGAACGAAGGAGGAGGAGAGGTCACAGTGAGAGGGATTCCTCTGTCCTTCAGGGCTCTGTTCTCGGCCCACAGGGACCATTACTTTCATGGAAGAATCTCAAAAGATAAAACCTTTGTGAAATTTAACCTCAACTCTTTGAAATGTGTCTGTTCTTCATATCACTTCTATCTACTGGACTTAGACAGTATCTTCTCTGTATAATCCACAAATATATGTTGGTTTTGGAAAAATGCTTTGACATGCACCTAAATCCTTTTTCCTGGGGGCTGTATGTGAAGGGGCTGTGTGTGAAAATGCAAATGTCCAAGTCAGTTGTGCTGGATATTTTCTGAAACTTTTCCTGCCAGACCCCAAGTAAAATGTCCAAGTCGTGGAAATTTCACCCTCACGTAACCTCTCTCTCTTTCAGCTAGTCTCCAAAAGCTCTTTGGTAGAGATTCTTCATTCCTTATCTGGTGTCCCTTCCCCCCCTATGACGGGTAGTGAAACCACCTGCTTCATCCAAGGTCATTTCTCTCATTATAAGTCCGTAAAAATGACTTTGTTTGTCATCAACATCTTTATCAACACAGAGTGAGCTGTGCAGAGTTCTGGGTCGATCCTTTTGCAAAAGCTTCTGCTTGACAAATTTACTAAAACTATTTGGTTGTTTGCGCTTCATTTTCAGATTTCCACCACAGCCCATATGAGAATACAGGAGGAAAATGCCTAGAAGGTTCACAGCGAATGAGTGGGTGTGTTGATGTTTCAAACATGCAACGCAAAACTGAAAAAGAAAAAGAATAAAATGATTTCTCGGGATGAAAGAGACGTATAGCAGATGCCGACAAAGACGTCAACTTGGAAAGACAACAAGACCCGAGAGCTTTTTGCGTGAAGCAGATTTTATGCTCTGCCTCCTGCATGCTCTACCCAGATGCCACTCCTCGCCTGAATGTTCCTGACAAATTCCCTGTTGTTGTGAATGCATCTGACCCGATCAGTCCTCTGCTATGTTCCTCATACGTGAAAGGCAAACTTTTGAAAATTGTCAATGTTCGGCATTTACCCTTAAAACTGAGAAATTATAAATTTTCTGTGAATCAACGAACTGATTAATTGACTCATAGCCGGGACAGTAATATTATTTATGTGATTATACAGACAAACACTAAATGTAACCACAGATAATGTACAATGTAAGTTTTATTTCAATTAAATAAGCCATATTTTGTTTACTCATTCCGTATTAGTGAAGTGAATTCTTGTTAACAGATGCTTCCTCTCGGTCTTTGCAGCATTTCACACCAGCGTCATGCCAGAGGCCGAGCATAAAGATATGTTTGTGTTTTAAGGACAAGAGCTTCTCAGAGTATGAACCTGAGACTCTTCGTCAGACATGGCCGCTCAGAGCACCATCTGTGCTGGCCTGTACCAGCAGCACTCGGTGTCCCGGCACAGACATGAAATTGGATTTCACATGAAGGGTCAGGGACGCAAATCAGAGCTGCTTGTCAAGACTGTAACCCCTCACCTGGAACATTTGCTTCTCATGAGATTGAGAGTTTTAACGAACTTATGACAGATTGGTCAGTGAAGTGTAATAAATATTTCTCATGTGTATTGTATGCATGTACATGTTTAAGATGTTTATGTTGAATTCATTTGCTGTAACTGACTCCAGTGGAAAGAGTGATGAGCTGTTTTCAGACATAAACACTGGAAAATGTCTGGAAAATTGGGTCCGGACCTTTAAGAGAGTATCTTTTACAGAACACAGCAGGAGCTTGTCCGTTCACAACAACAGGAAAGATTCCAGTATATTAAGCTGATGGCAACTGGGTAAATCATGCAGGAGGAAAATCAACGTGAAGAGTCAAAAGTGATATACAGGCAATATTTGTGTGTGTTAGAAACGTCATCAACAGGCCAGTCGCCAGGATACTCGCTCACTCTTACATTTTTCCAACATGTTGCTATTGGACTGAGGGGAAAATTTCTGGGAAATGTTCGCAACTGATATTTGTGTTCTCACATACAGCCGCTCCAGAAAATGTCAGGAAAATGACATGTCTGAAAAGCAGCCTGAGAGACTGTGACACTTGAATATTAACAGCACACGTTCGTTTTTCTGGCTGAGAAAGAGCAACACGAGTGATCCTTAGTGACAGTAAGTCATTTAGCTGCAGTGCATTATGGTCCAGACCCCATTAATGGAAAAATCCACCATCAGACGCATCCACTCAAAGAATGCATATAAATAACTCTAAAAGGCATAATTACTATAGAAACAACTCATCTTCCTCTGCCTCAGAGTCAATCGCAGACTTCAGCTCCACAATCTGCTAAACTAACAGACAACCTGTTTCCAGGGGTTAATGGAATCACACAGTAAGAAAACAGCTTTTGGATTGATGATTGGTGGGATGTGTGAAAGCGTCTTCATTCAGGAGAAGAGGAGGAAGTAAAGAAGCAGGGCCAAGGACGGGTAGAACCAGTCAAACATAAATTCAGGGCAATAAACAGCTTTTTAACAAAGACCTCGGTAAAACGGCTTCAGTCCAACACAAATGATGTTAAGCATTGGCTCCTGTGTAGAGTCAATGCAAAACACACACATCTTCACTGAGCTATAAGATACATTCAAGTGTTTTCTACAGTGAGAAGCACTCTGCTGTGTTTACTGAACACTTACAGATTTGTCTTATATGGCATTTACTCTGTTGAAAAAAGGCCAAAATTTCACTGTATCATCTCCTACTCTGCAGAGGCACACACACACAAAGCTAGAGACAGATGAGCCAATGAACGATAGCTATCAGGCAGTGGTAATGAGGTGACTGTCGCAGGAATTAAATCAGGGAAATTAATGGCCACAGGACTGGGTCTCTGTGTGTGTGTGTAACTTCCCCCTCTCTATTTTCCTCTCTTGCTTATTCTCTGTAACTTCATTACATACTACAACTCTTCCATCAAACTGAAGCTTTTTCTTTCCCTAATCATCACAGTTGAACGTACAGCAGCTTAACTACACATCCGTCTTTAAGAGCTTCTGCAGAATCAAGGGCTGTTTGTAATATTCATGGTTTCCCATATGCTGCAGATGTTCATGGTTTGTCCCTGTCCAAGGTTTAACCCACCTCTCGCCCAATGTCAACTGGATTTGGCTCAGCTAACCCCCTGCAACCCTCAAAGGATGAATAGTTTAGATAATGAATCGATGGATACTATACACAAGTTTTACTGCGCTGCAAAATTAGCCTTCAGAGACGTCTAGTGCTGTGAGATGTTGCAATAATATGAAAGTGTTATTATATAGTTTTAATCAATTGATTAGTTTCTTGATTGCCTATCATAAAAATAATGCTGAAACAATTGAGATTACAGAATACAACTGAAACACTAAAAATGCTGTCTTTCTACCTTGGGACCAGTCTGACAGTTGAACAGAGTGAAACTTTGTTGAAAGTCAGAAGTGAAAACGCTAAAATCTAAAAGTAAACAGAATAAATATACATAAAAACATTTAATACTGTGCGAGTACAGGCAACCAGAGCAGTTATATGAGAATCTATGTCAATCCTGAATAGAAAAGTCTGTAACATAAAAAAGGGGGCAGTTGGATGACACATATCCAGCCCCTTCCCCCAATAAATCAATACTCTGCTTTGTGACAACCGAGCTGCACCCAATAATCATGTTGTTGCACTGGGGCCAACAATTGTGCAGGCACAGTGGAAGTAGAAACTGTGGCAAGTGTTAAGTGTTTTAAACCTTATTTTGGGACAAATTCAACAAACTTTTAAAGCTGTTATTAGATTTGAATAGGGATTTTAAATATGTAGTTTCAAATGCCTGGTGACCACTGAAAGTGCTGTTGGGGTTCAAAATAACTACCCGCAGTAGTTGCCAAATAGCGAGACCTGCCTATATGAGTTTTGATGCAACGTCAAGAGCATCTGGAAGCATGGAAAGCTGAAACATGTCTGTGATAAAGCCTCCGCACACCCACACACATGATTGTATTTATGTTGGATGATTAAAGCTCTTCCCAGGAGTGTGTGGGCCCTGTGCACACTCTGTCCTCACTCTCCTTTTAGCTTTGCTGCACCTGCCAGGTTGGGACCTGTTCCACCCTTGTCATTTTTATCAGTGCATGGAGTCTGGTGACCTTATATAATGACCACCGTTAGCTCTTCCCTCTTTCAACCTGAGCGACATCTAATCATCCGGGGCAAGTGACAATCCTCTGTGAGGTGCACGGAGCCTTTGAGCTATTTCTGTAACGACAGAAGTGGAAAGTTGTACTTCTATGATCATTTGGTGGAAATCAATGTGTAACTTTCAGGAAACTCTTTTTCCTCTGGTGAGGGGCGTGTGCTTTTTGACGCAGATGAATGCAACATCATGTCGGCTTTTACATGAAACCATTAATACGGCTTTACATTGCACGCAAGATTTCACTTTCAGACCGCTTGCTGCATTTTATGTTCTCTCGTGTCAGGAAAACATATGCATGCATGCACTCAGAGCCCACATCTTTAATTCAAGGCTTTACTCTAAAATGAGCAGCATGATTGAAGTAGTTATGAGAATATTTTTGCCATTCCTGACAGCACGAGTGGACAAATAGAAAGGAAAGGAGGAGAGAAGGAGAGAAGGAGAGAGCAGCCGCAACCACAACCACTTTGTTTTCAGCTAAACAACCATAAAGCTACAAAAGGGGGAAATAAATCTTGAGAATGTCCAGGTACAACAACAGAGAGCGAGGCTTTAGCCTGCAGAAGATGGCAGAGGACAGTGTTTACATGTGAAGAGCTTTCCCTGAAATAAATGGCATAAGCATCCCATGATCTGCTTAGGGCTGATCCTTCAGATCTAAAAATGAGGCCACTGTTTTTTGTGTGTTATTTTTTCAAATGCACAAGTTGCTGCAGACAAACTGACACAACATTTCCTTTCCTGACAGAGATGACTGAGATTCGTCTGCACAGCCTCAACTCCTCAGAGAAATTTCTCTCGAATCACACAAATCAAGTGCCAGCGATGTCAAGTGGGTCATTACAAACACACTTGTTAACATGAAAAATACAGCTGCTGTTCAGAAACATGCTCACACAGGGATATTTGAGAAACGGAAAGATGTCAGAGGAAACGATGCATCTACTGGTTCCTCCTTCCTCAAAGGTGACAGCCAGACATCCGTGTTGCAAAAGCAATATCCAAATGCCACTGTCAGGAGAGGAAGTTAGCCTGTAAGGGGTTTCCTGTCCCTGTCAGCATCCAGTGGCCACGTGAGAAGGAAATGCAGGCAGAGTGTGAGTGGGCAGCTGAGCAGGAGGAGACCAGAACCAGATGAGAAATCTCAACTATGCACGATAAGAACAATCAGTTGAGAGCTGGGACAACCACAGACATCTCACCAGACCTAGAGGAAAACTGTGCACTGGAGAGGAAAAGGTTGATGCTACACAGAAAGGTCATGCACTTAAAAGAATGGGCACAAAAAAAAGGGTTAAGAGTTAACCACCTTTTTGAGATTCTTTTGAGATAGAGTTTTGTCCAACAAGGCATTGTGTCATATTTGAGGGTAAATTCTTTTACACAATAGGCATTAGAAATAGTGCAGCTCCACAATGTCAGCCTGTAACATCTCATGGGAACCAAAGCCTGAGGCAAACCAGCTACTGGTTAAGGTTAGAGGGGTAAGATGGGAATTCTGGTTATGTTAAAGGTGAACTATAGGCATATTTTCATTCATATATAATCACCTGATAATATATTTATAATTTCATTACCGTAAAATGAGCCCTCCATGTTGCATATCCATGTTTCTACAGTAGCTCAGAAGGGACAAACCAAACACTGGCTTTTAAAAGGCTATTTTGCATTGTTCACCATCTGTTGCAGATGCCATAGTATTTGGTCATGGTTAAGGTTTGGGCTAAGGTTTTGATTCGGCTGTCCACAATGAATAGAAGTCAATGCAGAGTCCAAATAGGGATGATCTCTCTCTCTGTGTGTGTGTGTGTGTGTGTGTGTGTGTGTGTGTGTGTGTGTGTGTGTGTGTGTGTGTGTGTGTGTGTGTGTGTGTGTGTGTGTGTGTGTGTGTGTGTGTGTGTGTGTGTGTGTGTGTGGCATGTAAAGTGCAGAGTCTGTGGTTGTGCACAAGTCGAGCTTTTACATGAGCCACTGTGTGAACATGCATGTCTGTCTGTGCTCTCATCAACAGGATGTGAGCTTGTGGTTTCCACTCTTCTTTCTCCTCCCCCTCCTTCTCCTCATCCTCCTCATCCTTCTCCTCATCCTCCTCATCGTCTGTCCCTCATATCTCTTCATCTTGACCATAATTACATCAACATGTCCAAACAGGATATGGCGAGGAGTGACAGTGACCATCATGATCAGTGCAGGACCATGTGCATGGCGTCATGTTCTGACTGTTGTGTCTAATAAGGCGATCAATGAGACCTACATCGAGAGGCACCAGAGGTCAGTCCTGGACGACGATTAAGGAAAAGTCAAATATGACGTAGAGTAACCACACAGGCAGGAGATCCAAAGATACGCTGATATATTTTACCCGACTGTGCAGTTAACCCAGACTTTCTCATTAGCTGCACTCTTCAACATGACACAAGGTTTTATTTACGGTTTGTGTGAAATAAGTCAAGCTATAGATAATTAGTTCGGCACAGTGCCTTCTAATTAGCTGCGTCATTAGTGTGTGTGAACCCTTGGTCCCTTGTGATGTAATCCTTCAATCGCAGGCTCACAGGAGCTGACACATGCTCGCAGAAACCAAGATGTCGCCTCAGCGAAGGAAACGAGAGAAATACCGACCAGCGCTTTTATTGAAGGACTGGAATAAAATATTAATCCAGCGAAACTTTAGTCAAGATGGGAAACTCAGACTGTAGTGCCGAGTAAAGACAAGAGTCCAATAACAGCTTGATGCTTGAGTCCAGCAAATAGCTTCTTTATAGCTGGTAGCACTTAGCAGCTGCTTGGGGAGCATTAGCTTTGGTGCCATCTGGGGATTTAAAAACACTATCTCAACATTTTAAGCAAAATATCTCGTAAGAAATGAATAGTTGCTGCATGAGCCCTCAGCTATCAGCTCTGTCGAATGTTTAGAGGCGACATAAACGCGTGTATAGCTTCACATTTACAAGCTTTATCCCTGTGTCAATAATGTCATGCAAGACATGTGACTGATAAAATACATCATGATTCACTGATACATTATGGAAAATGTTTTTTAGCCAAAGAAAAGTTTTTAAAGTAGCATTTTAGATTATGACTGACAGTCTAAGTGGTAGGACAGATATTTAGGCAGGAGGAGAAGGAAGAAGGGGGTCTGGGCGATGAAAGCCAAATGTTTAAGCAATCAAATGTTTTGATTTAATGTCAGGCTGAGATATTAAAGTTTTTGTTAACGTTTGCATTTCTGTTAGCGCTTCAGAAGACCCTTAGGGCTTTATTTGTGGTATTCTAACGACACTTAGGTTTAGGAATGTGCTTTATTCAGCACTTTGGGTCTTAATAGGTTAAAAACAGGCCTTTTCACATGGGAACAAGAAACAGAAGGAGAGACGATGATGCTTATGAGTGCAACTGCCATCATCTCACTCTTCCATACCTCTCCCTCATTTCTACCTCGTCCCTCCGTCCACTCCTCGTCCCCCCTGTCCAACAGTTTTTAAGCTTCTCCATGACATGTGACTGCATTAATCTCCCCCTCCCTCCCTCCCAGCTGCAGATTTGACACAAAGCTCTGTGATTTGGTGCATCAGTCGATGATGCGATATGCTAAGCTGTGGACTGAGAGTGGACAAAAATATGTGTTTCTATATGAGCCTATGTGCATCTGTTGGTAAACAAACAGAGCACCAGCAGCCCTGTGCAGGAGCTGCTCTTTGCATTTGCACTTTCGCACCAAAGAGGCTCAGTGAGCGAGCAGAGAGAAAAACAGACAGATCTCGGAGCAGAGGGGGTGAATGAGTTTACATGCACTTAATCTGATGAGATATGGTATATTACCATCTCATGCAGTGCAGTGATCTATACCCAAACACTGTGACAACACACCTGAAGAGCTGAAACACAGAGGGTTCATTTAAAGAGGAAATGACTCAAGATAACAGTGTTTGTAGGAAGTTCAAGCTTATATTTGCCTATGATGTACAGTAGTTCTGCACACCCCCCCACTCATACTGAACAAAGGGCAGAGGCACAGGAGAAAGTGGGTCAACCTTTCACACTGAAGAGGTGGCAGATGCTTCTCTGAACCACACAAACAAACACTGCATGGAAAATGTCATGCATAACATGGCACATGCACTGAATGTGAAGGGTTCAGAATGCAAGGGAGATAACAGGAAAACATACGAAAAGCCTTGCAGAACAAACATAACATGCACACACACACACACACACACACAGAGAGAGTAATGTCTGGGACTTTCTAATACTGTCTGCTTGACAGGATGTACAGACACATCATTTCTGACTGTTTCTGTCCATTTTGCTCTCCATTTATCCGCTGCTCGCTCTCAGACTCACACACACACACATTAAAAGACAAAACCACACATTCTTGGCAACTCTTTCATCTTTCTGCTACTGCAGCAGAAGCTCACTGCCATCACCACGGAGACAGAAGGCCTCACCATAACAACCACTGAATGGAAACTACGATGAGCCGCCTGTTCCTTTTAATATCGTCCTCTTTTCTCTGCACACGTCTTGAATGCGATCATCTATGCATGGAGATAGAATGCAAGGCTTGGGTATTTATTTTTAAAACAGGATGTAGAGCATACACCTCAGGGTGGGTGCAGGCTGCAACGTTTTAAATAACCACAACATCAACAACAGCACCATCAATGAGGCACAACACGAGCGATACCACAGCAACACAATCGGGAGCGGTATTCTGTACCTGAATCTTCATTTTCCAGCAGGAATTCATGTCTGGATCCTGAAGCCACCTCCACCTCTCCTTCACACACACACACACACACACACACACACACCACACACACTCACACTCACACTCACACTCACATAGACCCTCACGCAGACAATGGTTCCTCAGGGAGGCTACATGCCCCCTCTGTAAATCCTTGATGTCAGCCGAGACAGAGAGACAGAGAGAGGGAGAGGGCGAGAGACAAGCCTCTGCAAATACGGAAGCAGAGCAAGAGGCAGCCGTCACCGTGGCGACTGCAGCTACGGCAGCGCAGCACAGAAACAAAGACAGACAGTGGAGAAGATAGTGAGAGAGATGGCTGAGGGAGGGAGAGCAAGCGACTGCCCTACATCTTCTTCACACACACACACACACACACACACACACACACACAGACACGCACAAATACAAACACACAGAGCTGCTGCGGCTGCTGCTTGTCCAGGTTTACACACACACACACACACACACACAGATACACACACAGTGTCAATCCGGTGCTGTAATCCCATTGGCCGAGCTACGACTTCTTCCAGCTGATCTTGATGAGATGTGGGGGAGGGGCAAACTGCATGTTGTTGAATCATTCATTAGATGGAGGTGGTGTCCTTTAAATAGACCCACTCTGCTCTGCACACCCGGCTTAACCTTAAAGTACCTCCTCCTAACCCTATCTAAGCCTGTCCTGCAATGACTACACACCACACACAGCCCCCTCGCTCTGAATTTGAGACTGTTTCAGGACAAAGAGGAAGCCGCCGAACCTCTTCTAACCCACTATCATCGTCCACCAATCGGAGAGGACATTACTGCAGTCTCCACCAATCCCCTGCAGACTCTGAGGGATGTGAGGTAGAGCAGAACTGACAAGAGGGTTATTTATTGCACACATCCACACAACTGTATTCAAGGACAAAGCTACAAAACTACAATCACTCAAGTGCTGGACAACTCTCCAGATGACTGCAGGCTGAGGTTCACTAATAAAACACAGCATTTAAAGCTTTTAACGAGACTGTGATTCACTCACAACAATGACGCCCGTTTGTTAAAAATATCACAACACGGAGCAAGACACTGGCCTGTCATCGGCACATGGTTTGTACATGTACTGTATGTGAACAATCCCTCACAGTATGAGTCTGCCTCCAGAGGTAAATGCTAATAATAATATTAATAAAGGGAACTTTTGGGATTCATACTGTGTTTTACAGCTTTAAAAAAAACTAACTTAAAACAAGTAAGAGAAGCATGAGCACTTGGACAAACACCCATGCATGTACGAATATACCAGAAACCATATTTTAGGAAAATGTATTTAACATGTCCCATCCACTAACATGGAGCTGGAAGGCCAAGTGTATGACCTATACTGGAGCCAGCCACCAGGTGGTGATTGAGACACTTTGGCTTCACCTTTGGGGGCTGTCATGTCATACATCTTTATATAGTCAAAGATCTGTAGTAACAATGGATGATCTTTTACTGATATATATGTTGTATATAATGTTTTGTTGTTTGTCTTTTTTACTTCTGCCAAGTAAGTTATGTTTTCACCTGTTTATTTAAAATCGATTTCCACCAAACTTGGTAGAGGGATGGAGCCTGGACCTGGAAGAACCCATTTCATTTAGCAGATAAATCATTGATGTTATCAGACCACTTCCTTTTTTCTTTTATATATATTTCTATTATAAAATCTATCCAAGTGACAGACTATATGTTCTGTGTATATCTGGCATATCTCTTTGAGAACAAAAGCTTAAAAAAGGGAGAGGCATCAGAGAGATATATCTGTGGATATTCTGCTATTTTTCTTACAACTAGCACCATCTTTGTGGTGCGAGTGTGTGAGAGTGTGTATGAGGGGGTAGTGTTGTTAAAGTCACAGAGGAAAACTTTAATAAAGCACTAAGACACAGTGTTCTCTGGCTACACAGCGAGGACACATCAGGTCCTTTCCATTGGATAATGAGCTGAGCAGCACTTTACTTTCATTGAGAAACACTGCTTAACATCTTTAGCATCTAAATAAAGACTTAGAGCAGGTCCACCAGCCCGGCTCATGGACTTATGATAACACCACCACAGCAACAGCAACAGCATTTATCACCTGACACAAGGTTTATCCAATGTTCACCAGTGTAAATAAGTACAATAGTTAATTACACTACACTTTAAGGCCGTCCACCCGATAAAGCCCAGTCTACTCTGATTGGCAAGCTGGACTACTCTGTTGTGATTGGTCAACTGCTTCCAGCACTGAAAATAATTTTATGTTTAATAATTGTAGTTTTATTTATTATATGATTTTATAATGTAAATTTGTTAAGCATTTTGCACCTATTTATATTTGTATAAGTTAAGTTATACAAGTATACTTTGAACTCGTATCAGGTAATATGTTAAAGTTCAACTAATCTAGTGGCTAGGCGTGTATTATGCAAATGTGATGTCACATGACATAACAATGATGCATAACCTTCAGCCAGACAACTGACGAGGCGTTTCAGGAGCTTCAGTGTTTTCTGTAGAGGTGATGAGCTCCTTCAACTGTGGACCTTAGGGTTTTTAACTTTGCAGAACTTTTACAAAAACCATATAGCACACTTGAGGAAAGACAAAAACTGGAAAAATATCAGATGTCCTGATAAAATGCAAAAACTGGGGCTACATCTCCTGAGAGGACAAAGAAATTGTTGCAGGATTGGTGGGTGAAAACAGAAATATGAGGCAAAATGTGAAGGGACAGAGACAGACAGAGGAAAGAGAGACCTGACAGTGAGAAAGATGTCAGATATCCCATGGGCGTGAAATTGAGCTGTAATAGCCTTTTCAGTTTATATTCAAATACAGTCATGCATACTGATAAGTGCAACTCCAGCTTTTCTGCCTGCTGCACTTTTAAATCAAATCTACTTCAAATTAAAGAGAAAGGGTGAGTGGAGAGAGTGATGGAGAAGGAGGGATGAGATGGAGAAGAAGCAATGGAGAGATGGAAAAGAAGGAGGGGAGATGTGAGAAAAAGGAGGAGGGTAGAGATGAGAAAAAGGAGGGAAGAGATGGAGAAGGAGGAAGAGAGATGGAGAAGAAGGAGGGGAGAGATGGAAAAGAAGGAGGCAAAAGATGGAGAAGGAGGAAGAAGAGAGATGTCCTCGAAGCAAAATGAAAGAAACTCTTGAGAATTTATTTCTATTACCTACACTGGAATCATTTGCTGCTCATCTGCTGTAAGTGTAAGCACATCAGCTTTGATCTGGAGCGTTGCCTTGTCAGTTACATCTCTGTAATGCACTGGAGGATGGCATCTGAGACTCGTATATTTGTGCTTTCAGACCAGAACACACAAACATTAAGTGGGCCGTCACTGCGGCAGCACGTCCGCGCTATAACACCATCAATTCACTGTTCCAAAAAAGAATAAGTGGCTGACTCAGGCAGTTTTATTGATCTGTAGCTCCCTGAAAACACCCACTGTCCTCTTGCCCCCTATCTCGCCATCCCTTCAATTCTGACACCCAATGGAGCTCATCTATCTCGACCTGTGAGAGATGATGGAGATTTGTGAGGAGGGGCTCCTGCTGTGAGCACATGCGACCATCAACAGGGCCCTCAAGCAGAAGCGGAGAGTGGGGTCAGACTTTAAAGTGACCTCTTTCTGGGGGCAACATTTATCTCTTATCTCTAGTTATCTGTGAGGCTGCCAACAGGAATGTGGACGGCTGTGTTTGACATACTAAATTCTTTCATATGACTTTCACACTGGTGACAACAACAACTCTGAGCTGCACACTTACAAGTCCCCATGGATGACTGAAAATAAATGCATTATTAAGAACGCATATCGCCGCTAAGGCCCAACAGTCTCCTTTTGAAACTACACTTAAATTCACTAGATTTAGATCTGCAAACACTCATAAATATCAGTCCCCTAAACATGCCTGATTTTTTTCCAATAAGATTCATGAATTATTCCCTGAGAAATCCACCAAAATGTTAAGAAAACGCTTGCAATGTTAAAGAAAGTGAAAAAGAATACCTGGATCCAAACCCCTGATCCGCATCAAAATATACTGAGTTCTTCCTTAGGTCATCTCAAACCATTAAAAAAAGTTTCATGGAAATCAGTTGAGTAGTTTTTGCATAATCCTGCTAAAAAACAAACAAACAGAAAAAAACACCTTGGCGGAGGTAAAAAAAAAACTAAAACACTGTCCTTTACTCAGGTTTTTATAATTTGCCATTTTAAACGATGTGAGCTTTTTCCTTTATAAATTTGTGATTTTAGGCTTAATAAATAAAACTGACTTGCTTGAACTTATAGCAGGTGGATGAGAATGGATGTCAAAAGGTGGACTAGCATCCAAACACCTAGTTGTGTTTACTGTAAGGAGACATATTATTCTCATATTCAGGTTCATCATTTTAATTTGGGTTTTTACTTGAAAATCTTTACATGCCCTTATTTACCCATAATTTTTCATTTCATTGCATTTCATGAGCTTCAAGTACAGTGTTTTGTTTACTTTGGGCTTTTTAACCTTGCATTTCTTTTAAAAAACCTATAGGGAAAAAGAAAAACTGAAAAAATCATAATGTCTCCTTTAAACAAGTCTGAGCCGCCACTTTTATGTCAGACACGTTTAATTTTATTCACTGAATTCTCAACCAATCTGTCCACGCTGATGAAAACATGAACACAGTGTTCATCTCTGAAGCGGCGTAATCTACAAACGTCAGTCGTGATGCAGAATACTTTTTCCGGCTGCAGACTTCAGTGCAGAGGAGAAAAAGCTCTGTATCACTAAAGTGAGTGACTCAATGTTATGGCACAGAGAAGAACACATTGTACTTAGAGTAAATATGGTAATAGACGGGGTCACGGCGCCTTTTTTAGAACAACAGTTCCACCACAATACAACACAGTAGAAACTGTGTGTGACTGAGCTGTAAAATCTGTTAATGAAATCTAAATGAGCAAAAAAGACAGTATTCACTAAAGTAAGGAAGTTCAAAGTGATTGGCTAATTTAATACAGAAGAATACATTCATGCAACTAGATATTATTCAATAAACTGCTATTGTGGATCTCACCACTATAAAAGGTTGTGGAACGAAAGTTCAGATTTTTTTTTTCTCGAGGTGCAAAAAGACCAGTTGTGTTGTGGAGAGGGCCAGATGGGCCTGTGCTCTGTGACTAAGCTTTGGACACACACACACACACACACACACACACACACACACACACACACACACACACACACACACACACACACACACACACACACACACACACACACACACACACACACACACACACACACACACACACACACACACACACACACACACACACACACACACACACACAAAGAGGAAGTGATTGTGTTTATGTAAAGTCCCCGAAAATGTCCGGAGCAACTGACTCGGACATCTGTGCTTACACACATCCGCTCCGTAACATTTTGCATGTCTAAAAAGGAATTTAATTCTACGTAAAGAAAAACCAAGGGAAAAGTCCTTTCTCTGAAAAGGCCACAACAATGTTTGAAAACTCCCCTAATGAAGCGTAAATCGTAAATGTCCTCCCTCTTGTCCAGTCTAGTTTTGAGTTCACCTCATTCTGGAGCATCAAGCAATGATCAAGGCTCATTACTTTAACTGCGGTTGGTGAGAACCACAGTTGAAGTGCGAGCTTCTTTTCCACATTAGCAGCAATGACCCATTTCCACTCAGATTTGTCCTCAACCAGTATTTCTACTTTGCAGTTTTAGAAGAGAGACAATTTCAAGAATTATTCTGCTGCTTCGGGGATAAAAATGTGGACCTCTCCCATCACAAACCTGCTTCTCTAACAAATAAGACAATGGAGGCTGAAGCCCCACGGATAAATGGTCAAACCATGAATTATAGGCTTAAGCGATTTCCGCACTCGTTGCGACGCGAGCTCATTGTTTGTTATTACATGTGCAAAAAACATCCACAGTCCTACACACACACCTCACCTTGAAGAAATGTGCGGGCCAGCAGCCAAACAGCTCTCCTCTTTCATGTCTGCTTTTAATGTCTGTTCAGTCTGGTTTTATCAGCCCTTGGACAAATGGACTAAAAAAAAAAAGCACCTACAGCAATTACAGTGCAGGCTTAAGCATTAACTGTATCTGTATCCACATCAGCACCTGGGGCCAGCGATAACCTTCTAAATTAGATAAGTATTTCAGCAGGGCAGACGACACAAGAAGCTGACGACAGACTCAGGGTGGATGAATAAATCCTAAATGCTTCTCAGGATTAAGAATGAGAAAATTCTCTAATTTCATCAAACCTCCATGTGAGTGTGCGCTGGACGAGATGAGTCATCTGAAGCTATTAAGCCTGTTTTTAGCTTATTATCATGAAGCTGATGCAGACAGCGGCACAGAGTCACGGCGACCGAGCTCGTTGTGCTTTTAAACTCTCGAGGCGCGACCTGGACGATCTGACATCTCTGGCATCAGACGATTAGCCTGCGCAAAATTCAGCTTATTATTTATTTAATTCAAATTGCCAGTTCAAACGTGTATAAATCGCACCTTGAATTATTTTACCTGGCAAATCCCATTCCCACTCAATACTCCCAGGTCCTATAGATCTAACAGAGAAAAATAAGTGCTAGACCAGTAAAAAAAAGATACGAAACACAAATAAACAGCTTCAACAATATTCACCATATATACTCTGACCCTACGGCTACTAGAGTTTGGGCAGTATCAACATTAAATAAGAAGAGACATCCAGACCTTCGTGAACTTATCTTACACTTTTAACTTAGATATCCCCCTCAAAGTAAATTTTAGGATGTAACATAACATCCCTGATCCACCCGATATGGAACTGAGGTTTTAATCTCTTTCTATTTTAAAGTATTAAACATTGGGCCAACAGGGCAGCAGAGGCCGATCACACTTTTCAGGTCTGACGTCAAATACAGGGATTAAAGGATGTGGGTCGATAGTTGTGCTGAAAACTTTGCTCAGGGTGCCTTTGTAGCCAAAATGGATGTAGAAAAGGGAGTGATGATCAAAACATATGGATCAAAGTAGCATCTGCATGTTTACACCAGTCTCCAGTGAGGTCAGTGTTGCAACATGGAACGTACACATCATAAATTCAACACATTTTTATCCTTGAGGCGATTTAAGTTTTTAATCTAATCTTATTTTACTGCATTGACCCATTTGTTTTCCTTGATTCATTTGCGTTCTGTTTCTTATTCGTGTTTCCTTGATGTCTTGGAATGTTTTGTTTATTTTCTGTGCTGTATTGTAAATGAGTCATTCCCAAGTTAAAATAAAGGTGGAGTTTATGCCTGAATGAATGTCGGGGTAACTTTTGGCCATTCTAGCTTCCTCTTTTGTTCAAATGTATTTGTATTTAACGACCACAAATATAACCTGTTAATTTCGCTTCCTGACATGAGGAGTAATTACAACGGCTGTATGCATTGTCTGAAGTAAAATCAATGCAGAGTCTAAGCTGTCTCCCACAAGCATCAGCAGCCTGAAGAGGGTAATTAAGATTGCGATCATGTCGTTCTCAAATGAGACGGCAGCACAAACTGTTTTAAGGCCAGTTCTCAGACTTTCTCAGCCTTTGCTGGAAAGCAGAACTGAGGATTTTTCAAAGGCTGCACAAACATCCAGCCATCTCTTTCAAAACTCTCCTTAGATCTATGTTGAACTTATGGTTTCCATGTGCATCCCTGCAGAGATGATCTCAGTATTTCATATAAAAAAACAAATGCACACTAATGCATCCCTGCTTCCACCCGCCTCGCTCCCTTCAGGCCACTAGCTATGACATCATCAGTCATCACCTGCTGCTAAACAGATGGCGCACCATTAGTGACCCCCAGACAGGTGGAGAGGTCTGCATTGCAAATACACTGATTGGGGCGGTATTAGAAACACATGCAAACACTTGAAATACAACAATATCATCTTCAGCCGCAGCTGCACCTATAAATCTACCTTCATCAGAGATCTGATCAGGATTTTAGGGTCATGAGAAGCTTCCCTGCAGGAAGAGAACTCTCAGCGGTGGGGGGTGCTCCTGGCAGACAAACACCCCTGAGGTCACAAAAGCCAACTCTCCTGCATCTCAACCTTCTGTCCATGCCTTCAAACCATGGGCCAGTAACCTCAGTGAGAATGCAGAGAAAAAGTATTAGCCCATCTTTAATGGCGGTGGTGATGTAATGTGGACATGGCACAGACTTGAACCTGATTTCACTCTGATGCAGCTTCATACGAAAGACTAAACACAGAGGAAGTATGAATGGTCCCTTTAAGTCCGACCATCAGGGGACCGATTCCTCAGAGGTGTTGTGGTGCCAGTGAACAAAAGGCTACAGTAAACACAAACTCGTCAGACAGTTTCATTTCTTCAACTCAGCCTCTTTGTAGCATTAGAAGCTTTGATGCTCCAAGCACCAGTGGGATCTACAGCTATTCACTCCACTGCAGCTACCTGGAGCGAGTAACCTTGGATTTATGTGCAGCCTCTTCTACACCCACCGGCACGCACTGATGATGGATGAAGGATGCAGCCATGAATCTCTGTCCTCCACTCCCACTTCAATCCACATTTTAAAGGTCCAGTCTCATTTGGCTCCCGGATAAACACGGTCCGGAGTAGTAGCGGCAGCAATTTGCATTTAAAGGCTGTTCGTCTTAACTTGGCTTGTGCCAGCAATTCATTGAGAGGTTCACATTTGCATTCTGAATAGCTGAGAAGGCTCAAATCCACAAGCTTGAAATATCAATGAGAGGAGGAAAACAGGGAGCTCAAATATATCTGGATATAACTGCTATAATTGTTTGCAATGACAAAAAATAACTAGTTAGATTGAAGATCGCTTATTATCAATTATTGGAGGAAACAGGGCACATTTAGGACAAAGTCTCTCAAGATACTTTTGTGAGGACTGAAGAACTGATTTAAAAGGCAGGTTGCAATCTAGTTTTACCCAAAAGGTTGAGACGCAGCACAGATTAAATTAATGCAAATGTTGTGACACATCAGAAGCATTAAAACAATTTGCAATAAAGGGACAGCGAGTCTCACCTCTACTGCCCCCTGCTGACAGTCTTGCACATACCCTAAACTCAACTTCAAAACAAAAACTTTTCTTGAGGTAAACACTTAATTTTACAATATCCTTGCAAAACTTAAAGGATGCACTTTTCTCTATTGCAAACTGTATATTCAATACATTTCTTAATGCATTATGTTTATGTTCGCTCCATAAGTCGCACAGCAATAACTCTGTCTCGCAATCCAGAGGCCTTTGATAGCCATTCATTAAACACTCCCTCCCTGAACAATTATCATAATCTTTATTATGATAATAATGCATTGCTATTATATTGCTATTTTCATTAAACAGAGTCACCAACTTCTCCAACCAGGGTGGATATGCAGTATATCAAAATGTACAACAACCTCCATCATAATAATGATCAACCATCAAATGTGATTTAGTGAATATTTCACATTATGTAGTGAATAATAACAGCTTGAATTTATATAACGCCTTTCAAGAAACCCAAGGAAGGGATCCTTCTTTCCTATAAAAGGTTACAGGGGATACAGACTCTTTCAGTAAGTTACAAGGGATTAGAAACATTTATTTTGATAATTATCAGTACAACATTTTTTCCATCTACAAATTGAAGCATAGTAATTTAAATAGGTTTAATTTTTTACTGGTGTACCTAATAACGTAGACACTGTGTGTGTTCTTTAAACACTGACTTATAACTGCTGCGCACTGGCTGACTAGAATAGTTTCATTCTTTTTAATGGTTACATTATCTTAGCATTTGGAAATGAACTGGAAGTGTAGCATCTGTAGTAATTACACTGCCTCCATTTCACTTATAATTACTACCAAATTAAAAAGTTTGCTCATCCAAACTAATTATTGGGAATTTATCAAAGTATGAGCACCATTAACACGACAAAGCGAAACAGTGCAATGCAATGATTAACGCAGTGTTATTCAGGTATTTCAGTTTGAATGCAGCAGTGGGGGTTTCTGGTGAGTCATGCGGACATCTTTACAACACATGAGATGTGACGGTCCCCTGCACACAGTGACCTCGACATCAAGGTAACAGGGCCCTCCCCTATTCTGCTCAGCTGCAAACATCCCTCAACGCACTCCCACTGATGCAGGACGCAGCCTCAAACATCCTTCCACCTTCTCATCAAGATCGTCACCTCCGACGTGATGCTTGATCGACAGGAGACAAGGTCGCGGTTTCTATCGCTAACTAGCCCTTTGCTCGTCAACGCGTTTGCTCCATTTCATCTCCATGTGGACGGCATGGCACAGGATTGTTCCATGTCACAGCTGCGAAGGACTCACAATGCTGATGGGACTTGCTTCAGATCATTTTTTTTAAAACGGGACATAAAGGTTGCCTCTGTGAAAGGAAACTGCAAAAGCATATCACACCATAACTATTAGGCCTCGCTTTCTCTGAAATCATCCGCTCCACCTCAGTTTAGGAGGAGAGAGTCAGCGTGAAGTGAATAACGTCTGAGATGATAAACATGGAGTTAAAATCCCATCGCTCCCAGCTGGCTCCCACATCTGAAACATGTTCTGCTATTCCCCATCCGCCTCTACCTCCTCTCTCTTCATCAACATTTTCCACCAACGCACCATTAAGTCAAACCTCCTTCCATTCGCTGCTCCGATCGCCCCTCCACCCTGTCAATATTTGCCCGATCAGCTCGGAGTCTGTGTGCCGGCAGCTTTAAGGCAAATGTCATCGGTAAAGAGCAGAGTTTCCACATGAAATGGGACTGAAATCAACTCTCAAACAGGGAGCAGATGGTGAAGCTTTCCTGATGACATCTTTTGGCTTAAACAGCAATTCTCCACCGCTCGTTCTTCCTCCCTCTCTCATCACACTTAAGGCCTTTTACAACAACAACCTTGCCTTAAAGTTTTTATACCTAATGAGCTGCTCGCTCCTTTATCTCAGCCTATAGTCGTATAGCGTCTATACAGGGAAGTCTCTGGCAGCTACCTACACAAGCGCAGACATCACCATCATTAGCTGGTGATTAGATATTCATTCCTCTATGATTTCCCCAACCACACCAAGGCAATTTCCTGTATGTGTAAATATACTTGGCAATAAAAAGAATTCTGATTCTGATCTGATTTGGGTGTTTTTTATGCACATTTCAGAGACATAACACCCTATTTAGGTATGTGAGGCATTTCAGGGAAAGCTGGTTAGTAAAAATAAGACGTGCCGTCATTGTTTACATCTATTTGATAATTCCAGAAATCTCTGTTTGTCCTTCTCCATGTGACTCGCATATCTCAAGAAATGTTTATCTTATCGGTTTCACACTTGGCATGCGTATCGTCAAGGGACCAATAAAGTGTAGTATTGAATTTGATGCAAATTTAGAGCCGCGATACGTTCAATCATAATGAACTTTGAATAAAAAGGTCACCAGTGCTCTGTAGCAGCGACAGCAGGGGCTCATTAATGTAATTGAATTCTTCGATCGCAGCAACAGAGTATTCACAGCAACAGTAACTAATTCTTTGGTTCAGGGTTTTGTGCACTGAGTTGAACTTCTTTGAAACTTTGAATAAACAGGTGAACAGCTCTTCGTGCAGCAGCGTTGGTGCAGCTTTGGTGTTCTGCAGATTGAATTCTTTACTCGG
Organism: Hippoglossus stenolepis; assembly: GCF_022539355.2. NCBI lineage: Eukaryota > Metazoa > Chordata > Actinopteri > Pleuronectiformes > Pleuronectidae > Hippoglossus > Hippoglossus stenolepis. The sequence goes on along the minus strand of NC_061494.1, from coordinate 13,890,829 downwards.
CTCAATTACTGCAGGTTACTTTTACAGTTTCAGAAAAACAAAACTGCAGCCAATTAAACAGCCCATTCCAAACAGGCATCTTTACAACAGACACTGCACTAGTTCTCCTGATAAACACAAAGTGCCCCCTTTTTTCGCAGCTCGAGTTTCAGCCGTTTGTTCAGCAGAGTGATCCCGCTCCCTGGGAGATCAGCTGTGGCCTATATGTTTTGTATTCAGCCAGAGTACTTTGAGTGGTTCACGAGGAGAAACGCAGCAGATCCTCTTCCACCGGCCACTAATACACCATTGTCTTGGCTCAGCTCTGTGTCATCGCATCTTTGTGTATCGTAGCGTAGTAGTTTCAGCTTTCAGTCATGTGGTTGATTTGTTCCTACGTACTGTATGTACTTCGATACTGCAAGTTCACTCAGAAGGTTTGCTGCCAATTGAAGTTTGAAACCTTTCTCTTGCCCAGATCTGCACATTTCCTGTTGTCCGTGTGTGCAGCCTGAAACGCAGCAGCCTCTGCTCTGTGCGTCAATAACTGTGATGACTCATCTCTCCCAAATCGAATATACAATTTAAAAATCAGTGAATACAAACAACTGAATACTGCACTGCAGTTGTATGCCTCCGTCAACCAGTGTAGTTTCTGTCTACATCACTTCTTTTTCCAATTCATATAAGGTGTCCGTGACCTTTGACCTCTGGAATCTGATCAGTTGATCTGAGTTGAGTGACAACTGATAAAAAGTTGAAGGAAATCCCTCCAGTTGGTCTTGAGATATCACATTCAAGACGCCACTGTGACCTTGCCCTTTGGCTCATATTTCATCTTTTTTCACATCATAACCACATTATCAGACATATCATAACTGTGTCAATTCTGATTAAAATAACCACAGAGACTTGAGGGAAATTGCCTCTTTTGTGGAGGAGGTAATGTTTGGTCTCGAGCGACTATATATCTTAACCCTGACCCTGGTTATGTCTGCGTGATATTTTAATAAGTTCACAATGAAATTGTTGGTTCGAGATTCTGGATCCAGAAGGAGTGGATTCTCATTATTGCTTATTTACTAAAAATATATTTTTTTCTTCATTCTTGTAATAGCACAACTTTTTTTCATAAGCAAAAAAGTAAAAAAGATTAAAGTTTCTTGTGCACGCCAGAAAGTTAATGGTGTGCGCGAGAAACAATGGCAATTTTCTCGTCTACTGTGCATAGAGACCAATGGTTTTCCTTCAGATCGGATTAGGGCTCGTTTTGAGAATCCAAATATGTGAAAATCTTTCCAACTTTACTGCAGTCAACTAACTACTGTACTGTCATTGAAACACAGAAACCTAGGAAGCGGATATGCACTGTGGTCTGACAGATGTCACGTGCGCATGCGAGAAAGTTTCTAGTGCCCACCAGAAACTTTACCGGGGGCTCCTTATAACCTTATTCACATAATATTACAACTTTGTTAGCTTACTTTTTCCTTTCTTCAAAATGGCCCTAATACTGTGTTGAAACAAACAACATTGATGGTTGGTGTCCATTTCAGTTTGTTAACCTTAAACTGGATAATGGTGTTTCAGAGAGGAGGGTCTGATCCTTGAACACTCACACAAGGAGTCCTTGTGCAGTGACGTGAAAAGACAAAAACAACCCTGGTTTAGGAAGAAGCTCAAAGTCCTTGGGAGGTGGTTTCCATGGCGATGGCTCATCTGCCTGACTGTCCCCCAATGCTCGTCTTGTTTCACTGGCCTGAGATTTTCACGTTTCACATACAGCACCATCATAATCTATTCAAAAGCCAGAGGAAGGCCACAGTCCTGACAGAGGAAGGAGGAGAGTGGGGAAAAACTGCATTCATACACACAATCATTCAAAAGAAACAGCCTGATTGCCGTCACCGCTGGCAGCGTGACCTGTGGCGATGGATAACGGAGCAGCCACCAGCCTCATTGGGCTCGTGTGTCAGGTGCCATGAGTTCCAATAAACACATCAATCAAAACGACAGAGGACTGACAGCGAGGATCCACTCCTCCTGCTCTTACACACCTGCTTCACCTCGATTTCACAGAGGAGACGTTTTTTTGTGAATCGCGGTGCTCTTGCTCAAGTCTTGAGATGAGTAACGTGGAGTTTGACAGCGGACGCCATCCTTCCTCGCAGAGCCCGTTACCCATAATACTCTGAGCACTGCTGGCACATACAACATTTGACAGCTCTGACAGAAGCTGAAGCATGTCTGCGGTGAGCGACAGACGAATGTTCCTCCACATTCTGCCTCTGCTGCTTCGCTCCTGCTAATGTGCTCTTATTCAGGCCTTGTTCCGTTTCTACGGCAACAGCATGCTCCTATCTCTCTTGCTTTCTTCATGTATACAACGGACTATAATTGTACCCTCGTTCACCTTATCTTTTTATTCTCGTACCTGGACGGTCTCTGTGCTTGTTGAGTGCGCGTTGAACCTGCACTACATTTCTCCTCTTGGTGGTGTCAGTGCCAGACCACAGTGCATCGAGCCCGACCGATAAATGAGACAGCAGACTTCATCAGGTCATACTGGCCTATCAGATATATTAGTGTTGGCATATATGTTGCGGGATATGACTTCTTTTTTTTTTACAGAAAAAGATAATGTTGGGTAATGTCGTCACAGTTTGTCCAGCAGAGAGCATCCAACTCTTCTGTTTACAATGCAATACTGAAGCACACGTAGCAGAGTACGCATCACAGCTGAGCAGACGATGGTGCAGAGGCAACCAGTGTCTTCATGGTAAATTACTGACTAGTTAGTGTAGCACATTGATGGAAAGTTAATAAAAAAAACTTTGATGGGTCTCAACTGGAAGGAACGGAAACCAACTTGCTTCTGAAGGGAAGACATGGCTGGGAGATTATTTAGGATAAATATGACAGGAGCTGCCCACTTACTGAAAGATTTTGATAGCGGCCCGAATGGTCACTGGAACGTTGTGACACTCGAGCTGTCGGTGTTCTGCATGTGGCCGTTATTCGAATGTACTCAATTATGTGTGTGTGCAATAGAAAATAGCTAAACATCTGTCGTTTGGGGATGTGTGTGAATGTAGCTGTGCACTCAATGCATCCGTCCTTGTGTGCATTGTGCTTGAGCATCTATTCTCACCACCTCTTTATTTATTTCTCTTATCTCTATAATGTGGAACTCTAAGACTACTGCACTAGATGTGCTGTATGTAATGCATCATGTACCCCATCATTATAGGAAGCTTAAAACCTTTGCAAAGGAATCAACAGTGTTTCAGAGATGGACAAAATCTCTCAGGTTTTTATGCTCTTGGAGATAAACCAGATGTCCTAAGCATTGATAAGGCCGCTTAAACAATGATTTAACGATTGTTTGTACTTACAAAGCATTGGTCAACTCTGTGGCAGCCCCCTGCAGTTTGTCATGCTTAAGTAAGCAGAACGAGAACAGGACACTATAAATTCCATTACAATGCCTCATCAGGAAACCAGGTACTACTGCCTTCATGCAGCTGAATCATCCACAGGCAGGGGATTTACAAAATGAGCAATGAGAACATGATTTCCCAGATTTAAAAAGGGGCGGATGACCCATGAGTCATCAAGACTCACGCTGCCTATTATCTGTTAGCTGCTCTCGTTCGAAACTGATCCAGTCGTCCATTAATGGAATCATCAAGAGGCAACATGTGTTCAGAATCAGTCGGCTTTATTGGCCAAGTATGTGTGCACATACAGGGAATGTGACTCTGGTTTAGCTCTCAATGTACTTAAGTAAAGAATAGTGCAAAAAAAACAAAACAATAGACAATATCCACAAACACTGACAGATGGTAAATTAATTCACCATGACTCTAGTGAGTGCAAATCAGCTGCTCTTTATGTTTACACTGTACAAGAAGTGCAATAAAATAGTAGCAAAGAAATGAAAAATATTAGTAGAGTGTTATTTACAACATACTAAGTGTCCTAAATCCTTCAAGAAAGACTTCTCATAGCCAATAGTTTATATAAAAACCTTTTCTGTGTGTCAAAAAAATGTCCTGTACCTTCAGGCTAAAACATAACCTGGAGATCGAGTAGATTTTATCACTTTGCACAAGCCGTACAGGATGAAGCTTTGTTGAGATATTTTGAGAAGCTGTATGTCTGCTTAAGATTGACTGCAAGATTTTAAAAACACTTTCAGACTGTAGATATTTACAAGCAGCTGACATCTGGTATTTCCCTCTGCCTATAGAAGCTGTTTGTATATCCTGCACTTCTTTTAAAACATTAACGAGCACAGATTCTTCCCCCAGCAGTAAAGCATAATAAGGCAAAAGCAGCAGATTTGCCCCCCCAAGACTCCAACCTCTGATTTAGAAACAAAGCTGGTGGGTTTACACTGATGTTTCCAGCGTTTGATTCAAAACAGTATTTCTGACCTAATTTGGCTCCGCTGCAGCTCTTCTATGACGATAAGTGATCTCACAAGGTTTTAACGTTTTGTTACTCGTTGACACAGAATCACTGCAGCACCAGTGGGCAGCAAATATCTGAGAAGAGATTTTTCATCATTGATTTGAATAGAATCAGAAATACTGTATTGACCCAATGGGGGGAAATTGGGTTTTGTTGCAGTCGCTCCAGCCAAGAATTGAAATATATGCAGACCAATAACAACAAATAGAAATACAAAATATAATCAAGCGTATAAAAGAATCAGTGCATTATAATACAAGATTTAGTAAATCAATGGAAATTATTTGTTTGCTTATACAGTACACGCAGGCAGTTACAGTGAGAAATGATCCAGATCATTTCATTCCGTAACAACTTCCAATACCATGTTTTCATTTGATTTCCAATTCCCACATCACACAGCTGCAATGTGCATACTTTAATGGGAATGCAAGAAATTCAGTTTATTGAAGATGTGCTTCAATGAGTTTTGCAGTTTTTGCAGCTTTGATGTTTTCATTTTCTGAAACAGCATAAACCATCAAAATGTCACTGATTTCAAAACGCTGACTAAGAGTAAAACATCCTAAAACAGGTACAAATTGTTAATCTTTGATTTCCTTTCTTCCATGTACGCAACAACAAACAGATTTCTTTCCTCAGTGACAGATGAAAAACTTGATGTAAGTAGCTTCATCACCACCTCTCTGAAAGCTAGGTGTGCAAATATAACAAGTGGGTTTTTCATTTTAAAATATCTCCATACGGCAGATTGTAACTCTACCTTAACTTCTGAAAACATTCATCCTACTGACGCATGTTGTGGGCAATGTGGCACAGACACACTGTGCCGTGGCAATTTAATCTGAAGACAGGATTTATATCGGGCTAAATCTAACCAATACTTATAAATTAAAATATGTCTAATTCCAGTGTCTCAGACTGACTCTGGACACGTCAATTACAGCCTCCACTCTTTGACTCCTCTGTCTACACTTTGAAAAACTGAAATACACCGGGCCACAGGCTCCAACCCGAGAAAAAGTTCCCCAAGCCTAAATTAAGGTAATGACTGTTGACTTCACGCTGCCATTTAAGGCTCTAAGTACAGTCATGGAAGGTGAAAGTCAACTTGTTTTGGTCAAACACATAAAGACAGAAGCAGTTTTGTCAATGTGCCACATTTGTTAAAGGATAATCCTTTACTACAACTTGAGTCTTATTTAATTGTATTGCTCATCCTTCCTTTCTGTAATAACATTGCACTCAGCACCATGGAGATAAGGGAATATGGGGACGTCACCAGAAATGAGTCAGAGGAAACCAAAGTCAATGGTAAAAGGATTGTAAACTCCTTTAATAATCCATGAACCAACCCTCTACTTCGAATCTGAGCTGACATACATGCTATAGTTGTGTGTTGAGTGTTAATAAAGATGGATGACAAGTCCCCACTTGCTCCAGTTGTTAAAAAATTTGGATAAAGTATCAGTGCAGCCATCTTGCACTTCTGATCTTGAATCTGCGCAGCAGTGATCGTGGTGTGCAGCCGCAGTATCGAGGTCCTGCTGATAGATGAGTCAGTCTCGGCTGTCAATCATGAAGTTTTACCCCGTTTTTATAGCATCAAAAAACTAATAAAAATTCAGACTTACCAGCAAAATTAACAGTCGGAAAACAGTGTTTTAAAAGCTAAAATAATAACAACAATCGTTGAGAAAAACTATGTAATGTGTATTTGACTTTTATTTTGGCCTATGTCCTATTTACCAACATGGGGGAGGCAGGGTTTATGATCCATCACCTATCTGAGGTGCTGATTTACAGTATGAGCAGTCGTAGCTTTTGTCTTTTACAAGTGAATACGTCTGCAGTTGTCTGCCTCCCCAGACAGCCAGACACCAACAAAGAGGAGTTCACTGTGTGGTCACAAGTATGAATCCTTAGGCCCAGAGCTTAACAACACTAATCTGCCACTGGATAACACCATGAGAGGAGGATGGAGGAGGATGAAAATAAAAGGGGGCTGGGAGGAGGGAGAGGAGGATGTAGGAGGACGTTGGATCAAGAGGATGAGAGAATCGGGAATTGGAGAAGAATAAGACGCAGCCTCGCAGTGTAGGAGACAATGAAATAAACGATCCCTCCAAATGACCAAACAACTTTCTCATTATTATATCCTCTGTGACAGGCGAACATCTGACTGCCCACCGTCATATACTTAGTGCACAGGAGACGTATTATGTGCACGCCACATACTGGCCACCATGATGGAGTATGACCGAGCTGTGAGTCCTATCGCACTTCCATTATACACCTGGGGTCCTGTGGCTCCATATGAAGACTATACATCAGGCAGCGTCAGCCTCCACAGAACCAGAGCACGGGTTGCACCAGCGAGGGAAAGGTCTGCAGCATCTCCTCAGGAAGATAAATCTGGGCTCTGTGTGAGAGCATCAACCATTGATCTGGCCGGAAGTGGCTGAATACTCAGGGCCGCGTCAGTCACAGGAGTCAAGTCAAAGGTGTCACAGGCAATTAAACAGCGTCCTCGGATACCCCCGACAAAACAGAAGAGCGACGGAAAGCTCTGGATGGAGAACAGAGCGGAGACTGGAGCCACAGAGCCAACCAGCTTTAAACATGTCATGTGGTGATTTCACGTCTCCCTCCAGCAAATCATCTCATCTCTGTTTGTCTGCACCAACTGTTTCTGGTTATCTACTGGCTCTTCACTTGAGTCTTTGTGCACAGTCACTCCTATAACAAAGATATTCAAAATCTCAAATATCGAAACAAACAAAATTACATCAGTTCCTTAAAATGCATTCTGGAGAAATTGGTGGTTTACAGCGCTTTTCGAGTTCAGGTGCACTTTCTGTTCCTGTAGCGCGTGACAGGCTGAGCAAATCTCCATAGGTTAGTGGGTTAATAGCCATATATCTGTCAAAGTAGGTTATACAACAGCTCACAGAATATTTAAATTATATCATCTGAAAATGTGTTTTTCCACAGGGAACATCCACATAGAGATAAAGATATTTACTTACTGAGTCTAACAGTTAAGTTTTATGTATGTGTGTGTGTGTAGACTCATTTTGAATACCTCTTTTGTTCCCAGTATAAAACACCTGCTTTCACACCTGCTTTGTTTGGTCCTGACCTTCAGACTCTTCAGTCTAGTTCAAACCAGTATAAAAGGTCCCTCAGACCAGATAATTTGCATTGTGGAAAAAGTTTTTCTGATGGTTCGGACTTTCACACCAATGGCATGAAGTTGAGGCAGCATTAAACATTAGAAGAGGAAGGCTCACAGGATTGCTTGTATCCTTCGCCTCCAACGATGTAATGTTTTAACAATAAGGATGATCATTTTGCTGCTGGTAAAACCATAAGGATATTACAGAGTAAATGAGAAAGAGAAAGAGAAGTAGTTCATTAATTTTCTCCATTCGAAGGATTAATAAATGAATAAAACAGCAGAGTGGACCACATGCCGACATCAGACGCACGCCTGTCTACTAACCAATCAATGTCAACTTATAGGTAGACGCAGCCCATGTAGGTTATGACGACAGGACGTATACATGTCATTCAAACGTCTTTAGTGCGATATCTAAACTCTGATGTGGAACCAGGTTAAATATAAACAATGTAACAAAGACATGAGCTCTGGTTTGGTCCAGATGTTCAGGTGGGAAAACACCCTGATCCTTATGACAGAAAACACCTAATTTCTAAAGGTCCTGGTTAAGTTTCAGGGCAAGATGTGAATTGTGGTTAGGTTAAGCATGAATTGGAAACAGTTAATTTTAGGAATAATGTTTTAGGCTGTCCATAATGAGTGCAAAGTGCAAAGTCCTAACAAGGATATAGCTGTGTGTGTGTGTGGGTGGAGGTAGTGGGAGGTGATGAGGTGGGGGCTCATTAGTAAAGATGGTCTCCTCTGAACGTCTCTCTCTGTTAATAGCGGATATCCACACAAAGAAAGGAGCGCGCCCCCTCACACCAGAGACAAAGCAAACTCTTTCCACTCCGCACTTTACGCCACGTCTGCTCGCATACAAAGCAGCTGAGGGGGGCTAATTATTTCCTGCTGCTATGGGTCAACTGTAATCGAGTACGGTATATAAAACTTTATATAGCACAGGGTGTCACAGCTATCAAAAGAAAGTAAAATAACCTATGGAGCCGTCACAGGAGCTAATGAAATGTAATCTTTAACAGAGTGAGGCAAAGTCCTTCCTCACAGCAGTCGAGGCCCTCAAAAGGCCCTGCCATCATGTCGGCTCTTCCACATTTAATTATGTTTTTCAGCACTTCGACCTCAAGTGACGCAGCACAGTGGGGTCCTCTGGGAGACAAGTGCTAACAACACCAGATTCTGGCCTGTGTGTGTTTGTGTACCTGCTAGATGAGTGCACAGCCACGAGAGAGAGAGAGAGAGAGAGAGAGAGAGAGAGAGAGAGAGAGAGAGAGAGAGACTCAGATAGTAATAGAGAAAGACACGGGAGGCAGAAAAATAACAGCAGCAGCTTTACAGCCCCGCAGTGGAGACATTGTGGGTAGTGAGTCATACATCAAAAACTAAAAAGTCCAGAGTTTAAGTCATTTATCAAGAAAAAATGACAAATGGTTTCAGACTCTCAGATATTATAAATTGCTGCTTTTTTCCATTATCTGTCATGACTATCTTTGGCCTTTGGATTAAAACAGGGACGTGTAACTTTGAGAACTTGTGTTTTCATTATGTTTTGACATAAAATGTACTAAAATATGAGTTAAAAATATAACAGATCCTTCAGACACTTAAAAAACAAAACACTCAATCAAATCAACTTAAGCCCCTTTTTCCACTGGTCAAAAAATCCACTAACAGTAAGGATTCACTCCCGGCTCTGGGACCGATAGGCAGTGATGGACATGAGACACTCATGTCCATCCAGTAGGGGAGAAAGCGCCTCAGCTTCTGGCACGTTTGTGAGGTCGAGGGGGAAAAACTGAGAGGCAAACTCCTCTTCTGGTAATGGGAAAGGTTTACAGACAGTTTACTCGCATTTAAAATGACAGGGACACGACTGTATCTTAGACAGCGTAGCACCCACATACTGCCACCGATGGGTGACGGCGTAGTCTTCGCATTATACACGGGTCCTGTGGCTATCATCAGGCAGGTACTCCACAGAACCAGAGACGGTTGCCGAAGGTCGATCAAAGATAAATCTGTCTGGCATACCATGATCCCGTGCTAATACTCAGGCGTCAGTCACAACAAGCAAAGTGCACAGGCATTAAACAGCGGATAACAAAACAGGCGCCTGGATGGAGAACAGGCGGAGACTGAGCACAGGCCAACCAGCTTATGTCATGTGGTGATTTCCGTCTCCTCCAGCGAATCATCATCTCTGTTTGTCACCAACTGTTTCTGGACACTCATGTCCATCCAGTAGGGGAGAAAGCGCCTCAGCTTCTGGCACGTTTGTGAGGTCGAGGGGGAAAAACTGAGAGGCAAACTCCTCTTCTGGTAATGGGAAAGGTTTACAGACAGTTTACTCGCATTTAAAATACCCCAACTCTGGTATAAAAGAGCTAATTAATACTGCCACTACACAGAGGCAACCACCACTGGCACATGTGAAGTAGGTCAGTTTGCCGACACACAACATTCATACCTCTATAAAAACTGCAACCAATATGGTGAGAATCCCATTCAGCCTGTGAGTTATCTTCTCTGCCCAGCCTCTGCTGTGTGTGTCAGGCGGAACGCAGGGGTGTCTGCTTGTATGTGTGGTTACATGTGATGTACGTGAGTGAAAACATGTGCACACGTCTGCATTTGTGTAACCTAAATATTAACTGGATTAGCATGTGTACAGTGTCTGTGTCACAGGGTGATAATTTGTGCATGTATGTACATCCCAGAGGAAACACAAATGTGGAAAATGACAGAATTGCACCTGTAATCCACGCAGAATAAACCAATCACATTCTCTGTTTCCAACATTTTGTGACCAGCTTGGGTTAAATCCTTATAGATTCAGTCACACAACACTCCAACACTCCCTTTTCCTGATAATTCAGCATTTCATGCATAGTTTACCCAGCCCCGAGGCTTTCTGGGTAATTATCATGGTATTTCCATTTGCTTGCCCCTGGGCAGCACAATCTGGGGGGGAAGGATTTGGACAGTTTAGATCCACCAAATGTTTGGAAAATGTCTCCCTGCCTCAAGGCTGAGAAACATATTTTCTAGCCTTTTTTAAACACATTTGTAGAATTTAATCAAACAGTATCGAGTTGAAATTTTAAAGTTGAGTGCTAAACAGGACGCTACCTGTCATTTCCGCCAAAATACTTAGAATTACAGCAAAAGTGCAAGGATGCAGTTTCAGTGGTGGAGAAGCACTAACAAACAATGGTTATGTCACCGTATTAGAAGTGCTTTGTTAAATCAGCAAAGACAGAAACACAAAACAGCCCCTGTTTTCGTCCGGAGGCTCGACTGGGACTTTTCACTGTGGCGGTCAGTGTTTGATCTCGGCCTCTACAAAGCCCAGAGATGCTCTATCAGTCGGGGAGCTCAAACCGCCAAACATCAGAATGGAGACAGGTAGTCTTCTCTGTCCTTGACTCCCACACACACACACTTACTGAAGGACAAAGCTCCCAGCGCTCTGTGCTTCCATAACAAATACATGGGGCATCAAAAGCGGTGGATATCAAGTATCACAGTGTTCAGTGTGCACACGGTCACACATGTATACTTCTAAATATAATACTAGCGTGAGCAAGGCCCTGCTCGTTGGTGTGTGCGCCTGTGAAAAGGGAAGCTGCTGCAGCTGCGACCGCCAAAGCTTTACTGTGTTTTGCTGGGTGTTATCACAAGCTGCTCATGTAAATAACAGCAGCGAGTGACAATGCAAATGGGGTTAAAGAGACAAGATAATAAACAAACAAACACCGACGGCTCATTTCAGATACAACACACGACCAATAAACCTCAAACAGCAAAATAAGTTCGCTTTTTCTCTTTCGCTACTTATGCCACGGCTTATTTTATTGTAAACTCATGCATAATCCATTCGCTGCACGCCTTATCAAAAAGCCCAGACTCAAGCAAATCTGACCGTATTATTTTCCACAGCTGAGAACTATGAGGGAATTTTAATTTTCTTTCCTTTCCAAAAATACTTCCTTAACTTCAATTTATCCACCCATATACGAGTTCTCAGGTGGGGGAGTGCAAGCACATATCCAAAGAGGACTTCGAGGAAGGCAAATGAACTTGAGTGGAGCTCGGAGGAGAGAGGCCAGCGAGGGGCCGGCAACAGTTAAAGATGTGTTGCTCTCTAAAAGGAGCAGCTGACTAACTCGGAATTCTAAGTAGAACGAAAGTTCCGATTTTTTTTTTCTCGAGGTGCAAAAAGACCAGTTGTGTTGTGGAGAGGGCCAGATGGGCCTGTGCTCTGTGACTAAGCTTTGGACACACACACACACACACACACACACACACACACACACACACACACACACACACACACACACACACACACACACACACACACACACACACACACACACACACACACACACACACACACACACACACACACACACACACACACACACACACAAGCTGATCAGCATTCACAGTAAACGCTCCTCTCCCTGTTCCTCCACTCGGTTATGTGCTGACGGTCCCACAGGGAGGACGGGACTCGCTGCTGTTATCCACTTATTCCCTAGGGGGGAAAAGGAGGCTTAGCCAGCAGGAGACGGACAGAGGGACAGAGTGGTGTCGACCGCAGAGGTGCAGGGCTGGATCTCTGCACCCTTGGTAGCAAAGGAGACCAGATTCCCCCACGGACATGCTAAAGCTTACATTTTTATTCCCCAGCAGACAAATGTAACCTTGCTATGACTGCTCTCATAGTTTAAACCCCGTTATCCTGTTAAGCATGCATTGTTTGAAAAGGTGCATGTATCTAAAATATACCCACACCTTTAGTTAACAGCACAAGGTGAAAACAGCTTTTACTTTCACTTCTGCAATGACAAGGCCGGATTTTGAGCCTTACGGTGAGGCTAAAAAAGAATCATCAGGTGTGAGTGTGTGTGTGTGAGTGTGTGTGTGCGCGCGCGCGTGTAAGTAATAATACATATACCACTGCCGATTTACAGCTTGTGTGTACTATAACTTGTACAACACAGAGGGTGAAACATATAGAGGTTTTTCGATCTATATTCAAGAGCATGGTCCTTTAGGTTTAGATTTTTTTATGTGATTTACCAATTAAATTTGAATAAAGAAAAAGCACCATTCAAATAAAAACATGTTTGAGGTCTTTGACTTTGTTGGTGATTGATCCTGTGACCCTGGTTTAACATTAATCTACCGTAAGAGACGCTGTGAGACATAAAGTGAATGTGCCCACAATGAGACAGTGAAGATGTGGTCAATGTCATATCTGGGATTCCATTGGTTGGGGGATTTTGACAGGGTCGTTTCACAGCTAGAATAACCTCCCTGTAGTTGTACACCTCCACTACACAGTGCTGTTTCTACAGAAAAAAGATTCATATGAGGTTATTGTGCACATTTGACTACTGAAATCTAATGAGTTCATCTTTGCATCGACTGGTGGAAATTTGATGAGATTTCCTAAAGGCAGATTTGATATCATGATCATGAAGAAAAACATGTTTAGTGAGGCCACCCAAATCTAACCAGTTAATCTGTGAGTCCAAGTAAACTTTTGAATTTGAAAGCATTCTCTAGTGGCGTTCTTAGGATAATGCGTTCAGAAGGCAACAAATTGATTTGCAATGTCGTCTAAATCTAATCAGTTCATCTCTGAGTCCGACTGAATGTTCTTTCCAAATCTGAAGGTATTCCCTCAAGGTGTTCTTGAGTTACTGCGTTCACAATAGTGGGACAGACAGAAAGAAAACCTGAAAACATAATGCCTCCTGCTACCGGCTGTCACGGTGCCGAGGCATAAAGAGCGAGAGTGGAAATCTGAGAGAGACTCAAACTGAAACAACAGAATATCTGAGTGCAGCTGAGAAGTGACGATTGAAAGAGTGCAGGATTTTGAGGGAAAGCTTTTAAAAAATCTGCATATGAATAAAGAAATAATACTTTCAAAATGAACGAGTGCAGGTTCTTGAACACAGACAGAAAAGAAACTCCTTAGAAACACAGCGTCATATGCAGCGTGAAGAAGCCTCTCAAGAACACCTGTGCTGCTGCACTTACAGGCTCTATTGTGATCAGACGAGGCCGAGGAGAAAGACACGCCACGGACATATTGTCTTAGCACCTCACTTGGTTTGAGAGTTCAACAACAAAAAAAGCAACTGCACTCTAAGAGCACTTCACTGTTGACGTGTTTGTTGCTGCTGCGGTACAGAAACCGAGAGGAGGGAAGATAAAGCAACATGTGGAACTGAGAACAGGATTTAGTGAAAACTGATTTTCTGCTTTGCTGACAAATTTAATAAAAAGACAACCTCAGACATAAGAAAAATTCAAAAAGACATCCAGATGGGAAAAAGTCAAATCCCTTCAGACATCTGTGGTTCCCTCAAATAAGACCTTTCAGATGACACCATAACACTTCATGTTGGCTTCATCTGGACAGGTCATAGTGTTTCCTGATTAAAGACTTTTTGTAAATATCTTTACTATCTTATGCAAAGTCTTCCAGAAATAATTTTTAAAAAGTGCTCCATTCCCATTTACAGATTGAAGAGATTCATTTTGTAAGTAGTCGACAATTTTTAAAACATCTACCCATTATCTATACCAAAGTCGTTTTATGCTTGCAATCCCAGCTGACATTGGGAAAGATGCAGGGTACATACAGAGCCAACCGTTTTCAGACGTGAACTCTGGAGAGTGTCTGGACAATTGGGTCCAGAGTTTACCTTTCACATATGAGTGAAGCAGCAGGTGATTCACCGCTCAGACATGTTCACAACAACAGGTGAGGGGCGGCGCATTAGGCAGAGGCAGGATGTCAAGTATTAATTCTGCTGTGGAGGTCAGATGTTTTTTAAATACATCAAATCAACACCGGCATTGGCTCTCTTCATCTTTGACAACGTCTTCTACATCTATGACTCGTCTTTTGCATCCTGAGATATTTGCATTCTTTTTGTTTTTCCATTTTTTCCATGTGTCACATGTTGGAAACGTCATCAACACACCTACTCGCTGGCAGTGAGTCCTCCGGACGTTCTCCTGCTGTTTTATCACACTCTGACATCATCCAGAGTCTTTACTCAGGCGCTTGCAGGAGAAACTCCAGAGAATATCTGGAGCCTCTGACTCATTGTCATATAGAGCCCCTATGGAGAATGTCAGGAGATTATCCAGAGTTCAGTGCACGTCTGAATGCAGCTATACAGAGACAAACAAGCCTTTATGATCACACATAGTTCACATAGATAGGCCCCAGCCAAGCCGGGATTCAAACCGGAAACCTTCTTGCTATGACATTGCACCACCGTGCCACCCTTTACAAAACACCATGAATAAATGAATCACCATAAATGTGGTACCTTTGAGAATTGACCACATAACTGCACAAGCAGATGGCCCACAGGCGGGTGTAACAACAAATGGAAAAGCATAAACTCTGAACAACCTCATTAGATGAAAAACCTCAGCTCAACCCACAGGCAGCAAAGAAATAATTTGTTAGAGTAGAAATGTTAGTAATACAGAAGTTTATTGTGTTGGGCTGGGATTGACACGTCTGGCATTAAAAAAATTACTTTCTGATTGTTCTTGATGAATAACTATGGGGAACCTGCAGGATCCTTTTCTCCACTGGCCACCTCGACACACTTTGACTCTATCATTTAGAAATTAAAACCCACTGAGCTGCTTTTCTGCATCCAGATGACTTTTCAATGCATTTCAGCATGTTCTTGTATTTTCTTCTAGTTGTTTTTGTTGACACAAAAACAATGATGCAATTAATAAAATATCGGAACATATATATATATATATTAAATGTTTTAAAGCATCTGGCAAACATTACTTCCTGTGGGTGTGTGTGATTGAAAACAACCAAATGCGGAGCTGAAATAAAATAAAAAAACATCAACCCAGGTAGCCGAATCAATGATAAAACACGCTGTAATAAAACCAAACTGAGCTTTTGTTTTCTATGGCAAAAATGTATATATAACGATTTTAATATAATTTTTTCAAATGCAACCAATTACCTTTTACCGGAGGGTTATGATACAATTATCGACAGGATAGGACAAAGATTCTTCTTGAAATCCATGACAAATAACTGTTGGGGAATAAATCTGTTACACTTTGGTTAAAGCTTGGTTAGCTTTAGCCTGGAACACTTGATTGGAGTGAGATTTGCTTTGTTGTCTCACTTGTCTGGCGTGAGGACGACAGTGGTCGTGGTTAAAAGAAACTGACAGAACACTGTCTGTCATACGGAACAGAAACAAACAAGTCTCACGGGTGCAAGTCAGACAGTTGTAAAACACTGTCTCACCATTTCCTCATCTGGACAAGTTTCATAAATCCTACTCACTGGAGAAGGTTTCATCACTTAACCATAAACCTATGTTGAAACAACTTTTTACTCTAGATTCTCCTCTGAACCTGTGTAAATGCACGGCCATAAATATCATATATGTGGGATATTAGTCTGAAAATCTGTTTATGGTGCTGAGATGAGAATTCAGCCCTGCTAATGTAGGATTCAAAACTAAACTTTATAGGATAAAAACTGCCCCATAATCCTCAGCTGTGTCCTAAGCCTGAAGCAGCGTGACCTGAATTGGCCGTTTAACTCATCACATACCTGCTTGTCCTTGTCCTTCGCTTTACCGCTGCCCGACACCCGTGATGAGGTGACATCACGGGGGATGACAGAGATTTGGTGCAGTGGCATGTTCATCCCAGCAGAGCCGACCAGGGACGCTCACACACACACTTCCTGTCCAGCTGCCAGAGCAAGGGGCATGATGGTCTGAATTGCGACACCTCGCGCGCACCGCCCTGCAGAGGACACACAGAGGACACATGGAGATTAGCTACAAGGGAATAAAACAATATTAAGTAGAGCTAGAGTTACTGCCCTCTGGTTGTATGCCTCCGCCAACCAGTGCAGTTTAGGTCAACATGCAATTTTTTCCCCCATAAGAGTTCATTTTGACCTTTGTCCACTGAAATTTGAAGTTCAGCTGACAACTGATCAAAATTTTAAGAAATGTGGCCTTTGACCACCAAAATCTAAACCAGTTCATCCGTGAGTCTAAGTAAACATTCGTGCAAAATTTGAAAGGATTCTCTTGAGCCGTTCTTTAGGGAACACATTCACAAGGCAACAATGGGATTAGTGAGGTAACATTGACCTTTGACCCTCAACCACCAAAATCTAATCAATTCATCTTTGAGTCCAGGTAATTTTTTTAACCCCATTTGAAGCAATTTCCTCAAAGTGTTCCTGAGATGTTGCATTCATAACACAAAAAAAATGTTTTTTTTAATGTCACTATAACCTTTGACCTTCAACCACCAAATTCCGATTCCTAGTCTCACTGAATATTTGTAGCAAATTTATAGAAATTCCTTGAAGGCGTTCTTAAATTGTCAAGTTCACATATGGTTTACGGTCTTTGATTTTCAATGACATTATATTAGCAATGTGCTATATGAAAAAGGTTAATTATTGCTATTATTATTATTACAAGAATGGGAAAGACGGACAGTAAACCTATAAAGGCCTCCAGCCACAGCAAGGTATAAAAATCATTGATGCCGCTGGAGCGTGGAGGCCACGATAAGAAAAAAAGAAATGGAAGTGCTGAAGCATTACAGCTGCATTTTGAAGTGTGTTTACACTTGACTGACCTCTTCAACCACTTCCAACTTTTTCAGAGCCCCGGGTTGAATTGAATTCAGATTCTAATAAGGACGTCTGCAATAACATTTTTCACAAACATAAACTGCTATAAGATTAACTATATTATTTTTCTTGTGGCTTGACAGCTTTGTATTTTCACTTATCATGCTGTCAAATTAAAAGAGTTATACTGAAGCTGAATTTGTGCTAAAATTAGTCAAGTTGAGTCTTTAAAATAGATTTAAACAGCAGTCTCCTGACTTTGTCTTTGCGCTGACCTACACTGCACTCTAAGAAAACTTTGGTCTATTCTGAAACCAAAGGTGATGCTTCTTCACAGGAGCAGGAGGTTGTCTCGGAATAGCACACGCACACAGTGCTATATAGCACTACAGATGATCCATTGTGTGTGAGATTTCACTTATTTTCTCACCCCACAAAGACCTGGACAATGATTTCCACTTAAGACAGAGTGGTTGGGCGTGTGTTTCTCTGACCGATTCATGATGGACAGGACCGTGAAAGCAGCAGCAGCAGCTGCATCCTGTGGAGTTTGTCGTGGAAATTTCCCCCTGACATAACCCCTCTCTTTCAGCTACTCTCAAATACATTTCTGGTACAAATTGTTTATTCCAGTAAGCTCTTATCTGGTTTCCCTATGACATGTAGTGAAATCACCTGCTTTAACCAAGGTCACTTCTCTCATTGTAAGTCGTAATAATGACTAATGAATTCTTATCGACTCTCGACACTGACAGTGAGCTGTGCAGAGCTCTGGGTGGATCCTTTTGCAAAAAAGCTTCTTCTTAATAAATATACAAAGACATTTTCTTTGTTTGCTCTGTATTTTCAGAGTTCCACCACAAGTTACACAAGAGGTTTTAACAAATGGGTCATTTTAACTTCAGTTAATGCAGCCATCTGCACAGCCGCCGACAGCCTTTAAGCATCAACTCCTTCTCATCCCTGGGCCGCATGTGTTTTTTGCACCGCCTGTCGTTCTGCCAAGCGATCCCTCACGGTCCGCAGTATGAAAACGACAGGATTAAGGAACCAAAAGGCAAGGAGACAGATGGAAGGTCAGTTAAATGCCAGTAATGAGAAACCAGTGTTGAAAAGGGGGGGGGTGTTGACTGAGAAAGCCACACGGGTTCAGGGAGGAGAGGAGATTTAGACACACACCAGCACATAGCCAGAGCCGCTCCGTCAGCTCATCACTGCACTGTGTCTGTTATCAGGTTGACTCATCAGTGGTGATTAAACTAGTAAGAACTCACAAACACGAGGATCATGACACACGCACATCTTCGTCCAAATTTTAAAAATTGTTTCAACTTAATATTAGAATTTTTTCATTCGTCGCTCTTTGTCATTAGTATTCTTTCTGCATCTTTAGTATGGGGATAATCATGGTTTATTTTTTGGATCAGCAGCTTCGTGAATTTGGGGGCCGTAAACAGGAAGAACCACATGGAGTCACTTAGTTAATGGTTGCTATGGGCGACAACTTGGGCCCCGTTTTTATTTGCTTTAATTTTGTGGCACCATAGAGAGGAAACCAAATCAGCCATTACAGCCCATGTTTGCAATGTTCATCCAGATTTACAAACAAATATAACTTCACAACTTTGAAACTGAAGAAAAAAAAATATATATTCTTAGGATAATCTAGAAGAATAAAGAGCATTTTCTTCAAACGTATTTACTTTCATATACTCAAGATTGACTTTGAAATATTGATAACAGGCAGTGTAGGTTACAAAAAATCTGTCTGTTCAGATTCGACTGTGTCATGACTACAAGAGGAAGTAAAATGTTAAACAAATTGATTGCCTCAATGAAAGGGGCGGATAGGCTATTACTGCAACTGCCATCGAGACGTGGTAACCTTTGCATTTGATAAGGCGTGGTAACTTCTGCATTTTATTTTTGCTGAAAAAATATTTAAATGATTATGTGATTTTATCTGGGCCCTGTGATGCTTTATTTATAAATGGTACTTAGTGACACATTTTACCTTTACCACCTGGATTACTTCTAATATTTTGTATTTTTTGTTAAGCCATTCTCCACGAGCTGTGTGTCAGTCGCTGCTGCTCCAAACTCCGACTGTGTTGACAAGCTGCCAAACTTCAATATTTTACTTCCCCTCATTTTAGATTCCCCAGCATGCACCTGGCTCTTTGACCTCAGGCAGGAACTTTGCATCATATCTCCACAACAACCGTCAAAAATCTCCCTTTGAAAATCTGATTTACAATAGGAGGCAGCGCCTTATGGTCATAGGATAAATATTGTATGTCACCAGGTTTGCACTCCCGCTGTTTATCCCAGCAGACGATGAGACATCCTAATTTGATCTCAGAGTGAGATTTAACCGCTCCTACTTGATGAGGCTTTTATATATATATATATATATATATATATATATTGACATCTAACTATTCTAACTCTAAATTAAAAAGACAACACTATTGGTGGACATCTCCATTTATGCCTCATTGCTACACCCTGTGATTTTCTTATTGGTAAAATATAATTGTAATGATATAAATGTCCTCATAGGAGAAGTTATGATTGTTAACTTACAATCCAAAACCTAAAGATGTGAAGCAGGAAAAACAGAACTTTTTTCCTCAATTTACTTTACCCTTTACAATTTTTACAATCGATTATCAAAATATTTGCAGTTTATTATTATGTTAATTGACTATTGATTGATTGACCAACACTTGCATCCATAATAATGTGCATCAGTAAACGATAACGATTCATTAAAGGAGATAAGGAGATTATTCTCATATTCAGGTTGATAATTTTAGGGTTATTACTTGAAAATGTTTACATGCTCCTGCAGGAAACGCATCGCTGTCCTCAAACTGTTTTGCAAACCGTTTGCTGCAGCTCCTCTTTCCAGCCTCTGTCTGAAACCCTTGGTTTTAGCTCCTGTCTCTTTAAGGCCCCACTCCTGATAAAGACTAGTCTGCTCTGATTGGCCCGCTGGCTCACTCTGCTGTGATTGTTCAACCACTTCCAGTGCGTGTAGGGAAATGTCGGCGTGGCAGACTAACCGCTAGGCGTGTATTATGGAAATGGAGATTATATTAAAAAGAAATAATCATGATAAAACTTCATTTCTATATCACTCATCTAAACAAGGTTACAAATGCTTCACAAAATACATGGGAATAAAACCACAGAGGGGATGTGCCGGGATGTATGGCCTGGGTTAATACTGATGAAGTGTTTCAGGAGTTTCAGGAGCAGAGTTTTCTCTGCTGGAGAGGAGATCCCTTTACAAACTCATTTGAATGTTTATAACATTTGATTTTTTGGTTTTCTTCCTTGATCGAACTGTAGACAAATAAAGAGAAACCTGAATAAATGAGTGAAATATGACAAATGCAGATGTTTCCATATATCCTGAATGGATTGATGAACAAGGTCTTCACAGTCACCAGTTCGCAACCCAATTTAACATCTATGGGAGGCCTGCATCAGACAGCTCTCTTCACCATCATCATCAAAACACAGAAAGATGAAATATCATGTTCAAGAAGACTGAAGCTGTTTACTGGAGCCTGGTGGTGTTTTCTCTTTGATTTGTCAACCATCAGCCCTGAGGAGGTTGATCATTTAAATGAGTTTTTACAGTAGTAAGATTGACTCAACACCAGAGTGTGGAAAAAAAAATACTCACAGAAGCAGAGTTCACTCAGGAGTGATATTTCTGTCTTTAACTGCTGATTCACACCCAAAGAGGGAGAGGGAGTGTGTGTGTGTGTGTGTGTGTGTGTGTTGTGAATCATAGAAAGAGTTACACATCACCGGCTCGCGAGACGGAAAAAAAACAATTTATATTTCACAATTTACTGAGCTACACGGAGAGGTCAAGTCGGTCAAGGAGATGGTGAGTTCCTCGGATGTTTGCTCAAAGATGATTCATCTTTTTCGACGCTCGCTCAACCCAAAATGATTTTGCATTTTAAAAAGCCTGTTATGGCTGTGGATGACATTATTAAAAACCCAGGATGGTGTGTTTACATGCAGCTGCCACCTCTCGCCTGTGTGCACGTCTTCATTCTGAAGCCAAGTCAAGAGGATTTTGTGACTAGAATGCAGCAGTTAAGTCATTTAAACCCTTTCAGTAGATGTATCTGTATCATCCTCTGTTATGCGACGTCGCTGTGTCGCTGAGCTGTGGCTGCAGATCGCAGGTCACTGTGAGCATGTGAGGCTAATGAGCTCCAGCTAATGAGCGTGAGTCAGGCGACAACGTTACCCACTGGAGGGCATCATCACATGGCATCATTAAAGCCCTGTTTCATTTCAGTCACAAATGTTTGTATAAATAACACAGCAGGCGTTCTCGCATCACGCCCCGAGCTATGATAGGAAGTAAATAAGAGATGGCCTGTGTCATGTGTTTGGTTTGTGCGCTACTTTTCCAGGGCCGTTGTTCGCTCAAGATTTTTTTTTTTGCGGCAATCTGATGAAAGAACAAGCAGCATCCATCACTGTGGCCACAACAGAGACGGCCGCTGCAGCAACCGGCTCATTAGTGGACAACCAAAGAATAACAACTGCAGTAAAATTCTCCTCTCCTCTCTTAATTGGTTTTGTGTTTCAAGCCCAAGGTCTTTGTTGGACTGAGAGGCCGCACTAATGGGTCAAGAGATCTGATGGATTGACAGGCGGGATTATACCATCACCTATAAGGGCCTGTTTTATTACTTATACATACATACACACATACACACATACAGGAAACGGAATCCTTAAAAGTGGTTGTTCTTCATTGTACTGCACATTAGACTTCATTTATAAAATAAGCAATTACAGCAAACGCTATTGCTGTTTTCCGACATTAACTCCCAAAAAAGTGATGAGTTTGTCCTTCGGATATGACGAACGCTCACAGGGAAATCTTGGGAGTTTTCAGTCGTGGGGTTGAATCTGGGTAGAGCATGCAGGAGGCAGGATATGACGTATAAATTCCACTGTGGACATTTTTTGGGGTTTACAGCACATCGACACCGCTGTCGGCCCGCATCACCAAAAACCTTAGAATCTCATTGTCTTTCCAAGTTGAATTCTTCTTTCTCGTCTTCAATACGGTCTTTGACAGGGCCAGTGGGCAGAATAACAGAAGTAAGCTCGCCGTTTTCACAACGTGTCTGATATACCACCTGCGAGATGTGATCGTGGCTTTTTCTGTCTTGATCATAGCCAAATGTCGATCATCTCGAATGCTGCCATCTTTGTTTATGTTTACCGCATACAAATCAGGAAGTGGCAGAAAGATTATAATCTTCAGTGAGGTACTGAGATAGTTTAGAGACAGCGACAGTGAGACTGTTCAGGGCTAAAATTTTGCACCTTCTAACTGCCTCGCCATTCTTTGTGAAGGAACTAACACAAAAGAGGGGGAAATGGCATTGTTGATACACCTTTAAGCCAGAAGACAAGGAAGTTACTAAACTGGATCGGCATCTGTGTAAAAGAAAAAAACGAAATTGGGCAATGACATTTTTTTCCGTTGAATTCTTAGTATGGGTGTGATGGGAAGATACCAGACAGGGTAAACAGGATACAGTACAAGCTGGACGACCAGAGATTCTGCTGGAAAAGCAGAACGGAGTAAAAACTGTGAATAAAGAGAAAAATAAAAATCAAGCAGCCGTGGGATAGGTCTACTCTCCCTCCTAGAGCTAACAATTGCTTCTTGTCAGGTGTTCCCGTTCAGTACATAGTTACATCAGACTGTGTAAACATTTAGTGTTTAACCGCTACGTGAGAACTGGTTTGTGTTGCTCGCATTTTTTATTGTAAAACTCCACTTAGTAAACACTCACTTTAGTACAAGGCTGAGTTTGAACTTTCTTGATGCAACCGACTCTGAGGCTGATGGACAAGTCATTAATATTATTATCATTTATTTAATAATATTTATGCATTACTATTAGTGTATTAATAAATTTATTTAGAGGAGAAATGGTCATCCATCCGTTGTACACCTACACCTCTGATCATCACAAGGCGCCTGGAGCCAATCCCATCTGATAACATGGGGCGAGAGGTGGGGTACACCCGGGACAGGTCAGCAGCCCATCACAGGGCAAACATACACAGACAAATAACCGTTCACACTTACATTCAAGCTTACAGTCAATTTAGAGTCTCCAATTAACCTAATCCCAATCTGCATGTCTCTGGACTGTGAGAGGAGGCCGGAGCACCTGATGAAAACCCACACAGGTACAGAGAGAACATGCAAACTCCACAAGGAAAGACCCCGGCTGAAACCCAGAATTCAGACCACTGTCTCCTTGTGAGACGACAGTGCTAACCACTGTTCCACAATGCCGCCCTGAACTGATGATACCAGAACAAAAATCCTGTGACATAAATTAATAATCTTAGTATTTAAAACGACGAGTTTTTGACTGTTTACTTTGAAGTTGTTATTTTTAATATACAATGCCAGTAGAGGCTCTGTGTAGAGACAAGACAATTGTGTCATTAATCCGGCTCCATTATCCCAACGAAGTCCATTTATGTCAAAGAAAATCAAAGACAGTCCGTCTCTCTGCTCGTGCTCCAGGTAAATCACAGGCCTGTCTCCTCCACGTTCTGCTCAGCTGAGCTCTGCTCTTACTCCGTTTGCCAAGAGGCCCCTCTGTGTCCCTGCTGTCAAATCAGACCTGAGACGTGGCTGAGAGGCCGTTCTTCACTTCTGATGTTCAACCAGGCAGAAAAACTAGGTGTTGTATCAATCAGTCCTCACATTACTGTACTACAGCTACAGTCTATATTTAAAGAGGCTTCTTCCCCCGAGGACTGTTGGGTTATGAAAGAGACCTACAACACATATCAGATCTTAAAGACGTTATAGCGTTATACTTTTGACCTGCACATTGTATACTCCATGGAGTGAAGAAATCCATTTGAGAGGATTGCTGCTCACAATTTTTTTTCCCCCTCTTTCTTTAACATTGCAAAATAGGGGGCGTTTGGCATTTTACCAATTTAAAAAGGAATAATTCATGGGCCTTCATATGTAAAAAACTGACATATTTAGGGAACTGATACCTATGAGTGTGTATAATTTGGTTCAAAAATGTGAAGATGGAAGATGCAGTAATTGTTGACTATGAGGTGCTGCCCATTAAGACAGAAATTGTTCTTCCACAGTGTTCATTTGGCAGGTACACAATAATGCTTGCATCTAATTAGTACCTCCGCCAAGGACGTTATGTTTTCATTGTCTCTCAGTAAAATAGCTCAGAAACTACTGACCTGATTTTCATGAAATTTTGCGGAAGGGTGGAGAATGATCCAAGGACGAAGCCGTTAAATTTTGGAGCAAATCGAGATAATCAGGTTCTTTTCTTTAACATGGTGGGGTAGGGTGTTACCCTCAATGGAGGTATGCACTCTGCTACTGCCCTACTAGTTCCTAACTGCAATTACTGTCACTAAATCCTGTTTATGAAGGACACACCTTTATACAAATGAAAAAGTGACACAAACAGTACGTCTGTATATTCGACTGGTGCCTCTGCTGAAAGGTACGAGTCAGAGCAGAGAAGGCACAGATGCCATAGCCGTGTTGGCAGCGATGATTGGACTTTAAACCCTGCCAAAACTCACAGACACACAGATTAACAGAGCGTCAGTAAAACCTGATGGACTCCTCTGATACAAACCTGCTCCAGCTTATTTCCTCTCACACACACACACACACACACACACACACACACACACACACACACACGACCTTGCACTGCACTGTTTGTAAGATTGAATAAAGGTTTAAACTAATGCTGCCTTGAGACATGCACTGAACTCAGAATATACTCCTGAAATTTACCGTGATCATCTTTGAGAAAGCAAATGTCCGAGTCAGTTGCTCCGGAGTTTCTCCTTGAAAAAAAGAGGAGCCATACATGTAGAAGACACAGACAGAGATGTCAACTTGGAAAGACAACAAGTTTTGAGAGCTTTTGGCAAAAAGGGCCAACGCCCGTGTCGAAACAAAAACATGCGATTTCTGAAGTGAAATTCATACGTCATGTCCGGCCTCCTACATCCTCCACCCAGGTGCCACCCCTCACCTAGATGTTCCAGACATTATCCTGTTGTTGGGAACCCGTCTGACCCATATAATCTCCCATTGCCTTTTTAATATGTGAAAGGCAAAGTCCGTAAAATGTCCAGAACCAATTGTCTCATGTCTGAAAATGACTAAATTGAAATATCAAACTTGTCTCAATTTTAACTGACACTGTATAAGCATGCACACAAACAAACCAGAGCCTCATAACATATTGGGAATAAATTATCATGTTTGTTTTTTAAACAAATGTAGCTTCATCAGTACCAGTACAGTACGAGTGTAACCTCCCTGCCTCCTAAATGTCTCTGTGCCTATTTACTCTTTGCGCCAGATTAATCAAAAGCATCCATGATATTCAAGCGTCACATTAGCTGTCCCGTTTGATTATATGCTAATGAGTCCCAGTTTGGATGTGATTAATTGTGTGGTTGGTGAAATGAGCTCTGAACAGACATCTGGGATAAACAGACGCGTTTGTCTGGGAAATGCAAAGAGCTAATGCTTCATATAAACGAACAAAACAAAATAATTCTCTGGGATTTTGTCAACGTTTACCAAAGATTGCCCTAAATCTTAACAACTTTTGCACTTTTAACGAGGCGAGAATAGACCAGAGCTAAAAGAGACTGAATAAGAAAGATGCTAACACACAAACCAACACCATATGAAACTTCCTCTCCAGTAAATGTCACCGGATTGAAACAAATGAAGAAGGATCTGTTCATTTACAGTAATGTCTCATTTTCTGTAGCGCCGCAAGAATAGTTTCTACCCTGGATACAAAGAAGTGAAACATTTGATCTTCAGTCAAACGCTTAATTTAGATTCTTTCAATGAATTGGTGTGAAATGCCTTGGGCTCGGAGCAGCGATGTGAAGAAACTCTTATCACTAAAATGTCAGATGCATCAAAAAGACAAAAAAATTAAATGGAAAGAGAAATATATTGAACTCCCTTCAACCTTCCCACTTGCCATCGATTTCCCAACAGGCCCCGAGAAGAGCAGGTTCATTCATTCTGTTTCAAGTCGAAATTACATGAAATGACTCTCACCTTGTTGCTAAAGTCAACGTGTTAGAAAATAAATGTCTTTTTAGAGCATTTTAACATCAAACTCTTATTTGACCTTTTGCAGAAATCACTTTCAGAATAAAGTGAGAACCATCATTCTGGTTACGACCAAACCAAGGCTGAGCCCTAAAATTATGTGATGCCTCCGAGTGTTAAAAACTGATAAATATGTTTCATCTTGTTGGTTAGAAGTAAGTTTCAAACGTTTCAAATGACTCTGGCTCCAAATGACATAAAATGACATGTATCCAGGATATTTTAGCTTCCTTTCTGCACAATGGGAGGAAGTGGAGACATCTGGTCCAGCTCTTTTTATGTGAAAGTGGTATTTGGGCACAGTCACACATACGCGAATGGGGCAATGCTAAACGCTTTCATTCCATGCGAGCGAGCGAATAAAAAAAATCCACAGTGTGGCTTCTAGTGGAGTTCAACTTTGACCTGCGACATCACAGGCTCGGCCAATAGCAACAACGGTTGTTTGGTTGACCACACCCGGCTGTCAATGACTTCACATCCTCCTCTTGACGACTATAACCCATCGCCTTTTCCTCACCAACAGTTCGCACATCTGATTTCCACGTGCGTCACATTCTGCACTGGCCACTTTCAGCAAGCGTTGATACCTAATTCGCCTCGGCAGGAGATCGTCATTGGCCTGCATTCGTGTGTGTGTGTGTGTGTGTGTGTGTGTGTGTGTGTGTGTGTGTGTGTGTGTGTGTGTGTGTGTGTGTGTGTGTGTGTGAGACCATGTCCTTAATCATCTCTCAATGAGATAATAATCTGGATCCAAGATTACATGAAAACACATTTTACTTGTGACTCAGGTGCTTTTGATGTAAAACTATGTTACTATGCAAATAAAACATCTAATTCAAACTTAAATATAGTTCAAACAAACCTCTTTTTAAATCTTTTGTCTCTATTTAATATCAAAGCAGGTAACAGGCCTTGCATTTATTTTTTCACTATTTAAAGTTTCAGTGGTTGAAATCAGTAACATTGCCATCAGCAGATTATATCAGATGCAGCCTGTTAATTAATGGTAATTCCCTCAGTACCTCACCCACAGGCAAAACTGAAAATGTACTGTTGTTATGAATTCAACACTGGGCTGTTTTTGCCTCCTCATCCAACAAAAGGTGATCACAGGTCTCAGATGAGTGTTTGAATTTTTGTTAAGTGGAACAAATGGCGAACGTGGAACCTAAATAGATTCAGGGATTCAGGCTCAGCAGCTATCCATCACCATTACAGATAAATACAGTTTTCAGAAATGTTTCTGCCAGACGACTGTAAGTCAAGATGAAGGGTAGGACTCTGTTATTTTTCCAGGAATAAAAATCTTTTCTGTCCAGAGAGGAATCTTCTTCTCTCCTCTGTCTGATAACTTCAAAAGCTGCACGAGACGCTGTCGAGTTCTTTGATGTGTGATGGGAAGGTAAGAGAAAGATGGAGTAAACAGACGGTGGATAAAATGCTAATTTTGCTGGAAGAGCAGAATTATATTCAGTATCTGGAGAACAGGAGCAGGGAGAAAAGTGCTAACACATCAAAACTTCGGAATGTGGAGACAGGAAGTGAAATTGTTAAACAGGGCAGTAATTTACAATGTTGAGACACTTCACCACACACACACACACACACACACACACACACACACACACACACACACACACACACACACACACACACACACACACACACACACACACACACACACACACACACACACACACACACACACACACACACACTCTCTGCTACAGTAGATACTGTGAGAGGGAAGTAGAACACAGAATAGAGGAACTCAAAGCCTCTAGATTTTAATGTATGCAGACGAAGAAAGCCTAGTTTTTAAAAGAGTTCTCTTTCATGCACACAACCAAATCCTAGATATACTATATCTTAAGATAAAGCAAACACATTTACAGTCTGAGTCTTTACAGTGAGCTGTAGCAGCCGAAGGAGAAACACCAGTATCAAGGTTGTTAAATATTTGGTACAAATATATGCAGATACAGCTACAAACTTAGTAGCTGTATAAGTACAGATGCACATTTATTTTCAATTTTAGTATATGGCCAATAACCGTATGGCCAATAATATGGACCGATATGTTCACATTTTATTGTTCCTACAGTTATAGATGATCATGTCTTAAAGAATTCCCTCACTTCATTCCTGTAATCAAAACTGTAAACACTCAGTTTCACTAGAAATTACACAGCACCAACGGCTCAAAAACAGGAGACAGCGTCTCCCCCCCCTCCAGACAGTGAGCTGTTTAATGTTGTCAAGGTTGACAAACGTACAACTCACAGACAATGGCTACACGCTGCTGCTGACAGGTATTGTGCTGTGCACTGGTCCAGGAATGAGGAAATGAAAACTGTACTCAGCAGCAGAACAGAAACTGACAGTGTTTTCATTACATCTGTTCTCATCGTACCAGTTAACACTCCTGTTACTGGTAAGTGTGCGTTTCCTCAACACAATGACCACACCGCCCCTCAGGGAAGTGTTCATGTTCCCAACACCTCAGGGAATAACCCAAGTCTGTGAGCTGCAGCAGACGTTATGTGTTTGTGTGTGCATGCTCAGTGTGTGGACACTGCAGCGAGCCCCACACTGAGAGGCAGCGTGAGCAGCTGCTGGTCTGGCCGGTGGTTGACTCAGCAGCAGCAGCAGCAGAAAGCAGCTAAATGAGTGTGTGACAGGGTGGCGGACAGTAGGAGAAGTGGCCTCCAGCAATCAATCACACAGCAGTTAACCAGCTAATACACTCGACCAACAAGACAAACAACTGCTGACACTAAATCTGATTCAGGAAAACTTAATAAGGCAACTGGTGGAAAGAGAATCAATCTTAATCTTGAAAGGTCTCTTCGCCCGTATTGCATTAAAAACAAAGCACTTGAGACGTATTTTCCCATTGACGTCTGATGGTTTTTAAAGGGATAATGTGTTTGTTAGAAATACCTTTCAGTGCATCCTCATGGCCCAGGGGTTTAAAGGCAGATCGTGTAATAGCAATGTTCGAGCTTCAAGTGGAGCCGGGGACGTTTGTTCCATGATATCCACACCCCCACCCTCCTCATTTCCTGTCAACTCACGATTCTTCTCAATCTAATAAAAGGAAAATATGTCCTGGCGGTTTCAAGTTGCCTCCGAGTAGTTTTCAATGCTTTGAGAACAACACCACACTGAAAAAGAGCATTTATTTGAATCAATGATTAAATCTACTAATTATTTTCTTGAATAACTGAACTATTTTCTATATCAGTAATAAACAAATATTTAATCATTTCTCATGTGCCAGGGCGACAATTTCAAATTAACTGTTTTCTCCAAACAACAAAATATTAACTTCACATTCATGAATGCAAATGCAAAGCATCAAATCCTCACATCCCCATATTTGTAACTTTGGCCATTATGGGTCTCTCAATCCAAACAATAAAAAATGTTTTTTAAGTTCTCGTTGGAATATTTGCTTCCACCAAGATCTGCACCCGTGGCGGCTCCACCTGCGCCTGAGGCTTCCGTGCACACTGTGCTGACAGATGAGGTCATGTATTTACGTTTTATTCACCTTCAGCAGCAAACAAAAAATAGACGGTTTGTTAGGTTAGGTTGTTTTCATCACACTGATGTTTGTTCAATGGCCCATTTTTCCAGCAAGTTTGGTTTGAATGAGTTATTTGATTATAAAAATGGGCTGGAACACCATGATAGACAGCTGATACTGACTGTTTGTCAAGGGGATCTCACTACTGCTGATCCATCCCCCGATCGCTACTGTGCAGACTAGACTGGCTACTGGCATGAAGTGAAGACGTCGTCCATCTTTGTTAACTGTCTATATATGATGAAAAGATGTTAGCATGGATGTAGCCTGAGATTATTTATTTTTCTTAAAAAAATTAAATGGTTATCAAAATTGTTGCTCCCACATCCTCCAAACAGTTACACAATTGTTTTGACACTACTTTCATAGTATCGAGGTATTGACTGAAAACATCTCCAGAGATCAGACACGTGTGCTGCCGATGAGGAATCACGGTGCACATATGGAGAGTGGGTTATTCATCATACAATCTATAAAATACAAAGACACGTCTTGATTTAGAGCCTCATCCCTCACATCACTCATATCCAAGGTAATGGAACAAATAAAGATGTCATGTTGCTTTGACAAAGAGACCCGGCCTGCTCCTCATACACTCTTCATAATCTGACTTAAAGTACAAGGATCCAGAATAATTTGTTCACCTTCTGACAAAACTAAACATGTGTGACAGTCAACATCTGCACAAGTTGCATGTCTCTCTCACACACACACACACACACACACACACACACACACACACACACACACACACACACACACACACACACACACACACACACACACACACACACACACACACACACACACACACACACACACACACACACACACACACACACACACACACACACACACACAAAAAGGTGTTGGTTAACCAGCCCTTTGAAGTGACAAGATTTCATGATCTCACAAGTCACTTCAAATATCTAGCTAAAAACCTTTCAAACTAAAACTAGTTCCATAACCCTACTTACCACATTTGCCTGTGTACAGTCCTGGTCATGACACACACAGCAGGTAGAGTCATGTTTACTTCATGTCCTGACAGAACAGCTAGAGTATCTTAATCCCGCCCTGCACAGCAGATTATGCAAACTGTTGGAGTAAAATCCAGTTAGCCTACCCGACCACAACAATTCATGTCACCATCCAAACCAGTTCCAAACAGCTGAATCAATTTGTCAAACAAAAACATTTAGTGCTTCAAAAACTAATTCAAACCAACTTCACCGACTACAAGGCCAATTTGTACAGGCGATGGCAGGAGGGACGGATTATTAAAATAAATCACTATTATTAATAGCAACACAGTCAGGACTGAATGGAAATGATCAAAGAGTCGCAGGGTAGTCTTAGGCAGAAAGAGGATTTACTGCGGAGCTGCTGCAAGGCGGGGGGGGACGCTCAGACATGGATGTTTTTTTTTGATGAGATTTAAAGCATGAATACAATTAAGTAAAGATTACAAGCTGCAAACCTCTTCCAGTAATAATGCAAACAGCAGCAAGACTGGGAACAGGGGAAAAGTCAATAGCAATAGTCATTTCATATTCAATATGACAGTAGAAACTCATTCTGCTGATGGGAACTTTCTTTGTGGTTGGCTCCACATTAAACAGTGTTGATTACATCCATACTGTTTACATTACACACAAATGGCGGATTGACAACGATTGCATGACAATTTGCTCTGGTTTCTACTCTAGTTATTCCAAATTTAACACTGCTACGGGTCCTGCACATTTAAAAGGAAATAAAGAATCTGTCATGAGATGCAGACAAAGTTAGTCACTGCTGCTAAATATATCAAAAAACATGCATTTAACCAGAAAGGTCACGGATAATCATTTTTCGTATCAGACTTGTTTAGATTGTTTGGATTTAGAAAGATAGATATTGGTTTCTGAAACTCAACTTGCACAGATCAGAAACTTGCTTGCATTAGATTATAAATTACATTAAACATAATTATACTTTAAGTGGCTTCAACTGAATATTAAATATAGTGCTTCAGATTCTATATTCAGTATTCAGTCTTTTATTATCCCTGGTGGGAAACTTGGCTCGCAGTCAGGGTCTGATAAAAGACAACAAAACAGGACAGTAGTAATAGTAATAATAATAATAATAATGTACAAATTGGGGAGTTTATTGCACAGGGAACAAAGGAGTCTCTACTTCTCATTTCTGACAGGATTCAAACTCAAATGTGATTTGATGCAGGATGTAGTTTCTGATAATATACCATCACTATTATGTTGATTCTTATTCGCTCAAAAGACTTCCTGACAGACATGTGTCATGTGCACATGACACTTGTCAGGGTATCACCACCACATGAACGCACCAGTAGGCGTAAACACTTTTGCAATCAATTCATGGATCAATAAAGTTGAGGTTTTGACAACAAATTATTTGGAGGCATGTTCTGTGATGGATTACCTACCAAACTAGTTTCTGCGACTTGACTTTTTTCCCTCCAGCAAAAGTAATAAACTGACGGCTGACTGGCCTTCAGAAAAAAAAACAGCCGATAGTGACTTAAAGCACTGTGCAGAAGCACTTTACTTTAAAAGACAAACTGAGCTCGAATAGGTTTTAAACTTAGATTTTAAAGTTAAAGAAAAACAAGTCAGGTTCAAAAAGTTTTCAATTACTGTAAAAACCCAATCAGCAGAACCTTAAAAAAAAAAAATATATATATATATATATACACATACATACATACACACTTGTTTGCAACAGTCTGCATTAAAGTGACTGTGGGGACCTCTGTATTGATACTTCTGGCTGAATACTTGTCAGGTCAAGGTCCGGGTGAACACAACGTACACAGAGCTGTTGCATGTCATCACCATCAAGAGAAGAAAAGGAGGAAAAAATAAAGTAGATGCAAAACTTTGGGGCTTTCCAAGAGAAATGGAGAAATTTATTTGTGTTGTAATATAATACAAGCAGTTGTGTCTAGTTTGTGAGGACACGGTTGCACTGCTGATAAAGACAACTCTACAGTTGGAAACATGCTAAACAAGCTTTCACAAGATCACACAGGCAAGTTTTGTGACCAGTGAGCTAAGAAAATGAAACCTTATTCAGAAGGGGGAAGTGTCCTGTTGCCTGAAACTGGACAAAGTAGAATTGTTATAAAGTGTTTGTTGGTCTTGAAGAACCATCACAAAGCAGATAACATATATGGCACAAGATATTGAAAAAAACTGAAGGACACTGCAAGAAATTTGAATTTTTTTTCCCTCTGGCCTTCGATCAGACAACATAAATAAAACTAACATAGCCAACTATGTGCGTATATACGTTAAAGAATAATTGTCTTTGCAGGCCAGACACAGCAATACCAAGGTGAAGATTATTTTGCACGTTGTATTGCAAGTAGCATTATTATCACTACCATCTGACATCAGACCTCACCAAAGAGAAGTAGTTCCAGCCATCGCATTAGAGGTCTGTGTGTGTTCAGTAATTAAGTATATAGCTTATGATAGATGTTATGCAAATTGAAATGGCCTATAATAGGAAGAAGGTTACTCACAGTACATCTAAATATACTGTAGTCACATTGCCTCTGGCAAGACAGTGGACAGACACTTATGAAAGACATCCATATGAATGAAACACACTGAGCCTTTGTCCTTAATGTGGAAGCTTAAGACACTTTTCATCCATGAACTAATAAATGCAGATTAATGCAGTTTTTACTATAGTGAAGAACACACACAGGGTCATAGAGGGGATTCATATGAATTAGATGAGTTTTATTCTATGGCCTTTGCAGTCCCCATTGATCATTTGCTTAGTATCACCAACACATTTCATAATTAGCAAACAAATGTTGGAACAAGTGTTGTGGAAACGCATCTAGCGTTGAGCATAAATAAGCGTTAAGACATTACAGTTGAACAGTGCCACAAATTGCAGCCTCCAAAATGGCCGACAGTTTCAACCCAAAAAAAGATCATGGTAACACCCATGGAGCTCTAACTTACTGTATTACTGTTGAATTAGATGCAGACACAGACGTGTGTTGTATCTAGAGTCACACAAAGCACTGCCCTCTCCCTGTTTCGTTGCACAAGCCGACAGAAACCTTGTGAGATCATGAAATCCCTAATGACATCATCAACCACTGCCTGCTACCTGCAGCGGTGCCATCCCACGGTCCGTTCAGCTGAGCCAGCACTTCTGCTCGGTTGATGTATAGCAGCTGTCCAGCGCTCCCGCTCTCTCATCCCATACATTATAATTTCATTGCACCCACACAAACATATTAATATGCCGCTGCACATGCGGATGGGTTATAAGCGTGAGCAAAGAGGGCTGGTTAAGATCTGCAGGCAACATCCTGTTGTCACATCACCTACATTATTCAACTACTGTCATATAAGGATCCGTCCAGCCAGGTTGAATTCATGAGGGTGTATGACATCATCCATAGGAGGAAGTCATTAGATTGGATCAATACTCTATTCCCTGAGGATGAAGACGAGCCACAGTGGCACACCGGAGCAACGCAGGCCTGGGCTGAGTTAGTGCACGGGAGGCAAAGAGCAACGACACAGTGTGATACCTTTATTAAGTCATTACATTACAGCCTGGCTGATGCTGATGCAACAAGACTAGCAGGGGACACGGTCATATGATCAGATCAGATAACAAAGGCAGTGTGAGCCAGGTGCACAAAGTCTACACGGTACTGGGAAGCTTGTTGTGCATTTGCAGCTGCCATATGGTGGTAATGTTGTTAATACACTTTTAATTAGTTCAGCAGAAGATCCATTAAAAGTGAAACTCGCAAAAGTAGAAGTCAGGTAAACAGTGGTGATGACTGACAGCCTCCTCACAGTCAAAGGAGTCCAGAAAAATCCACATCCTGAATAATGCATGTGTACGTACTCCTGTCAAACTGAACAGGATACATGTTTGGACTGATTCCCGTCACAGGATTCATTTCTCGTTTTGTTGCAGAACGCAGTCAATATGATTTTAAGGATTAACCACCAGTGTGAGGACACAGGGGTAAACAGCAGACAAGAAGATGCAGCGTGCGTCACAGAACAACATTCTGCTATGTTAAAACAGGTTGACGTGTTAAAACGGAAATATGTTAGGATGAAGATAAATTCTGGTTAGGCACCAAAAGTGGAGTGGTTAGCAAGAACATGATCACATCCCCCAACACTGCTGAGTTAATGTACAGGAAGTACAGTATAAAAAAAAAAGAACTGTGTGTGTGCGCGCTTCTCTGTATTTTCAGCTGTATGCCTTTTGAAACATGCAGTGTGTGATGCGTAAGAGCATCTGTTGTACACTTGGAACAAACTAATGATGAGGACAATGTAACGCAGAAATAAAAAAAACCTTGTTCGGAAACTCCTTCACAAGTCAAGATGTTTGTTAAAATGGATTTCATTGAAAATGTAAGATCAGCACAATAGATGCTGTCAAACCCGTCCTCTGTTCCATCGTGTAAAATACGTCTGCAGGCAAATATCACAATCACAGCCGATGGTGTCAAACAATGACGGCAGTTAATTGGCGCAACTCTACTATCAGAGCCTTCAGATACTTTTGATTACATTTTCTTCGCCCTCAATTTAGTCTCCTCAGAACTCATCTCCGAAGATATAAAGTAGGAGTTCATTTGCAAGTGCACAATGGCCCAGTTCATTAAGACCGCAGGCTCCTTCGCTGGCAGCTTTAGCAGCTTAACAGAGTCTGGTCTCTCCCTCCCCGTCTGGAATCATGATTAAAGCTTTACTTTCTCATTCCTTCCTGTAGCCGCCCCTGTCAGGACGACTGACGACTTCAGAGTCCGGTGACAGCCCAGACTCTGGGAGAGATGAAATTTCTCATAACTGCAGATTGCTTGTTGCTACCGGCAAAATCCCTCATTGTCAGCGGGCACAGAGTCAGCCGGTCATGAAGGAAGACCAGGACGGGGAGAGGAAAGCAGAGGGAGAGGAGCAGACGGTTTTTAAGTGTGTGACGTGATCAGACGACAAGCGAAGGACTTTATACTGGAACATACCAAGTAATGTCTCCTGCACACTGGACGATAATGGGGCACATTTCTCATCGCAATTTAGGGTGTGAACTAAAGAATTTCATATGATACAAGTCCTGTCGTCATCTACGTGGGTGGCATCTTCCTGTACTTAAAACTGAGTGGTTTGTGGAGAGCCGTGTGTCTGATGTTAGTGTGTCATCAGTCCGGATGTTGTATTCGCCGACCTTTTTGAATTAAGTGCACAGAAAAAAGTTGTCTTTTCTTTTTGAATGAGGACAAAGACAAAGACTTCAAATAATCCTGGGAGCCGCTTCTGTTTCTTCTTCTACTGTGTTGTCCCACTTTCTGCAATTGGTCCAATTTCTGAATTATCACTGATGCAAATGAATCGAGCCTTTCACACCTTTTTATTTTGGTTCGGAGTAAAATGAAAAGTCTGAAAAGCACCCTTAACATCACTGACTGAATTCTAGCCTCCCCGGTTGCAAATAATCAATATCAAACATGTTTGATATTTGGTGAGCGGAAACCCGCAACAGCCAATGAGAGAGCTGACTGGGAAGCATCACCAACCAGAAGTTGTGTGCTTGTGTTTTGAAGTAAAAAATGGCTGCCTACAGCATAAATAAGAGTTTTTTCTCCCTTACCAGGTTGACAATAGAAAAAGGACCAACATGGGGCAAGTGAAATCATATTTGACCACACGAGTTCCCAGGTCTGTGGAATCGACCATTTAGAAATCGTTTTAAACGTCAGGTTGTGATGCTGCGTCTTGACTGGATCATGTAGCGTGTGTGTTCTCCCATTAACTCTGTTGTTAAGTCTGTGAGTTCCCTCATTTTTCAAATGGATTTGAAAAAAGATACCTAGCCACTTTTTCAAGTCAACACATACAGTTACTTGATGTCATCTCCTACTTATTTTTTCACTTCAACCCTGAACACTTGATATCATTGCTATAATTCAACTAATCATATCAAATCTGCACACTCACTACAGGAAAACGTTGTCGAGTTGAAAGTGGCTCATAAGCCTCACTTTTTTTTATTCTTCCTGCTACAGTAGATTAAGAAAACATTAAACAATTACTTTTTTTCTTCCCCCAAAGCCAAGATTTTTCCTTTGTTTCCGCTCGAGAACGAAACCAAGATTAGTGCTCAGACTGCTGGCCCACGGAACGGCCACCGTCCGTCGCCACTGTTCAAACACTCGGCTGCGTCAGACGCCTTCAGTGCTCGTGTGGAGAAGAAGGAAACCATACGCAGTAATCCCATGTGAGGAGGCTGGATTAGTTCCACAGCAGGACAGCAGAAGAGAATAAGCATTGTGTTATCTGCACGTTTATGCATGCACTCTCCACAGAGAGCAGCAACACAATGAGGCTCCTTATCGCAACAAGCCCTCACTATTCTGCAACACTGGCTAAGACATAACTAAAGGCTACAGTGATGTAACGGGCACAGACAGACGCAGCTGCTTCTTCATCTCGCCCCAACAACAGCTGAGCACCACGGCAAAGCCAGCATCAGCATCATCATCATCACCATCATGCATGTTGAATTATAAGAAGCTGTGTTTGACATGAAACTAGGACCCGCTGCCTCGAAATGAAGATGAGTGAGAGGTGTACCCTCCCAGTGACAAACCAAATACCACAGCAAGCAGGAAATAAGAACTGAAAGCTTTCACACACCCGCAAAAACACAGACACATGCTTTGCATCTTTTTAAAAACACGTAGACAAAACTGCACATGCAATGTCGTGAAGCAGGTATGATGACACACAACAGGACTGGAGTGTAGAGGAGGCTACACCAAGGAAAGGAAAGCTGATCCTGCAGCTATAGGAGACAGTGTAATGTGAGATCCATCGTAAACAATGAGAACAACAACACTATATAGGGAAAAGCAGCACTTTACTGTTTGTGTTGTGGTGCTAATCAGCTGATGATCAGGATGGAAATATATATTTAAAAAAGCAGAAATGATTCTCAAGGTCTGTAACAAACCGTAATGACAAAGAAATGTAGGCGAGTAGATATTTTACAGTTTAACCAAGAAACATAAAAATATGAACAAATATATAGAACTTGAATTAAGAAAAATTGCAGTTGTTTTCTCTAAAAATTAAAGAAACATTACAGATGTCAGAAAGCTGCAGCCACTGGAGAGAGAAAGAACGTGAATGGGCCCAAAGGTGTTAGGGGAACACTTGCAGGTCTGATCCCCTTGTGGTGGGCCTGTCTTCAAAGAGGGTGACTTATGATTAAAACACACGTTGACGCTCAGGTACGCAACTGAAGATATGTCTTTAATACCTGCTGGTGGTTGACAACTGATCATCTTATTCGCCATATTGTCCTATGTTCCAAAAATCATATCAGAGGTATCGGCAAATCGAAATGTCATGTGAAAGGCTGATATCGGCCAAACAATATATCAGTCGGTCTCTGGTTGTAGCCAGTAGAAGCAGTGAGGCCATGTAGGCTTCCCCGCCTGGATTTACTATGATTCATGATAAGGGAACATCTGCAGGACGGTGCACCTCACACCTGGAGCCGAACCTGGAAATCTGTGGGAACAAAACCGGCTGCGTGGTGTGGAGTCTGCATCAAGCACATAGGACCATTAACATCCCAATCAATATGGATCCATTGTGATAAGATCAGAGGTGATGGATCAGCTGCTGACATCAGGAGAAAACATCCTGGAGCAGCAGAAGGTGACAGATCTCATTCTGTGGCTGGATCTTCCATCATGACCCAGGGTGTCCCGTCCCTGCGAACTGGCTGAGGAGCAAACTACCACACGCACACACATGGGGGAGCATCATTGAATCACACGCGCACACACGCACACACATACACGCGCGTTTCTAGAGGGTTTTTGCTGCAGAGCGCACCAAGAATTAATTTCCATACCTTGAATCACCACAGGCTGCGGTCTGCGTCTCTCCACCGTCGGCTCTCACAATGGGGGTAAACAAACAAATTCTCACACAGCTTCAGTCCAGACGCACGGCAGTCCGTCGGTCCGTCCCTCCGTCAGTCCCTCCGTCAGTCCGTCTGTCCCTCCGTCCGTGCGACCACCAGCCGCCTCCGGTTGGACTCAATGAAGCCGCGGAGACACGGGAGCCCCGGTGTGGACGGACGCACCGCTGCAGAGGACCGAAGGCTGCTCCATGTTCCCGCTGACAGAACCGACACACTGGGACACGCTCACCGACTCGCACCGCTGTCCGACGCCGAGTGACGACGCCGTGTTTATTCCACTGAGCGGCTGCAGCTGTGCGCGATGGTGCGTCACCGACTTCCGCGTGATGGAGAAAGAAAGACCAAAAAAAAAAAAATCAATTTAAAGGACAGGCGGCGCACGCGAGCGCAGAGAGGGCTGTGCACGAGGATGATGATGATGGAAAATGGAGCCCACTCTGCTTATAGGATGATGATGGTGACAGAGGAATGTGATATTAAAGCAGCACTAATCAGTGTTTTTCAATTAAGAGTGAACCCATGTGTGGTTTAGATTTAAAGGTGCAGCCTGTAGGGACTAGCTGTGTCTCAGTTTAGCAGCCGCATCCTGATCCGATTGGGTCACAGCGACACAACTCCACTGGACTATAAGAGTTCCAGTACACCTAGGCCATCACACCCAGAATAACCTGAGTTGATGGTGACAATGTTTATGTCAGCCAGCTAGCCATTGTTGGCACAAACAGTCCATAATAATATAGCATTAAGCAGCATTTCACGTATGCTAACACCCTGGTAAAACGTCCACAGACAGTAATTGGACGGTGCTATGTGTACGACACATTTAATGACCGAAGTGCTAATAGACAGTAAAAACTACAGCCATCTTGGATTTCGAAGTCGGGGGTGGTGAGGTTCCTCCGACCTTCCAGTTGCAACTTCCGATTCGGGGGGTAATTCCGAGCTCCGAGGTTTAATGGAACGCGGCAATAGTCTCATGTTAGCCTACATTCAGAGCAGCCATCTTGATTTACAATGGCTAATCAATCTCTGCAACTTTAAAGCAATAGTTTATCGGCTTGCTGTTGGGGAGTTAGATGATTAGACTAATATCACTTTCATTATGTTTCATATCATTTCATAAAATGTGAAGCTCTAGCTTAGCATGGCACAAAAACTGGAGAATGGGAACTCGCCTGGTTCTGCCCATGGGTGACACTTATCCACCTTTACCAGCGCCTCAAAAGCTCATTAACTCCAAAGGTATATCTTGCTTATATCCAGTGTTGGTGCTAAGCTAAACTAACAGAGTGTTGGCTGTTGCTGTGACGTCCAGATAAGAGAGTGGCATCAATCTTCTTATCAAACTCTCTGACAGAAGATGAATAAACAAATTTCCCCCAGACGATATATAGATATGACCATTTCTGTTATTTATTATTCTATAAGTGTTTCATACCATCAGCTTTTATATGATTTCTTGTTAGCCAATACAAAACAACTGGTAGAAAATAGCTCCAATCTGCCTGTATTCATATATTCTGGTGCAGAGGTCATTATTTCAGATTATGAATGGCCTGCAGTGTACTGTACATGACGCTGGGGTGAATCACTCATGTACTGGAACTCCGCATCAATCACAGGACAGTCGGTTAGGAGAGGATCACTTGTTAAACGAGGGACTGAATCCTCCGCTGCCTTGAAGCCTCGGCTCCTTCTCTGTGAAACCTGTCATTGTGTTTGAGCTTATTACTGATTCACAGTCTGCCGCTGGGCCCTTGCGGTCGGACAACGGAGCCTCTGTGCTCTGTCTGGACAAAGTGGGCACCTCAGAAGTGAGGCTGCCAAATTGTCGTGCGTGCGTCGGAGAGATACAGGCCGTCTTGTCGCATGGCGTGGAAAGATTACGACGTGTGTTGAAATGTTTGGCATGCAGCCTTTTCACAACGTTTACAGGACTTTAGAAATTCTAAATTTGGTCTTCACAACAGGGGGACGGCCGCCAGAGAGACGTGTTTACTCTGGGTTTGACTGGGCCATGCAGCACTGCCGACAAACTTCTCCCGTTGCACTTGAACGGATAAGAAAAGGGTGTGTTTGTTTAAATGGTAGCACAGTTGGTCAACATGAAAAATCTCCTTAAGTAAACGAGACAAGTTTCGCGAGGAGGAGGCAGGAAGGAGAAGCAGGTGAAAAACAAAGCTGGAATCAGAGAGAGTTACAAGATGAGTTCATTGCAGGTCAGGAGGTGGTAAACAATCTGATTATATCTCCACCAGGGAGTTTATGTTTTCACCCCTGTTTGTTTGGTTCGTCTGTTAGTACGATTACACAAAAACAATTGAACAGATTACCATAACTTGGTGGAAGGATTCGGCCATTAAACTTTGGCACAGATCTGGATCAGGGAAAAGATCCAGGAATTGTTTCTACATTCAACATTTTCGCTGTTTTCCCAGGGAATAATTCATGGATCATTTAGGGAATTGACATCTACGAGTTTGTGAAATTTGGTGCAGCTTGATAGAATTTAAAGTGACTGTTGGGCCTTGGAGGTATATATGTAGTCTACTGCCATTTTATTTGGTGTTTTCAAATAGTTAGGCTAGTTCCTTTAGTCTTACCTGACACAATGAACCTGTCAAGCTGGTTGTGCCTGATCATCTTGTGCCTGATCTCTGGCTGCAGGACACCTTAGTACATATCGTTCAGCATTGTGTGTTGATGATGGTGTTATTTAACAGGCGCAGATACAGGATATTCAGAACAACACGCCACCAGAGCGGTGATGAAATGTTTGTGTGCAGACACCTTTGGAACAATTACCATGAATACACAATGAATGACTTTGAGGAATCGTATTCTGTCGCATTAGCACATTTCAGTCCACGTTCTGCAAATGTGTTCACAATTCTGTGGTGTCATCTTGTGATCATGGTTCCTCATTATGCCAGCGCATGCAAAGGTGAAAAAGTTTGAGAGAAGGTGTTTTTTTGATTAAGAAACTGTCTGGTAATGGCTGCAGATATCAATTACAACACAAGAGAATAAACCCCAGCATATATACTGGAACAGAAAATGTAGCTGAGGGATTTTGAATTTTAGAAGCAAAATCACTGAAAAACCCATAAATGTCAGACTGTATTGCACAGTTGTCAGAAAGCTGTAATTCATGTTTTAAAGTGTCCCTTTCTTGTCCACTGCCACTTTGACTGAGCAGGATTTCTCCCTCCAGAAGCCATGTTTAGAAGAAAAAAAAGGAAAGAAAGGAAAAGCATTGTTTTTCAGCCTGTGCAAAATATAGACTTGCAGTCCTTGGCAGAGTTTGCAGGAGGCGAGCTGAATAATCCTGAGACAGAAAATAGGCCTTTGGCTGGTGTGTTTATGTGATATGGAGCACAGCCGCAGTGGAACACTGTTCAACTGAAGAAGTTACTGATATGTAGTGAAGGTTAAAGGATGTTGATGCTAAGCGTTTGAGGATATTATCTGAAGTATATAATGAAGTAGGCAAAAAAGGGAGAAAAAAAAGAACTCTAAGTAGAACATGGAAATCAGTACAACACTCAACAAACACTATGTGACACTGTGCACTTAAACAGTTGTAACATGTGATGATCAACACAAAGGCAAAATACTGGACAAACTGGAACTGGTGTTGTTGTGCACCACAGATTGAATTTAAAGATGGACGACGATGACAGCTCCTCAAAAGTGAAGCCAAAGCATCTTGAGCGCCACCTGGTGGCCTGCTGCAGTATAGGTCATAAATCCTGCTTCCTCCATGTGAGCAGATGAGACATGGACCAAACTAAAAAGTCAAGGTAAATGTCAAAGATGGATTCTGTCTTGTAGTTACAAGTGTACATTTTTCTTATAAATTTGGTTTTGATTGATTATTTGATGACATACATATGTATATTTTGGATTCATTTCTAGATAGTGTGAAGAAGTGTAGTCGCATTGTCCATCTTTATATAGTCTAGTCTGAAGTCGTCAGGCTTTAGTCTATGGTCTCTATGGTTACCACCTGTCGCTACCTTTGAGTGCTCCCACTATTATTAAAAGTATATATATTGCCTATTGAGCTTTTATAGGGTACATGACGAAAATATCTAAAACCTATTTTGACAAAAACAAACAAAGATGTAGCATATTTTACAAAAACCTCCTGCTGCTTCACTGAGGAGTTATATTAAATGTATTTTTCAACTAATGCCCGTTAACTCCATCGTTTTTAAATTCATCTGTCTCCATGTTGTGGATCATTTCTCTGTCAAGGGAGACTAAGAAGTGTTGGAGCTGAATCTGCTGCACAGTCCAATTATCTTGGATCAAAGCCAGATAACATGAAGGAGGAAAAGTGTGGATAAAAACAGAGACGTGAGTCGGGTCAGGGTCTGTCTGCTGCACAGGAAGAGCATCCATGGCCAAAGCAGAGTGAATAATAAGAAGCGCTGCCTCCACTTTTGAACCTCTCCTCTCAGCGACTCACCAGCAAAAAAAGACGAAAAGTGTTTAGCGTGTGTTTATGTGTTTTTTGCACTCAAGTCTCCAGGATTAGTTTGTTGTTGTCTGTGTGCAAATAAACAAACTGCAGCTTTGAAGTGCTCTCCCCGACAAAATTATTAATGTGCATTTGAAAATATGAACCAGTAGCAGAAAGCCCAGGCTTTTTGTTTTTCTTAAGCGATATCTTAACATTTGCATTCAAGCAATAAACTCAGAGAGCAATTTACCAGTTCACACATTGGCTCATGTTTTTCAGTTAGAGATGTTTTTGTAATGATGAGTGAAAAAACACACGCCCAATAACACATTAAGCAGATAAGTAGCTAAGTAAGAAGATCACAGGTTTATCCAGAGTTAGTGTCACTGCATTCCCCTTATGAAACCACACTTAAATCTACTACATCTGGATCTACATCTATTTACTTGGATCCACAACAAATTGAACACAAACGTAGATATCAGACCCCGAAATATGCCAGATTGTCAGTAAGATGTAAACAAACAAAACAAAAAATTCACCACCTTGCAACATTAAAGAAAGTGATACAAATTCCTTCATCCACACTGGGGCTCATTCTTGGCCGATGTCCCGTCCTTTCAGCAAGTTTCAATAAAATCAGTTCAGTAGTTTCTGCGTCATCCTGCTGACAAATAAACAGCAATGAACACACAACCTCCTTGGCGGTGAGTGGGGGTCTAATGTTTTCTGCTTGTTGCTAAGGAACTGGCCAAGGGTCTGTGTCGGGGGGGGACCTGGTGCTCAAAGTGACGAGAATGAGCTCGTGATAGCAAACAGAAACCGTTTCTCATCTTCTTCACAGCAATGAGATGAGAGCCATTAAGGGTCGAGCAGCAGGAAAAGTCAAACCCTCAGTGAGCAAATAATGAAGACGCGCATGAGAAGCCTCGAGGACAGGACGCTGCAGAGCGAGAGGAAATTATAGCACAACCAAGAGTACTGT
The DNA here is from genome assembly GCF_022539355.2 of Hippoglossus stenolepis. NCBI lineage: Eukaryota > Metazoa > Chordata > Actinopteri > Pleuronectiformes > Pleuronectidae > Hippoglossus > Hippoglossus stenolepis. Next base: position 13,846,216 of record NC_061494.1, on the reverse strand, counting down.
GAACTCTGTTTTTTCCTTATCAGGAATAAATCAGGTGGAAATATTATCTCAGACAAGTGTTGGATCTAAACGCTTAAAAGAAATTTTATTAGATCAAACCCCTGTAGATACTTTAACAGCATTTTAAGTTTTTGCAACAGCTGAGCAATAAAAAAGACTTACAAAAGATTTTTTTTTATGGCAACCACTGTACTGTAGACACATCATAAATACCATAACCATGCCCCCAAATCCTAATACAGTTCACTTGATAGGCATGTGGATTACAACTGACATTCACACCTACACACATTGCATACTTACTATTTCAAAACCAATCTGGAATTTAAATAAGTAGAATTCATTGATAAATATTAAGTATTTCATTATTAAGTCGGTGTCTTGTTCTCTTTTAAGAAAGTGATGTTGGTATGTATATGTGCCTGTGTAAGAAAAACGCAGAATATAAAAATCTGGATGATGACGACAACACCTTCATAAGACAAACGGAGATATAAGTATCCTTCCCCCTCACAATAAGGAAAAGTAAATGTATAAATATGATAGTTCTAAAGTGCATCTGTCAAAGACTTGTCGAATGAGAAGTCATCAGTGGTCCTATTTCGTTTAAAAAAAGGTTTACAAAACTAAAAATAGATATGTCTGAACGTGCAGCAGATATATTTAGCCCAAACAAAAAAAACTACCTACTTACATGCACAGGTTTTTTTTTGTTGTTTTGTTTTCACGCAGTGGAAATAAGAACAAGGTAACAGATTAAAAGGATAAACAGTTCACATTGTCAAGAGGTGATAATTAGTTCTGCGCCACTTCAGTCTACTCTTGTTGGTTCACACTTGGCTTTACAGAATATCTTCTTTTCATTTTTAAGCAAACTTGGCTGTTAAGAAAAAAAAAAAGCACACGGTGGTGAATAAGTGCCTCGTTTCTGTTTAAAATGTCTGTAAATTCTCCTCCGTTCAGTCATTTTAACCTGTGGTTGTTTTGGTCGTCCCCCGGTTAGAGGTGAGGGTTGTGGGTTCTAGATCTTGGGCAGCTTGGGAGCACTGATGAGAGGGTTGGTCTCTTGCAGAAAGCGCCGTCCAGAGCTCTTGTAGTCGTACGTGCAGTCGTGCGTCTCTGCGTAGCGGTGGGCGGCACAGAAGTTGTGACTGCACCTAAAAGATTCAACACACATTTCGCTTTGTTAAGTATATAAAGAAATCTGATACCAATGATACTCCTCTCAAAACTTAACAGTCAGCAAATAAAACATTAAATGTCTCTATCAGCAAACATCACCTGCTCAATCATGTGGTCATTCTGCTGAGTCATATTAACTCCTCCATGGGAAATTTAGTTTTGACCAAAATCCCCTTAGATGAGACATATTCTGCTCATATTCAGGTTCATAAATAAATGTGGGTTATTACTTGGAAAGCTTTACATGCTCTAATGTTCAGAAAACACATCACTTTCTTCACACTGTCCACTTCTGCAGGTTCTTTAGCCGCTTTCTTAAAACGCTTGGTTTAGGTCCTGTCTCTTTAAGGCCCCCCTTCCGGTAAGTTCCTGTCTACTCTGATTGGCCAGCTAGCCCAATCTGTTGTGTGCCAGATTAGCCGCTCGGTGTGCCGGAGCAGTGTTTTCTGTGGGGGAGAAGGGCTCCCTTTACCACAGACCTGAGATGCTACGGTGTGGAAAATTTCACACCGGAAAATAAACTTATGACTAATGATTAAACCAGAAAAGATGTGTTCAAATATATTTCAACACCAAAACCCTCGGTGAACTCTCCTCTCCTCATGTGAAAGGTCTGTTACTCTGTGATGTGACTTTGCTGCAGATGATAACTACCTGACCTGAGACTGACGTGACGAGTCTGACCGAGTTCAGACAGAAAAATGTAAACAGCTGTCGGGCCCTGATGCTGTGCAGCACAGACACTCTTAACTTGCAGACTGCAGCGTCAGACTAAGTACTGATAACTGGGGACGTGGGCACTACCACCGAAACACAAAAACAAACCAATCATAATTTATGTCTATAAAAGTGAAACAGACAGTGTCGGCGGTGGGCAAGTTGTATAATGGGTCTGTGTCTGAACACTGTGTAACTGCAGACTTTGAGCTTTTTAAGTTTGCAGAACTTTTACATACACAAAAACTATGACACATAAGAGGAAAGAAAAACTGAAACACCATTTGATTAATCTGGTATCTGTTCATCTTTTAGGTAACACAATAGAAGCTTCATCCTTTAAATGCCTCAACCTCTTCTAGTGGCCAATGCTAAGACACTAGATTTACACACTGTTGCATCAGATTCAAAGTGTATTGCCCTGGACAGGACCCCAGAGAGGGAGGTGATCTGGATTTATGCGGTGGAGAGAAACTCTGATAAAGCTAATAACTTGTGGCAGAACAAGCAGTGAACAAAGAGACAAAATGATGAGCCGGGTAAAAACCACTTCTTACTCCTGCTCCAGGGACAAATAGACAAGACAAATAGGCAGAGAATGAGAGAGTGAGTGCGGGTGGAGACGCTGGAGGCAGTTGTACCTGCACTCGTAGCTGGTGGCCAGGCCGGTCTTCTTGCCACAGAGGAAGCAGTGCTTTGAGCTCTTCTTCTTGCTGCCATTGGGAGCCTTGACTGGAGGTAGGTGGTAGGTTGAAGTGCCTGAGAGAAGAGAGGAAACCTTTTTAGTCACTTTACAGGAGCCAGTGTGGAATAACTGATGGGATGAAAAGGTTTCTATGAATGTCTGGAAAGAATCTTCATCGTCCAATGTAGCAGGTTCTCTTCTTTAAATGATACAGTTAATCAGTTTATGTATTTGTGGTGTCTGCACACAGCCGAGCAGATATTAGGAACATATCCACACCGAATCACTTAAGGGAGGTAGAACTGCATTTCTCTCCGTTGAGCACTTAAGAGTCATGTTCTATTTCTCTCCGAGCAGAAGCAGCCATTTTCACCAACTGTGAAAATGTTCAGGCATTTACGAACTGGAGTGTTTCCTTGTTGCTTTAAAGTTTCTCTGCACTTCTCTGAAACCTGTCGGTCTTCACTGTATTACTTCATCGTGTCCATGTTTCTACTTCATTCTCATTTCAGAGAGTTTTCAAACCATGTACTATGTCTGATTAGCATCCAGCATGTGAAACCCACAGAGTTTAAAACTGTCACATTCATGTCTTATTATCTAGAGTTTCTTTGTTAACTCTGACAGTTCAATCTTGGTTTATGACAGTTTTTTTTAAATTTTTTTAATAGCAGCAGTCAATTAAACTGGATCCAAACTGTAGCATATTGGTGACACAAAAAGTTGTCAGTCACGTACGTTAGTTTTCAGGAAAACAGCTTTGACAAACGCACCTGTGCCCTGTTGTCATGTTCAAAAACATGTTGGAAAACACACTAGAGTTCATTTCCTAACTTAGGGAACACTGGTTTTTGTCAGCTCATACCCATGATAATCGTGTCGGTGGAAGCACGCGGCTCAGGTAGGTTTGTGAGCCGCGGGGAAACGGGAACACACAGATAAAATTGACAGCTCTGTGATGACGGTACACGGAGCTTTCTGTCAAGCAGCTGGGCGTGGGATTGGATTTTTTATTTGTTTTGTGCACTTTAATCTGCTGCCATACAGGCATGCAGTGGATTCAAATATATTCAGACCCATTCACATTTACCCACATTCTGCTGTGGAATCGACTTCATTTGAATTTGATCGCATGTAATTCCGGGCCTTGCCAGCCAAGTTCTCTTTGCTCCCGATTCTGATCTGATTAATTAAATAAAGAGGATCTGATAATGAATGGAAGCACTGCAGACACACTGAGGTTCCCTTTCTTCCTTAGTGAAAGTATCTCAGCTGCTGTCAGTGTCGACATCTTCATTGAAATTATTGACTGTTGTTTGTTTGTGCTGACAGAGGAAAAGGTTCCCATGTTTTAATGAAGCATAATGGGATGTTTGTAAAAGCTTGTGTACGTGAGGCCCAGTGTGGGTTCTATGAAAAATACATCTGAATTGCAGACCAATTAAAACATGGTTTATTTTACAGGTCTGAACTTTCCTGAAAATTTCTAGGGATGTTTCCTTGAAACAATGATAACATCTGTGTGCCATCTGTTTTCAAACCTCTGGGAAATCATCAGGAAATTGCAGGACGTGTAAAATGTAGTGTTAAATCAAATTAAAATGGTGTCTTGCTTCAGGAACAGTATAGTTTGAGACATCCCTTATTTATCCAATGATGATAAAGTGAGAACTTGTTTTTATCAAATAAAACCAAAACACAAAGATATCTTAATTACATACTGAGAATGTTCAGAGTCCTTGTTATCACATGTCTTGTTATGCATCTGCCTACAACTGACCAGCACACCTGTACAGCACTAGACCAATGTTAGAGGTTTCTTATCAGACTAAAATAGAAAATGTCCTGATTGAAGGACACACGAAAGATGTCAATTACAAACAAACCCTCCGTCATCATCGTGCAGGTTTGACTCCATTTACAGCACAACAACGTTATGTACAAGACAAACACTAACAGCTAATGACCAACTGAAAATATTGCTAACAGCTGCCTTTTGTCTGCTATTGGAATCGATACAGGTCATTCACTCCCGGGTCAAATGACTCTGCAGTGGACACGGGTTTTAATGGGCTCCAGCTTCCATCTGCAATGATGGAAACATGACACACGGGTGAACGCACTAATTTGGCAAGACAGTGATGTGAGAGCGCCTCAGTTTTCAGTGCATGGACGTAGATCATTACGCACTGGTGGCAAAATGTTTTAGCTGTTTAAAAAACCTTTGCTTAAAAAGAGGTATGAGTTGGGTTATTCAGTGTTGATTGGAGCTGATTGTAAAGTTTGACCAACACCAACAAACTCTCCTCCTGTTGGAAACACTGCTGCTGATAAACTAATGTATAGTAATAGAGGAACATGGAGAGTCGTGACTCATGACTTTGTGTATTGATCCGTGTGTATTTATCTATCTTCCCTGTGAACAGTCGGAGCGTATCGGTGGCTCACATAAATAAATGAGAGTGCTGGTGTGTAGGCTCACCGCCTTCTGTTGTTTGTGCTGCTTCTGCAGTGGTATAAATAATGAATATTTAAAACCCTGGTGCTTTGTTGTATCCCTCATACAACATGTACTGTAGGCTTTTCACATGACAACATCTCAACAAGCGCATCATAGCACTGTATGGCTGTAATGTATGCACTCTGGCATGGCTAACAGCACTTTCAAATTACAGTGCTATACAATGACTCACTCCCACAACTCAAATATCCAAACCAACCACCACAATGCAACACTTTCTTCACAGTGTATTCTAGTCCTAACATGGAGGTGTACGTGCGTCTCCCTTACCGATTCTCCCGAATGAGGCCATGACTCCTCCAGTTGATGCAATAGTGTTGGTGGTCTGTGAAAACAACATGAAATGTTTTCAGAACAAATCAATATAACGACCTGTAGGGCTCAACTCTCAAGAAAATTTGATTTGATGTGCTGGAAAAGAGCTTAGTGCCTTTGAACTGGCCAAGTAAGAAAAGTCTGTACATTGTTTTCATTAACTCTACATATAAACAGTTGGAAGAGCCAAAGAGATGGTGAAAGTACTGACATGGTAAAGGGAAAGCTTTATGCTTAGTATAAGGAAAGAACAAAACTAGACTGATTTAAAAACAATTGATAGTCCCTACCTCTGATTTCTGATATTTGAGCTGTTTTCTATATTCAGAACATGCTATACACAGTATTTAGCTGTATTGCACAAGAGAATGTGATATAGCCAATTGATATTTGATCTTTCCTGGTGTGCATGAGAAATGTGATTGGCTGCAAAACAACAGCCACTCCCTACTCAAGATGGCTTCTCTCTGTCAGAAACGAAACGTGGCAGATAAATCATGGCAAGTCCAACAGTGTGTGGGAGTTCTTCCACAGCAGTTTTCTAATATGAAATTTTTTTACTTTGTGTATCTAACCCGTTTATAAGACAAATAATTTTGCGTATGTGCGATCTGTATCCTGCAAATATGATACAAGTTTAATTTAGTAAAATTCACTAGAAATCATTTCATTCTATATACTAATTGAATATCTATTATTTTGGTCTAACAAAATAAATAAAGCCATTAGAGTTCATGTGATGAAATCTGATATCTTACGTGCGAATTTTAACAATTATCATAAAAAAGATCATATTGTAAGATAATATTTAACAAAGCTTCACTCTACTTTGTTTTAAAGCCTCTGCTACAATTTGCAGGTTGGCTAAAGTAATATTGTTTGCAAGTTCTAGCAAACAATATTACTTTAAAGTGACAACCATTTGTAGGAAATTGCACACTTCAAATAGCTCAAAGCCAAAATTGAGCAATAAAAAACAAATTTTCACAAATAATAACAGCAAACACTGTCACCATGTAAGAGGCAGCTGCTCGGGGCAACGGTGACATTTGTCTGATGAGATCATCCTGAAGGAGCCGGTTAGTTGGGATGGATGGCAGCCTGGAGCCATGACTGCCCTGTCCTGAGGCAGTAGCAGAGGGCAGTGCCAGTGCAAGTCCCACACTGTCTCCACGGTCGTCCCTGCCGCTGCTGCTGTCTGGGGTCCTTGTGGAGAGAGAGGCCAAGAGCTCAGAGTTGTTCAGAGGTCCCAGGGGCTCCTTGTAGGCTTGGTTGGCCAACTTAGTGATGCCTCTTGCTTCCCTTTTTGAGAGCAGCTCTGGCCTCTTTCCAGACGACTCCACCTTAACACCACGAAGACGTGGGGGATGAGCTGACAAGGTGGTGGAGGCGTGAGGGGACGTGTTCCCGGACTTCACATGTGCAGAGGATTGTGCTTGAAGGCTGGGCTGTAAACAGGAGAGAGTGGAATCGAAAGGCTGAGGCAGCGGCCTGGTAGAAGTGGATGTGGGTAATGGAGAGGGAGGGCTGATATGAAAAGATGTGCTGCGCTGTGTCCTATCAGCTCTGCTGGTGAGAGTATCACTTGACCCAAGTGTCCAGGTACTAAGTGGGGAGGGTGAGAGGGGTAACTGGTGCTGAGCGCCAACCTCGAGGGACCGACAACCGCCCTCTGGTTGGCCAGACACATCCAGACTCAGAGGATCTGACAATTCCCCAAATGGAGCTCCAGGTTGTGTTGGCGTTACCAGCCCAGCCGCTTCATCTAACAAGCCCAGCCTCACTGCCTCCCCTGCCGGCTCAGCTGGGTCAAAGATGGTTTCAGGTGGCCCCCTTGTACACAGTGGAGGCAGCTGAGGGTACACACAGTCCCTCATCAACCTGGTGCTGCCGATGTCCAGCCGGGAAACTTTGGGAGGGGGCCGTATTTTTGCAAATGGTGGGCACGTCTCCCACGGCTCCTCCTCCTGAAGCATATAACAAGAGGACGAGGTAAAAGAGGGAGGTGGTCGTCTAGGGATGGATAAGTGGACGGAGGTTGCTGCAGCAGAGGGCGAAGGGTCTGTGGTTTCATGGTCAGCAATTGGAGGTAGTTGTGCATTTGACTGCCGAGGCTGGTTGGTCTGGGGGAGTGAGCGAAAGAGGCGATGATGGTGTCGTGTGCTGGAAGGTCCTAGTGAGCCGCTGCAGGGATGTGGGCCGACAGGGGGGCGCGGTTTTGCCTTCGCTGACTTCTTCGGCTGGAGAACAGAGACACAGGCGTTCATATTATAATCAGATCAAATGTACTCGAGATTTTTTGCATTTCCTCATCCTTTCAAAATTCTGAAATGATAGTGGTTGTCTCATCTCTTGAATTAAGACGCTTGTATAAATAAATTATGAGCATAAAAACACTATAGAGCCAGTGAAGTTTAATGTAATGAAAAGTTCTCTCCTCAAAAAACACATGCAAATTAGTGTTCTGTGAAGTACACATGCATAATGTAAAATGGTTGCAGACTATCATTTTACTCGATGATTATTAGGAGCAGTATTCTATGTGTCTACATCTTAAAAGTGGGGTAAAAATGAATAGTGTGTCTGGGCCACATTTGCTCTCTGACAGGCAGTAAAACGAATTCCTCGATGCCAGTAGCCTCTTACTTTCTTGTTCAGGTTCATGTCCTCCATCTTGGCTTTGAGCAGCTTCATCTTGTTCATTGTGATGGAGTTCTCAAGGCTCTGCTTTGCAGCTGAAGAATTCTCTCCATCCTCCTCCTCCTCTGCGTACACATTGTACACTGATCCACCACTGGAAAATATGAGAGAGAAAATGACTCAATTAGCAAACTAAAAAAGTGGTCTGCAAAAACTCAGCAGCATATTACATGTCCTGTTTCCTTGTACCGGGCCGTATTGCCCAGCCGCATGTCCTTGCCCCCCCCCCGCTGACCTGCGCCCTCCTTACACGTTGCGGTGGACACCTTCACTGGTCAGAGGTTCTGGCACTCTAGTATATAGGTGTGTGTGCGTGTGTGTTAGTACATTGCGTGTGCAGCCTCTGCTGTTTTCTTACAGTCATTGAGTTATACCTGATAACTGAAAAGTCAAGATTTTTCTACACACCACTTTTCTGTTTTATAATGTTAATAGTCTTTTCTTTTCATTTATTAGTTGAAGGCTACATAGCCACTGTTGTTTTTTGTATGTTCAAATATTTTTATAAAAGGATTAAAGTAAATGGGACTTATTGTTTTTATTTATTTATTTTATTGGTTATTGAGTCGTGGAAATTTCATGGTATTGGTATCGACTGATACATTTTTGGTATCGTGACATCCCTAGTATGTAGCCAGAACATTCAGAAAATATCCTTACCTCAGCGATTCAGACAAAGGGGTCAGAGTGCCATCCCCCCTGTCGACCACTCTGAAGAAACTCAGCTGGTCGCCCTCTCGATAAACCACAAACGTGACCTGCTTGTTGGTCGTGCTCTTCTCCCAACCCTCCTCCTTGGTGCTCTCCATCAAGTCAGCCACCTCTTTGATAGGATCTTCCATCGTTACTGTTGGTTAAAACAAGAAACAATATATTTTAATTTCCAAATGTGTTTGGGGATTTGGCCAAAAGATTACATTTTGATATGATGTTAAACCACAAATGCCTTGTGATAATGTGACTGTGCAGGCGTCTTTGTTACCTCTCCTGGTGTTGATTGGCCCACCCCTCATAGCTAAGACCAGCTTCAAAGTGCAGCCTTCCGCAATGCTGCAAACACAAAAAGCAGAATGAGTGAGCGGTATTGCAACACACTCAACCGCGAATATATTCTAAAAGGGGAAAAGGAAGTATCAGTAGGCGACATACAGTACATATTTACATTTATGCTAAAATTCTTTGCTTCTGAGAGGCTCTGATCTAAAGTAAACAGCCCTCTGAGGGTCAGGATGATTTCCAGATGAACTTGTGCACGACTGGGAATTCCACTGCAACGTTAGTTTCATGTGAGCAGATGTTTCATTGCCTACTCTACCCCTCCGCTTCTAAAACTTCAAAAGCATGCCGCGGAGTGATAGGCGAGATCTCACCAGGGCTGTTCATGTGGAAAATTAAGTGACAAGCATTCACAACAATACCACCAGCTGTAGCCGACAGTGCACTGGAGGGTGAGGTCTGTATCTCAGTAGGTGACAGGAGTGGAGGGACGAGCTCTCTAAATGTGACCAGTGTGTCACTTGGATTATCCATCTCATTTACAACTTGCTGAATTAAATTACGGCTGAGTCCCCACCAATGGAGGAAGGCTTTTAAAGATCACATGCAAATGACGCTAAATGTACTGAACGTGTTTTTAAACGTCGCTGGTAACTGCTCAAACAAGCCATGTGTGATTTTGCCTTGGTGTCAATGCTCTGAAGGACAGAAAGGGTCAGAGGAATAGATTTACCCATAGTCATGGAGACATTGTTCATCATCGAGCTCCAGATTGTTCCAGATAAGATGTTGCTGGGCAACAGGGATACCTTAACAGACAGGGAGAGGGAGAAAGAAAACAACCAAAGTTGACAAGGAGCTGTTCATATTTCATTGACTACCTTCTCTGATCTGACAGACAGGTGAGAGGAGAATGCTGACAACAGAAACAGCTGCTAAAGATGATTCATGTCTGCCCCCTAAAGACAGAAATATGTAACTGCTGGAAAACGGCAAATCACAGAAGACATGCACTGACAGCTAAAATAAATAAAAATGTGTTGATTAAGTACATTTACTACACTTTAGAAACAGCTAAATTTACAGCTAAAAGTGTCAAATAAATGAGGTTGATTGGACTACTCCCTCTATTGTATTTAACATTGCAAATCAGACGGAAACAATGTGGTTTCAGTAGAGAGAGAAGACAGCCTAATGAACACAAAGGCTCTCAACAGCTCCTCCTTGGAATGAGATGGAGTGTATGCATAGTCAGGAAGCTCTCTGTGCCCACAGTGAGTGAACTCTCCGACCCGGCTCTGGAGCTGAGCCAGTGTTGGTGAGTGAGCAGTGGTCCCTTCATCGCAGAGTGGTATGCTCCATCACAAACACACACACTTGGCTGACACACCTCCGCACAGAGAGCACAGAGAGGCCTTTCTGACCAAAACCAAAAACAGCTGCACAGAACGTAGTGGAAGGTCATCTTGGTCGACAACAAAGCAACCTAAGAGGACTACCACGGTCAAAATAAACAAGAAAAGGTTTTTGATTTCCAACACAACCCACACACCCCAACCCTAAACTAAACTGTGCAAGACATTTTGCCTCCGGTGACTCCTTTGGGAGACAAGCAAACATGTGAGACCACAGATTTTACCAGTTGTGGTCGTTCTCTTCCAAGGCAGCTGCATTTCACATAACATCAGCAAACTTATCTTTTTCCACAATTCTGTGAGTTTCATCCAAAATGCACCAACATATTACTTCAGACTGTGATTCAGCATGGCTAACCAGTTTCCTCCATTTTGTGTGAACCAAGAGAACAACAATAGCAATGTGTGCTATGGGTCAGAGTCATTTTGGTCCATTTTGCGAGCACCCACTGCTTGAGCACAAAACATGTCCTGTAGTGATTCACCACTGAATTTTAATTAGGACATTCCATTTACAGATGGAATATTTAAATTTTTAACAAAAGATAATAGTTTTAATAAAAAAAGAAACTCGTGACGATGCATCCAAGTTTTATTTCTGATATTTTTTACCTTAAATTCAGCCAGGAATGAAACTCTGATCCAAGGCAACAGTGCAGACATAACAAAAACTTTGAGAGCAGATGTATGCAACGCAGCAAACCTCAGGATACTGAATAACCCAATACAAATAGTACAACAGGTTGAACATAATATTTAGTATTCCACGGGAGGTCTCTATGTAACCCCAGTCTGCTCAGCCTATCAAATCATTAATATAGTTTGCTGGCATAGTCGGTGCAATATCCTTGCTTAAAAAATATGGTCACTATTACTGAACAACATGCAAGCAACAGCATGCAAAAACATGGAAACAACACATAAGTGTGCTTTGTACCTTCCAGCCTCTGGATCTTTGCCTTGACTGAAATGACAGCCTCGAAGGGCAACACGCGCAGCTCAAAGCAGGTCCCTGTCAACGTCTCTATGAAGAGCTCCATAGTGTCATAGAAAGGGATCTTGTAATGAAAAGCTCCCGCACTGTCGTCATTAAAGAAGGGCGGCTCCTTCCTGTCGGTCATCTTGGTGGACTGGGGGACAGATTCAGGGAGATGGTGAAATGGGAGGACTGGCCCAGGATGAAGACGATAGGGACAGGCACTTCTCACTGGCCTCACGACCGTCACACATCCTGCAGGACGACCACAGCTGTTAAGTAGAAACAGAAGCAAACCATGATTATCATTAACTATGTGCTTCCCAACTGTAGAGAATATCTTTTCAACAATCCAACAGTCTGAAATTTGACATTTACAAGTTGACTCAGCAATCGCATAGTATTCACAAGCTGACTTCTGGTGGGCAGTCATTTTGTTTAAACATGAATGCAGCATTTTGACACTTCAATCAAACCATGTAACTGCAGACACAAACTCATTCTGTGACACTTAAGTATCCTCAGGCAAGATAGTGAACCCTAACCCCGACTGCTGGGCCAGAAGTATGAGCAGAGTATGACAGAGAAAATGCTGCACATAGATGCACTGTATGAATGTGTGTGTGAAAAGTGCTATATAAATTAAGACAATTTCTATTTTAGGGAGGGTGAATATTCTATTTAGGTGGACCATACAACTTCCAAATACAGGAACCATCAAACAACTGTGGGGAATATTAATTTGTATGACTAAGATAACAATTGAGTCATGCACCTGAGGACGTAGTTCTGTTAGTATTCTCATGAGGGCAATACAAACTGTCCTTGAGATTGAGTTTATACAGTAAACTTAAAATTGACAAGAAACTGCTTGGAACCGGGACATGCATCGGTTGCTGCAGACATGTGCAACCATCTAATGAAACATTCAGTACAGCGTTTAAGGCCCCGGCCAAAATTCAAGATCAGGTGTGTTACATAAGCCCCAGAGCAGTATGAGGTGTCCTGTGTCTGACAGATCACCTCCTGTGTCACTTCACTCACCAACTTCCTATAACATATAATCTGAAAGAGAGGCAAGTTCATCCAATCGACCAAAACTCAGAGCCACAAGAACAGTCTTTTCCTGACTGCAGCCAGTTTCCTCCACAAGGCCAGGGACCCCGTCATTCAATGCATATGTCCTGTACAAATGTTAAAATTGTACATATCCAAAGTTAATATAGTAAATATCTTTGTGTGGGGTATTAAATATTCATATGCTGTTCCCTACTTTTATATTTCTGTTTATGCACAAACACACCACAGCAGATTCCTTGTGTGAGTAAACCTACATGGAAATAAACCTAGATTGAGATTCTTTTTGAAGGAGGAAGACAAGATGGATTCAAGATCTCAATTCATGTTGGGTCATTTAAACCTGGACTGTTTGATTTAAGAGCACATGAGCTTCTTCGCTTAAACACAGACACAACAGATGTGCAGTTGTGTTCCTCCTTGGAGACAGTGCATATTTTCTGATGGCTACTGATGTCACCCTGACTCCCTGTGTCTTTGAGTCCAGGACACTGGGAACACACTGTTCCTCTGAACAGAGATATTCCACCTCGCTGGGCTCCTGACGGATCTGTAAGAACTCATTAAAAACACACAACCGAGCTGCACAGCACTGAAGATCAAGTTGGTGCTTGTTTGCTTTGTAATGTTAGTGAACGAGGCCTGAGGTGAACCCATCCAGAGACTGAGGGGATGTGAGAACAGGCCATTCTCTGAAGAAGACGGTTGGCTTGTCAAGTAAAAGACGAAGCTACGTGCAGTTAGCCTGTAGCTACATCTAACCTCACAATAAACGAACCCTAACCCCACAGAAGCTACAGGGCTACAGAGGTGAGCCGCTAGCTGCCTGACAACGGGGATGAATGGAGTTGACAAATGTCTCCACACACACTTCCAGCGGCTAACGTTAGCACAGGCAGGCTCACACACTCAGTATTTATACCTCACACTTTAAACGAGACACTCGACGTTAGCTGCTCAGTAACTATTGGAGCCTGCTTACCGAGAACTTCTGCAGTTACACGGCGGCGGAGCCCGTTCAGCCGACGCTGCTAGCGCTAGCTTTCGTTGCCATGTTAGCCGACAACCGAAACAATGGCTAGGCTTCTCGGTGGTTTTGCTAGCAGGCTGCTAGGCTACATCCAGAAGGCGTCTCAGTCCCGTCCCGTCCGGTGCAGCTGTCCAGAGAAACGCTGCGGCCAAAGCTGAACTCATTCCCCTTAGAACCTGCACCCGGAGCGGACAGGACCGTCTGCCACTGTCGGTCCCCGCTGCTCCATTGTTGGCGACATCATCGTACCTGCCGAACAACACCTCTGTGACACCGGGTGATCGACAGGCGCAGCAGCCAACCGGCATCGCGGATGAGGCGAGGTGGGTGGGACAGGGAAGTGTTTGTTGACAAAGCTGAGTTACAGGAAGTCGTACGATATAACATATGATGCACACAAATACAATGTTGCATACATCTGTCATTCTGACGATAAATATCAGGCTTGAAAACCCCTCAAAGAATCTGTGGCTTAATTGGTACAAAAAATAGTCCCTCATTAGTAATTAAAAGGCTTCAGGGGGCAATCATTTGACTTAAGACATATACATCAATGCTCTGTGTAGAAGTAAATAATAAATGTAAAAATACTTAATCCTAAAACAGAACTGAGCAGTCTCTAATATGATCAATCAAAGTCCAAACCTTTCCTTCACAGACAGAAGGACCAATGCCCGTATGAAACCACATTTAAACTCACTAGATCACTGAACACACTCATAAATATCAGTCCTCTAAACATAACTGCTTTTTTTCATTTAGTCCCACGTTATTCTCTGAGAAATGAATACAAATGTTGTGAAGTCAAGTGACTTCAAAGTCAATTGGATCTGTCCCCTGATCTGGATTTGCAAAAAATCCTTCCACCAAGTTTCATGGTAATCCATCAAATAGTTTTTGCATAATCTTCATAACGAACTAACAGATGGACAAATGCAGACTAAAACATAAACTCTATATAAAATAATGCCTCTGTCCAAAATGTCTGTTGTCAATTTGTAAAGCCTTGTCAGCAAAAAAGTTTCAATCCTATATGTGAGAAAAGTATTACTACTAACCACAGCAAAAAGAATGAAACAGACGATGTGCTACTGACTCAGATCCAAAATTCAATTTCTTTGGATCTAGCTCCCTGCTCATATCAAACACTGATCAATATCCAAGTCTAGACAGACAGAGTGCGCATGAAAACAAGTCAGAAATAATCACACACATTTCAAAAAAGCATAAAATATGTTTCCTTTTTAGTTATTAAAAATGAATTTCCTTTTTCATCACAGCCAAAGTTAAGAAACTGATGAATTTCTTATTAATAAAAACATTGTCAAAATGCCTAAGACAGTAAGTAAACACATTGATTTCTGATAACCATGATATGGAACAAACCCAAAGACATGGAATCTCAACAAGGCGGAGCCAAAGGATAAACATAATCAAAAAACAAAACAATTTACTGTTAATTTCTGCAGGCTTTGAGGCTAAGCATACAGTATGCTTATAAAGTGCTATCATGTAAAATAAAGATTAACAGTATATAATAACTCTTACATAACAAGATCTGATTCCACAAGGATTTTTCTCAATGCTGCCAGAAGATGACTGGAATCTTTTTTCATTTGTCTGCCAAAAAGATAAGCCACAGTATTTATATGAATAAATACTCTATTAACAGTATATTGATCTTCCAATCTGTAAGCGATCCAAATGACAAAAAGATGTATCCACATTCCACAAGTGTACAAATCGGGCTACTCAGAGACAACAGTTCAGTTCCCACCAAGAGCATTAAGTGGATCATCAAATATGTCGCTGGAATCTGCTGCTGCACTGGTCTCCTGTGATGGGGACGTCTTCTTTGATTTATTGGGAGCCTTTGTCACTGGTTTTACTGTGCTTGGCGAGAAAATTTCATCTTTAAGAACAGAGAGAAAATAGTTGGTTAAATATGGCAGGCTTAAAAAAGGTAGACCACAGGATAGACAGGATGAAAAGTGTGCATTAAAATACACAAATGCCTGCGTGCATTTTATTATTTCTTACCCATGTTATCATCAAATATCGACTTGGCCTCTCCCTTTGTCTTGGATTTCTGTTTTGGTTTGTAAGTGTCCATAAGGTCAGCAAAAATGTCTATGTCGTCGTCGAACAAGCTGGCATCAAGGGGCTTCTCTTTGTGCTTCTTGTGAACTTTAGGCACAGTGGCTACTTCATCCTGAGGACCAAAAAAAAAGAAGAAAAATCAGCCAATTAGGAAACGTAACAGAACAAATTATGATGGCGCAGATAAAACTTGATCGTATTACTGTCGATGTAAAACAAAGATACCTGGAAGATGTCCTGCTTTGAAAAACTACTGCTGCTCTTGATTTCTTTACTACTGGTGGACGAGGGAGTGGAGCTGTTGCTCACTCCAAAGATGTCATCATCATTGTCATCTTCTAAGAAGGACGACGCCTTGGCTTTCTTAGTAGTCGACCTAGGTTTGACTTTTTGAAAAAGGTCATCTGTATTTCCATCAAAAATGGATGGGAATGTGCTTTTGTCATTGTCCTTCTTCTGTCCCACCCCACTACTGGCCTGAGGTTGTATCATCTTGGTGGTTTCTCTGGTGGAGGGTGTGTTAGTGACTGAAGGGGCCTCAAACAGACTATCGGAGCCAAAAAGGTCATCCTCGTCAGACAACGGCAACACCTTGGTACTGAGGCTGCTCTTACCAGAGTCTTTCTTTCCAGTGTCTGTAGATACTGGCAACGTGAGCACAGAGGGTCTGGGGGAGATTTCAGCGAGTGAAGGTTGAGAAGATGAGGAGGTGGGCAAGGCTGTAGGTGCAGATGAGTTAGGTAGTGTCGGACTGGCTCGCTTCTGGCTGGATTTGTCTGGTAAGACTGAGCCAGATGGACTGGGGTTTGGTGCAGGAACATCTCCACTCTTGGTCACCTCTTCATCCCCCACAGATCTCTGGGCAGCTTGCTGTCTCGCCGTTCTGGACTGGGGTCTGCGATGAACCGCACCTTTGGCACGACCCTGCGTGACGGAAGATTAGCAAGAGATGAAATTCAACAGAAAGAATCCAAGATAACAGATATTATACACAAGGAATCAGAGGTCTACCTTATGTGCGCTCTGCAGCATTGTAACCTGGATCGGGGTTTCAAAGCTCACGCCTTCCTCACTGTCCATCTGGGGTCCTGCAGGAGTCGAGGCAGGACTGGGACTCAGGCTGGAGCTGGACACCCCAGAGGAGGAGCTGGGGCCCATGCCAGGGAGAACATTTATGGCCCCTGGCTTAATGGGGGCAGCACCAGGGAGCAATGCAACAGGGTTGATCTTCAGATTTGCCTGAATGTAAAATGCACAGATGCACCAGTATAAATATTTATCAAGACGAAAACGACACCATGGATCCTGAGTGTGGACCAAAGACTAATTAAATCAATTTTCTAATCAAGATATCTTACATTTATACATTTCTATCACTCAAAACTACTTTTCAGCTACTCTCTGTTCATAGAGCTTCTCAGTGTGGTTCCATGGAGCAGATCATTCAGAGAAAAATGAAGAAACCAGAACTACGGAGAGAAATGAGGCAAGACCAAGATGCAAGAGTAACATCTAATGAAACTGAAAGAAAGAGCGAGAAAGTTCTTCCTGTGAAGCAAAATCAAAATAGAGAATTATCTTCATTTTGATAGGCATGCTGCGGAGTCATAGCCAAAGGTTTTAAACTGGAACGTGAAAAGAAACCTTATAAGAGAAATTGAATGAGGGATTAGGAAAGTCTGTCCTCAGGTGGAATCAGAGTGAAATGTTAGAGAAGGAAGACTATTGATTCAATGAAATTAAAAAATTACTTGAAGTTTCCCAATCCTTGATGAGGAATCTTTAGGTTTTACAGGGCTTGGAGCAGGTTTCTGTGTAGTCACATTACAGCAGGATCAAAACTCAATCCAATAAAAGGCATTGTTTGGGTTAATCAACAAACATTACCATGTTTTAAATGGCAGTAAATTATGAGGTAGATGTGTTTACCAAAGCAAAATATTTTTCTAAATGAAATCCACACGAGCACATAGGTAAGTGTGTTCATGGCGTCAAAATAAAGTACTTCTGAAGACATTATGTGGTGACAGCAGACTTACCTGAATCTCTAACACAGATTCTGGGCTTGCCAGCGGAGCTCTATCAGTAGGTTTACCGGGTTTCTCTGCAATCTTCAGTAAATAAAAATGTAGAGGAAAAACAAGAGAAAGATGATGTTTCTATATGGAGCTGGGAAGCAAGATTCCATCTAATTCTAACAAACAAAAATAATCAAATTGCTACCGGAGGTGGAGCTTTTGGCTTGGTGGAGCTGAAGAGGTCATCCTCGTCCTCGTCTGCAAACAGACTTTCTGCTGCTGGCTTCCCTGAGCTGAGCTTGGAGCTCTGAAAGGTAAATACAGTCCCATATTCTTACCAACAAGTGATGACGTTGAGTTAAACATGTAACGTGTAAAGAGAAAAGAAACATGTATACAAACAGGTATGACTATCTGATATACTGACCGCAGCTTTCCCTGAGGTGGCAAAGAGGTCAACATCTGGGTCATTGTCCTTCTGCTGCGTCTGACTGAACAGCAGCTCCTCGTCCTGGAACACACCCGTGCTCTTTGTCTGTGGTCGCTCTTCTGTGGGCTGTACAAATGTGACACTTATTTTAATATCTCGACTATAGGAGAAACTACTTCAACTCTGCATACTATTCTCAAGTTCACTGTAAATACAAACCTTCTGTGTGTTTCCACCTGTAGGTTTAGTGAAAATGGGATCGCTCCAACTGGATTCATCTTCATTCTCATCTTCAAACAGACTAAAAGTTTTTGTCATGGCTTTCTCTTCCTCCTTGTCCTCCTTCTTAACGAGTGGTGGTGGGCTCGCTTTGGAGAGGAAGTCGTCATCACCTTCATCTTCATCTAACAAGTTCTTTGTCTTCTTGTTGTCGAGAACATTAATGCCTCCAAAGAGACTGACAGCTCCAGCGGGCTTCTTTTTAACTTCACTATTCACCAACACTGCTGCTGATGGTGGGAGTAGCTCAGGAGTCTTTGCATCTGGCTTCTCTGGCTGTGGAGATTTGTCCTCTGCCACCGTCCGAGAAACTGGGACCTCCTCTGATTTCTGTGATTGGGAGGATGACTGAGAGGGGACCTCAGGTGTCTGAAAAATACAAGTATTAAAAGAACTGAACCTCAGTGTGGGAGATAATGCGAAAATAATCAATCTAAAGAATGAATTATCACTATTTAAATAATAAAGTGGCGCGACAAAGTCTGAATTTTGTATTTTTCCGTCTATTAAAAAAAGATCAAATCACTTCTCTATGCAATCTTCAAACCATGATGGTTTTCCATGACAATTGTGAACTATAAAATATAAAATGTTGCACTCACTTTAGCAGCAGCTGGTGTTGCAGTATTTGTGTTGACAGTAGGTTTATTGCCAAAGAAGGATCCTTTATCTTCTTCATTATCATCACCCTCATCTTCAAACAAGAGCGCAACTCTGTGAGGCTTTTTCTGACTATATGAAAAGAGAGAACAGGAGGATTGATAAAAAAGAAACATGTGTTTTGCCATTAGAATGAACAAAATCATTAATACTGTAAATACCTTGACTCTTTTGTTGGAGCAAACAGATCATCTTCCTCATCATTGTCAAAGAGGCTGCCCTTATGAGATGTTTTGGCACTGGGGAGACTGGAGGGGGCGCTGGCACTGGGCTTTAACCCTACTGTGTTGGACTCAGGCTTTGTAGCATTACTTTTGGAACTGATCCACTGGTCCTGTCAATCCAATAAATCATCCATCATGTTTTACCAATGAAATTCAAGCAGCAGAGAAAAAATATTTTTTTAATGTCATACCTCATCATCGCTGAAGAGGGAGCTGGACACAGTATTAGTGGGCTGCAGTGTGGGGGCTTTAGCTTGATTAGGTTTTGGCTTAGATTTAGTTGCAGATGCAAACAGATCCTGCAAGATGAAGAACCAGATTTTAGTAATGTACATTCAATTCAGTTTTGTTCAAGTATTTTAAATGTTGGTAAGTTTTTTCACCTCTTCTTCCTCGTCATCAAAAAAAGACAAAGTGGTCTTGTTGGTTTTGGTCTGACTTGTAGGTTCAGGTTTAGATTGACTTCTAGGAATCGTTGGAAAGACCTGCAGAAGACAAACACATTTATAGTGTAAATAAAATCTGGATTGTCAGTTATAGATTTTCTCCCAGTAAAGTTAAGAAGCCTTACTTTTGTATCTTCATCATCATCATCAGAGAAGAGACCTCTGGTCTTGGGGTTCGGAGACGGCTTGACAGCAGTTTTCCCAACATCCGGTGTGGGCCCATTCTGAAAAAAAAAGAAAGAAGTAATATAAATATTAATATAAACATCTTCCTAAAATCTAATTTACAGTTTTAATGCTGGTGTGGAGCAAGTGTCAACAGGAATAAAGTCTAGTAGTGTACTCCAAAATTAAATCAGGCTTTTTCTCAGGCTGCACTTGACTATGAGCCAACATCATCATGAACTGACTGCGACTAGATTGTTTATCGGCATCCACGCCCGATAACTGATCTTGTGAGTTACTGTTTGAACAAGCACAACCTCAAAAACCAAAAAATAAAACACAGTTACACTAATATTTGTGTAACTATGTCAATACAGTGTGGCCAGCTGTGTAGAGCAAAACCTCAAGCTAGATAGCCTGCACACACGGCCAATTACTGAACCCCAGTGGGGTCCTGTTTGGTCAAAAACTGCCATTTTGCCAGTAAAAACAAACCAAATTGGATTTTGTGAGGAGCATATTGTTACGCAATGATCCATTCAGACCTCAGACTTCTCAGACTCCTCGCTGGTCGATGGCTGTCGCTTTTTCCGAGCCTCGCTGAGCAAACTTTTAGTCCCAGGACCAAACATGGAGACGGCCCCAGCTGGCATCTAAACATAACAATGGATTATGAACGTAGGGAATCTTCAACAAGCCACAGAACACTGTGTAAATAAACCAAATTAAATGTTATTATGTTGATCTTTACCTTCTTCTCAGGAGGTTTCGCCTGCTCTACGACAGCCTCCTTCTTGCTCGGAGCTGGAACTGGTGCACTGTGCTTATTACCGAATATGTCAACATCCTCATCATCTCCATCGAAAAGGTCAATAGCCTTCTTGGGTTTGGGTTTCTCTTTTCCAGCTAAAAAACAAGGAAAAACATGAAATAATAAGGGTGAGGATCCCACCTGAACCTGGATTCTTGCGCGATTGAGGTCATTCTTACAAACCTTTACCATTGAAAAAGTCATCCTCCTCATCATCAAACAGTCCTCCACCAAGACCAGCTCCTGCAGGAACTGCTTTGGAAGGAGCACTGGTCTTAGGAACTGGAGTTCCGTTCTCCTTGCTCTCCACAGAATCAGAGTCCTTCCCTGAACTGAACAGGCTGTTATCTGTTGAGAGGAAATCATTTGATTTGTTTCAGGAAGACACAGCAATTTTTTTAAAGTGACATTAGCTGTCACACAAGAGACTGCTGCTACTACCTGGGAATATTGGAACGGCCCCTGCTGGAATCTTCTTTCCAGGTTTGGCAGATTCTTAGAGAGTAAAGAAAAGTTAGGTGACAATCTGCTAGTCCACTTTTTTCTGTATGTCTGTACACATGTTATCTGTAATGCTGTCTTACCTGCAGTTAGAGTTTTGCCTTTTGTGCTTTCATTCATCACCTTTGTCTCTTCAGACACAAAAGGTTTTGGTGCATCAGAGAAAAGATCACCCTGCATGGTAGAACATAATAGAACATAAATTAAAATCTGGCTGCAGTCTATAGAGTTTATGTGGTGTTGAATTAAGACTGAATCAGAGGAAGCACTGAAAGTCATTTAGTTTAATTTACCTCATCCTCATCGTCAAACAGGCCTTTCCCGCCACTGAAGAGGCCACTTTTTGCTCCAAATGGAGAGAACTCGTCATCGTCGTCGTCGTCATCATCGTAATCCATCTTTGGTGGTTTAAACATGTCATCACTGTCGTCTTCAGCTGCTGTTGAAATGCACATAAACAGTATTAAGAAAAACAGGCATGTTGTGGAGATAACTGATGCAAAGTTGAACAAGAAGTGTGAAGAGCACTGATGATGAATGAAAGTCCTACCCTGTGACTTTGAAGGCTTGGCTTCTTTTCTGACTTTACTTTTCTTCTTAGATGCCAGTGCTTCCATGATATGGTGGAAAGAAAATATCCATAAACATGCACATGCAGTGATGGCACTCAGACCTGAAATGCTTTCAGTGTAAATCCCAAACGTAAAAATCTGTGGTTCGACTTTTACTTAAACTACATATGAGGAGTGGGAGGAACAACAAATGAAAAATCACAGTGAAATAACATGATAAACCACAAGTTGTTTTATAATCATGGGGACTTACATGCACGATCTCCCTCCGGTTTTTTGACTGGTTCACCTTTGATTCGAGCTGCCAGCTCATCAGCAAAGGATGGTGGGCCTGTGTTCTGAATGTGATAAAAACAACCACAGTATATTCGTTTCCCAGCGACATATCTGAATGTTTTCAGGCTTAAATGACAAATACACCCCTTAGAAGAATATCTCTAAATAAATACCTTTGTGTCATCATCATCATCATCCTCCTCCTTGTCCGAGTCTCCAAATATGTCAGAGTCCTCGTCCTCATCCTCCTCATCCTCCTCGTCGTAACTCAACATGGACGATTTCTAGCAGAGTTTGTGAGGAGAAACTAAAATTAGAATCTTTTTCAGTTTAAATGTTTTCATTGGTGTGCTGGTATCAGGCTTACCTTCTTAATATTATTGTGAACTTCAACTTCCTCCTGATCGAAATCCTCATCTGAATGCTGTAAAACAAATTAATAAAAAACTAATTAGGTTTTAAATTTTCTTGATTAAGATGCAGATATGAAAATCTTATATTGTGAAAGAATAAGAAACATGGTCTTACAACCGCTTCTTTGCCATCTTCACTCTCGATCACACTGTCTCTGTCACTGTCAACTGACATTTCTGGAAAGAATCACACACACACACATTTACAAATTAACACTATGTTGTGTGAGTGCTGATGGTGAGGTACAGCGAGGAGGAGGAGGCTGCAATAAGTATATTACCATCACTTGAGAGGTCACCAAGTCCAACGTCTTCTTGTTCCATGAAAGCCTGGGAACCAATCAGATATGGAAGAGGCCTGTCCACATAAAGATCCTAAAAACAAAAAATCAAAAACAGACAAAGAATTTGAAGTACACTAATGGAAAGATGCATTACCACGTGTATTTCTGCAGTAATCTGTGCTACTTTAAGCTCGTGAGCACACCTTGGGCTCGAGGATGGCCTCCACTCTGTCAGTGGCCTCCTCGTCCTCGGAGTCAGAGTTTCCTGCTTTAATGTCCAGATGCTCGAAGGCTGACTCCAGTACTTTAAGACCATAATTCACAGCTTCCTGCATCTTAGGGATCAACTCTGCCTCTTTCTGCTCTCGAGTCTTCTCCTGAGGGGAAAAGATAAATGACAGGGCAATGCAAGACTTGTGGGTACTGTGACAACATGGTTTCCTGGAAATAATAATACCTAAATGCTATATTCAGTGATAGCGGTCTGTGTTTTAGTGCCAGTAAATGTTTAGAGGAGGAAGAATGAATTCTGTGTACCTGTTCAGGCTGTTTCTCCAAAGCATCAGGCTTCGGCCCACTGTCCTCCACCTCTTCATCATAAACTCTCTGCAACAGTTCACAAACAAGAGAGATGTTAGATTTTTTTGATGTCCCCTATTTTCTGTGCAAATTGTCAAAGTTTTAGTCAAAAAAGTAAAGCCAAAGTAAAATAAAATATTTCAATAAAATACATTACATTTTCTATAAACTGCGTGTTGGAGAGCATGAGAAAGTCATTAAAGACAGAGTGCAGGCAGCTGTCTGTGGCCTTGGTGTCCCGGATCAGACTGTCCAGCTGCTTTTCAATCTCATGAGTCTTTGACAGCATTCTCTGGGAAAAGTCTTGAAGAAACAGGAAGAGCTGTGAAGAAAAAAATAAAAAACTGCTATTGAGACAGTATCATTTTCACAGTTACTTTCATCACAAAAAAGAGCAGGACACAATTTCACAATCCCCTCAGCTACTCTGATTTCTAAAAATACAGATCCTGCGGCATTTCTCTGACCATGCGAGAGAGACAATCAATTTGACTTGGCTTCCATCAAAGCTGGGGAAGATGTTCAGACTTACCCCTGAATCAGCTGCTAAAGACCAACTGGCACTGCTCTGTCGCATTTCTTCGAGAGACCAGGGTCTCTCCCAAATCTGAGCATCTTCCCCGAAGTGTTCACTCCGGCGTGGGCCATTTGCCATTCCCTCTGGCAACCCGCTCATCTGCAATCAAATCACATGGTGTCATTAATGGCATGAACGATTCGAAAGGGCTTCTAAACTTCTTCTGATGTGGCCCACATATCTGTTATAATCTTTATATATTTTACCAGTTTCTGCTTTAGCTGAGAGACTGAATTGTACTGAATGAATTGGGGAACATTTAGAAAACATTACGTGGACATAACAAGCCGTCTTCTGCAATATTAAATCACAAAGTTATTGCCCAAGGGCCAAACCATAAAATGTCGTGATGGAGCTGCTCCAGAAACTGAAATTACTCTGGGAAGGGACGGTGGCATTTCTCCATAGAATCTGGGACATGAACAAGGCCAAACAAGAGACAAATTAGCCTCCAACTGAAGAACAATCTGTGAGAACTACTGCCCTCTGTTCCAATAAATAAACCAGCCAGAAGATCATTCACCTCAGTGTTTCTGGAGAGAGCAAATAGTGGCAGCAGCAGCAGCTCGCTATGTGAATATATCATGTGTTGTTGTACAACAAGTTTGCAATACTGTGTATGTTACTGTGTCAGTCTTAATAGAAGTGTATGTGATCTCTCAAGTTGTCATGATGCCTTTTATATATCATGTAAAGCACTTTAAATTACCCTGGTGTTGAAATGTGATAAACAAACAAACTTGGCTTCCCTCAAAACCAGATTGTAGGTCACTGGACCAACTGATGACAGAATACATTCAGATCTAGTCCTCTGATTTCCTGCTCTCATGGAGACCGTCTCTCTCTCTCTCTCTCTCTCTCTCTCTCTCTCTCTGTAGATAGTGAATAGCACAAGCTAGTTTCATTTCCACTAAACTAACGTTGTTTTCCTGCCACACACAACAAGCTAGCTTTGGCTTTGGCTTTGGCCACACACGAGCGGAAGACAACTTGTTGAGTCAGTGTAAAGTTACTGGGATGCGATTTCCTCCCTTTAGCTTTAGCATTCGCACAGAGCTGCGTCTGAAAGGAGAGAGCGGCGGACTGTTTGGCTAGCAGCTAGCTCCACTTAGCTAGCCAACCCTGACGTTAGCTCCCGCCGCTGAGAGTTAACGCAGAATAATAAATCCACCGCAGCGCACGCGCGCTCATTCTTACCTTGAATCGACTGCTGCCCACGACGCTCGACTGTGTTCACACACGACGTAAAGAAACGAGATCGATTATGCTAAATATGGCCTTTCCCTCATTGGTCTTCTGACAGGTCAGCCATGTTCTGTCTGCAGACAGTCACCTGACTACCGTCGCCTAGCAACCCAGGGAGATCGGGGCGGAGTGGAACGAACCAACAACGAGCGGATTAAAAAAAAAAAGAAAAAAGAGCGGACCTCGTTGAAGACAGGAGGGTGACGGTCTCTTCGGGAACAGTCGTCCTCTGTTCGTCTGAGTGAGTTCCTCCTTCACTCTAACCTCCCTGTGACCATCGATTGTATCTGAGATGGACCGTTTGAAATCAGCCACTTTAACACTGGATTCCTTTTAGCAGAGACAGACGTGGAACAAACACAACCACGTGTTGTCTTAATCAAACCAAACACAATCTAATAAATCTACAATCGAGATTATCCGACCTCATCTGATGTAATGTAATCGAATTCGAAAAGCTATTGACTTTCCAACAAGACATTGTGTCTGATAAGTGACCCATCAATTACTGATACACATATTTAACGAGATGCTACACACTTGAATGAGCTGTAAACCAAGATATATAGTTCCTAAATATCCAATAATATCTGCAAATGAGTTGTACCCAAGTCCATAAACTGCCTAAAGCAAATCACCATTTTTATATTGTGCTATTTCTTTAAAAAGCAGTTAATTTAGCAGACTACATCTTGTGTGAGAAAATGTCAGAATCCCAATCTCTGTCTGTTTTGTATCAATCGATCAATACAATTTTATTTGTATAGCCCTTATTCACAAATCACAATTTGACTCACAGGGCTTAACAAGGTGGGACATCCTCTGCTCTTAACCTTCAACAAGAGTAAGGTAAAACTAACACAAAAAAAAACATATTAACAGGGGAGAAAACATAGGAAAGAGCCACATGTGAGGAGTCCCTCTCCCAGGACAGACAGAAGTGCAATAGATGCGGCGTGTAACTGAACACACCAACAAAATAACACTATTTACATCATTGATTAGAGGAAACAGTTAGTCACATAATGGAAAAGTGTGTCAATGTTTAAAGTATTTGTACATAAGAAAATGTCTCAGTGCTTGCTCAAAGTACGACTGTGGAGTATAACACCAAGTAGGTTATGTTTGTAGCAGAGGTAAAGCATGACCCAGAGAAGATCCCACAAAAGTTTGGTGCAGATCAGGTTCAGGGGGCACATCCAGGATTCTTCTTCACTTTCCTCTAACATTGTGGGAAGATGATTGATTTTTCAGAGAATAATTAATTGATCTTGATTCTAAAATCGGGCATATTTAAAGGACTGATATTTACGAGTGTGTGCAATTTGGTGCAGATCAAATTCTGGATCGAGAGAATGTAATAGTGGCTCCATGCAGGGACTGTTGGGCCTCAGCAGAGGTATGAACTCACTGAGTGACACTCTATTTAGCCCTCTGGATTTGTGTGGATGCTTCAACAAATATACCTGTGTTTTCATTGCACTTATGTTAAGAGATTTATGAATACAATAATTACTTCTGACAGAATTCTGTTACATGTAAATAAAGTTTATTTTCTTCATTTGGCAACAGATATAAAAATATTTTAATCAATAAAAAAATCAACATGCACACACACTCAACAGTGAAAATATGAAAATAAATCAACAAAATGTGTCAACATTAATTTGTCAATTATACAAAGTGTAAATTAAGTTAGTCATGGTGTGGTGAACGCTGTGGCTTACAGAAAAACAGTCATTGTTATTAGAAATGTCTGTTTTTACAATTATGACCAGTTTGCTGCTAATAAGGCCAACTGCAGTTTTATGATAATTACTGGAGGTAACAAAACAATAACACCTGAGAACTAGCAGCTGTTTTTAAGTCAAAGGACTGCATGGTCAAGAAGATTTTGAACACTGCACAAATAACTGTAACATGCCAGTGATGAACATCACAGACTTTGTAACAAAGGAGACATGAATGTTTTTCATTGCATTGTAAATATTTTTGGTTTCCATCTGATTTCCAGGATATTACCACACAGAGTAACTTCAGTAAATTACTCAGACTGGGAGACACAAACATTGACACTCATACATACTGTTTTTGAGACATTACGGAATTTTGACAAATTAACAATGCTGGAGGAAAACAGGGTTTCTCCGAATAAACATGTTGTAAGCACTCACAAACACACACTATACACATTAATATAAACAGCTAAATATCTGAAAACAGCAGCACTGTAACAAATTATTAAACAAAAACGTACATCAAATGTAAAAAAAAAAAAATGTATTGTGCAGCATTTGCCAAATGCAGATGAAACATTGTGAGCTCTCCTAAAAAATATTTACTTCAAAAATATACAATAAAGGTTTTTTATTAACAATCAAACTAAACAGAGGCACAGAGGACAGGTACTAGTGCAAATTGAGCATATTGTTAAGAAAATAGCCATTAAAGCCTTGAAAAATTTAAAAATATCTTCTAGACTTTATCACAAGCTGATACCAGGTTATAGTCTGTCTATATAGTCAGAAGTTTGTCTCATATGAACCAGATTGTCATCTTCTACCTCTTGGTTCAACTCCCTAGGAACGGGTTCTATTGCCTCTTTTGTTTCATTTTTTTCATCCATGGGCTCGAGTCCTTCGGTTCCTCCATGTGTTTCACCCAGTTCCATGATCTGCTCCTCCTCAGTGTTTAGTACGGCCTCATCCGCCTCGGCGATCAGTACGGCCTCATCCTCCTCAGCGATCAGTACGGCCTCATCCTCCTCAGCTTGGTTTGTTTCCTCAACTTGTTTATTCTCCAAAATCACGACTCCCTGTCCATCATCACTGTTGCACTCTTCTCGTCTACAGACCAATGTATCCACAGGCGGAGGTTGCCAGTAGTCATACAGCTTGCCCTAGTGGACGAAAACAGCATAGCAAATAAGAAACAAACTTGTTGTTTTTTATTGGAAGACTTTAAATAGTCTGCTTTTAAGTATTGTAAGATATAAATAAAGTATGAGTGTGTATGTGTGACTACAAATAAAGTTACTGTACATGGAGAGGCCTGATCTTCTGAAGCAACATCTGCCACTTGGTGTCGATCCTGGCCACTAGATCCTTTACCTTGAGGAGGAACAGGAAGGTAGAGGTTGTCAGACAGATTAATGCAGCACACTACATCTCAAAGGCAAAGGGTCATTTAAACAATCACTGCCCACACTTGGCCAGCAATGATTTATTAATGTCATTGTTATTGATAAGGACATGGATTTAAAAAGTGAAATCATTTTTTATGTCCAGTGGAAACCAAATGGAGTGATCACAGATATGGTGATCAACCTTTTACATGGATCAAAAAGCATGGGATCATTCATATACAAATGCTGTTTAAATAATTTGGTTATGCAAACTTGGTATCAACTGAAAAAACACAAGCAAGCTCATCTACTACTGGTGCGCACTGAGGACTGCGTACAGAACAACACGGGTTGTCCAGTTAGTATGTTTGCTTTAATAAATATGCAATATGGTGCGTTTCTACCCGAGTGCGCAAAATATTGGGAGGAGTAGATGCAAATACTTTAATTTAGCACACGCATTGTGATTTACAAAGCCATTTAGCACTCTTTATTTGGGGTCTTAGTAGATCAGGCCCACAGTATTCATTTTGAGTGTTTTCATGCATGTTTGGACAGTAAAAAAAGTTATATTTTAGTTTTTACCTGCTCTGTCAGAAATGTACTGCTCCTAACTGTGTCTCTATCCTACGTGCTGTGCACTGCCAACTGAACTGAGCCAAACCTATCACACCCTGGCATCTCCTCCGACCCTCCAAACATTGACCAAGTTTACTGTACAAATTCTGTTGTTTTTACCTAGTCTGAGTTTACAGATATGTACAATGACACTATTTCTGTGTGTGAGTGTGTTTATGTTAGCGCGAGACAGAGGGGGAGAGAGCATGTGGGACGGGCAGATGAATGCTCGCAGCTATGAAGAAAGATTTTAAATAAATAAAGAAAGAGATATTATAGTATTATTTGTTAATACCCAAAAACCAAAGACATTGTCATTGAATATTACAATGTTCGGATATAATGTCATTGATCACAAGCTGTGTGCTATATAATCACCCTGTTTGATCTGCAGTTCAACTTCATTCCAGACGCTATGACAGGAAGCTTAAACCAAACAGCAGTAGACTCTTTTATAAATTTAGCCATTGAAAATGTGTCTATATTACATCTGGATCTACATCGAAATACTCTTAAGTTCCTTTTGAAATCATACTCACTTTGCTCCGGTAAAGACATTTCTCGCTCTCTCTGATGTCACACTTAATATGCGTTTCAAGCTCAGAGCTCAGAGCGAGGAGCTGCCCCTGAGAGCCAGAAATAAAAAATAAAAAGATAAGTCAACATTTAAACCTCCAGCTCTCCCAACAACAGAGATCAGACAGAATATGGAAGATTATATGGAAGGATTATACCTTCTGATGGGCTGGGAAGAACTGAAAGTTGGAGGCTTCACTTGTCAATGTCAGAAGGCTATAGCAGAGGTAGTAGGACTGAAACACATTAATAAACAGAAATACATTTGCATGAGAAAAGATTGTGTGAATATAAGATCCTTCATTTATACATAAGAAAAAGATATTAAGACAAGACAAAAAGAATTCAAACATTTTGAATCTTAAGGCATTAACCCTGTGCTCACCTGTTGGTCAAGTGTGACCTTGTCCACCTTTTCATTCTGAGCCATGCTGGAGGAGCGCAGCATTCTTCGAAAAAGGGCGGATGGTTGCATCGAGGGAAGGTATGGCCTCAGCATGGAGAGCTACGCACAACACCAGACATTCATTATGTTGCAATAGTCATATAGTGATTTCAAGTAACTGTTAATGTAATGTCACAAATTTCAAGTGCTGGCATCTAAAAGGAACTGTCTGACACAAATTACCTGAAAGTCTTTTCCTGTACGTCTGGAAGTGCATTTTCCATCCAACAGCTTAGAGATCATAGACAGGCTCAGATGTTGACGCAGCTGCCTTCACAAATAAACAACACACATCTTTACTTTTAATGGTGCACTGTTATAAATACAGTGCAATAAAGTATACTCCCTAAAAGTAATAGAGACAAGGTGATCAGAAAGTAGAAGGATATAAAGACTTACTTTCCACGCGTGTTGTCAGGCAGCAGTTGGACGAGCAGGCACATGTTGTGGTGGTCTTTCGTCAGATCAGTAAGGGCCTGACAGATTCTGGGCAGCTAAAGAGATTTTAAATAAATATTAAGTCAGTAACTCTGTAAATAAATTCACAAGAGGCAACTGCAATATAACGCAGGCCAATTACTGTAGCAGACATACATTCTTGTACTCCAATGGCAATATAAAAACTGTGATTCTCACAATCTGCTGGAAATTTCCGCAAATCAAAAGAATCAGTGGCACATAAGCACTGACCATAGTGTCCCAGCCCCTGATGTTGTTGACAATTTTATACTGTAGAGAAAACAGCTCCACACTGGACTGGAGGATGAGCTGTGTGTCGAGGCAGACCTTTCCCACCACAGTTAGCAGCAGCAGCAGCTCGTCGTCGCTGTACGCCCGTGGATTCAGGCCCATACAGAAAGACAAGTACTGCAGACAAGAGCACAGGGGAAAAAACAAGTGGTGAATGATCTGAGTTAAAGTTCATTTTTGGGGTCTCTGTCAAACTCTGACCTACATTATAGTAAACTATTTTCTTACCTTCAAGACGTTGTTGTAGTTGTGCTCGGGGACAGTTCTCTGTTCCTTGTTGCTGGAAGCAATGTCACATTGGATAGAAATGTCCTCCCTACATAAACACACAGAAATTCAGCTGAATGAAATTAAACAGATCTAAACACATTTGGAGCAGGCATTTCAGGCAAAAACACAATTTGAAAATATATGGAAACTATTCAGCAATGGACGGATGAATTTTGTTAATTTAATGACATTGGAAAAGTCTGAATTCATGACCTACAACTTTTTTCAAATAAATTCACAAGAGTGCTACTTACAGTAAATCTCCTTCTGTAAATGGAGGTTGCAGATTCTCGAATGGGAAGAGAGTCACAAAAGCAACTCCCATATTCATTAGGACCAGCGTCACATCAGCCAAACTGGGAACCCACAGTTTAAACTCCTGGCTTCCATTTTTCACTAAGGAATTATGCACATAGAAAAAAAACATATATGTTAACATGTCTAATCAACTTATAGTGAAGACATACAAAAAGCATGATGGTGATGGGAACACTGACCTATCTGATTAACAGCAGTGCAGGCGATGTCACAGAGTGCCTGTAGTATCTTTTTGGATACCAGCCTCTCACTATGGACTGACATCATCTGACAACATTGAACAAACGATCATTATCACCGCTGAGACATTCAGACAATAATCACGACTGATGAAATGCTACAGGTGTGTGGGGCCCACCTTGAACAGGAAACGGGTAATCTGAGCTGGACAGGGCGAGGAACAGTTGTAAGCTTCCTGGAACAATCCAATCATCACATGCAATCTCAGTTGAGCAGGACTGGACCTGTTAGGAAGGAGGGGAATGTAAGTCGAGAGAGAAAGACATGAAGAATTCATTACTTAGTAAATACAACAAAATATATGCCAAAGAAATACACCACTGTACAGTGCTGGAGGGAGCTAACACGTTTGTTGACTTGTGTTTCCAGTGTGGATGTTAAAAATAGAATTTGTGCTGAGGGTTGCCAAAAGGCGAGGTCAAATTGTCAATCCAAATGGGTTCATCCTATTGGGAGCATTAATGTGCTCTGCCAATTGTTTGTTCTTACATTAATTATGTGGAAATAGGGGACGGACAGTGACGTGAAAACTTAAAGAAAGGTCTTGGAATCACCAAAAATGTCCTCTAGTTTTAAAGATTTATTTGGACAAAAATATTGTTCAAAGTTTTAGCTGACACGAGACGAGGTCCGAGGGTCACTAAAATTATAAAGAATCTCTCCATTGGGACAATGAGAACGCGAATCAAATTAAGTCTTTCGTTGTCAAGATACAATATGTTGCTCTGACCCTTCACATGTACACATGGCTCACCAGAGAAGAGTGTACTTTGCTGTCCCCTGCGGGGTGACCATGCATTGTCGGAGCTGCAGTGTGTCCTGGTTGAAAATCTGACCAAATTTCTCCATGTTGAACACTGTTTCTCCAGGGGGAACATCCCTGATTGCACTGGACGTCAGCGAGTAGCGCTGCAGAAATTCCCTGGAAAACAAATGAGGATGAAATGCAAATTACAGGTTTTTACTGTACGAGGACTGTGTCCTGATGACAAGGTCAAATGTGCATGTCTCACTGTTGTTCAGTGGAGATGCCCTCCTCCCGTTTCTCTTCGGTCTCATATTCAGCTATTCTCAACAGGTCCTCTTGACATGCAGTCAGGAGCTGTACCTCAATCTCTTTAGCTCTGATAGATAAAAAGAACATGGAGACATTTAAATCCTCACAGCAACTATATTTCAAATTGAAAAGGTAATGGGTGTAAAAACAACAGAATAATATACTTTTTATTGGTGTTTATTTCCTTCAGCATTTGATCAAGATTGTTTTTGTAGAGACCTGGCTTTGTGGAGGATGGTAATAGCTGTGGAAACACAAAGGATGACATTTAAGCTCCAAACAGAGACAGTAGAGCTGATAATCACACCTTCATAAATTGATGTACAATAAAGACATGTATTTGGAGCTTACAAATTTTAACTTGCTGCTGTGATGTCCGGGTGTACTCGGCTCTAAGAAGGCTCCCTTCTCTGGCGTATCTGGAAGCTTGGTAGCATGCTTCATCATCTCCTGCAGGGAAAGCAGCGACCCCTCCTCACTGCTATGAGAGCTCTGGGTTACATCCAAATCTAATGCAAAGCTCAGGCCGAGGTCCAGTTCCACATCTACGGCATCCTCTTCATTTTCCTGCTTACTATTCCCCTCACTTTCCTGCCTCTCCAGGGGTGGAGGCTGAGAACAATGTGAAATAGACGTTCTTTCGGAAGCAGTAGTTTCAGTCTTTAAGGTGCGTTTCCCACCAGATTTAACAGGCTCTTCCTTGAGCCTCTTACCTGAGGAAGTGATAAAACCGTTTTTGAGTTCCCTGTCTTTAGAACCAAAGGAGACTATATTTTCAAGTTTTAATCGCTCTAAAGCTACAGTGGGCAAGGCGAATTGTGCGTTACCTCCTGAAGAAGAGATTTTGGTGTCCTCTGCATGAGTAAAACTACTTTCTGGAGTTTTACGACACAAAGATCCAGTTACTGCAGTGCTGGATGAACAACTTTTCTCTGAGGTGGGTGATTTAATCGTTCCCCCATCTTTCTTGGGCTTTGCACTCTTATGAGCAGCACTGACTACATAAGTCATGGGATCGGGGGTAAAGAGCTCAACTGTATCGTCAGGGGTTACAACAGGCCTTCGCGAGCGGGCAATTTTATTTCGTTCTGCCGAGCGACCATAACCTGAATTTGGTTTTGATTCTGATTTGGGAGAGCTCCTGCGCGTCTTGCTTCTCACTTTCTTGACTGGTGAAACTGAGTTCCTGCGGTGCACATGAGCTAAACTACGAGTGAGCCTTTGGGGAACCTCAGGGGATAATAAAAAGCCCAATTTATTTGTATTATTGTTTTCCTCTCCATTTTTTTGTAAACTCTCTTCAGCGGGATTTGAAGACGACTTAAACTCTTTTAACTTCAAAATAGGATCCTGAGTGGAACTTATATATGCCTGCTTTGCCCCGATTGATGGTCGTCCCTTTGCACAAGGTTTGAGTGACAGTGATCCACAGGATGACTGGGTGGCTCCAAATATGGACGACAGTTCCAAACAAGATGGCTCTTCACGTGCCAGCTCTGAGCACTGATGGTTATCTGTGGTTTCAAATGGCAGTTCTGTGGCGGAAGACGGCCTCGATGGAGACACTGGGGAAGTTCTAACTGAGTTGTTAACAGTGGGTTTTGGTGTCTGTGCTTTTCCAGATTTTCCACCCGGAAGACACAGTTTCTTGGCATTGTGGTCACAGTCCTCAATCTCTTTGCACCTCTTCCATGATGAGCAGTAGAATACTAAAGACAGAAAAAGAGCATGAGACAACACTTTTATGAATAATTTAAGTGAAGAAGGAAAGACCTTTGATGAAGGGCTGGCTGTTTCAGTAAATTGAGTGTCCTGTTATAGACACAAAAAACAAGACATTTGACAATTACCTGAGGCTGTTGTTAATTTCGATGAACATTGTTGTTTCATCATTTTAAAAGTAAAACAATTACTCAAGAGGATTATCAGCAGATTATTTGATAATGATATCAGCCATGTAACGATTCAAATATAAAAAATGAGTAAGAAACAAATGCAGTGCTTACAAGTAGGAAAATGAGCTGTAAGAATCTACATGTGAACAGTACAAAAAAAACAAATTGTAGAAAGCAATGTGTACAGACCTACAGTCTTATTATTCTAATTACCAAAGGAGAAAAATGCACATTCACGAATTTGTGTATAAATAAGTAGATGAGTAATTTACCTGGAATTAACTTTATATGTGAAGGCGTTTCTTTATGTTGCTGGTCCTAAAATAGAAAACAAAGTCTTAGAGCTCAGAAGCAGGTTTCCTTTGGTGAGTTTTCAACAGCAATAAAACCTCTGCCTTGCATCCAATACTATGAAGACAGAGTTACACCTGGCTTACCGGACAATTTAAAAACAACAGATACTGTTCACACTGGTATGTTTTCAAGAGACCAGTAAAATAAGTATCAGTGAACTGACAAGTCTTTAACTGCCTTTAAACTTGTATCAGACTGCCCGACCAACCAGCCTATTTCAGACTCTACATCAATGCTAACTGCTTGCTTGTATAAGACTTTCTTTGATCCACATGACATTAAGTAAACTGCTCCAAGCAAACAACATTGCAGCATCTGTGATAATGGAATGAATACAATCATCCCTTCTGATTGTGAAATTGCTAAATGACAACACATCCCAAACAGAAAACCAACATGACACTGATTTCAGACGCTCACTGAACATGTAAAACACTCAACCTGGCAAGGGGCTGCAGGGCTGATGGATAGACTGGAACAACTACTTCTTTCACAAGAGTGGGTATTCTCAGAAGGCTGGTAGCCATGTGGAGTTGAGTGGCTGTAAGCAGGACTCCGGGGCACTGAGTCTGAGAGGGGCTGTGGGAGAACTTCTTGAGCTGTTCTGGTGTTCAGTGATGGGGTCACTGGGCGCCTGTGCAGCTGGGCAGTTGGTACGGGATTCCTCATGTCACTGGATTGAGCCTAAAAGAGTACAAAACAATGCAGCATCACATGAATGTACAGGTCACAAATAAGACACTTAGCCAAACCAGATTTTAGTGGCCACATAGAAGAAAAACAATACCTTGTTTGATTCTTGATTCTTGATGACATTTCTGCTTCCTGAATGTGACAACCTGGCCTTGGCTTCAGATAATTCATCTCTCCTGATGTGGAAGGACAGAGTGTAATTGCTTAAATCTCTCATAAATTGAGGGGAAGCATGGTGAAAGACACCAGGAGGCGAGGGCTGTGGACTATTCGCTGACATGTCACTGTCAGGTGGGCTGACTTGAACACAATGTGATGAGCAGAAGGGCCCTGGGGGTTGAGGAGAGTGCTGTGGTGGACCCAGTCGGTCCCTTGGCGTGTGATGGGGCCTATTTGTTGGGTTTCCAACATTAGCTGGGCTGTCTGATGAATGGATTGGTCCCAGGTGATGAGAAGAGTGCTGACGTGGACCCAATCTCTCCCTTTGGTACAGCTCAGGGCTCTGAAGTGACAACCCTCTCTTGGGTGGTGGGTGAGAAAGCTGGTTAGGCATCTGAGAGGGCTTCATTGGAGTCTCCTGGTGAAAAGACGTGTCATGGGGTAGGGAATGTTGCTGAAGTGTGAGGTCCTTCACTGAAAGACAGACAACGTGACAAAATGTGAAAGAGATTGTCATTCAAGGGCCTATTATGCCTTCAGCTATGGCTTATCTCTCGCGCACTTGACACTTTTCTTTGTAGTTCTGCCTGACACAAAGATATTACTCCTGTTACATTAATGCAGCTGAAACACATATACTTGGGGCTATATGCTGTCACTACAAATAAATGCTCATTCATTATTTTAGCACACAGGGTTCCAAAACCTTTTACAATATCAAATTCAAGTAGTTACAGTGCAAAGCCTGAGACAAAGATCGTGGTGGATTGATGAAATCTGTTTAGCACCAAATGTTTCGGTTCAAAAATGTGATGGGAGGTTTTCTGGAAGCTGGTAAAAGGAGAACTCAGGCAGCAGCTGATGTATTATGCAGAAGAGTTTAATGTTGACTTGATGCATCAAGGAGACCAGAAGGTGGAACAATATACCAACGTTAACAAAGTAACATGAGCAATTGTCAACACCAAGTCTGAAGATGTCTCACGCAGCATCCCAATATATCTCCTTCACCCTGCGTCACCCATTCCAACAGCACATCCATTAATGGCTAGAATTGCTGTCACTCTCTATGTTACCTGGAGGTGTTCGCATCCTATTGGATAGTTAAGTATAAATATGCAAATTCCTAAATCACATTGTGTCCTTACGTTTTGCCACTAGTGAAATATGCAAAAGAGTTGGAGTCGGTGCCTCTCTGTCAGGGGCATCTGAATTAAGTATGAAAGTTCACGAGTGTAGACGCTACAATGTATTGCTAGTTGGCACTTTACCTATAACCTGACCTTGGCTTTTGCTTGGAGAGAAGTGAGTATGTGTGGAAGGAGACAGGCTCTATTCTCCTAATGGTGCTGTACAGATGAAACGTGTGCGGATGGTCACCCATGGAGGTGACAGATTTCACTCCTACCCACTATGAAACATACTCATACAACACTATCATACAATCAAATCTTTCTGGAAAGGTCCAGGCAGATCTGCCAACTCTTAAGGAGAATGTTGGCTTTACGACCTTAGAGGGTAAAATTGCAAAATATAGAGAGCAAATATATGTTATATTATATATATTGCGTTCGTTTAGTTTTTTAGTGAAGTACATCAGAGAATTCAAAAGAATTTAAATAAAATATTTTGACATCTCA
This sequence comes from Hippoglossus stenolepis, assembly GCF_022539355.2. Classification (NCBI taxonomy): domain Eukaryota; kingdom Metazoa; phylum Chordata; class Actinopteri; order Pleuronectiformes; family Pleuronectidae; genus Hippoglossus; species Hippoglossus stenolepis. The sequence continues at coordinate 13,808,883 of NC_061494.1, read as the reverse complement.
AATAAGACATGTCAATGTATTAAAATAGTAATTCAGATAAATACAATTCTAATTTTGTTTGCACTCAATGATAGAAATAGCATGGACGAAACTACTATAACTATAATTCTGACTAAATTCTGACAGTTTCAAACAAAACACCAAACATGGCAACAGTCATGCAGGTAGAACAACCAGCATGGTTGTTGCATTTGTAGTGCAGCTTGCTTTTGGTGGTTTCTCCTTACTGCGAGATCAAATGCACCCTGATCATCACCATGACTTTGACTTTAAGTAAACATACTGTGTGGTTATTTCTAAAGAAACACTTGACTCACCTTTACTCCTCGGGGACATGTATTCTGCAAGTGTCCTGCAAGACAAGGAGGGACCGTTCATTGTGTTTGTGTCACCACGCGATGTATCAAACACACATGTCGCAGGGACGTGAAACCTGGCCGGAGGTGTATTTTAATCGCAGCCAACAAAAAGCCGACACATGCCTCTCGCCTGCCCACCAGTCACAGCACGTAACGTCACTTCAACAACACGAGTCCCAGCAGCGAATGTGTTTTAACGTGACACTACTGTTCAAGCTGTGTCAGTTGAAAACCTTAATCAATAACAAACCATCAACGGTAACGGCGAGTGTCAGCAGCGCTTATTCTACTGAGAAGCAAACTAGCTCGGCGATGCTAGCAATGAAACTGGCGTTGAGGACGTGTTTACATCGTTGTTTGTTTGTGTTTTTCAGAATAAGGCTGCGTTGTACTTTTTAACTTCACCGTGCTCGTCTGGTTTTCGGAACTAACACCAACCGCCCTGCTCGCAGACCCAGGAGAGATAACAGCCTGTACTTTACAGCGTGTGGCTAAACATAATGAAATGTTAGCAAGACGTTGTTTCAGGAAGTCCGCTGTTTAGCTAGCAGGCTAACACGCTAACAGTTTAACATCGCGCTAACAAAGTCCGTGTTTTTTCTTACCGAAAGTTGCCGTGGTTTTCTGTGGTTTTTCTCATGGTGAGGAGCCGGAAGTGTGTCCATAACCACAGACAAGACACTACAACAGACTGAGGTAGAGCTCTAACGTTAAAATCTAAATAACAGACAGGAACCTGCTCCCGCCTGCAACCGCACCGACCAACCGTCGGCCGCAAGGAATCATGGAACCTGGAGTCCAGCTTCTTCTTCTTCTTCTTCTCTCGGTTTACTTCTTCTTCTTCTTCATTACCGCCACCTTCTAGACTGGAGTGTGGAGCAGTAGATTGGCAGCACACAAAACGAAACTAAAACTAGGGCTACGTTGTTGTTGGTGGAGAGAGCGATCGGCGAGCAGCCACACGGCTAACGAGACGTCGATATCAATTGCAGATCACACGGTGAAAATTGTATGTAAATCGAATAATAGTTGTAAAACAAGGCTTACTTCCTGTTGCCAGTAGGTGGGGCCATCACTATTATTACATACAGACTAATAAATCTGTTCAAGTAGGGGCTCTGATGGAGCGTGAGCAATTTTAAGTCGATTGGACAATGTTACAACAACTTAATTTTCACACTGATCAGTAGGTGGCGCTATGACCCTGCACTAATATTAATATATGGAGCTGTTCAGGTCAGGATTGTGAGCATAGGTGAGAATTTGGGGGCCGGTTGGATAATGCAGAGTGGATTTACAAAGTACTTCCTGTCTCATGGCGAATCAGTAGGTGGCGCTATGACGCTGAGGAAATATTGACACATGGAGCTGTTCAGGCTTGGACTCTGATCATAAGACAGAAGTTTGGTGGTGATAGGACAATGCACAGTGGAGTTATGACAACATTGTCTCCTTTGGCGAAGGATGCACCTCAATGTTTACACGGTTTGAGGAAATGTCACAATTCTGACCATGGTCCTATGACTTGACTGAGCTCTTTTGAGCTGCATATTGTAAAGCAGCCAGGAGCAGTGCATCAAAGTATAAAACATGTCACTTCCTGTTGCCAGCAGGTGGCGCTGTAATGATGAGTGAATATTGACACATGGATCTGATCAGGGCGGGACTGTGAATGTGTAATCAAACTTTGACGCCACGCCACGGTCACACGGTGTGACAAAAAAAACGAAATTCGAGGTAGTTTATATCTCCATCTTGTTGAGATGACATTCATCTCAATATGAAGTTGATCTGATGAAAGCCCTGGGACAAGTTTGTCAAAGTAAAAATGTGGAATATGTGGAAAATGGCCACTAAATCCTACATTTTCTAATGTAATATTTAGCTTTTCATCTTTTAATCCCGATATTAATTCCCTTCCTTGTTCATTATATTTGTTAAACTCGTTTCAGTTGGTTTCTTTCCTGACCCAATACACATCCGTCTACCAGGTTTTGCTGGAAATCTGCCCAGAAGTTTTTGCTTTATCTTGCTTGAACAAATAAAAAGATAAACACAAGTATTGATTTGGATTTGGACAAGTGCACATTTATTACATCAGAACTTCCAGGGTACATTTAACCAACAGAGGGAATTACATTTCCTAAAGAAAAATGAAAATACTGTAAGACACACAGTAATTGAATGCTCCATTCACAGGCACCTAAAACCACCTCTGCTGCTTCACAATGCTGTGAGGCCAGATGCAGTCATTTACTTTGAGGAGGCAGAGGCACAGGAATACATAACATGACAACAAGAGGCAAGGACAGACCAAAGGTGGTAAAAGAGGATTGGTTAAATTTAGACTTTTTATCAAGAGTTAATTATGATTTTAACAGGTGGAGTATAATCCAAATAAATGTAACACTTGTGCGGTGGAATGCTGATCGTGAAGTAGTGGTTCAAAATGACCAAACTTGGTGAGACACAAAAAGAAGAGCACAAATTGTCACAACACAGGCAGTGACAACACACAAGGACATTGCACAAACAGCATTAAAAAACAGAGACCTAAAGAGAGGACTGTTTTCACCGTCCCATCATGCTTTCAAAAATGACATCCCTTTATCAATGGAATGCATCAATAACATGCTTGGAAAAGTTAGATAAAATAAGTCTGCAGCCTTTGCAGAGGTCCCTTGCTGTTAAAAGGTGTCCAACAAAATCTAAAAATGCCCATTGTGTGTAAATATAATTACTTAAAGATAAAAGTACATTTTAAATTGAATTATAATAGACTACAATATTTTTAATTTGCAGAAGTCAATATGATGAGACCCTTAGATCTAACTTCCTCACCATAATCAGGGCATTTGAAAAACACGGTCTCATAAAGATGTACAGTACAGGCGAACACCACAACAAGAGTCATGTCTCCCAAATGATTCTCAATACGTTTCCCAGTCTTTGTTCACAGCAAGGATTTAACTCTTCTTATCTAACAAGACATTAAAACTATATAATCCATTTTAAACAGGAATGTTTGACTTAGTAAACAGGCAATTAGTTAAATATTCAAGTATTCAAATTAAGAAACTGTCTTTTTTTCCAGTTATACTGTTGATTTCAGTTCAATGCTGCCTCATTTAAGGTTAAAACAACAATCATCCATTTTGGCAAAAATTACTTACAATCTCTTAAGAACTGTGGCTTTCTAATATATCCTAACCATTCACCATCTACTCTCGCTGCACTGTACTTGTAGAGTGAGGTCGTCTCTGACAACAACCTACGGTAGATCATCCAAAAATAAATTAGGGCTTGGAAACAAAAACACTAATCTGAGGCCAGTCGGTACTCTAACCCACAGAGAGGGGTGTTTGTTCTCCTATTACTTTACTTCTTGGCCTTCCCCTGAGCAGCCACGGCCTCCATGGCCTTACGTACAGTCTCCTCGTCTCCCAGGAACTGCATAGGCTTCACAGGTTTCAGGTTTTTGTCGAGCTCGTAGAGGATGGGGATGCCTGTGGGCAGGTTCAGTTCCATGATGGCCTCATCCGACATTCCTGCAGGTGGCAGCACACAAACAACAGTTGCACATTGTTGGGATCCACCGAGCTGATGTCACTAGAACACCACAACAGTTGGTGGCATTTACCATTTTCTTTACCAAGATTCTTAACAATATAACATCTTTGTGACAGTTTAAGAAACTGACAATGATAAACTGTATTTTACAGCTCTTGAAATAACAGCACTCCATCACCATCTCAAGTAAAGTGATGAGTGGAATCAGAGTGCCACCCACCCTCCAGATGCTTAACAATCCCCCTCAGGCTGTTTCCATGGGCGGCAATGAGCACCCTCTTGCCCTGTTTGATCTGAGGGGCGATCTCGTCATTCCAGAAGGGCAGCGCCCGTGCGATTGTGTCCTTCAGGCTCTCGCAGGAGGGAAGCTGCTCGTCGGTCAGGTCCGCATAGCGACGATCCTGCAAGGACGACAATCAGTTTGTAAATATATAATTGTATTCTTCTCCAGAAAGTTATTGTACACCTATTTGGGAACAGAGATGCTCTGATGTAATCTAGCGATTTGTGTCCTTCAGTGATTCTGAAGACAAACAAATGCTCAAATGTGAGATGTATTTGAGAGAAAAGTTAATCTGTGTATAAGATATCGTGTAAACAGCAACTAGATTCAATGTTACAACAATCTGGGGACCATCGATCACGTTTAAAGGTGGACACCAGGACAGCTTCTCAAACGTGAAGCGGATGGAAAGTGGACCTAAGTAAAATGTTGAAGTACGTGTTAAGAAATTGTTTTGATTAGTAATTTGATGCTATAAATTTGATCCTATGAAACGTTGTGATGGACAGCTGAGACTGACTCACGATTGGTCAAGTGCTTCTATCTGCAGGACCTGAATACTTTGAATCCGCTCCACAATCGCACCCATATCAGGGATATTTTAGCTTTCTTAATCAACAGCAGGAATAGGAGACACACTGTCCATCTTTACAGTCCATGCTAGGGACATTTTTTTCATTCATTGTCATTTGGAGGCATGAAAGAATCCGCTTATAACAATATTAACACATCATGATCACTGATAGACAACCACTACCTCCACTACAGGGTTATTACACCTTAACGTCTGCTGCCCATGTCAGGGGAGATTAACATGTGATCAGTTGAGCTCTACTATGTGAACTTTGAACTTGAACCTTGCAGAACTCATTCTTGCCAGTCGTATATTAACTCACCTTGCATGCACTATTGGGTAATAGCATCAGCAAATAGTATTAGGCTAAATCTTTACTGTGGCTGTGAGATTTTAGCGGTGTGACACATTTGTTAATATAAAGGTAACTGTGCTGCAGACAAAAAAGACTGAGACACATGACCTTAAATCCACCATGTTCACTCATTCTTCAGGTTTCATTCATTCATGGCCACTGACTGCAGAGATCTGCTGTCGTCATGCCTCCTCTTTGTGCTGTACATGTGGACTTAGTTGATCCAGTCGGTCAATGTGTCCAAAACCATTTGTTTCCCCACAGGTGAACAAAGCTCCTTGTTTGTGTGTCTGTGCTGCAGATACCATATCTTACCTTGCTGATGATAGTGTAGTAGTCATGGTCTGGGCCCATGACGGGAGGAGGAATATCGAAGGAGCGTCTCCAGATCTTCACCTGAGCCTCTCCGTGCTTGGTGGCCGTCTCTGCCTTGTTCAGACCCGTCAGGCCTCCGTAGTGGCGCTCGTTGAGCCGCCAGGTCCTGTGCACCGGCACCCACATCTGGTCAATGCCGTCCAGGACCAGCCACAGTGTCCTGATGGCCCGCTTCAGCACGGAAGTGTAGCAGATGTCAAACTCAAAGCCAGCATCTGTGAGAGAGGGGGACACAGGGGGTTGAATGCATTTAGACTGTAAATGATAAAAGATAAATAAAAAAAAATGGGTTGGTAAATTCCTCCACAAATGCCTTCTGGGAACAACAAGTTTAAACCTGTTGCATTAAAAATAATTTATAAATTATGTCATGAAGAGGGTAAGGAAAAAGCTCTCAAGCCCTGAAAACAAGTTACACTCAGTGCTGCAGATAACAAGAGTTTTCATTATTGATTAAATTGCAGACACTCTATATTATTATTATATTAGTCAATGAAATATAAAAGAGAATAGTGAAAAACTGCATTCATAAGGTTTGATATCTTCATATATGCTTGTTTAACAGTAAAATAACCTACCTGATAATATTCAATTTTGTGTCACATGAGAAATAAAAACAGCAAATTGTCACATATAAGAAACTGGAACAAAAAAATATAGAGAATTTAACCTTTAAAAAAAATGCATGAAAGATTTAAATCGACAATCAAGAGAGTAATAACCGTTATAATAACAACACTTTTTTATATAGCCCCTATATAAAACACAGTTAAAAGGTTCTTTACAGGTTAAAAAGGACAACAATTGGAAATAAAAGCAGTTTGAAGATCACACAACATTGAGACAGAAATATAAGAATATTGTTTTAGATGAAAAAAAGAGCAGGTGAACATCATAATAAAATAAAATAAATATTCTGAAATGATTAAAGTAGTAAGATCAGAGACAGAAAATAAATAAACAACTGAAATGATAATAATATTTGTGGACCTTTTTTGTAGAGTAGCTACATAATAGTTTCATTTACTCTCAATCCACCAATCGATTTCTCACCTAATGTTTGCAGCTCTGGCTACATTGCAGTCTGGTCTATTGAGGTTTACATATAATATGGGCCTGTGTGGTGTATTTTCTTCACTGATTCCTCCCTGTTCTGCGGAATAACAACAAGCAGCAAGTGGTTCATCAGCATTGAACGAATACAGTTTACAGATTTGTTGTGTAAGATTCCGTGCAGACCACAGGCCTCTGCTGGTTGAACAGTGCACCAGTGAATCCATATAACATCATCACTTCTGCACGTTTCCACATGTCCCTCATGATCCTACAGGCTCAGGGGGAGGGAGGACGGTCTGTGGTCCAATGCAGGGTCGGTTATGTAACCACAGACGTGCACATGGTCCACAGCATGTCGGGGATATCACAGCGGACAATGGGATGAAAAGTGACCGAGTCCTGCTCACCTCTCAGGGCCTGGCCACCTCTCCTCGCCTCCTTTTCCCCGGTCTCGCTCAGGTCGGCATCGAACCAGCCGCAGAAGCGGTTCTCCTGGTTCCAGCTGCTCTCTCCGTGGCGGATCAGCACCAGTTTGTAGGCAGCCATGATGGATCCTGATACTGTATAGAATTATCTGAATAACTCTTTGAATAAGTCCTGTCGGTGTTAAACTCTCAAGTTCCCGGTGAGAGAAGCAGTCTGGTCCACTCGCTGCTGTCAAACCGTCAAGAGCTTTGTGACGTGGATTGGTTACTTCTTGACTTCCTGGTTTTTACATCCAATGAGATTAAGCTAATTTTTATTTGTCTACCAATGAGAGCGGTGGGCGTCACCTCCCGGACCGATCTCGACCTTCACACTGTGTTTGTTTTGTATTGACTTTCTTTGTGTTTCTCTATCTATCTATCTATCTATCTATCTATCTATCTATCTATCTATCTATCTATCTATCTATCTATCTATCTATCTATCTATCTATCTATCTATCTATCTATCTATCTAACAATAATACTAGTACTACTTATAATAATATATTGTATGTCAATGAATAATGTCAATATCAATATATAATAATAAACCATGCTGTCATTATCAGAATTATATACAATACTTTATAATATGATATGAGAAATAGTGAATGTATAATCTAACTGATATACTTGTAATATCAATACACTTACAAAGTATGAAAATTATTAGCATTGTCATTTTACTCAATAAAGTATGATTTAACCATAACGGTGAATCTCGTCACGAGTACAAATCATAGTGTTAGTTCAAAAAAGAGAAACAAACTTTCTGTTTTGTCAGTGAATCTCAACCCGACTCTATTCCGCCACCTAGTGGGTAAAAAAACATGAGTTCAAAACCTTGAGCTGAAAAAAACAGAGGTACAAAATAATACACAGTCAATACTACTCAGTTACCAGCCCTGAGACACTGGAATAAGGTGCAGTATGAAAAAAGGCCTGATATAAAAAAGAAATATATAACAAATAAAATATGACCAAAAAATATAAAAATATTGTTAAAAAATATAGAAATATGACTTAAAAAATTATAAGAATGTGACAGTTTTTTCCATTTTCTACAGTATCGTGGTCTTAGACACATTTTCTTATTTTATTGCCAGATTAAACTAAGGGGATATGCACATGAGAAAATATGCCTGTGGCTGTTTTGCCTTACAACAGCAGTGCGGTGTAGCAGAGGAATTGGGCTCCTGTGTGTGAAAAGACTGAGGAAAAGTGTTGCTGGGAACGAGTTCAGAGCCACGAGAGATTTTATCAGAAGCTGCACAATGAGGCTTGGGAAGAATGTTTGTTTAACTTCCCAGTGTGTGTCTGTCTGCACTGAACTGAAGATGCACTGTCTGCAACGTAAAGACTTTTCCCTTTTTGACATGTGCCTGGTTGGTTTTTACACATCACTTCAAAATCCCTCTTTAGAATCATGTTTTATTGAGGTATAACTCACAGGTGATGAATAACAGAGGTGTTGCTAACGTAGGTTGTAATAACACGCTAAGAATCATTAAATGTCAGACAGGAAATGAGTGAATTCATCCAACCAGCGACCACAAACACACACCCTCCCTCCACGGTTTCTCTCTCCAACTCTCTCAGACTCAATCACCCACTCACACACTCTCAACATGTTGGCTATGATCAGAGTGAGGGAAGCTGTGGTGTTTTCAAGGCTCTATAAATAGCTATCATGATTTCTCACCACTATAGCAGCCTCGGCCTTTAAACACTGTGCCCATTCAGAAGTATCATCCGAGCATATGTGGCGTAATCCCAGTAACCGTGTTAGGAAACTATAAACCGACCAGTGTCAGAGCCAAACTACTGGAACACTGTACCCATTTATGCCTTTACACAGACAGGAAATGTCTCAAGCTCCTGCTGGGATGAAGCATTTCTGCACATCTTCCCCTCACTTGCTCTGCCAGTCTGCATCTGTTTTCCCATGCAGCCCCTCTCTCCTCTAATGGAATGTGCATCTCAGCAGTATGGGACGAAAGTGTGGTTAACAGAGCTCTGCTGCGTGAGCCCGTCTGTGTTTTCATGTTTCATGTGCCTACATGTTGGCCTCCCAAAAAACGAGATGAGAGACAAGGACTGTCAGCAGGAAAACAGTCAGACGCTCTGGGGAAGGATGGGGCACTTCCTCTGGGAATTACCCACACAAATTCCTGGTGGGTATTTTCCAGTGGAAGTGCTCTATCCTAAAGAAGGCCAGGCTTTTCCATTCCAATACAGCTGAGTGGGCTCTCACCAACTTACTCACCTGGTTCAGTAAACTGTGTGCAACACCAGACTCTGGCTGAAAACAAAGCAAATTAAAACAGGGATTATAGTTTTTAAGTGTGGTTGTTTTTCAACTTCCAATTCCATTCTGAACAATATTGAGCTCATTCAAAATCCACAAAATATTTACCGTGTCTTTAATTTGTAGTATAAGTCATACATTTGGGTAGTACAGTTCTAAATATATATATATATTGTAAAGCTTCACATGTAAGGAGATTTTGCAAGTTTAAATTGTTAAAAGCACAATAAAAAAATGTCTTAAAATAATGGTGTCACTGACACAATGTAAGCGATTGGGGATAAAACAAAAAGTCCTGGTTCTGTCCATTAAAACGCACAAGGCTTTAGCAGTTTGTTAAACCAAGAGAGTGTAAGTTGTTTTTAAAGCAAATCTCCTCTGTGTCTTCACACAGTGTTTTCTTATTGGACCTCAGTGTAGAGACATGAAGAGAAAAGGGAATTCTTGCACAAATTAATGCTATAAATTAAAATAACCAAGTGGATTTGACTAATTCAGACTGTGTGAGCCTCATATTATCTTTGGGAGGAACAGAGAGCATTTGGCACAAAAGCACTGGATTTTGTTCCTCATCACTTAGGCTGGAATCACTTAGGAAAATAATAATTCACAGCAGTCAATCACCCTTCCAGTGTATATGGTTATGACATTATTATTTAAGTTTTTCATGGCACCCATCTGGCTTGGGAAAAGAAAAACAAACCGGAGCCAAACATGTCGTGTCTACCAGCTCTGGTGATGCTGTTCTGCAGCTCATACTGTGTCATGTACTATTTCGGGAGGAAAGAAGCAAGAAAAGAGAAAATATTTTTCACAACTTGAACGGAGACGAACCAGAGACATTCTTCCCATTTCTCCAGCTCACCAGTCATTTAATTAAAGCAGTGAGTCACAGTCATGTCATTGTCCATTTAGACCTCGCAACTGACTTTTAGATTTTCTGCCAGGGAAATTTGAATTGAATTGACTTTTTCTTTGATAATTCACATCAATCCATGGCAACAGTATCCATGCTATATTCTCATGGAGAGCCAGTGAGAGGATTTGAAGAGGTTGTGACGACTGCTGGACATTTGGGCTCTTGCAGACGGGCGGGAGAGCTCACACAGGAAATGTCTCTTTGGTTGAGTAACCAAAGTAAATATGACACAGTGGGCACTGCAGAGAACCGCCTGCCTCTATATGTCCTAATACCAACTTTGAGTATCAGAGTGTTCTTTACTGTGTGTGTTTCGCTGAGGGGAAAAAACAGCCTCACTTTCAGCCCACACCCTTCTTATGGAGTAAGGAGGCAACAGGAGATTTCAGCCCCATGTGAAAGTTTCTTATTGATGTGAAATTCAAAAGAGTTCAATTTGAAATGGGCTCATGGAGAAAACTGACAAACCTGATCAGACATGGCATCTGTGGTCATAGAGGAGCCTGCACGCTCAGAAGGACTTTCAGGTTTAATGTGGAGAATCATTTTCTGGTCTTAATTGTCAGCACATGCTATAGTTGTGAGCTTTCCAAAAAATTTAAAAAAATGATTCAGCCCCTGTGGTTACTTTCAATATCAAACTCTCTGGATCCAGTGTTGTCTTAATGCAGCACACAGGGCTGTTGTGAGCTGTCTCCATCTGGCTGTATACAGCGCTGTCTCTGCAGACACCGACACGTGGACACGGACAACACTTCTGTGGAAATCTCAGAGGGGGAAAGGGTGTGTGTGTGTGTGTGTGTGTGTGTGTCAGACTTTTGGGGGGACGGCTGCTTTCCTCCTTTAGACGTGCTAGATTTATATCGTCGAGCTGCAGCTGGTTAACATTAACCCTTCCACTCCTGTAACTCCAGGCACAGATGTCACTTTGCTCTCAACATACACACACACACACACATATTTCCCTACTATCGTCACTGCATAGAAACCTCACTTATCTAAAGGATGACACAATGTACAGTTCAGCATGATTTATCACTGAAGTACAAACTGAATAAAAGACTTAAATCTGTCTATATTTGGTCATTTTTAGAGGCTAAAATGTAGGAACTAAATAAGTCAATGATATCTATTTACATTAGGTAACAGCAAATATTTTTAGAAGCATCAAAGCCTATATTTTGTTTTAATTTTCCTACACCTCTCACTAAAATTACCTATATTTGCTGTCTTGCAGCTGTAATCATACTGATACCTAAAATCTAATTTCTGCACATTTGTTTCCCCGGCTATGATTCTTGCCTGTGTTTCTGGAGCAGTGATAATGCAACTCTTTAACCCGTGACTCCATTTCAAAGTCGCCTGACAAATTCCCCGAAAAGGAAATGTGTGCTCACTTGTTATTACTGTAATCTGCATCCTGTTTCACCACAATCCTGTTCCCATGCCAGCAACAAGTGTGCAGAGCAGAAATACAAAAATGTCACACAGCCGTTCACACACATTAATGGTACTTTCTTGAAGGTGATCAAACAGAGTCTTCACTGTGTGGCCTCGGGTGCTTGCACAGCAACGTGTCCTGCTGTATGTTCTTCAGAGCTGCACGCTGCCTGGAATAGATGAGACACTGAATCATCTTCTGCTGCTTGGCTTTGCTTTCATTGGCTGCAAGTTAGACCACCTCCAGAACCCCAACAGGCTGTTCCGGTAAGAACAAGCCTTTTCCCAGATTACACACACACACACACACACACACGTTTCCAAAAGTAGGATTACTCTCATGCGACACATATTCTACCATACAGCACATGCGTACACGTTGTCTGTGCATGTGCATGTGCATCATGTGCACGTGTGAGCGACTCCCTCGCCGTCTGTCTGCAGCACAGGTTAATTGAAAGGATCTGTGTCTTTCATGTGGTTAAGTGGTAAATCTTATAAATGATCTGTGTTGATTGGCCAGGGCTTTTATCTCCCAACAGGAAGGGCTTGAGGGCTTCCGTCGCTCTAAATCTGTGTTTCATTTGGGAAAAGCCATCAAACGCACAATCTGTGCACACGGCTCAGCTCTTTGTTTAGGTTCAAGTCAAATAAAATGATTATATAAGTATTCAAAAAACATTTTCCTTGTCTTAAACACGTATAAGAATAAAAACACAGTCATGGCCAAAGAAAAATCTCACTGTCTCTGACTTACTGCTCTTTATTCTTGCTCTTTTTTGCTCTTTGGCTTTACATGATAAATACTTTTGGATCAGCATACACATTGTAGCACCAGTCACATCCATGTTATCGGTCTGTTGTCATCACAACCTTGTTGATATGCAGCAATCTGACAGAAGCCACTGATAAAACTGTAGGCAAGAGAGTGACACGAAACAAAAACAGAGCTGCATGGTCAACAAGACGTTCGCAAATTAGTCCATCACACTTCAGTTTGCTTTCATACAAAACATATAAACAGATAAAAAATATATTTATATACTTTAAAAAAAGATAATGAAAATAGTCCCTTGCGAAAACTACTGAGTACCAACACAAATCTGCAAAACTCATCATGTTAAGGCGTTGTACGGTAGACTTACTGCATACACATTATAATAAGTCCCAACAGGGATATTATAATGATTCTGTAAGAGGGGGTAGGGATTAGATTAGTCGATAAAAGTAATGATAAACAACTGGGGGACAAAGACTTGTGCCTTAATAGAGAAGAAGAATACTTTGCCCTCCTAACATAAACTCCTCCTGGGTATCGAGGCCTCTTCACCAGAAGCTGCTGGGCTGTTTTCAAGTCAACAAACCCATAAACACACTGACTATAAGGCCACAGAGGAGATTGTGAGTGATGCTGTCACATCACTAAGGCTAAGGGTTTGATGTGAGGAGACTAAAGTGTGAAACCTGTGATTACAGAAGTTATCTACAAAACACATCATGTTAAGGCGCTGTACTGTAAACTCACTGCATAAACACTTTCATAAATCCCGACAGGAACATTATAATGATTCTGTGAGAGGGCGAAGGCATTAAGTTAGTCGATAAAACGCAAGAGGGGACAAAGACATTTCAAGAGCCATTATACTTTGTCCAACTAACTCCAGTCACTCTCATCCTGGGTATCTAGGCCCATTTACCAGAAGATGTTGGATTGTTATCATGTCAGCAACACGGAAACACATAAGGCCACAGAGTGATGCTGCCTCATCACTGAGCTGTGAGGAGACACACGTGATGGATCTGAGATTTGTAGAAGCCGTTGGGTTAAATTACAGTGAAGTGAACTATTCCTCATCTTGGTGTGGATCCCTCCTCCATCACACCTCTCCAGCCCCACCATCAGATGACCGTCTGCTCGCCCCGGCACCTCCTGCACGCCCCGTACACCAGCGACAGGAGGTAGGAGACGCAGCAGAGGCAGGCGAACACGGCGGCCGTCAGGTAGACCTTGTACAGACAGAAGTGCTTGTACTGCTCCAGGTTGCAGTATGAGGTGCGGTCCGTCTTGTAGATCATGACGCCGATGGCCGGCAGGTAGAGCGCGGCGGCGGCCACGTCGTGCGCCAGGTTGGTGCACAGCCACCGCTCCCCACCCAGCAGCGGCACCAGGTCCTGCTTGTCCAGCAGCGTGAGGAAGAAGAGGCCGAGGGTGAGGAGCCAGAAGAGCACGGCCACGAAGAGCACGAAGTGGATGGAGCCCTCGTACTTGTTGGCGGCGATGGTGACCCACAGCCCGGCGCCGAACACGATCTGCAGGATGCGGCTGATCCCCAAGAAGCTCCGGAGGAACTTCAGCATGTTCTTCCTCACCTGCGGAGGCTGGGAAGGTTGGGGTGGCATCTCTCTCTCTCTCTCTCTCGCTCTCTCTCCTCCTCCGATCACTCTTTTTTTCCTCCCAAACAGGGCGGGTGCTCTGCCAGCTGCAAACAGCTGGAGGAAAAATAAACAGATTTGGGGAAAAGAAATAACGCAGAGGAAGGGTCCGGGTTGAGGTCTGACGATGAAGCCCCCTCAAAAGTGGACACGTTTGGGTTAAAAAGAAAAAGGATGAACTCTCTGTTCCTTCCACAGCCCCGGGATTTTGAAATGAAAAAGCTTCTTGTATGTTTCGTCTTTTCCGTTTCCTCTGTTGGATGTGTGCTGGGGGGCTGGGTCACAGAGAGAGAGGGGCAGGCCTGTAATTTGAAGCCTGACCCTCCTCCTCCTCTGCTGCTGTGCTGACCCTCCTCCTCCTCTGCTGCTGTGCTGACCCTCCTCCTCCTCTGCTGCTGTGCTGACCCTCCTCCTGAGCTTTATGTAAATATGTAAGAAGTGATGGGGAAAGTCTATCAAGACAAAAGATTTGGATTTTGGTCAAAACACGTGGTTGATGGTTTTCAGACTTCACAGTGAAAACACAACAAAGAGTCATGATAACATGAAATCTGTAATATATATTGTTATTAAAGACAAACGAAAATATATGAATATCAGGGGCGGATCTAGGCTTTTTCTAGATCAGGGGCCGTAAAGGGGCCACAATTTACACAGAGGGGCAAATTAAATGTCCAACATCCATGCACAATTCCATTCGGTGCACATTTGTCATTCATTGTTAGCCCTACAGCTTTGAGCAAAGCCATGCATTATCAATATATTTAAAGAAAATATTCCCTGTTAAAAGCTCAGAAAATTTTAAAAACAGACGACTGCCAGGGCAACTTCAGGGGTCAATCTAAGTCCCCGTACACATGTGGTATTAACATGTGTTTTCTGTGATCAGATCACAAGCGGACAGCTCTAAGTACAGGTGTGAACGCACTCAGATCGGATAGAGATCTGATCATGTCAGTCCACATTCGGAGGTGGTCTGGGCCACCTCCGCACAAGATTCAATAAGTCTCTCTACCACACACACACACACACACACACACACACACACACACACACACACACACACACACAGTGACATCGGACACATCTGTAAACTCAGACTGGCACAAAACAACAGTGTTTGGTCTTAATGACCGACATTTGCATGTAGAGAGGGGAAGTGACTGTGAAAACCGCCACTGTGACATCCACCCAGTGTCAATAACATGAGGCCTGTGGTATATATATATATTTTTCAACTTTATTTTATACATTCACTCAATTCAAACATTGAGATTTCAAATTGCTCAGATATAAATGAGCAAATCAAAGACATAAAACCAATATATGAATATCAGTGGTGCATCTAGGGGGGGGCAAAACAGGGCCACTATTCACAGAGAGGGCCCAATTATTTTCATAATTCAAATCAAATCAATTAAACATTGTTTTATCTGTTTTTGTATTTTCTATAATATAATTTGTGTCTTTTTTAAAACAACATTGTATTGATTTGCTTCTTGATGTTTTGTTTTCTTGTTTTCATTCGTCATCGTTGTAATGGCTGTTTTGAATAGACATGAATATACAGATATTATTATTATTATTATAAAATAGAATGAGCTCTGTTACAGCAGTGGTGAGTTCAGGGCCCATCGTGCGTCATCCGGTGAGCGCAGGATGCTCACGTGATGTTTCCCTCTCATATAATTGACGGACGCTCCTCGTGCCATCCCAGGCTCATTGACGTCAATGGATTTCAGCGACTGCAGTGCGCGCGCACGCCCTACGTGCTCGGTAAACACAAACCCCGCCTCCTCCAAATCCCTGTCCGTGGTTGGTTGAAATAAAGCGTCTCTCCAAGGCTCAGGGGGCGGGACCAGAGGGCAGCCGTCTCCTGATTGGTGACTCGATGACCCTGGTTTATGATCGACTGAGGACTCAAGGACAGAAAGTGTTTGCAGGTAAACACACGGATCTTCTGAGTCTCTTCCGTCGCTTCGTGTTGGAGAAGAAGCGGCGATGCGATAGGACCAAAGTTTGCCGGAGACATCGCTCGATCCTCGGGTAAGTTTCCTTCTTCACATGACTCCCACGTGATTTCTATTCTCTGCCTTTTACCCGCAGAACAATGGAACTCAGCAGGATCGAGGTTACTGTGAGTTGTTCCGATCGGTGCATTGTTCTTCATCGGAAATGCAACGATCTGCAACATTTCAGAGGTTGTTGAGACTTGTACTTTCTTATTTTTTTGCAGGGGATCAGGTTTGTGTACAGTTCTCACAGCAAACAGCTGACTGACCAAACAACAGCGGGAGGGGGAGAATGGAGAAGCCCGTGACGCTCACTTAGTGTTAACCTACTTCTGCTGCAGAGGAATAGGTCTGGGAATGTGTGTCAGGCTGTTTGCTATAACAAAACAAGCATAGACAGTGTCCTCTAATGACCAGTTCAGCGTGTGCATTCCTGCCTTTAAGTTGAATGTAATGTTTTCCCTCACATTCCTGGATAGATATAGATATATATTAGAAGTGTGTTCACATCATTCTGGGATGTTAACATAGCAGTTATGAAACATGTAGAACAAATTTTGCTAATGTATAAAGTAGGAGCTGAAGCTTATCTTACAAAGATATGTAACCTGGAAATAGCATAATTTATCCTTGGACCGAGCGATAGAACAATATCAGAAATTATTGCAGTATGATTTGAATCAATAGAAGTATAGCACAAGTCCAGTATCTACCTTGGTATAATGCCTATGCATTGTGTTAGCACAGTGAGGAAATATAACACATGACTGATCTACCTCAGGTTTCTGAAATGTTTTGCTGTTTATCAAGTGTTTGTCATTCTCTGCTCATAGAGACGAGTTTAGAACTGCAAGCAACCTTCACTCTGAATCAAAAATCAGTCTTTAAACTTAAAATAATAATTCTGTGACATTGATACACTGATGATAATACCCAATACAATGAATAGCAAAGTCAGTGTTTCTAAAGTTGGCCTTACCACGGCCGCAAGACTCATACTTGTAAAACTGGAAGAATCCCAAGGCAGAAGAGTGGGTTAATGAAATGGTTCAGAACACGTTGGGTAGAAATAATAATGGGGGAAATTCAACTGAGACATGGGAACACTTCTGGCTTCATGTCAAGCTGGTCCTAAGATAAGATTCATTCATGTTAATCAATGGCTTTACATCCTCAGTGTCTGCAGTTTTATTTTATTTCATGTTATTAGCGGTTCGTTCTCGACTGTGTAAATGATCTAAGTGTGATGATGGTCACTCAGCTAATGCCTCTCTGTTCGTGTCCCACTTAAACTCTTATGAGGGGAAAAGAGAGATGAAGTTCCCATCTGCAGTTTAATGGGCTTTGAAGCACAGCTCATCACGCTTCCTAAAGTGGGATTAAAGAATCAGAGCAGAGGACCTGCGGCTGATTGGCAGTGTTTCATTGTGACAGTTTCCCGCTGGTGTGGTGACGCATCCTCTCAGTTCCTGTACTCCTCACTGCGTGTTGGCTTCTGTTGTTGTTTTTGTGATTTTCACCTTTGCAAACCGATCCTAACAAGCTGAAACTCTTTCTTCTTCTCCACAGAGTAGAGTCATTATATGCCACTTTCCCCCTGTGTTACTCGGGATGGATACTGGACCCGCCTCCCCACCGTCCTCCCGGGTGGCGGGCCCCCCCCCACTGTGGCGGCTGGCCGAGAGGAGGAGCAGGAAGACCGGTTCAGGGAACATCTTCAGCAATGTGAATCTGTGGCAGCTCCAGAGACTGTTCAGGGCAGCAGGGGACCAGGATGCGGAGCAGAGGGCCCAGCTGGTTTGGGGCCAACGAGATGAGGCTGAGCTGGCTCAGGCCTTGATTGGACTGAGGGCCCGAACCCACCGCAGAGGGCTAAGGAGCAGTGGGAGGGATGCTCTGGAGTCACGCTGGCTACGCTCCTTCAATCACCTCAGGTAGAAACGCTGCTTTCTAAAACGCATTTCTTATACATTCACAATTTGTATATTGTTTTAACAAAACCATCATTGTTGTTTAGGATTGGGGAGAGCTCAGCAAGCAGCCAGGGGAAGGACGCAGGAGAGGAGATTGATTCTGAGGCAGGAGCACACAGCAGTCCAGAGCCACATCGACACTCCCCTGTAGGGACCACAGGGAGAGGTGCGGGGGCCACGGGGGCACTCAGTGAGGGCCACAGCCCAGCAGGGACCTCCGGGAGACCAGTCAGGGTCGGCTCAGGACTGAGAAGAGGAGGAGAGAGCGACCCAGAGAAATACCTCCATCGAATACTGCACTGATCGACTGCGTGTCTGAGTATTAACCAGCGATTAACAACCTGTTTGTCTCACCGCTGTCCTGAAGTGTCCAGATGCTAGAGCGAGGGTCAATAACTCCAGTGAGAAGCGACATCGCTCTCAGCAGAGAAACAGTCGCAGTTTGAAAGAATAGAATACTGCCACAAACTCTGGCCTTTAAACGGCTCAGATCAGATGGTACCGGTGCTGCACAAACACATCTCCACCTACATAATGTAGACAACATGAGCATCTGACCCGAATCTGGTGTCACACAACTTTACACTCTGGTTGCTGCTCTCAAAAATGGCCTTATGTGCTTTCTACCACTCACCCTATCTCGTCATGCTAAAGACAATGAAAAAAAACATTCCTGGATTGGCCTGTTCTGCTTCCAAATGTGATGGGTGTTTCCTGGGGTTCATTCCAAAATGTCATTGCCGTTCAGTAGCTTTGGAGTAATCCTGCTAAAAGTCAGACACGCTAATGAAAACACAACCTCCTCTGTGGAGGTAATAATGTCATATATATATGGCTACACTGTGGATATATACTGTACTTTTTCATGTCCTGTACCATACACAAAGCCATAGGTATGCGTGCATACATGACTGAGATGATGTACTGTAGCTTTAAAAGATTGTATCTTCTTGATTTTTTTTTTTGTATTCACACTAGCTAGAGTCACAAAAAGTACCAAATCTGATATTTAACTTGTAACCACTGTGTCCCTGGTTATGTCTGTGGTATGTTACACAACACTATACAAGGGGAAGAGTGCAATAAGAACGAGATGTTCGTCCAATTATATACACTACTCCTCATTTAGAGATGTTGATTGACATCTGTACCCGCCCCCTCTGTTTCTCATGCTGTTTCTCATCAGGTGAAAGTAAAACATCAACTTTGTCTTCAGACCAAACCTAAAAGTCAAAGTGAGCTTCACTGTTCAGGGAAAGAAAGAACTGGAAATCAAACTGCTGTTGTTGTATGTACATGGTGACAGTGTGCAAAGCCACTGTGCCTAGGATAGACTTTATGTCACCAACCTCATCAGATTGCAGAAAACTTGATGAAACTTTTTTGATAGTATAATGTTTGATGTTTCATTTGTAGATTTATGGTCATTAAGTAAAGTAAACAAGAGTCTTTGTATTTTATTGTTTTTTTTCTATATAGTCACGACAACACAATGACCATGTTAAGTAAGTAAAGATTTTGATGCATAGAACGGCACAGTAGACCTGCTGAAAAGGTTTTAATATGAATGATGTTTTTTAAATAAACTAACAAAAATTAAACATGTTTTCATTATTCAACAATAAGTTAAACAAAAAACAAGATGGTTATGAACACTAGGAATGGGCTGTTTACTTAGTCTGTGGTGATGCTGGTAGCAGCTTTATTTCTAAAATTGTAAAAGTGACCTGCAGTAATTGAGCCGAGTAAAGACCGGCTGCAGGATGAGTCCACAGGAGCCTGAAGCTGAGTCTACATGTCATTTCCCTCTTTGTGTGGATGTAAATTTATCTTTGAATAAAATGTAAATGACACCTCTCCACACATATTCCACACATTTTACTTTTCACATACAGAAATAAAGCATGGTAGAGCTGTCTGAGAAACAAATGCTGCCCTCCAGTGGCCGTTTCTATACATGAGCCCATCAGCTGTGGCTCTGCGTGCAGTCACTAGATGGCACCATAGGTTTTATTTTGAAAGAGTCAGTGCAGAAATCACACTTGACACAGATTTTTACCACAGACCAATAATGTTTTTAATTCAGAATATGCTATATAATGTGAGTGTGTGTGTGTGTATATATATATATATATATATATATATATATTATATTATATTATATTATATATATATATGCAGACTCATATCAACAGAAACTTTTCTGTTACCTG
This sequence comes from Hippoglossus stenolepis, assembly GCF_022539355.2. NCBI lineage: Eukaryota > Metazoa > Chordata > Actinopteri > Pleuronectiformes > Pleuronectidae > Hippoglossus > Hippoglossus stenolepis. Next base: position 13,788,546 of record NC_061494.1, on the reverse strand, counting down.
AATATATTGTGAAGGCTGATGACTTGTAAAGTTTCCATCTCAGATTCCCTCAGGCAGTGTCACAGCGTAACAGAGAAACTCATCAGACTTCATGGAGGTGCTGTCTGCACACTTGCAGTATAGCTACACCATGAATGTAACTTTATCATTCCATTCTCCACTCCTGTTCCTTACTGTCCAGTGAGGTTACTATGACGCCAGACACCGCTGAGTACATCAGGATAAACAGGACAGACTTTTTTTTATTTTCCCGATGACATTTAAAGTGGAATGTTTGGACCAGCTTTGCCCTTCCTCCAGGTGCCCTCCTACCCATCAATTTTCTTCCAGCTCCTGGGTGATGCCAAGGAATTGACAGGTCACCTTGCAGACAAAATCATTGCCTGTGTTTCCTGGATGTGCTCAGCAGTGCCTGGCTGGTGGTGCGAAAGAGAAAGCGAGGCACCTATAGGGCAGCTTTACGGGGGTGCGTGCTGGAACCACGGCTGATTCGCTCAATACAGAGAAAGCGTCAGATTGACTCTGAGGTAATCCTCAATTCGCTGAGCGTCTCACCTTGTGTTAAAGTAAACTCGCCGCACAGAAAACCTCATTACAGAGTCTATGTGCTATACATTATCTCGACCACTCATGCACTCCATGAATCGTATGACTACAGATGAGACGCAAAGAGATGATCCAGCAATAAGCAGCCAGATTTAGTGGTTTGGCCTGCGGCTGCACTCACTCTTCACCATTGTTATCAGAGGTGGAAAGTAGATCAGAACATTTATTCTGAGGTACGTTTACAAAATTTAAATATTGTTATGGAGTATTTTTTATTTTTGCTTGAAGTTCATTTTACTAAAGTGAATCTTAATACTTCCACCACAACTGGTTATGGCAGACTGGCTTGAGGGGAGGGCTTCCGTCAGCCTGGACACGATAGGGAGCCCTGAACTGGTATCTGACCCAGATCCAGTAAAAGACCCTGGGGCCCACACCTTAGCCAGTGTCACGGGTGGGAACCGGGTGAACACCCACAGTGACATCACCCATTGGTTTGTGAATTGCCATTTTGAAGCCTCAAGTTTGCCATTTTGGCCAGTGCCATCTTGGTTTTTTGAAACCAGAAGTAAACATACCGACATACATACCACACGGTTACAACGCCCCAATGCATACCGTGACTTATCGTCTATGTTATTGTAGATTGGACCACAAATTGAAATTTAAACATCATGCTGTATTGGAGAAAACGTGAACCTAAAGATTGAACATAATCTCTGTATGTTCACTGATGTTATAAATGAAGTGAGAAGTAGATCCATTTTCAAACAGACTTCTATAGAGAATAGTGGAGTCAGCCTCTCATGGTCATTCAAGAGAACGTAGGTCTCAGGGCACTTCTACATTGACTTCGCTTTCTGAACCTGGAGTCAATATACATTTTTATAAACAGTCTAATGGTGTGTACCTGACTGCTGGATGACCCTTGGTTGAGCCTGAATATGTAAAACTGGACATATACCTTGTAGAATCATCCTCTTTAGACCTGGTTGTGCTTGGTATTGATCACATTATTGGTCAGGAGCAAATGAAAACCTTGCATTAAGACATCTGAATTTCAAAGCTAGCATCTAAATCTAGGTCAAATTATAACAGAGTTGCAGAAAAATGTAATCACGCTGACTGCTGTACTTGAAGCTATCATCTTTTAGTTCTGGGAACAATGGTAATGTGCTGATGTATTGTTGCCTTTGAGCAAACATGCACATCATAGCAGTTTTCTAAGTTATATGCATATAAATCATCCTCTTTATACTTCCCCAAACTAGTTTCCGTTGATTTTAGTAACGGAATATGACAGAGGTGGGCTTTTCTTAGTTCCAGGGGATTTCTGAATGTCACAATCTGTGTCCTTTGAAGTAAAAAGTTCCAAAGCGCTTTACAGTACAAGTCACACACAGATTCATACAGTGCTTCTATAATACAAATGTACACAGCACTTTCTGTATCACACACCATTCAGAGTCCTCAGGGGAAACTTGGGTATCTGGGTATTCAGTATCTTGTCCAAGGTACCTTCAGATTGAATGTCGGTGGTTCAATTTTGGGGATTGAACCACCGACATTCTGGTTAGTACACGACCCTTTCTATCTACTGAGCCACAGCGGCCCCTTAAAAGATGGTTAAATGTAAAGCTTACAAAGTTGCATATTGCATATCTGATCTGTCCAGACTCTGCTCAGAACTGTGTCGCTCTGAGCAGAGCTGGGACCTTTCATGGTGTTTGTTATCACAACTATATGTAGCCCCATTTCTCTGGTCAGACGGCGGCCCGCTTTACATATCTACCCTTATAAACTTCAGTCAGCCATCGACTTTAGATCTACTCTGCATCTTGATCAGATCCTCCTCTGTGGCGATCATAAAGTAGATTAACTCTGCCGCCTGTCTCCTAAATCAGCCTCATAAGTGTCATTTTGATGGACGTCAACTTTCTTTATGATGCCGTTTCAGCAGAAACTTATTTCAAATCAGCTTTCTGGATTTTTTTTTTTGTTGGTATATCTTTCCAGGCATTTTAGTGAGGATGAGTCGAGGCAAAGCTGACAGCAGATGAAGAAAGAGACGAGCGACAGAGTTTCAAAGAGGAGACAGACTGAAGAAGCAAACTTTCTTTTCCCAGTGTCTGGATCTGCGTATGATTGACTTACAGACATTTTACACGAGCAAGGATCTGCGAGCTGAATGTGTCCTTGTTGCATTGTAATTAGAGCAGGGAATAGTAATTAGTGAAATAATATATACAGTTCATGCTTCTCGTGCTCGGATAATAATCCTAACACACGCATGCAAGCGCGCACACACACACACACACTTTGTGTCTTTGTTCACTGTAGAATCACACAACACTGCGGCACAGCACTCATTGTTATTCCTTTCTCTGTGTCATTGTGTGCCTTTGTTCTTAGTCTCAGTACTGTACGGCTCCTGCGCTCGCTTGCTTCTGCAGTCTCAAAACACAGGCACGCCGCTGCCTCCCTGCCCCCTTTGAGGTGATCGCTGAACATCAAACACGATTTAGCAAGAGCGTCCCACTGAGCTGCACAGGGCCAGCACCTTTTCCGTTTACTTTATCTAAAGGCACTCGAGTACAAAAAGCTCTTTATTTGTAGTGAGCCTTTGGAAAATGAAAACTGCTTCATTGATGTGGAAGACGGATCCTTTTCTTTGAGACTATGAGAAGAAGACTTCGGTTGCAAGATGAATTTGTGGCGCTGGTCATGAAATGAAAGTTGAGCCTTTCGCTGGGGTTAGTAATATAAAAATGGACTCCAACCCCTGGTGCCTTTAATCCGTATACACACAAGGTCAAACTGCCTTCCACATCTGAGACCTTTCTGTTGGCTGACATGCTTCGCTGCCTTCAGGGTTGTTCCGGGCTGCGGAGAAACACACGTTGAGCCAACTTCACATCACATCATAATACGAGGGCGACACCAGCGGCAGCCTGGACCATTCACACAGGCAGGAGAGGATTTTAAACACGACATCAAATAGATCTAGATTAGATTAAATAGATGTCAGATCATTATGTCACTCCTTTGTTCTCTGTCCTTTAACTGAACCGACATTAGAGAATCCTCATTTTTCTTGGTTGTTACCGACCTAGTTTGTTTTTGTCAGATCACTGACTGTCAATTTATGTGTCATGCCCTGGTTTGTACTCATAATTTACAGTTTTAAAATAACTAACAGACTGGGAGCTGAATCAGCTACGCTTTTCCTCCTTTTTCTGGCAAGTGGATACTTTAAAGGGCCCGTTTTCTTTTGTGTGTAATTTATTTGAAGCCAGGGTTAACATCCAACAAATACACAACATCAACTGTAACAGCAACACACTAAAAACACTAAAAACACAACATTAGAACAGGGAATACAAATTCACACCGAGTCCAAATGTGCCGATGCGTTAAAGTACAAATGTGCAAAGTACAATGACTGGAAAATCTAAACCAAACAATGGCGTGACAATGTGCAGATGTGCAAATATACTGTATGTCACATTTATTATTCTTAGCCTCCGGCATCACTCGGGACAGGGAATATCCCTTTTATCTTCTTTTACGATGGATTACTATGGAAGTTTGCATATAGTTTGTGCTGCCTGAAGGACAATCTTTTCAGATCCACACCAGAGCTGGTGGTTGATTCCAACAACAACGACATGTACTAAAACCAGAGCTGTAAATTAACCGCTGCCCTATACATGGTTCTGGTAGCAATAGGCAAAGTTTCCGTAAAACTGAAACATCAACATGTGTAACATACAGTAAAGAATAAAAAGGGGTATATGAACATTTTTGTGCCGTTAGTTTCCTCTGTTTTTTTGTACTGTGTAAACACATCTTCCTGAGCATTGGCTGTAAACACTCAGTGCTGGTGATAGTTCTATTGTGATATCCGATGCATTGATATGACAAAACAAACATAATCAACCAACTGTAAAACAAATTTGGATGTCATGTGTGTCACACTAAATCTGAACCTGCAGCTGCTGCAGGAGGACTCAGGCCAATTTGTATGGCACCTGATCTACAAATAAAATTCATCCTCCGTGAAATGAATGGGTGAAAATATATAATGGGAGCTCAAAAAGGTGAAGGTGTTAAATGTTTGAGATGTCACTGCTCAAACAGGAAAATGGCAGAACAAACATTCAGTCACATTGTGCCAGCGTCCTATCACCTTTAGTTTGAGCTAAAATTAAAAGGAGCTGACAGCTAGTCTGTCTGTGCACACTGTACTGTTAGCGGTTGGTTATAATAAAACAGCAGTGCAGGGTGCAGTGCAGCGGTACCCAGTATTATTCTGGTTTAATGTATGCATTAATGTGTTTGTGCTCATTTCAACCACAGTTAACATACTTCACCGTGTGTGTGCAAACAGAGCTGATGCAGCACAATCAGTGCAAATTGTGTTGAGCGACACCAGGAGAAGTCTCCCGCTGACTCGCACAACTTGACTTGATGCAACCTTGATTTATTCAGAGATCCGGTTGCAGGGGTTGGTTTATTGTGATGTCTAATAGCAGCATGTACACGTAAAGATCAGCGGGATAAAGTGGGACTAATTGCACATTTACATGTACCACTGGGTTGGAACTAAGAGGGGAAGCACATCTGAATAATTCAGTTGAAAACAAATTTTGGAATAACCTAGAGTTAATGAAGAAAGTGGCGAGAAGACACGCATCCATGTATGCAGAATCCGTGCTTTGCTTGCACGCATGCAGCAGCATGCATGAGTGCACAGCCTTAAAATAATGCAGCCAATGCCCCACGCTGCATGTGAGGGCTCAGTCCTGCTCAAGCTTTGATTTCTCCTGTAGAGGAGCATGTGAGACAACACCGCACGGACGACAGTCTGTTCACTGACCTTTTGGAATTCCGTGACTCTGTCACAGCCACAGATCCTCAGGGGTGGGGACACTTTGTAACACTCAATATACAAAAGTGCACATATGCGAATCGCACTGACCTAAACACACAAGTACAAAAAGATCTCTGCAGTGCTTCAGAGGGTGTGATGATTTAGGTCTTTTTCAGAAGGAAAAGTGGTGCTGAATAATTGAAACTCTAAGTGCTTACTGGAAGTCCCGAGTGATATATTGGTGTGGCTCATTTTCATTGCTTTGTCTTCGACTTCTTTTTTTGCAATCTAACTTTATTGAACAAAAAGAAAGCAGTGCACAAAGAGCAGTTCCTCAAATATTTGTTCTATCACTTACCCCCGTTCTCTGCCTGACGTATTTCCATTCTCAGGCCATAGATCATCAAACATGGAAACAGATATTACTGTTTCGACCAAACTTAAAAACTGTTCAAATAAAGTAGAGCAAAAAAAACATAAAGAGACAAAAACCAAGTGCAACAAAAGGAACAAATTGCTGACACTAGTCTGGAAATGTATAATATGAATAAACGAATGAATAAAATAAGAGTTTGAATAGACAAAAGGAACATTTAAAAAGGGTGTAAGGTAAAGTGGTTGGGTGCCATGCGAGCCAGATAAGATCAACAAACACTGGATGTATTGCCATCAAAGGTGTTACAGACATTCATTGTCCCCAGATGATGGATATCCCCTCACCTCTACTTCCAACTCATGGTTCATATTTGTAGTTTTGAGTGAAATCATTTAATTATCACTTGATGCATTTCCATTATTAGTACAAACAAACAAAAGTGTTCCTCTCTGGATGAATTGTAATAACCTCTGACTGTTTATTTTGTGGCTTTACTGGATCAAAAGCAAAAGGAAGAAAACCAGTTCCCTATTCATTCAATGCAGGGAGGTTGAAAAATTGGGAAATTGAGAACCAAACTACAGAAGAGAGCGTGGAACTCACAGACTATATACTCAGAAGGAGGCAGGGATAAATGAACTCAGGAACGATTAGGGGCAGGTGCACAGTCCCAAAGGAGGGCAATTATACAGAGACAGGAAGTAAAGTACGAGACACGCACAAGGACAGATGCGGCAAAGTAAAACAGGAAATAATGAAGATTTAAATTCAAATATCCAAAGATACTTCTTAAAATCATTATAAGTCCAACTAAATCACAATACCATCAATTTGTCAGACACAAAGTTTCACAAAGACAAATCTTACAAGGTCCATGAGAGTCTCTTCAAAAGCACAACACTGGCAGAATCATGACATAAATACATTATCTATAAAACCCATCACATTCCCATCAGCATGAGCTGTGTTTTGTGCAGATTAGCAAATATTAACATGCAAATGCTATCATCTATCTCCACTGTACCTAAATACAGCCTGACATAGCTGCTTACATGACCCTGTAGATTTATTCTTGTTGTAAATAAATTCCAGGGCAGGTAGCTACATATACTTTTCCACTAATTTAATAAATTAGACTCGCCACAGACTCACAGACGTGTGTATTTGTGTAAGTGTGTGTGTTTTGTATTAAATGCTCAGCCAGCTCTCAAGAGGATGGAGAAAAGCACTCTGTTAAAGCTGTTTCCAGCAACACCTTTGAAGTCGGTGCGTATCTGTCTGGGAGGACACGACAGAGGGTTTAACCGACTAAGATCCTTAATGGAAAAAGGCCCCTGCAGCCCTCTTTACTCTCCCCGATCCGATGTGAGGACACAAAGAACGTGCGTGTAGCAGATAAAACACCCTGCACCTTTGCGGACGTCTCCCTCATCCCATCACTTTGCATCCACCCTGCTCTCTTCAAAAGGGGCTAATTCAAATGCTACAGATGCAAATATGTCTGAGCACGGCTCCCCACAGTCATTGTCACTTTGGGGAAAGGGAATTTATTTGAGACGCAGCCCACGACACAAGTGGGTGGCTGTTGGTGGCCAAAAATGGCTTTTTAGCAAGAGTAAAAAAGGCAGCGCTTTGCAGAATGTCACGTATTATACTGGAGAGTGGTAATCGGTTGTGAGTGGTGTGATGTGTTTCGAGGAGAAAAAAAAGCGGTGGTTGTAGTAAATGACTGACGGACAAGGGCTCGACCTGAAGTGAGAAGCCTTGTTAGAAAGTCTGTGCGTCAGCGGCTGGTTTACTCAGAAGTTAGATCAGCGGGGAGCTCGAGGAAAGCTTTGTCGTTTAGAGAATCAGTCGGAAACAGACAGGGAGTGATGTCGCGCTTCAACCTGCGTCACCCAGTTTAATGCATCAGATCTCCGGACTGTCATGATGTGCTATGACACATCGAGACGGCCCTAATGGATCTGTGCATTAATTATGACTACTACTTACTCTTTCTGTAGCTCTTAGTGACATCAATATTAAACTTGATCAGGACATTAGTAATGAGATGTACGGAGTGAGACGAGGACTGAAGACTTTGGTGGGTGATGGGTGGTGGGAGGTGGGTGGTGGGTGGTCTCGCAGTGGTGTCACTGCTCACAGATTTTCTCCATATGCATTTATCAGCGTCTCTCGTCTCTATTCACTTCCAGTTTGCAGCATCTATTTGACCTTATTGTGAAACTGACTCTTTGTTGTGTTCATACCAACTCAAGCAATAACTGTGTCCCCCCCCGCCCCCACCGCCTGAGTCTTCTGCCGCTGAAAAGTAATCAGATTCCTCTGTTTTACAGACATTAAAAAAAAACAAAAAACAATCACGTTTAATTCATTCTGTCGAACCTCCAAGGAAAAGCTTTTGTGATGGTAACTGAATGTTGCTGAATTGCCGTATGAAACATAATAGTGTGCGACTGATGCCCTCGTTCACACAGTAACAAGTGGGCGGCTGAAGAGCAGGACGCGAGCACCAAAATTAAAGTGTGTTGATTGGTTAATAGCATCTTTGTGGCTTCATAATTGTTGATTTTCACGCACCACTTCACTTCACAAAAAAAGAACGGAATGAAGCGAGGGGACTTTGTGCTATTTGCCTGAAACAGAATTAACAATAATATAATAGGATTCAGTGGCAATCAGTTCAGTGTCCTTGGGCTGAGCGACTGAATGTGCTCACTCACTGACGGTTGATTGGAAATATTAGAAATATCTGTTAACACTGATCTGCACATCATTTAAAATAATTTTAAACTGGAGGCTTTTTTAACAGTGTTAATTATATAAATGTCGATATTTTGACAATATTTTGTCACATAAGACATGATGATCTTGTCTGGGCTTATTCTGTTCTATTTTTCTGTTTTTTTTAAGTTTCCATTTGTGCACATACCACAGACTGTGGCAGAAGCTGGACACTTTTTTCTATTCTGTTATTTATTTCAACCTCAATTTGTCCTCATGGACATACACTCAGCTGCAGCATGGCTAATTCATAAACCTTATGTTCATCTTTATACATGGTCATTTTTTGTAATAAATAAAAGGTCCATGTTATCACTGCTCGAATTTAAACAGCTTTTTCACTCAAGATTTTTTGTGTGCAATATTAGCAATGTGGCATTCATACAAATATACTGGTCTAGCATATACATGACACTCTCTGTATGGACTATACTAACAATTACACTACATCCTCACTGTACGGACAGACACCAACACAGTGTTAAGGATGTTTTACAATGTTGCAGATTCAACGCCAGGATTAAATAACTGTGTCCCCATTTCAGACACCTTCACTTTACCTTGGTATTACAAACCAGATCTGCTCTAATTACACAGAACGATACCATTGTACCACCCACTAGTGTGTGAGCGAGTGTGTGTGTGTGAGTGACTAAGTGTTACCAACTGTCCTTCATCAGACCAGAGTTTTCAGAAGAAACTGGCTGAAGCTCAGGGCCTTTATCTGGTTTTCATGCTGTGTGTGTGTGTGTGTGTGCGTGTGTGTGTGTGTGTGTGTGTGTGTGTGTGTGTGTGTGTGTGTGTGTGTGTGTGTGTGTGTGTGTGTGTGTGTGTGTGTGTGTGTGTGTGTGTGTGGATTAGACTCAGGGGGCCAAACTTTGATCACAGGGCTCTATGCAGAGTACAGTGGGGTGTAAACAGAGGGGAGGAGAGAGAGGGGTTGAAGGAGGAGAACTCAGACGATAAATATATATAACGCCTTCTCTTGCTCCACATACAGTCCCTTCCTCTCCTTTTCCTACGATCTCTCCATCGTATCACTCACTCAGAACCACCTCTTTCTCAGTGGTGCAAACAAAAACAATATAGCTGACATCAGATCTTCAAACTTTCTCCGTGCACCATTGTCTGCAGTTGTTGACACAGTGATTATGTTGTACCTCCTTTTACCAGTGGGGCACATATACACCAGTTTAATTTACTTAATTGCTTTTATTTAAGTAAATTCTGCAAATAAGACATTATTTAAGTCCATAGACAATAATATAGAGGAAGATGCTTGGATTCACTACATTGATTGAACATGTAGTGTTTTTAAAGAGCCATTCTGGATTGTAGCACTTTTTTATCATCGTCTCTGTCCCTTGTCTCTCATTCTCCTGAACATGCTGCTCTCATGTCGCCTATAAAATTTCCATTTTCTCAACACCATTGGCCCACTGTTGTAAAGTGAGCAGTTTTATCCTAGAAGCTGGAATCACAGCAGCACTCGAAAGCAACCACGGCCTTGTTTTGTGTTTTGGAACACCTGCGTGTTCATCTAGCCACTGAAGCGCAGGACGCTCTCCCTCCCCGAGTGTACAGGGATGCGAGGAGACAGTAAAAATGGATGAGTTTATTGCTTTCCCTCACAGTTTCTGCAGATTTGTGTCGAGCAGCAGGCCCCCGGAGTGCTCTGGCAGCCAAACTTTTTCATGAATCTTTCGCTCACTCGTTCAATTATTCAGTCTGGCTCCACGCTGGAGACGGCAGCGACAGGCCAAAAGGGTGGAGAGAGACGGATGCAGGGGGGAAGCCACCATGCAGTTTACTGTAAATTACCTACAGCTGATATTTTAGTATCTCAGGTGCTGGAGAGAAAAGTGCAGCTGAGAGGTCAGGAGGCACCGAAGCAACTGAGGTAACTTATGGTAAAAGTAAAAGTTTCCTGCACGTCTTCTTCTCCTCTTCTTGTCTTGTGATGGGAAGCCCTGAGCCCCTGAGAGCTACATGCATATCGCTGTTACCTCTAAACTCCTGTGCTCAGATGACAGGTGCAATTTATGTTAGCAAGGACTAAATAACGTCCAAACAGGTTTGTTTATTTCTCCTCCTGTGAGCAAACAAAGTTCTTTGTATAGTGACTATGTCGGAGACATCGGTTCAATTGCCTCCTACCCACTCGTGGCTCATGCTCACAACGTCAGTGATTGTGAACCCACTGGTTTGCTCATGCGTGCACGGAGGCTGGTTTCGTTTTCACACAAACACGCACACAGTGTCAGCCTCACTCAGCAGGACGTTTCTCCTCATTGCAGAGAGGGAGAGATGCGCTGCTGCAGACAGAGACGGAGAGAGAGACGGGGACACGGCACAAAGCAGCAGGAGGGAAATGAGGCTTAATTAAATCTCCGGGGTTTCTATGACATTTGTGGGCCGAGCAGGAAATCTCAGTGCCCCCTCCCCGTCTGGTTAGTGGCTCTGATGTTTTCAAATGATGGATGAGGGGCACGCATCATCATGGGTCCGAACACAAACATGAATACATGAAAACCTCTCACGAGCTGGTTTCATTCATTCATAACTTTGCTTGTGCATTCATGGCAGAGAGGGCACACGGCAAATGTGATGATGTTGAGTATTTTCTTGTCTTCATTCAAAGGCGTCATCTTTCAGTTTGAGTGCAGGACTTATTGATTTAACGTTCAGATTTTGTCGTGCTTTCACACAAAACCCTGCACTTGCACTCAAATAGTGCGATAATGCAAATAGTGGAATATGTGCAGATGTGGGCTCTGCTTGTGCTCAAACCGTTCCCCTACACTCAGATATTTTGTTGCTGAACAGATTTCCTGCGCTCCAGCTTCAGCTCTCCTCCTCGCCCTAACGCTGCTTGTGTGCGAGCGTGAAACATCTGCTCTCGGAATTAACCTCTGCTCTTAGATTTTTTCTTCTGCGCTTGGAAGTTTTTGTACAACAAGTCTGTGAAAATTCCCCCCAACCAGTGATGAGAAATACATTTTTTAGCTTTACTTCTTTTTGAGTCCTGTACTGGTGGGTACTTTAACCGGGTTTGTGCCCTCCTGCCCCCCATGGCTTTATTATTCAAGTCGGTGTGCTAGAAGACAAAACCATGACTCAACATGAAGCGGCAAAATCGAGAATCTCAACCAAGCAGTATTTTATGGGTCTAAACAGCAAAAGTAACCAGCTAGATATCAGACAAACAACAGCGGTAAAGAAAGAAAAGACAAAGGGAAGCATTTGCAGCCCAAATCTGTCTGCCCTTGTTGTTTGTGATGTCAGTTTATCTTACTGGTACTTGAAAGATCTTAAACTCTTAAACTCTGATCACCGACACCAGCAGAGCGGAGCCGCTGCTTTACCTTCACCAGCGTGAATGACATAACTCCAGGCCTCATTGCCTCATTTCAGACCCTCACATTCTATTACTTCCCTTGTCTGAATGGTCATCACAACAACTGCTGCTCTCCTCTGCCCCTCCACCTTCCATTACGCCTCTTTGATCAGTTTCTCTCCGGCTTCCTGTCTTTCTCTCTGACTCCAGCTCAAACTCATCTTCTCGCTGTCAGCGGGTTTGATTGACAGCTGTGAGCTTTCAAATAATTGCATCATAATTTCCCACCCCAGCCCCACTGACTAAGCCTTTAATAAATACCGTAGATGTGCATTTACCCGTCTTTATCTGCGTTTTCCTTCAAACCTCCAACTCTAATATCATAATCTGTCACTTAGAAATGCACTTAGTATGAGTTCTCAGCGCAAAACTAGATTCAAAGATAAGACATGAATCACTTTATACACTTGATAACATGGGTGTTTTGCTCCAATTGTGTTTAGCTAATTTTCTCTAAACCGCCACAATACAGACAAATACTTCACTGGATCATAGTTAAAGATGTGTGTAGTGAGCATTACGCAGATAATTATACTCTCTATAGTTTAAAATTAAAATGGAAATACTACAATTACAAAAGTACAAACCCATCAAAATGAACTTTAGTTTAGTTACTTTGCATCAGTTTTATTGTTTAATGCTTTTGTTTGTTTTTCAGTAAGATTATGCAAAAATTAGGGATTTCCACGGAAACTGGTGATGGGACAAACGCGAAGGAAAAACCCAGTAAAATTTAGCGTTTCAGATTGCAAGATTTATTTTTGACATTTTACTAATTTCTCAGGGAATAATTAATGGATCTTGATTATTAAAATCCGGCATGTTTACAGGAATTGTATCTACTAGTGTGTGAAGCAACTGGATTGTTGAGCCTTGGCAGAGGTATGTGCTTTATTGCAAGCCATTCTAGTTTTATATGACTTTGGCCTCATTCATACGATGGATGTGACCTTGTGCTGTGCAGAACCTGGAGTCGATACCTCTGGCTTGTCCTGGTGGTGGGGGGGCACGCTGCGCTGCCGGACTCGTCCTTCCCTCATCATCAGCAGAACAGAGGGGCTGTTAAATGTGATGGCCCGCCGTTTCCCCTTTAACTCGCCGCCATCGGATCCAATGTGACATGCACAGTGCTGCTATGCAGATCCGAACTGGCTTCTCACTTCACACCAATCTGCAGTGTCTCGTCACAGGGCAAATGCTGCTGTCTCCTCTGGCACTGCCATGACACACATATACACACACATCAAGATAGGAACGACCTCCCCACTCAACACACACATACACACACACACACACACACACACACACACACACACACACACACAGAGCTAAATGGTCAATTCATTCTGAGCGCAAAGATGATTCATCTCTGGGTGTCTGTCAATTTCCCCTCTGGACTCATCTCTTGTGTCTCCGTCTCCTCCTCTGCCTTTGACTCTGTGCTCCCTCCTGCTGCTCGGCTCTCTCTGGGGTCTCTGATTTTTAACTGAGAAAGTGGAATTCAACAGGGAACCTGCAAATCTGCCTGAAGTTAAATGAGATCTAAAATGTGCCTGTCTTCCTGGAATAGAGATTGGAGTTTTTCTCTGAGCGTACGATGTCTATGCACTGACAAACACAAATTAGCTGTGTATGAGCCCTATGGGGATTCACAATATAATAGTATTGATGAGGCTGAATTACACAAAACCTGGTGAATTAGAGAAACCATCTTTAAGAAAAATGTATTTATAATGATTTTTGACTTTTTAGTTTGGTCCTTGTCAATCCATTAACACGGAGGAGGCAGGTTTATAACCTATAATGCAGACAGCCATCAGGAGACATTTTGAAACTTACTGTTTAATGTAGCAGGACAGCAACTGCTTGTCAGATGATGTCTGTGGATTAAAGTAATGGAGCTACAAACCGTCCTCCAGTAAAATGTTTTCTTTTTCTTTTTCTTCTTCTTTTTTTCCTTCTCCTTCTTCTTCTTCTTCTTCTTCTTCTTCTTCTTCTTCTTCTTCTTCTTCTTCTTCTTCTTCTTCTTCTTCTTCTTCGCAGGTGATCAGATGATAAAGTGGATTATCTTGGCCTTGTAAAAGAGTTATTTTGGGGGAATTCTTGTACAACTTTATTTGATACTATAAACTAAAAGATAACTCAGATTCAGACTCAGTAATGTTCAGGCATCATTTATTATTTCCACCTGTGTTTGCTTCTCCTCCCGCCACCACACGATGGCGCTGCTAAGCAGTGACACTCATGTTCCTGTTGATTTCAGATGAAGGACGTGAAGAAACAACCACGTGCACGTTAGCGATGGATAAAGAGTCAGACTGAGCCAACACCTGATCTCAGGTAAGAGCTTCTTCTCTCACACTGTGTTTCAGCCACATTACTGGTTTATGAGTCCTGGAGAATCTGTCTCTGTAGTTAACTCTGATAAATGGTGGTCTGGTAGTTTACAGGTGTCACACTGATGGATGTGGATATAACACGGAGCTTTGTGTTAATAACAGTTATCATTTACATCCTGTGATAGATACAAGTGTTCATGAGTGAAGCTTCCCCTGTATAAAATGCACACTGTGTGATTTGACACCAGACATCTAAAGTGTGTGTTTTCTTGTTGGACAATGAACAATATGGATGGATGAATGATTGTGTGTCCATTTTGTTTGTAGATTTTTAAATTTTTAAATTTTTCCTTTATTTAACCGGGAAAGTACGGTGGCCGAGAGAGCTCAACCCACTCCAAATTAGGAAAACACATGCAAATGGAAAAAACGCGTGTAAATTAGGAAACAACTTCATGAATTTGACGACTCATGCGCTGAAAAATGTCACATGCAAATACGGAAACACGCTGCAAATAGCGCAAACGACAACTGAAATTTTTCCAGAGGACCTAAAAAAGTGACGAACCTGTCTGCAGTTCAATGCTTTGTGAAGTTATTGAAGTCGACTACTCGTCAGTGGTGATGGATTGAGGACGTGGTTTGACAGCATTTAAACATTTCCCAGGGAAACGTATCAGGTTTCTGAAGTGTTTTCTCCAAGACTGCAGCTGGTAGAGATATTCAAGAAGCACACGGAGGATACATCATGAGGGAATCAGTGTTTTTCCGATTGTCGTGATCCATGATATTTAAATGACTATTGATGCCTCGCTCTTGGGAATTGATGATCTATGTAAGGCTGGTGTTGTTTTGACGTGCTGCGTCACTGTAGCACCAGAGGGAAAATTAATATAACATGCTGCGTATGACAGTATTTATGACAGCAGTTATGTGGGTTTTCTGTAGTTTGATTAAAGAGGACACTGTATAACTGCACAGCTGTCTCATGTGAGTTGTGGTCAGACACAAGTATTTACCTTAATGGCATAATTCACTTTCAAATCGAGGCGCAGAGTGAAATTCATCCTACAGAAACATGAGAAGTGTTGTAAACCCTTGTGGAAGAGCACTGCAATAGTGATGTCTACCAGGTTTATGCTGAATCATGCCAGCCTGCCCACAGTGCCCAGGACAGAAAGATCTTTATGGATGTTTTAACCGCCACTGACATAGGTAGGATTTCTCTTAGTGTTGCTGATGGTAAATCTGACTGTGACAGATGGTCATTGTGTTTGTGTGTGAGAGAGAGGCAGAGCAAAGAGTGTTGTACCCCTGTTGCCCTTCAGTTTACTTTTAAAACTAAACTGTGAATCCCATGTCGTTAGCAGCGCTAACTATAGGATTCTTCACAGCCCCCCCCCCCATCCTCCTCCTGCCTCAACATAGTTTGCTGTTTTCCTACAGTTGTTGTATACTCAGCATTTCTGCTTTCTTTCTTCTAAACTTCTTGGCCACTTTTCTAGCTGTGTATTCTGTCAAGTGATAAAGCACAGATTCCATTAAATCTACTTTTAAAACTGTAAATTCCGCTCGGTACCCATCCTGCCAGATCTCCTCCAGTACTTTCGAGCAAGTGCTAAAAGAGGGTGGGAAATAATTTATTTCTCCGCAAGTGGGTCACTAAGCAGCCGCAGTAGGTGAAATATTGAGATGCATTAAATCATTGGTAGCTTAAAGGTGGGCTGTTGTGAGCTTAAAGGAAGTGTGTGAGCACATGGGGCTGTGTGTGTCTCGCTGTGTGTGATCTCGCTGTGTGTTTGTGGCTGCTACATACTCTGGATCTTTAATAAGTTGGGGCCACTGGAGCCCAGGGTTTAATTAAGAGTTAGGGACAGATTTAGGCCTCAGCAGCACCACGCTGGTCCTCTCCTTGGACACACACACACACACACACACACACACACACACACACACACACACACACACACACACACACACACACACACACTCTGCAGGATCAGTGATGTCCTTGGAGGTTTCTATAAATCACACTGAATATCTCAGAAATAAACTGGGTGCTTGGCAAGAAAAGTGTGCAGAGAAAAGATGTAGATCTTGGAGATAAAGACCAAAAGCAAAAGAAAAACGACAGACTTTGAAAAGAAAAACACGAATTAAGGTCCAGAACGATAGAGGGAATAATCGAAGAATGGTGAGTGATGAGAGAATGAAGAAAGTGGGGATGAAATGTGAAATCACATCAATAGTCTGCAGTGAAAGAGGCGAGTGGAGCCGAGCTATGTCAGACCCGATAAAGTTGGCACTACATTTATTTATCTTGGCCACAGCTGGAGGCCTGAGACATGCACTATACATTTAAAAAATAAATAAAAGTAAAGCAGTTTTTCTGTGCATGTGGAAAATACTCTATCTTCACTCCGATGCCTCTTTTTAGGTAGATATTTATTGTGTTCTTCCATTCCACCTTTTCTTTTTTCTAAAGCAATAAAGGAGGTCAAATGTGAGGATCAAAGTAAGAACACAGAACAAATTGCAGAGCAAAGAGTGCAGAATAAAGCTAAAATAAAAGCTGCTCCTCTTACACCAGACTCTTAAACCCTTTGGTCTCTCATGTAATTGAAATTCAGGAGTTATGCATATTTTGGGACTGGATTTTAAAAATGTAATCAAACATTCAAGGGACAATGCTTTGCACTTGACATTTACTTTTTCTTTTTTCTCCTTTTTATGTGCAATTTCCTCAGTCTTGAGAAAGTTCATTAAAGGTGCAGTGTATAAGATTTAGGTGAAAGGGATCTATTGGCAGAAATTGAATATATAATAATCTTAGTGATGTTTTCACTAGTGTGTTTCATCTAAAGTGTTGTTTTCTTAACTGTAGAATGGGCCCTTTATATGCCAATACTTTATATTTACATTGGGAGCAGGTCCTCTCTACGGAGGCTGCCATGTTTTTTACAGTTGTCCAAAAAGGCTACCACCGGTTCTCTTTCATGTTTGGAAGGGGAGGGTGAGGTGAGGGGTATTCAGCTGCAACATGCAACTTCACCACTAGATGTCACTTCATTCTACATACTGAACCTTTAACTAAATGTAAATGTAAGGAAACTAAAACCGAGATTGTGAACTTTTCTCATTCGTCTTTCGATCTTGAACCCAGGAACAAAGGAACTGGCCATGCCTTTCCAATAGTTCTGAAGGGAACTGTATGTTGTTACAGCCCATGCTTCAGATTACTGTGCACCTTGACATATTTGAGTATGATAGGGTAGCGTTGCCAATCAGTCCAAGGCGCTGGATTAAGGCTCCATCTCTTTGAATCCCACCGCTGCCAGAAAAGATTTTTGTTATTGTTGCTTGCATTGGTTAAATCACAATAAAGCTACCACCCAGTTCTAGTTTCAGTAATTTTTTTATATGATTGATTATCAATGCTAAACATTCTCTGCTGTCTCCTTCTCAAATATTAGGATTGCTAATAGTGTTGCTTTTCTCGGATTTTCTCTTTGGTCTTGGGACCTCTGAGAAAAGACGTTCAATCAATAATCAATAAACACTTTTTTGATTTTTGAAGCCTAAAAAAAATCTGGCTGTGAATTGCGGCTGCAAGAGTGTTTTAAAACATGTGAGACTTACGCATATTTATATACATACATGGTCAATTTTTGGATGACCTGTTAAACAGTGTTCCCCGTTTCCCGCTGCAGCGGCGACACACCTCAGTGTCTTTGTGCTTGACACAGATATAGCAGGACCTCATTCAGAGCCTCACAGACTGTTCTTAGTCTGGGAGATTTATGAGGTGTGAGTTTCCATTTGAAACTTTCTAACCCTTTATAATAAAGTGAGATTAATACCGCAAAGATGTTCAATCAGCGGTGCGACGTACAGATTTGTTTTCACAGATGAGGCTCCTGCTTGCTCTTCTGTACTCTATCCCTCATCCTCCTCCCTTATCACGTCCATTTACTTCACAAGATCATTTTTTATTCCCGGAAAGGGGAAGGGCTTCTCATTAGTATGCAGAGCAGCGGAAGTACAAACGGCACAGAAGTATGAAAATTAAATATTCATGACAATAGAGAGCTATCTTTGAGTGAGAGAGATGAGGACGTAGAAGAGAACAGTTGTCATTTTGACACGAGCTTCCATCCGTCCGTGATGCCTTTGCTGTTTCAGGACAGCCGGACTGTTCTTGTAGCAGTTGGTGTCTTGAACAACATGAGTGACAGACCAGCTCTTCTTACCCCTCCTCCTTTTTCAAACCGTCTCTTCTGTCCTTTCTCTCCTCCTCTTCCCCTCTCTCTTTCCGTTGTTCCTGTGCCGACTGTCACTTTAGCCCTGCTGGGGATCTCTCTATTGCAGTGAGAAAAAGACTTGGCAGACAAACTGAAGGTGAATAAAATGCCAAAGAGCTTTGGCTTAAAAAGATTCATGGGCTAAGCATATTTTTTACTGGCTGATAAAAATAATTTAATAAATAAATTGTCATCGCCTGTGTGTTATACTGTATCAAGCCTCATACAACTGCATTATCTCCGAACCTTCGTTTCTCACAGACCTTTGACCTTCTTATCCTCTGTGGCTTTTAATTTTAATGTTTCGTTAGTCCTTGTAAATATCCCCACATCGCTTTTAATTAGCCTGATGGTAGCTACCGGCAGGCCGGCAGCGATTGGCTACTGTTTATTGCAGGGATCAGTCAGAGCCTTGTGTTTCACCTGTTTGTCCCTGAAGTACGATTTAAAACCAAATATATTCAGGAGAACTTTCAGATCGAGATTTCTTGTTGTATTCTCACTTTTAAAGTGGAATCAATGTAAAGTTAAAGTCAAATTAAAACTTAAAGTTGAGTTTAATTTGACTTAGAAGAATCTATTAACTGCCGATCAATAACTTTAACATAGTACTTTATAATCTCAATGAAGAACTGACACAAATATATTGGCAATTTATTATTTTACAATGTGCTCTCAAACTTTTACATAAATGGAATTACAAAGTAGCTTCACTGAAATTAAGTTCTTTCTACTAACAATTCCACAGTGTAATGTGAGTATTTTATAGATGTGAAAATCAGTTTCCCTTGTGTATTGTGTGTCTGTTAAATACGAGATATTGTGACTGAGGTTATGATTTCGGACACAGCTCAAACTCGCCTGTAAACAACCCATGTGAACCTTTTCATGGGGCGGTGAAATGATTCTGTACATATACACGTCTAATTCCAGCTGAAATAAACAGAGCCCCTTGTTACGCTCTGTACAAAGTTTGATCATAATTAAAAATCATTTGAAGATTTGTTTTTTCTCGTGAGGAAAGATAAAAGAGAGGAGAGAATAGGAGCCTTATCTTTGAGGCTTTGGACGTGATAAAATCATTTGTTTTTCACTGTTTTTGCCAATCAGCATTTCTCTCTCGCCCGTTTCTCTCACGAGTATGGATGTGTTTAAATGCAGGCATGTCCATGGATGTGTTGTGTGTTTATCTTGGATGATTGTGTAGCCTCAGTACTCTTCACAGAGGGTAGATTACTTATTTATTAAAAGGACTCATTTATTCAGATGAGGCATCTGGAGGGGCCGGGGGGCTTGTTTAAGTCATGAAATAAAACCCCTCTACTCTTCTTCATCCCCCTCCCTGAGAAACCCCTCGCTCTCAACATCCGGATTGAAATCTCTGTAGCTCCAATCTGAAAAAACAAAACAACCCCCAACAACAACAACAAACAAAAATACCCAGAACAGAAGTTTTGAGAATCAAATGAGTCATTCGTTCCTTGAAATTCAGTATATCTCTGTCCTTTGTGTAATCAGACCATTCTGTTTGTAGCATGCAAAATGAATATAACTTCTGGGTTTGTACAACTAATAAATGAGTTTTCTTCTTGTCTATTAGCAGAAATTGCAATTCTATTTACTATTTTCTGTGATGTTCTATGTTATTTGAGTACTCCAATTATTGTAATTATTAAGTGTAAAACTAAATCCCTACAAGTCTGCACTGCTCTTGATTGGGGTGATGTCTGTCGGTCTGTCAGTCCAACGCCGAGTTGCATATTGTTGTAAGGTGGGGCAGTGGGATGTTGTCAATACACTGTGTCACCATGCAGCCCTGACTTTAGACTTCAAATATCAGTTAAGGCTCCAGCTGTTTAGGGATTTACATGGATAACTTGGTAAACCTGCATTTTGGAATGGGTTTATCCAGCAGAAATCCAAAGTTGATCTCTTGATCCATTAACCTGAACAAATGAAACTGAACTTAACATTAAATTTAAGAGATAATAATAACCATTTGATGCACTGCATGTTTTCTGTACTTCCAAACCTCTTTGTGTTCCCTTCCCTGCTCTCGTCCCAATGAGCTCCGCCTTCACGTGGGAGGCGGCTGTCGCTTGTTGTGATGCCAGGCGATGATTCACCCGTGGATGACAGACTAAATCTCGTGCAAGGCCGTGGCTGACATGACAAGTGCCAGCTGGGCTGTGGATGCCTCAGATTTTCTGTGTCTTCTCCCTAACGTGCCAACATAACCAGCCACTCAGCTTAGGGAGTTACCCCGCTCTTACACAGGGTTCTGCACATGCAACCTCCTGACTTGAGTGAGATGGAAGCGAAGGTGTCAGAACCTACTCACGGAGCAATGCTCCACAGAAAGACCATCGGTCGGAAGGGTCAGGGGAGGAACAGCTGGATCAGACATCTGGATTCAACTCTGTAGCCTCAAGATGTGGATCCAATGTCATCTTCATCTCTGTTGTACAAAGCCTTTAATCTTGGGCCTTCTGTGCAACCCTGTATCTCGGTTGAGTAACTCTGCCGTGGCCTTCGTGCGCCTCCTATGTGTGCAATCAAGTGGAGGTTCTCACAAGTGCATGTGAAAGCTCCTGTTTTGACAGGTGCTTGAATCGGGGATTAGAGTGCGGATGAGAGTTGCATTAATCAGAGGATTCAGCCTCGGCCGCTCCTCTCATCCCTCCGACTAAATATACAGCACCGAGCTCTGCAAGCCAGGCAGGGACGCAGGGAGTGACTGAGATGGTGTAAATGTGGTTTGCGAGCTGTCAAATAGAGGCTTATTACTGGAGGGCTAGACATGCTTTCATGGGTCATTCAATGTGTTTGTGTCTGTGTGTGTGTGTGTGTGTGTGTGTGTGTGTGTGTGTGTGTGTGTGTGTGTGTGTGTGTGTGTGTGTGTGTGTGTGTGTGTGTGTGTGTGTGTGTGTGTGTGTGTGTGTGTGTGTGTGTGTTCCTTGATTTGGATGGGGGGGCTCAGAGGAGAGTGATGAGTGTTTAAAGTTTGTTTTATCTTTGAGCGCCGCTCTCTTGGGGCCAGTCTGCAGTTTCTAATGCACTAAATCAGGAGGCAGGTGGCTCGCTCCGTTTTCATCTATTCCTCCCTCTCAGGTCACCTCTATTTCCCAGCACAGCATACCATTCAGCACGTGTGCGCGAGGTGGCGAGTTCATCTCACGGTCTAATTGAGATGACATTTCTGCTCTCCAAATTAAATTATTCAGCTCCTCTATTCATTTGTTCTCGTATTCCTTTGTTCCCCGTCCACCAACTGCCTGGCTCTCTCTCTCCAGGCCAAAAACCTGCGCTCATAAAAGCACTGACCCCAAAAATAGAGAAACCATAACTTGTGTCTTCATTTGAGTGCTTTGTGAGGTGGTTGAAACTCATTCTGAGTGCTGTGACCTTCACTGAAAGTCAGCGAGTTTAAGGCATAAGCACTGGGAGGAATCCTCCAGTTGTGACCAAAGCAAGGGGCAAGCTCCGTTCCGAACAATAATAATCTATTATAGAGGTGCAAATTCAAAGGCATGGAAGGACCTTTAGAGAGAAAGCGAGAGCCCCTGTGAGTTTTGGGCCTTGCTCTTTAATCAAAAATTCTGTTTGTGCTTCTCGTCGGCCGATTGTTTGAGTTTGCCTTTCACGTACGAAAAACGCAGCAGGACATTGATGGGATCAGCCGCATTCACAATAACAGGAAAATATCAGGAGGCCAAATATGACGTATAAATTCTGCTGTGCAAATTTCAAGTTTTTGTTTATAGCGCATCAACACTGGCGTCAGGTCTTATTTTTGAATCTTATCGTCTTTCCAAGTTAACATTTTCGTTGGCATCTTCTACGCACATGGCACCTACCTTTCATCGTGAAAACTTAATTTAATTATTTGTTTTTTTATTTCAATTTTGCATCCACCGCAATGTAACAGTTTAAATCTGTGTGGGTGGAAGTGAGGAGCATGGAAAATGGCGACGCGCGCTGTCGATTCCATAATGCTCGTTGTTTATTGGTAATATACACACGTTGCGTCTCTCGTATCTAGGCAACACAGAATGTCTGATGGGTACATTTCACAATTTCGACTGATACCGCATGTTACAAACTTCATCGGCATGCCAACTTGCTCCCTTTGAATTTCGCCATTTATTTTGTTTGCTTTATTTTCACATGGGCTCACTCTGATAATCTCTGGATATTTTACTCGGGGCGGCTGGCAGGAAAGGTTACGATAAATGTTCGGATCAACTAGCGCTGACATTTACATTCTCACATTCAGCCCCTCTAGAAACTATCAGGCAAATATCCAGAGTTCAGTGCGTGTCTGAAAGCAGCTCGGAATTTTTTTTATAGTCGACTTTAGCTGTTCTTCAATAAACTATCCATATCTGTTCTTTCACATCTGTTATCGAGCAGCCGTTGCATCGACCTTGAGGATGAAGTGAAGCTGTATTTGCATTGTCTGTCTCTAAAATTGGCAGAAGTGACAGGAGGAGGTTAAGCTATCCATCACGCGGAAAAAAGCGCCTCTTTTTTCTTTGTCTTTCTGCAGCTTGGCTCTCGTCCCTGTTCGCTCGTGCGTCTGTTCTCCTTGGCTCGTCTTTGATGCAAGAAGGTGCGGGACAAGAAGCCAGCATGATATTTGGAGTTAAAGCAAACTTCTCCGATCCGGTTACATCCCGCTTGCATCACACACTCGCACACACTCGCTCAGTCTCCCGCAGCGAAGAGGTCAGTCTTTGTGTACGCACCCTTTTCTCAGTTGTGTTTCTATTTGCGCTCACAAACAAAACAAATACATTTACATCCGTTAGCGCTGATGTAAAAGAATAACAGACCAGATTTGATGGTTTAGGATCCTGCATTTCTGCTTTTACTTGTGGTGCCGGGGAAAACGTTTGACATCAATGAATATCTCGGCTGCTGCTGAAACACACGGTGAACACACATGAATAGTTATGGGATGTTGTGTTGGAGAATTGTTCAGTCTTGGCAGGTTTGCTCTCTCCCTACTGCCTTCTAACTTTATTTGCATATGAGTGAACAACATGTGGGCGTTGATATTTGCATGTGTGATGAGAGGAAGTAGGGAGAGTTGGGTGGTAATAAGGTATCCTGGGGTGTCCCCTTCATTACTGTCAGGAATGAATGTAAAGTAATAAACGCCTCAAGAGTGTTGGTCCACCACCACTTTCTGTGCGGTTGAAGATGCCATGAAAGGGATGACAGGACCTTTTTGTTAACAATGTAATTTGCTGAATACATTTGATCATATTTGCACATGATCATGAGATTTTAAAAAAACAGATGAGGGGGCGTAAGTAAGTTATCTAGACCACTTGCAGGGAGCGCGGTGGTATACCCTGGGCAAGGGCTGTCGCTTTTTCCAAAAATCAAGTTCCAATAAATTTGACATGCAATGTATTCGCATAACAACCCCCCCCCCCCCATTTTCATATCAGAACAACAATACAGCACTAACTTACTTTACTGGTCATTTGAAATTAAATTCATGTTGGAATCTGTATGTGTTTGGACTCTGGAAGGAAGCCATAGTATCCGAGAAAAAAGCCACACAGACACAGCGAGGGTCAACATGCAAATTCCACGTAGAAGACCCCCGGTCACAGTGGAATTTGAACCGAGAACCTTATTGCTGTCAGTAGGGGCCAGTGCTAATCACTGCTCACCACTGTTCAGAACTACTATAGATCTGCTCATTGTTGTGCCGTGTTTAAAAACTTTTACTTGACAGCCCACAGACATGGCAGGATTTCTTCTGGTGCTGCTGAGAGAGAGAGAGAAACAGAGAGAGAGGGGGAAATAATGCTGAACACAACTCTACAAAGAATCAATGGGACAAAACACTAAGCTGGAGAGCTTATATTTTATTATGAAAGTTGTAAAAAGCCTTTTTGGTCCATTATGAAACAGGTGGGACAAATGAGACTTGGCGGACGGCCACAGTTTTGGTAATTAATGGGAAACACTGATAGTGTTTACCACTCTCTTTTGCTCGTGTGTATTCCTGAGTCTTTTTAAGTTACTATCAGAAACGGTTTTATAAATAGAGATGCTGTTGCTTCAGTCTGTTTGGAATCTTAAGTAAAAGACTTGCTGCATCGCCAAATCACTCATATGTAGGTCAGGGACATGAGTTTGTGTTTATATATGGTGTGTGTGTGTGTGTGTGTGTGTGTGTGTGTGTGTGTGTGTGTGTGTGTGTGTGTGTGTGTGTGTGTGTGTGTGTGTGTGTGTGTGTGTGTGTGTGTGTGTGTGTGTGTGTGTGTGTGTGTGTGTGTGTGTGTGTGTGGTGAATCTCCTCTGTTGTGACGTGAACGTGGTAAACAAACATCAGTGCTCAGTGAAGATGTGCAGCAGCGTTGCTGTGAATCTGTTGGTAGCTTCAGAAATTGGTTTTTGATTATTAAAAGGAAAAACAATTTCCTCTGATCAAATCAGTGAGAGCTGATGACTGATGCTGTCTACTAAAAAACTGAAGAGGAGATGGAATTTGAAATTGTTCAAATAAATAAGTTGAAGTAACTTTCACAGATATCTAAGTTTCTAAATGTGTTTAATAAGAATTAGATTGTATTTTTGTGTTGGAATTTGTTTTCTTTAATTGCGTTCGCTGCATGTGATTTGTGAGCAGCATTAAAGAAAGAACTCAGCCTCCATCTTTGGCCACATTTTCAGCTCGTGTCTTTACGGATCTGCTGCAGAGGAATGTTTGAGCTTTTTGCATTCCGAGTTCAAGTACAGGACTCAGTTGTGACGCATGCACATTACATCTGCCAAGAAAGTTATGTTTTATTATTTCCTGTTTGTTTGTTTGGTGTGAATCAAGATAAAGGAGCATTTCCAGGATTTTTTCAAATCACTTTCTTTAATGTTGCAAGATTTTCAGACATTTTCATCAATTTCCCAGGGAATAATTCATGGATCTTGATGAAAACAATCAGGCACATTTAGGGAACTGATATTTATGAGTTGTTTAATTTGGTGCAGTTATAATTTAAGGGGACTGGAGCTTAAAGTGACCTCTTCATATTCTTAGTTTTACTTGTCCATAGACATTAAGTTTTAGTGCAATTTAAAATGATAGAATTAAAAAAGAGGGAAAACAATCTGCCCAAATGGGAACCAGCAATCTTGAAATTCATGCTTGGTTTAATGTCAAAATTATTGGCGAAACAATAGTTAAACAACCAATCTGTGCTATTTCAAAGCTTAAATCCAGCACCGTTCCTTTTGAAATGGATAATTTTTTAAATGACATTTAACTGAACTGAGACCAGGGGGTGTAGATTAAAAATGGGGGCAATGAACTGATTGAGATTAAAAGACAAGAATCAAAATAAAAACTAATTTAGGTGCAATTTCACCCACTTGTCTGAAAGTAATTACTGAAAATCTACCCGACATCCACTTGTTATCCTTTTTATCGCTCGTGGCGGCAGTCACATGTGGCACTGTGCTGGGCGCTGCCTGCTGCATGGGTCCTTTCAGGGGTCAGGGTTTTTTAATTGGATAATCCAGTCCCCAGCTATCTGAGATTAGCAGCTACTCAAGCCCAGGGAATTGATATGATAGCGTTTGACCCGCGTGACCACAGTGGCTTAAGCTCCCTCGTCACAGCGGAAGCACACAGGTCGGCCTCAGGGAAACACGGAAACTACCAGAGACGATGAAAGAAACTTTGTTCAGCAGCCGCCACTTTCAAAATTAGAGATATGAAATTCCGCTGTTAATCACATCAGTCTTCTTGAAATGTTAACAGTATGTCTCGGCCTTCAAAGCCGCCCGCTGTGGATTAAACTGCCCTTTGTTCTCGTTTCTGATCCTGTGCCGCGGCCTTTAACAAGAGCTTTTGAATGTGCTCATCATTTCTGCTGCTGCTGCTGCGTGTGCGTGTGTGTGTGTGTGTGTGTGTGTGCGCACGCACAGTTTTTATTTATTTTTTCACACACACCCCTGCTTGTGAGTCTGGCGCGGCGTTAAACCCGAGAATGTGCATGTGTCGGAGCTGTCCGAATCCTTAATCCTTACAGCAAATAAAGGGAGGTTTACTCAGTCTGCTGCGCACACACACACTAGAGCAGGCGAGCGAGCGCAGACGAACACACTTCACATGCACTGGCACGTGCGTGTGTGGCACATGCTCTCTCTGCCTATTCATATCTTTCTTTCTCCCCCTCCATCTGGCTGATGCTTCATCCCTCCATTATTCCACCTCTCTAAGATTCCCTCTCTCTCTTCTGGAGCCCGTGCTTCATCTTTCTCCCATCTCTCTCTCTCCCCTCTCTCTCCCTCCCTGCCCTCGCTTCCTCGCCTTCACTTACAGACTCGTACACAAACCCTGCTGCTCGCAGTGTCTCTGTCTCTTTGCCAAGCCAATCATGGTTTGGAAACTGGCTCAAAAGCGCGAGGATTACCCCCACACCCACAGCTATTACCCCCAACTTTCCCGAGCAGGGCACAAAAGCTGCTAGTGTCCCATAATGAGAGAGCTGCTGAGCTGCTGAGGAGGGACTTATGATTAGCGATGGTGTTTTCTGCCTCTTAGAGAAGCACAGGGCTACCACTGTTAAATGTGCCGCGGTCACAGCTGAGCTCCAGAGGGGGCTCTGCGGACCGACACTCTGGACTGTGTGTTTGTGTTCTCCATGACAGCCCCCGGTGTCGGCCAGTTGTTTGTTTGCTGTTGTTGTCCTTGTGTTTGATCACTGATAACAGATATGATCAAGCAGTGGTTGGGATCAGCTGTTACAGGCAGACGCTGCTGTTTTGCACTGACCACAACGCAGCCTGCAGATGATGACCGTGGTCTCAGTGGGTTCACGTGCCCATATGAACATTTCAACTTATTTTTATGAAATTTATTATTGTCAAAACTCAAATGTGATCCCACAAGAACGGGGCAATGATGTGCGTGCGATCGACCCACCCGATGCGCTCGTGACTGCTCAACGCTCATTTGCTTGCCAAGTTGATTTTTGAGACTCTGGATTGGGGGACAGCTAAACTCTCTGATCTTTTAGTTGGTCACTTTGAATACCGATCGCTACCTTTGATTGGCTGTTTAATTTGATTACTGCCGTGCACAGTCTCCAGTTCGCTCAGCCCAGTTGATGCGGTTATTTCAAGATGGTTTTATCATTTAATTGAACAACACTCCTCTTTGTGATACATTTTAGAAAACCATGATAGACGTTCTCCAATCAAAACTGTGTGTTTACTCACCACAGTGTTAGTTTAAGATAACCACAATAATTTTCTTACTAGTATAAATCATATTGTAAGTCATGAACAACCTCTCCTCTAAATTATATATATATACAATATCTAAAAATCATGAGTGGCCATTTTAACATTTTATAGCTGGGCTGGATATAAAGTATACTGCAGATTTAAATCAACTCCTCCTCGGCAGTTACATTTTTTATAACATTTTTAATATCTGCATTAGCAAAATATTGCCGAGGAAATATTCCCATCTCAAATATCTGCAATCCAGCTGTTTATCCACTTGTCTTTTGATTTTTTGATTTTGAGATGTCAACCACTGTCCCCAAAGTCTCAAAAGTCAATTTCACGAGCGAGCGAGCGTTCAGCTGTTGTAAGCGCATATGATCGGTTGGACTTACATTAATCAATACTCTGCTCGCAGGACCGGACTCGTGCGTGCGAAGCAGAAATGACCTCAGTTTAAAATAAATGGGCTTGGGGTCTCTAGAACCAATCACCTGAAACAAATGACAGTCAGGGAAACAAAGATATTTGGATGAGCGGATGTCGAGACCCCGAGATATAAACCACCTCACTCATTGTTTTGGGTTTAGAACTTATTTAAGATGGGAGTACAATTGTATTGCACTGTCTGCAATTGTTCAAAATTATTTCAATACGTAACCAAAAAATGTTCTATCCCTGAATTTGATTTCCAAACTGCCTGCTCTGCATTATTTCCTTGTGCTGACTTTGCAATTGAAATGATGACTTTGCAAAAAACCTTAAGGCAGGAGAAAGTAATGAGGTGTGCTATGACTTGACATTGTGCTAGCAAGAACATCGGAAACTCGTCTTCACCCCCTGGGCTTTTATGAATTTCCTTTATTTCATATATAGAAAGTAAATACGTTTTTCTTCATTTTTCTGCATGGGCATGTTCGATATAATTTGTCACTGAATGGCAACCTGGTCAGAAATCACCGTCTCCGTACTCGACAATCATAATAATCCTCTAAAATACAATAAGTCTAAACCCCACTCCTTACCCTGAGCTTTCTAAACCACCTCAGGACAAAAAGACTCCATTCGGTGTCCTTGAAATGACAAGACAAATGCTGTAAACGTTCAAAGGAAGAGCGAGTGGTGCAAGTGTGTGAACAACGTCGTGTGCTAAAGTGCCTGTGTTAATGAAGCGCAAGCAACTGACGTGTTGAGAAGTCCCGTGTTCCTGGCTTGTCCTTGTAATTTGAGTCTGTCAGATTTGTGTGCACATGACTTGACTGTCAGGAAGTTGCTGCCAGTGTCTCCGCCCGGAGGAATGTGCACAGAATGAAACGCCACTCTGGGTAAGAGAGAGACGGTGGAGTGAAAGTGAGTTTATGTGAGAAAAGAGGAGATACAGTGAGAGTTTGGGATTTCTGCTCGTTAACGACAACAACACAATAATTTTGTAGCTACATTGTGTTTGTGAGTGTTTGAAACATTGCGATTTATTCTTGTGAATTGATGTGAAAAACATTCAAATGTGAATATTTTATGTCTTGACAATCGCACCACTTTCCCCAAGGTTGCACTTTACTTTCCTGATGTGTGTGTGCTTACCATCATATCCGTCAGAGTAACGTGACTTGAATGAACAAAACCTTGAGGACATCATTGTGTTCGTCAGCCATCTTCATCCGTCCTTTTCCTATGTTGCCTTTTCCTTTTAAACCTGAGCCAATCACAGCAGAGCGGTCCAACTGGCACCTCTGTGATTAGCTGAATACCCAGTTCCACATTTCTCTCTGCTGTATTTAGCTTTTTTGGGGCCAGAAAAAAATCCTGGCAGTGCAACATACAAAGGGATGGAAAAAGAAGTTAAAAATAAAATGAAAATATAAGATATACATGTCCCTATTACGTCATTATGTGTTGGCTTCACAGTTGTCTTGAAACGTAGCTTTGAAAGTAAAAGACAAACAGAAAAAAAAAGATTTAGCTCCTGAACTGGGACAAGCTCAGAGCTAATGCGGAATTACCCTGTGATACAGTTCCTCTAAAAGCAATGTTCTCCATAGTCCGATCCTCCTATCATCCCCCCTGCAAATAGCTGATATTATCGCGTGTCTGTATTTCGCTCAGCGGTGGAGAATATTAAAAGGCTGTTCATGGCTTCTGTCTCTCTGTCTTGTTTATTGCCCATTCATTCGCAATCAGGACCAAAAACGATATTTACAACAATGAAAAATGAAAAGCAAGCAGGCTGATATATTCTGTCTGTGTGTCTAAACTCCGTTTCTGTATCAGTGGGGCAACTATACACACAACTTACAGTCTGAACAATGCTGGTTGGAGTGTGTGTTTGTTTACATGCATGTGCCAGTGTTGTGAGTGTTGGCTATATGCAGGAGATGGCGAGGTAGATGTAAAGAGACAGTCAGGGATGGTAAAAACATTATGAACATATTTCCATTGCTAACTATCAACAGTAGCAATGCTTAATTGCTTGACTGACTAATTAGACACGTACCTAATATCCACTCTTCCGCCGTCCCTAAGTCGGAGCCAAATCACCATGCGCAGGAAAGTCATTATACAAGCTTGTCTCCGTGTTTGTTTTGGGGATTCTAGCTTAGTTCGATAAACAGACTCACTTCTTCCTCTGTGCGTCTGTGATCTCGTGTTGAACTTTCTCTGAACCCAAACACAGCTCCCCTGGCAGCAGGGATGTGGAATATCTCCAGAAAAACAATCAATGGCAATTTGTTTTTCAACTGGGAAAAATTCTGTCAGATGACACCAACACATTATTAATGAATGACTTTGTGGCATCCTTGAAATGTTTTGTTTAGAAAACAAGCATTTGGGTTGTGACGGACTTGACAGGTCTATGCCACCTTTGGCCGTTTTTTTCCTGTTTGTCCCCCCTCAGCTCCCCTCAGGCGCTGCACAAATGTGGATTTTGTGGTTTCACTATCTGACAGACACTGACGAGCACAAAAGATTTTAAAACGTACCTGTAGAAATGCATACTAGTCGATGCTGGGGAAGCTAGATCCAATGTTTTCTACTGGGGTTTTATTTCATTTTCCCAAATAAGCCCCCAAAAAAATGATGATTTGATTTATTCAGACATCTCATATTTTACAACAAAAACAAACGTATCATGTAATATTTATGAACTATATATGTTTCCTCATTACAGCTTGAGTTTCAGAGCATGCAATCAAATGTTGTGGGTCAAGGCACCATTTATTGGTTTTATAAAGTTCAGTGGACTTTAATTCACTGTGGATAGTTAGTAAACGGATGACTGCCTTTTATTTTGATGGTGAACTGCTCTTTTAGAATAGAGCGAGTCCTGAGTGTAGCTGTACATGCACAGCCTCTCAGCTCTTGGTGACTGTCGCAACAAATTTAAATGAAAGTGAAAGCTTTCCCCTCCACGTCTTTCCTAATTTCACTCGCTTTTACTTTGTCCTTGTGTTCAGCCACACTGCTGCCCCAACCGATTATGTGTGAAAGGAACACACATGGCATTTGAAAGTAAATGCATATTCATTGTTATTACATCAAGAACAACATCGTTGTGGTGTTCCCATTTTCAGCACTAGACTGAACACTGCACACAGAAGTAAGCAGCGGTTTAAAATGTATAAAAAAATAATAAGAAATGGGCTTTTTGTGACATCTCAGTGCTCATTGCTCTGAGCGGCGGCTTCAGGCTTCAGAGAGGAAGATAACTACAAGAAGACCAAGACGCTTGTGTCTTTGTATCTTAATCCCCTCGACATTTTAAAGCTAGAGACTAAAAGCGTTGGTCAGACTTTGGTCATCTGTCTTGAACACAGCGAGATCAAGAAGCTACAGAGAGACGGCAGTTTCACAACGATTCAGCCGGTCTGTGCTTTTCCAAATGTTCACATCTACTTGGTATCACAAGTCCAAATGTAGTCATGTTTTAGTGCCTCTCTAATACTTCGATTCGCTTTTTAATGTGAGTTACAGTTCAAACTGTATATTATAATGTTTGATACATATGTGTTTGAGCTGGTAAAGATGACAACATGACTGCTTCCCAAATATGAAGCCTCCTGCTGGCTGGCTGCAGTACTGCCTCCTCCGTGTTAGTGGATGGGACATGGACCACATTAAAAAGTCAAAATGCATGTCAAATGAATTTATCTCATGATGGTTTCTGTCATTTTAGGTAGTTCTTGTTGCACTGATGTATGATCAAGTGTTAATTTGTTGGGGTGTTTGGCTCTCTGTAGCGTCCAGTCTGGCTTCAGTCCAACATAAGAGGAGGAATACAAAGCTTTGCCTAGAAGCCGTACTCTAACCTCTTGCTTGTAAATGCAATGATGGCTGAAGCGTTTGGCAAGCGACCATTGGCTCCACCATCACCACCTGGTCCCGGCAAGAAAGCATGTTTGGCAACAATGAAATGAGTTGATGGGGCGACCCGAAGGCCGAAGGGTTAGGGCGTAGACCATATGGGCACATTCGCCTTGAGCAGCAGGTCCCTGGTTTTCAACTCCTGGCCGGCCAGACTATTTGATCTCATTCCCTTTCTGTCCTTCACTGCAGCAATCACATAAAGGCATTAAAATGACCCGAAAAATAAATACAAATACATGAGAAGCAAAACAAATGATGTTGCTTTCCACAGCCGGAGACAGCTCTTGGCGTGTGGAGTGAAGGAATGAAGTTTGATGCTGAACTTGCAGTGTTTCTTTGGATTAGTAAACAACTGCTTGCAGCCAACTTATCTCTACGTGGACTGAAACACTACTGCTTGAATTATCAAAAAAAAAACTGAAAACATCTTGAACACTACTGCAAAGTCAAAGTCTGAAGTTTTTCTGTTCCTTCCTTTTTTTCTTTCTGTGACTCCCTCTCTCTCCGGTGCTGTCAGATTAATCTCAGTCTGTTTAAGCCGTGTAGCGTCATCGATGATAGGTGGTACTGAGATGCACAGAGATGAATGAGGGTGTTTGCCTCGACTATTACTCCCTCTGTTAGAGCGGAGCAGCATGAGCACCTCACAGCGAGTCTAGATCCGTCTAAATTTGCCTCTGGCGAGACCAAGGTCACTGAAGCCTTGCCATCACATTTGCATACTGTGTGCTATATATATGTATATGTGTATATATAAGAGCTGAGGTCATTGGTGTTGCGGAACTACAAACATGATATTGTGGATGAATATATTTATCCTCTATTAATATATCATAACTGAATAATCAGTGTTTTTAAATGCATGTGTGATGTGTAAGGACTAACCACGTATTTAGCAGATACAAGCATCCGTGTCTCTGATATCTGAGCCTGGTGTTGGTGCCTATTTATTCCTCCTATTGATTCACTCCTGGTCCTCTCTCTCTCACACAACGTATTTCCCTCAGGGCTTCCGCTGCTCCTTCCTGACCTTCATACAGCTCCCAAGTCTCTCTTCCCTTCTCTCTCTCTTGCTCTCTCTCTCTCTCACTCTCCGTGTGTGCGTGCTGGCATGGGGCTGAGGGAGCAGTCTGCTAATAGAAAGTCTATTGACTGGGCCAGTCACTCATTGCTGCTATTATAGCTGCTGTGGCCCTCTGGATGCCAGTCGATAAAAGCAGCTTGTCTCTGTTCTCCAGTGAGAGGCCTTTGTCAGCACTGGAGGAAAATTAAATGTTTGATCGACCACCTTTAAGATGCAGTTTATAGTGCGTGTGTGTGTGTGTGTGTGAGCATGCGTGAGATTTGTGTGTGTTCATGTGTGAGATTGTAGAAAGTTCAGGGAAAAGGGAAGCAGGTCTGACACTGCAACAGTTAATCCTCTTTGAGTGTCTCAGACTTTGCTGTGAGGAGTGTTTCTCTCTGTGTGGGTGTGTGTGTGTGTGTGTGTGTGTGTGTGTGTGCGTGCATGTGCGTTTTATGCCAGTGTGACCACTAATTCCCTGAAAGCTTGTTTTTCAGTATGCCTGGACTGCAAACAGCTGGCACAACTATCTCACTGTTGCTGCAGATCCATGAACATTGCTTTAATGCCAAGTCTCTCCGAACATCTTTTGGCAGCAAAACTCTGAGTCATAAAGGACACAACAAATTAAACTTCAGTTAAAAGTGGACAGATAAGGGAAATGTTTATCTGCAGCGCGCTGGACTTGATATCAAACCGTGATTCTTCCTTAGTACTGACATGAATGCCCCTGGTCAAGGAACAACCCATTAAATAATCGAGCGAATCTTGACCCAGGAACATTTAGTTCACTCTCTATAACATAGATGGTTGTTTTTCGATAATTTCAAGCCATATTTAGGTTTTTTAGAGTTAGAGTTTTTTAGTGAGTACAATTTGGTGCAGCTGGATTGAGGTCAAGGGGACTGTTGGGCCTTGGTGAAGGTATGTGTTCTTCTGAGTGCCATTGTCGTACTACACAAATTTTTTTTTCTTGGCTCATCTACGGAACAGCTGAACTGAAGTTGCTATCACTTTCTTTTTTCACATCGTGATGGCTGCCCCGGTGCAGAACAGTATTACAGACAGTCTTTTGTCCCATAACGCCAAAACGGAGCTCGTTAGAATGATCCCTAAGGTGGCGCTGGGGGACGGTGAGGAGTGTGTGTGCTCGACAGCGCTGGCATTCACACCTCGGAGGCGGAGACAGTGTGGAGGCTGCGCATCAAGGTCACTGTCAGCGGAGAATAAATAAGGGGAGACCTGCTTGTGCTTCTAATCTGTGGCAAGCTGTGAACTCCCTCAGTTATGCACACACACACACAAACACACACGCACACAGTAATCCAAGGCCACAGGGTGAAGGACCATGGTGAGACAATGGTATGCTGTGTGGATGTGTTGGTGACCTGTGACTGACTGAAATATGTGACGCCCATTTCTCTGGGCCACATTATCCTCACGAGGGTTCTGATCCCTCATAGCAATGTATGGCAGCGTGTCGGAGTTAATGCCGCTGTCTCGTCACCTTTGACATCTTCATGTCATTACCGGCTGGCTGTGGTGACAGGCCCAGACAAGGTCATCTCATCGGAGATTTCAAATGTCTTGAGTGCCAATTCAGTGGCATTAAAATCCAGTGTCAAAATTCAGCGCTTACACAACCTTTTGAGAGAGGTCTCAGTTAAGCTGCTGTGTCTGTCAGGAGAGTCGATCACGGCCGCGAGATAACTGGGAAGGAAACTTGCTGCTAATTCGGTCCCATATTTATGCTCGCGGCACGCGAGGAGGGAGAGCGGCTAATATGATTATCGCTAATTTCTGCCAAACTGCTGGTAAGATGGCTTAGGGAGAGAAACGCGTCCAAACTCATAGACACAAGCACTCAGACACCCTGTGCTCTGCCATGCGCTCGCGCACACACACACACACACACACACACACACACACACACACACACACACACAGTGCAGGGAGACAGGCAGCTGCTGATTGAATTAAGGTAAAATTAACTGGGAACTGACTGAAAGTTGTGCTGCTTCCCTGCAGGCGACAATCCGGTTACTTTCATTAATATACCTGGCAGGAGCTTCACTGCCGGAAAGGAAGACACAGAAACACACTATGTATGGATGCATGTATGGGGGTGGTGTATAGGCGGCGGTGGTGGGCAGGGGGTAAAATTAGGATGAGGCAGTAGCCAGATGGAGAGGTGAGGTAGAGGAGGGAGGAGGAGGAGGTGAAGGCTTTGCTGAGTGATATCTGTGGTATGCAGGGTGTGAAGCGTGTCATCTGTCCTCTAATAGAAAACCGGCGTGTGGCCCGAGAACGAAATGCGAAAACATACTTTCCTTCTCCCTTCGCAGGCTCGCTTTCGGCTACTGTTGGTGCCCGCAGGACAACTGGCCCAATCACTGGCGGCTCGCTGCTGTCCACGTCCATCCATCTGACTTCCGTGTCTCTCTGTCACCTGTCACGCATTCAGCAGTGATGCCATTTCCCACAATTCTGTGATCAGCCTCTTAAGCAGGTTTGGACTGGGAAGTAGATTAGAGGACGTGTTTTCTATCCAGATTAATGCATCTGTTTACTGCTCCCTGACAAACGGTTATCTTTTAAATGAAAGACCTGACTGGCCAAACATACCTGCCATTAGTCATTTGTGTGCTGGAAATACGATCTAATCACATCAACATGCTGTCAGTGACGATCGCCATTGTACAAATTTTAAAAGAGAATTACATGAGTGCTCTTTTGTGTCACAAGAGGATTTAGAATACGTGACAAATGAGACTTACTTTAATGTTAGTGCAGCTGCTGTTCAAGGTGGGAGTGACCTTGCTGGAGCTTTGAACAGTGAGGTTGCCATAATACCTCTAAGCTGACGCGGTCGGATTTGGTCTCTGAGGATCTTTTTACTAAGAAAGAGGGGCACCTGTCATAGAGAGTGTGTGTTTGTGTGTGCATGTGTGTGCAGTGGTGACAGTATGTGTGTGCCAGTGCATGGACAAGTTCTCAGATATCATTTGCCATTATTTTTGAAAGAAGATATTTTGCAGACTTCCTGCCTAATAAAGTCCCAAATAGAATCCTCATCTTTGTTTTGGTTTGTGGTGCTGACATGCGCGACGCGACGCTTGTGAGTCACATGTGCAAACTGTCAACTGCCTCGCACGGACGTCAAAACGGTCGCCGATTTTTAGGACGAATGGCATCATCCCCCCTTGGGATCTGAGATATATTAGCCGCCCATTCAAACCCTCGCAGTGTTTTTCACCCCACAGTGGCTGTGATGACAGCCGCCCTCTGGTTTGTGACCTAAAAGATTATATATCGCTCCGCAGCCCCAGTTAACTCCCCGGCCTTTTACATTCAACAGCACAGAAGACGAGTTTGCTCTGCAGGCACTCATTCCCACTTTCTCCTTCTCTAATGAAGGCTAAGTGCATTTTAGTGTTGTAATGGCTCTGTATTATACTCATCCCTTCATCCTGTTCACTTACACAACAGTGACTGATTAAGGCCAAGACCCATTGATATTCTCCTTCAAACAGGAGAGGGGTTGTGTATCGTTAGAGGAGGTGAGTAGGGTTCATCCATTTTACTCTTTAATTATTCATTTCATGCAACTTTTAAGACCTTAAACATATGGGCCACATAGTATAGGGCGTCACACTGACTTACTGCAATGATTTATTTTACTAAATCTTTTATGGACTCTACCCTATGCTTCATAGAATGGCTTTTTAAAAATACATTTATTCATATAGCACCTTTCAAAACAGTCAATACAAAGACGCAAAAATAAAGAACGAGAAAATAAAACCAAGCTGTTGCTGCAGTCGTGGTAAAAATGCCCATTAAAGGAGTAGAGACAATGACACCGTTTTTATTCCAATGGCTCTGTACGTCAAATTTAATTATACTAGTCTTTGGTTAAAGTGCACACGTTCTGCTTTAATTCACAGTCCTGATCCACAACATCAAATATTTATATTCAATTTATGTTGTGATGCAAAATTGAAAACAAGAGAAAATATGCCACTATCTGACTTCTTATTGAGTGCACCATATTTGTTCGTAAAAAAGTGTTAAAAGCTTTTGAAAATAAGAGGTTTTCAAATTATACTTATACAACTAGACGTTCTCTTTCTATGCATGAGCATTGTCCTTTTCTCTCTTTCTCTAACACGCTCCCTTTATGCTGATACATTCAAAAGTTGCAGTCGTGTTCTGTTACTGAGCTCGCCTTCGGTTCGGTCTGTGTTCCTTCATGTAAGGTAATTTTCTGCTTAGCTGAAACTTTTAATTGAGACATTATATTTCTTGTTGTTTCCGCTCAAGGATCAGTTTTTTTACGTTTGATTTCTCTGACATTAGACATGATCTGCAGCAAAGAGTTATGTATCTCCTCAGCGCTTTGGCGGCAGTGGTCTGGCTGCACCCATAATCACACTGCTATTGTAGTAATAAAGGCTGAGGCATTTCTTCAACCAATCACAACTGTCTTGGGCAATGCAACAAACAGTGCCTCTGCAAAATAGTATGGGGGTGGGGGTTGTTACGGTGGAACATTTGCAAATGTTGCATTGGCATGTTGCATTTACATTGGCACTCAAGACATTACGTTTTGGCAAGCACTGCCAAAACAATCACTAAATATCTGCACAGAACCTAAAAGAAAATTAAAAGACTCATTTCGATTTGGCTTATACCCACAGTCCACATCCAGTGAGTCAGAGTAGGCTGATAGTAGTGATATGATCTTAATTAGATATATTAGGTAGATCTTGCATGTGTCAAATTTAAAAAAGTTAAACAATTTTTTTTTTCAAAAATAGGATGTTCAACATTCGAAGCCGTGTACCAATTCAAGCTGGACATTTTAGCATTTATTGTGCCAACACTAGAAAATTGACAGAATGAAGCACACTTAAAGACATGCTTATATGCATACTCAGGCTCTAGAGTCTGCTGTTGATTGATGCTATTCTCTCAAGATTCAATTAAGACTGGAAATGGAGCAGCGGCTTGTTGTTGAAAAATTAAGACAGGCTGCACACAGCGCTGAGTATTTCAGATACAACATCATCAAGACTCAAAAACATGATATTTTTGAAAGAAGTGTAATTCAAAGCACAGATCCTAACACACATCTTCCATAATTTATAATATAAAGATTAGTAAGTGGTATGTACAGAATAGTAGAGTCTGGATTTGTTGCACAGGAGATGAGACCTATAGAAAATGTTGACGTTGAATTCCATCACAACTTCGATTTTCTCCTTTACATTCACAGACATAAGGCCGATGCACATTGGCCTCAGCAGTGGTAGCTATTGATTCTTCATTACAAATGGACATGAAGGGCAGTTGGTTGACAGGAGAGGGGGAAAAAAGCAGCAGATTAGCTACCTGTTAGCTTTGACAACCCAATTCCAGCTGCAGACGGGCTGTCCGTGCATGTGTTTGTGTGCATGGTTACAGATTTAGATCGGTGGTTTGGGGTGTGCTGTGCAGGAAAGGAGCAGGATGTTGAGATGACAGCAGTCGCAGAGGGGGGAAGCATCAGATGTAGCCGTCAGCGGACAGATAGACTTAATGCGTTCTCTGTCCCCCTCCTGAGCTGAGGCCCAGATACATACGGTATTAGGCCAAATGTTGCCTCACTGGCCCAGTTTATGTGTAGCCTAGTTTAGAACAGTGTAGAGATTGTGGGACATCCCTTTCACATCCCTTCACACTCCCAATCCACTTTACGTGGGAATGTTGCTTCTACAAAATGGGGCAATAGAGCAACTACATCAGATAAATCCCAAATTAAATGTCATGTTTTTAAATTAAGTGTCAACCTGCCGGCAGTTTGTGAAGAGAAACCATTTTATTTAAATTGAATGACTGTTTTTGATTGATTTGCCCGTGAATGTCTCCAGATGGTGAAATAGATTTTAGGTGTAATGAATCTTTTTGGTTTCATTCACACCATAAAACACTATTTGCTAAAACACTCACATAAATCTCTCAAACATAAATGCACACAGATATAAATTTACATATACGCCCACCTGTAAGTGCGCGCACACACACACACACACACACACACACACACACACACACACACACACACACACACACACTCCCCTCTGTACGTTGGTGCAGTCAGGGGCTGAAACAACGAACGTGTCGGATCAGAGTTTTAATTAAATCTTCGGCCGTGGAGCATAAACAGCA
Source organism: Hippoglossus stenolepis (assembly GCF_022539355.2). NCBI lineage: Eukaryota > Metazoa > Chordata > Actinopteri > Pleuronectiformes > Pleuronectidae > Hippoglossus > Hippoglossus stenolepis. The sequence goes on along the minus strand of NC_061494.1, from coordinate 13,749,040 downwards.
AAAGGCTTTTTACCGAAAGAGTGTTTGGCACTTGGCAAAGCTCCCTCATTTGGAAAAACGGCAAGAGACAGATTTGGATTATAGCAGAAGCCAAACTGTGTCTGCTTGACTGGAGCTACGGCCTCGTTGTTTGTAGCCTAAAACAAGGTTAAAAATACTGGAGTAATCTGCCAGGGTTACTCATGGTTTAATTTCATTATTACGTAACCACTGGCCTCGGTCACAGAAGCAGATAGTATGAAAATGTACTACAGGGATGGCCACGTTCACACTGTTGAACAATATAAGTGTTATTTTACTCATTTTTAATGTTTTTATTTGACCTCGAACTCAGCTGAACTGACACGATCAGGGATGTTCCTGAAAACCATCCTGAAGCTATAAAGTCTTAATGAGAAGAATGGGATTGTTTTTATTACTGAATGCAATTTGCAACATTTTTTATAACATCAATAATAGGAAGTAAAACAATGAAATATTGGCCAATATACATTTTTTAAATGAATCCTACGATGTCGTTATTAATAATTGAGGCTTGATATTTTACAGTTTAAACATAAACTTTATTTTAAATGACTATAAATAAAAAGAAAGCATAAAAACAATTATGTTGAACTTGAACTTGTTTTTTATGTGGGCAAACAACGGCAGATACGAATATGTTTGAGAAATTGGCAGATTTTTAGCGACTTCTGTTAAAAAATTGGACGGGCTCTAAAAATAATCAACCAAAATTGTCAGTTTATTTTAATATACCAACATTTTATTAACTTGGAGCTTGTTAATTTCTGAACTGTAAAAAAGGAGACAAATCAATTGAAGGGTGTCCAGAGAGCGCATACCTCCGTCAAGGCTAAAGCTCTCACCGTGTTAGAGAAAGTGAAAAGTTCCAATATTCAAAACCAAGATGTGCTTCAAAATCGAATGGCCTCTTACGCGAGTCATTCCCCGTCCCGCCACAAAATCTCATTGAGATCGGTTCAGTAGTTTTTTTGTGCAATTCTGCTCAACAACACACACACACAAATGCAGATAAAAACATGACATCCTTTGAAAGAGGTGACTGAGGTGGACACATTCTATGTCATTGACGATCTAGTGTTGTTTCAGATGCATGATATCTGCCAGTGTCCTCAATGCAATAAATTGTCCACAGTCTGGTTCAAATTTGGATAGTCTCAACAAAATCGTGAAGGAAGATTCCGATCATGACTTTGTGTTAATAAGATGATGTTCGTTTGGGAACTAAGATGCATTCACTGCTGCATATGCGTCTGCAGCTGCTTGTGTCACCACCCGGCAGCTTGCGATCCACTGCCTCAAATGCCAGCAGGGGCTGTGGGGCTGAATATTGTGATGGCGACAATGATTTCTGACAGTGAAGCTTTGACAGCCTCTGACAATGAACAGCCTGCTGCACGGAGCAGAGCGGCGCGGTGGAAACTCGTCGCTACTGGGACTGTCTGCGGCCAAATCCCCACTGTTGTGTGACAGTCGGCTTAGGAGCGAGAAGACACAACATGTGACAGGTGAAGGGAGGGAAGCCTAAACTATACGTCTTTTGTCCTTCAATCTTAGAACTGTGTATTTATTTATTAAGTAGGGGCGGGACAAAATATCAATACTGCAACATATCGATGTTCTGACTCATGAAATACCATTATCAATATACTGGTGCCAAATATCAAGGTTTACTTCTTGGTTATATATGTATATGCATATAGTTTGGACCAATAAATGGCTATTTTGTAGGGTATTTTGTGTTTCTCTAAACATATATCATGATGTATTGTTATGATACATAACTCTGGGCTCTGGGCTCAGCCCCGGATGTTTTACTGTACGCCCCTGGTAACGAGACAAAAAGAGACATTGTGCTGTGCTTGTTGTCTCTTTGTTCTTTGTGATCAGTGTAAGAGGTTTTTTGTTTTTCGAAATGAATCTCTCTCTACATCCACTCTGCTGTAACCTTTTCCATCACACACACACACACACACACGCACACATTGTTGTTATTCTACTAAATGAAAGCACAATTGAATCATAGAGAAGTTTAGAACATTGAACAGCCTGTGTTGTTTCTCCTCTCAAAGCCGTTCCTGTTTGTTCATTTACCAGTTGTAAGGAGGGGTGAGTCAGTATTTATAAGTGTCTCGTACTCATTTAGAGACCGTGCCGAACAGTATGAAATCATCACAACACACTATCTCCTGTGGAAGAGATTTAGCTTTGTGCGACCCCTGTGCCCCCTTACGTCCTTTTTAAAATGTCAGCTGAAGACGAATCTCCTCGCTGACATTTTCAACAAATGCTTCTCATAATGATGCGGTTGTGCGAGGGTCACACACAGGAAACTGTAACATCCAATCTACTCGCTCTCTCGGTACAATTACTGTGATTTACGGATTCTCCTTCGTGTGTGTTTGTGGGATGATTACACAATCACTTATCGCAGCTAATTCGGTGTGAACTCCACAGCGAGGCCGCGCATGCGAACGTTTCAAAAGAATGAGTTCAAGGAGCCCAGTTGTTAACTGCACCTACTGTAGAGACATTACCTTTGCAGAAACGCATCCCAGCAGAATGTGGGGTTACAGTGATAGGGTCATGAATATGGATGAGCCAAGATATCATACCTTACCGTGAGCTAAGTGGAGCAGTGGCCTAGTAGCCTCACACCCACTGACTTATGGTAGGCAGAGGTTGGAAGGCGCGGTGGAAATGACATAATACTGGCTTTAATGTTTTATTTAGCTCATCTCCTGTTGACTACAGTGGCCCATTAAGAGTGCACAGCATCTCCTGTTGGCACCGATTTCCTCTGCCTCCTGCTGCTCTCTCTTCCCTTCACTGCACTTGTTTTTTATGCATTTACCATACATCTATACGAGGTGTGGACCTGTAGGTCGGTGATGGTGGTTGTGACTCGGATCCTGCAGCAACGGAAAGAAAGAAACGTCAATGTCTGATTTGGTGAACTTCACATTAGGATACAAGCAACTGTTCCATGTGAATAGTTTGGTTTTCACTAGAGATGTTCGGATACGATTTATCCCTTCCCGATGCTGATTCACATTTCTGGACATTGCGTATCGCCTGATACCGATCCAACACCACTGCATTTACAAAAGTTGAACAGTAGGCTGCTGACGTTTTGGACGAGCGAAGAAGAAATTAAATATTCTTTAATCTTCAACCATTAGCATACTCGCCGATGCCCTGCCCAGCCATTTCCGCAGAATCTGGGGCATTTCTGATGCTGGTTGTTATTGGGCCGTCTCTAGTTTCCACTCAAGAATATTACAGGAAAGCAGATAAACATTTTGCTCTATTGCGGAGATCTCATGCTGCTCAGTGTAACTGTGCTCATGTTGGAAGTTAGTGGGTTATTATCCTCATTTATTTCAGCAAGATGTTAACGAAGGTGTGCGCATGTGTGTGTCCGTGTGTGCGTGACTTTCTGCCTCTCTCTTTCATTTTCAAGAAGAAACACCAATGTTACAGAGGAAACTTAAGTTTGAGAAGTTCTCCATCACCCTTTTTCATCCACTTTTTATATTCAACGCAAGTCTCCAGGTCAACACAGGGTTCACAGAACAACACACACACACACATTTGTACTTAAATCTTTGTGAGGATACACATAATACATTCCCCAGCCCATTACCCTAACCTTAATCATCCAAACTAAATCCTTAACCTAAACCTTATTCTAACCCTAACCCTAAAACCAAGTATAAACCCTCAAACAGTCCATTGAAAAAGTGAGGACCGGTCAAAACGTCTGCACTCTGTTGGGTCTATGCTTAAAGTGGTCCCCACAAAGGGATAAGTACAGGAACACACACACACCCACCCACAGTTCAGTTCCCACCTCAACGCTCTTTGCTTTTCACATGTCTCCTACTTTTCTGTATGAATTAGTGATGAGTTGTCACCATGGTGAAAGTCTGTATTATGAGTGTGTATGAAGCACTCCAGTGTTCTGCTGCTTTACTCTGTGTGAGTTGTGAACCTGTAGGTTGCTGATAGGGATTTTGAGCCGAAGCCTGAGGCAACAGCCAGAAAGACACATCAGATATCTTAGTGTTTTTAACTTGTTACAAATATACCAGTATATAGTTATGTTTTTTAGAAACATCACATAGACTGTCAATTAGAAATAGTGAAGTAAATAACATTTCTAATGAAATCTTCAGAATATATGAATAATGAAGAGGTTTTATAATGTCTCTATTTCCCCTAAAGCTTGGCGTACACTGTGCAATTTTAGAGGTGTTGTTGTACAAGGAAACTGCTAACGATTGAAACCCCAAGCTCTTCTCCTTTCACACTGCACTTACACGTCAGCCCCTCCAGTCTGTTCTGGTTATTGTCGAAGAAGAAGTCAAAGTTTGTTTGCTTTCACGATGCTAATAAGAGAGAAACACACTGCCTCTCATAGGAGGAGGAGGAAATGTCAAACAGGCAGGTATTCTGTTGGACCATCGTTTTTGGTCCATATGACGTGTCGTGTTGCTATGCCCTGGTTTCACTTTGACTAGTTTTTGCCATTTCACGCAGGCGCCGTGACAAAAAAAAAGTGCCATGTTTAGGGAATTAAGGCAGAAATTTGGTCCAACTCTGAAATGAGTCATACCAGAAATCTGGTCAAGAACGGGCTCAAATTGTAAAGTGCATGCACACGCAGCTTAACTTGTAAAACTTAGGTTTTTTCATACACTGCAAAGCAAATCTATGATATTATCAATCTATGTCGGTCATCTGCTGCGCTGATTGAGACCGATCTTGATTCATCTTGTTTTTTTAACAATTTAAACAATAAATGACTGTTAAAACGTCCAGCTCACACATTCAATAGTAGCACATGTCTAGTAATGCCTCTGCTTGTGAAGCTTTATATTCTATATTTTTTAAGTGTTCTGACATCGGTAATGCGTTATGGGCACTTTTCATTCAATTGTTAATATAGAAATTATAATTATCATTAGAAATAAAAAAGTACCACTATTTTTTTTTGCAGTTTTGTATATTTCACAGCATGACGTTGTCCACATTTCGTACCCTTGGTATCCCTTATTTGTCCTTTCACTTCTAAACTAGTTATGTTTAGTAACAGATGACCACTGCCATTAAAAGCAAATTCTCCCTCTTTATCTACGTGGTGACACAGACGGACAGAAAAAGAAAAACACAGGTCTGGATTTTTGCAAGAGAAAATAGATATAGTTGTCATCTTGGTTGTATTCATCATCAGGTGTGTTTACAAATGTGCTCACAGTACACAGCTCACAGCGAGGCTCCCACTGCCAGTGCAGCTGACAGCTTCACATACACAGACACCCACCCACAAGCATCGTATCACACAATTCCTACCCATAGATGCATCTCTGTCATATATTATGTAACATCTGCTAAAATATGTGACTCATGGCACACTCATCCCCTGACTGTGATATCAACACACACAGACACCGCTTCTATTGTGAATGCACCAGTGCTGGAGAGAGTCCGTGTAATTAGTCATCCAAACAGTCATGATGCAAAGAGAAAATGCCAAACGACTCCTTGTTTTTAGATATTTTTTTCTTTTTCTTCATGGCATTACCGGCGACATCGGGGTTGGTAATTTTTAGACGTCTTGTTAAAATCCAACAGTCTGCAGTCCTGTCGCCGTTCTTGCTTTCTAATGAATCCGCTGGCAAAACAGTTCCTCTGAGGAGAAGATCTTTGTGATGATGGTGGATGTCTTCACGAAAACAGCAGTGTTTTCTGCAGACGCTAGAATTTGGCCCGTCATCACTCGCTCCTCGGTTCATTTTCACTGATGCTCATCCATTCAAAACAAAAACCCACCCTCCAAAAGACATTCTCATTTTAGTGCCAACATATTTGTATTTTTCAATATAAATATCCATAAGAAGTTCACTCTCCTTTTCTACCGTAGCAGATAAACACTATATAAATACAAAACTTCTTCTGAAAACACAAACATTGCCTGCCGCCGCTGCTTATTTACACAAACCACTTTTTTTTTTTTGCTTTGTAAAACAATTTCACTTCAAAAACACATTGCTATGGTTGTTAATACTACAGCGCGATTGCATAAAAAAACAATTACTCATCCAAATGTCTGCAGAGGGAAGAAACGGTTTCAAATCAGGTCGTTCGTAGTTCACTCTCCTAACCGTGAAATGAACAAAGCAAAAAAAATAAAAATGTTTTTAATGTGTTTATAGAGGAAGAAAAAGAGCTTGAACCAATAAGAGCTGACAGAGCATAGCTTAGTATTGAGCGCTGTGTTTCTCTGTCCGTGTAGAGAAACGCAGCTCAGTGCCGATCTCAGTGCCAGCACAGGAAACTGGAGCGTATCTGCTCTCTGAAAATCTTGCGCTGCTACAAACCATTGTTAAAACTCACTTCACAGACGCTCTGACTCTACAGATGGAGGCGTTTTTAAACAGCGGTGACTGGTCTAATTCCTAGGCATCAAAAGGTTTCGTTTTTTTGATGAATAAATTAAGAAGTTGAAAAGAAGCCTCTCCGTAGTAAAAGATGACCTCTTTGTTCATGTGCAGAAATGCATTACCAAGCTATCTCTAGAAAGCAGCGCTTTTGCCAAAACGCGCAAGCAGTAGGATTTAAAAAAAGGCAAGTAAATGCAAAGTTTTTGATTTAGCATGCACTGAATCACACCCCGGATTTATTGTTCGTTTTCTGCTACATGGAATGGAGTATTTTTTTTTTTTTTCTCCTCAGGCTATTGCAACAGAAAAATAAAAAAATATTATCTACACGACTCTCAACAGAGAGGCGTTAATATCACCTTTGAACTGCATCTGACATCAGTTTTCAGTGCCGTGGGAATGTTTTCATCTGTACATGATTGACAAAGAAGTTCACTTCAGAGCAGGAGCTAAAAAGTCTTTGTGCTGCTTTTCTCCAGGGTCGTCTGCACCGCAACCGAGCCACGCAGGTTTCTGATTATTTGGAACATGAAAAGATGGATTTCAAAATGACACACTCACCATCTGAAAAAACTAAACAAATTAATGCTACTTTTACAGACAACACAAGATTTAAAACCAAAAATACTTCATGCAATCTGTAATGTCTGAGGTCATTGGGGCTTTTCTTGTCCTTGGATTCAAACGTCTGGGCCTGAGTTGGTCTCAAGTGGTCTGAGAGTGAGCCATGCGCGTGTCACCATCAGCGCCGCTCTGTAGGAAGTGCATGTAAAACGGCCGTGTTGAGACGTGGATCACTGTCGGAGCACTTTGGGAACGGTTAGTTACGGAGTTAGTGTAACTGCTGCTCTATGACGATCATTGTAATGGTTATCACCGCTCTGGGCAACGCACCGACATCAGTAGAATTTTTAGGATTGTGGTTCACACAGGACTTTCATGGCAGCCGCAGCTCCTCTGACGGCCGTGGCTGTCTTGTTGAGAACTCGTATCAAACACTTGGGTGCTGAATAAATCTCGGAGATATATTTTTAGATCAAAGGTAGAAATAAACACACTCACAATGACCCGCAAATGCACACCGCAGATGCAGGCATGGATGCTCATGATACCCCCACACACACACACTTACAAACACACACATACAATGAAGTTACTCGGCACTACTTTCTCATAACTACTTTCTCGGACATGAGTCCTCTTTTCTGAATTTGTTTATTCCGGTAATCGCCGTCTTCATCTCTCCTGCTTTTCTGAGTGTCCTGTCACGGTGGCTTTACTGCTGGTGTTGCTTCAGGCTGAAAACAAGAACACAGGAAGGAGTTTGTTAGTCTTGCTTGTCTCTGAAACGGACAGATCTTACAAGACATGGCTCTTTACCACAGGAAACATTAAGCCCACGGGGGAGATGCACTCTGTCGCTACTCTGTCCTCGGTAAGAAATCTCATTTACCTGAAAACCCACGTCACGAGCCTTGCGGTGTAGAGAGCAAAAATAAACAAAGTCTTCATGGTAATGGAACAAAACAAATGTGCAGATATGCAGCACTGTAATCCCCCATTGCTTTTATCCCTCTGCTGCAATGAAAACAACTCCATCTTACTGGGAACGACAGCTCTACTGTATGAGAAGCATTATCCAATAATCCCATTTCACAATCTTCTCATAATTGCAGCCGTCTATTATGTCTTCCATCTGGCTGCTGCCCAAATTTAAACGAGCCAGAAAGATTGACGCGTAAACCCCCATGTTTAAGGTGCAATAATTACTGTGGATCCGGCCTTTATCTTGAGCTATGTTGCTTTTTTTTATCATGACGCCAGTTGCTGCGGCTGCATTCTGTCGCTTTATAACCGCGAAACAAAGCAACTACAGACGCAAACGCACCATATTTAATTAAAACAAAGAGATAAGATGGATTCAAGCTCATGCTAAGCTACAGCCACCACATTACATGCGTCAAGGAGGTTGTGTGTGTGCCCCTGTTTGTTTGTCATGTTTGTCAGCAGGATTACTCGAAAACTACCAAACAGATTTCTTCTAAATTAGGTAGAGGGATGGGACATGGGTCAAGAAAGAACCTGTTAAATGTTGGCATGAATTCAGTCAGTCTGGGAGATTTTTTTCCCAATTTCCTATGGGGAATAATTCATGGGTCTTGGTGAGAGTTTGGGCAATTTAATTTTTTTAAGTGGAAAAACCTGCTAAAAAGGTTGACTCCTTTCCCTTTGCCAGTAGAGGAATTTGCCTCTTTTTTATGAAATTTTTTTATGAATTTATGATAACATTAAGGTAAAAGGGCAAAACTCTTGAGTAATCTTGCAGCTGATCTTTGTGTAACTTACATCTTTGCAGCTTTTTGCATAATTGCTCCTCTTGTCAGATTAAGGTGTTGTTTTATAATGTAATTTTGAAATGTTTTCTGTCTGCTGTTACTTTAGTTAGGGACCAAATGAATACCAGGCAAACATAAAGGGAGAACACGTCTGTCTTCATACTGGCCATCGGTCTGATTCTGAAATAAATTGCATTTTTAAAACATCACAACAAATTCCACCGTGTTCATCTCTCTCCTTGTTTAAATGTCACTTCTCCACCGTGTCCTAATTGGAGGGTTGCCACACACACACACACACACACACACACACACACACACACACACACACACACACTGAGACACACACTGAGACACAGTCAGAGGAAGGAGGGGGAATACACGGGCACTATAGCTGTCAGCACCTATCGCAGTAATGGCTGTTAAAACAATGGCCTCTACACCCTGTCTGCTCTGTCAGGACGGATCTGGCACTTGGAGCGGTGAGGTAGTGAGTGTGGTGCTCTGGGAGTGGACAGGTAGCACTGAAGATGGAGGGAAGAGCAGCAAGAGGAGAGGGACAGAGAGAAAACTGTGGTGTGGATAGAGGCGTCAAAGATAGAAATCCCTTTTATACAGACATCCCACTGTGTTGCTGTCGGGTAGACTCCTCGCTATGTTACTTTTGCTTGTTTACACCAGTGACTGAATCAGTGACACCTTTCACATCACTTTTTAAAACATACCTTTAAAAAACCCTTTTGTTAATCCCAGGACATTTTATGACCTACATCAGGCCATGTCTGTTTTTTTACATTATTGTTGGTCTACTTTTTTTTATCTATTCCCTGTTCTTATTAGCTTTAGTCCTGAAATATTTTGTTCCTGTTTCAACCATGTAAAGTCCTTTGAAAAGTGCTGTTTAGATAAAGTTTGTTATTTTCATATAAAGATAGACCAAAACATCTCAATTGCCCCCTGGTGGCAAGCTGCCGCATAGACCATGAACCTCGCTTCCTCCATGTTAGCAGATGGGACATGAACCAAACTAAAAAAGTCTAAGTATACATAAAGTACATTTTCCCTAAAGATTGTGTCTGTGATTTTCGGTAGCTCTTATTACGCTGATGTCTAAACAGGGTGAGACACCATGATAAGCAGCTTGACTTGCGATTGGTTGGGTGGGTACATCGGCTGACTTTAGACCTGTGGCTCCTCCACGACTGAAACTGTGCAGACTCTGGCTGCAAATTACATCACCAGTTCATTATCCACAAAAGTTTGGCTCTATTTATTTCAGAATTGCTGGATGTGGAGATGTTGCATTATCCATGTTTATTGACAGTCATTGGTTCACACTGAACCAAACAAGCATTAAAATAGAGAAAAGCAACAAATCATCACGTTTGAGAAGCTTTGGATCGACACTGACTTGGTAGATCAAGAGATTATTAGATCAAAGTTGTTGCTGAGCAATTGTCTGTCTATTGACTAATTAATAAATTGAGTAAATGTTGCAGAAACAGTCAAACGACTATCCGTCTGAACTGTTCCCTGATTGGGCTGTTTCTATGGGAACAACACAGTACAAAGAATTATGGGACAGTTGTGAGTGTAGTGAGCATGAGCTGCCTAATATCTTCTTCTGTTTTACATGCATGTTGAAGCCTAGTTCTTTTTCTCACACTAAACTGGTATATTAACACTGCACACAGTCACACATATTGCTATTATTAGTACATGCATTGTTCAGTTAACAATTGCAGCCGGTCCTTGATGTAGGAGGTAAAAGATGATGAATAGTAGAATGAGGGCAGGAAAGGTGAAAGAGCCAAGGAAAGTGGAAAGCAGGGAAATAGAAGGTGAGACAGAAGTAGCGGTGAAAAAAAGGTCATTGTCTCTGAGTGAAGGGGGTTGTTAATACACTAATCCAATAATCTGTCCCAGCGCCTCATATGTGGGACGCAAGATGTTCGAGGAAGAGAATGTGTGTGAGGGCAGAGAGAGAGAGAGAGAGCACGGATCTGTGTGTCCGAGAGAGAAGTGTTGGCGGGGATGTGAAGGTCACCTTGGAATGCTGTGTGTGCGCGCAAGGTAAACGTAGTCTGGCAGTAGCAGTTGCTAAGGGAGCCAAGCTATGAGTCCCCCACCCAACCCCTTACCTTATTAACATCAGAGGCAGTGACGCTCGGGCTGTGTGCTGTGTGAGCATGAGTGTGTGTGTGTGTGTGTGTGTGTGTGTGGAAAGAGACACAAAACGTGTTTGTGTGATTTTTGTTTGGGTTTTTTGGGCAGAAGGTGTGAGGGAAGACAAGGACAAGTGCCTATGGGGTAAAAGAGGGCAGCCTACAGCATGTGCATGTGCATGTGCGTGTGTGTGTGTGTTCAAGTGTGACAGAGAAGCCCTGTGTGAGGAAAGTTAACCAGGGACAGTCCTGAAATAACCTTTCAACTTGCCTACAGCAGGGAGAGGATGCACACACACACACACATATTTAGACCGTCACACACACACACACACACGTACATGTTGCTCCATCAGCAGGTCGATGGCTCAACCATTTGCATTCAGTTACTTTACACTGAAGCACTGTAATCTCTTACACTCGTTGCCACCCTCCCTCTTGCTCCGTGCGCCCTCCCCTCCTAAATGTGCATTAGTTTGTTTTGTATGTGTCCTCCGTGATACCGATGCTGAATAATTACCAGGGTGAGTAGGCTAAATGGATTGTCCCCAACCTCGCCATTATACCCTTGGGCCCTGCACTAGCATCAGCGTCAACATCACACAGTCATACACAGGCGCAAACAAAGGCAGGCCCGAGGTCGGACTTCAACAACGAAAAAAAAAAAAAAGGACCACACGATCCTTGTGAGCGATGGGAACATGAATAATATTATACGGCTAGTTAAGGCCACACAGCGTCATCGGTCAGAGATACAACCATGCTGACACTTCCCATCAAGTATCACGCACTTTACAGTTTGCTTTGTTTTCTCTTTTGGACTCCAAGGAGCTAATTAGGCTCTTTATTTTAATGCAAGTATACTTGGACAAAAACCTTTCAGGCAGAATAAATTTGCTGGTAATTGTTGCATAAAAGCCATCATAGCCTTGAGGTTATTCTACGCTGTGGCTGTGCGGGCTCCTTAACAGCACTTTTTCGGGTTCAGACCACTGGATATTAATAATAATAATAAGAACAGGGTTGAAGCAGGTAGTGCAGGATCTATATGATGAAGCCTGACTGATGAATCAACATGCCAATAAGCAGATATTATTGGCACCAGTGGCAGATTCACGCAGAGCGATTGCATTACATAAATGTTATTGACGCGGTGAGGTCAATTTTTTAAAAATGTACTGCACAGTAGCTCTATAATTGCTGTTACAGTCAGTTTTGATTAAGACTTTGTTAAAACATTTACATATCCTTGTGAAATTTCTTCATTAAATAGATTTGAGGGATTGCATTCAAGAAAAACAATATATTATTTACATATACCTCCAGGCAAATGTTTCAGAACAACATTTATTATTCAAGATTTTCATTATAAGGATTCATGAAATGTTATTATACATTTTTTTATTTAATGTTTACTTTCTTTAATGGAAATGATATATCGTTCTGAAAGTTCAACCCAACACAGAAGTTTTCACAAATATGTTGGTTTCTTTGGTTTCTCTCTTCTTTCCTGTTCATCTCTAGATTGTATATAAAGATTGACAACATGACTGCTCCCCGAGGCAAAAACATCTCAATTGTCACCTGGTGGCTGGCTGCAGTTTCGCTTAAAAATCCCCACCTTCTCCGTGTTAATGGATAGGACGTGGACTAAAATAATAAGTGACGTTACAAATAAACATTTTCAAAGATGGTTTCTGTCACTTTAGTTCTTATCACACGGATGTTTTTCCAAGTGTTTTTTTATCCAGTAAGTTAAAGTGTTATGGTTTTGAGACTGACTCATGATATTTCAAGCACGTTTATATGCAAGACTTTGCTACTGCGGCTCCATCCCCCGATCACTACTGAGCAGACCCTGGCTCCAAATGTGTAAGATAATTTGGCTTTAATTCTGGATAGTGGGAGGAGGTGGAGACGCGTCATCCATCTTTATATACAGTCTACGAGCCTACCCTAACACAATAGGGTTTACTGTAAGTGCAACAATGGAACTATGTGATGTAACCAAATATCATGTCTGTTTAAATTCAATGCATGAATAGTTTATGCAAAAAACAACATGGAAGCCAATGTCTTATTACATTTTGACTTATATACCTTCTATATGTATATGTAAGGTTGTAGGGACCAGTCTGTGACTCAATTAGTTAAGTACGGTTTTCTGGTATCAGGCTTTTCATACTAAAACCCCCATGTCGACGTGACAGAAGAGTCAGCTCCTTTCTGTCCCACGTTCATTCCCCTTCATCTTTGTTTGTGTTGCCTTCCTGCAAACTTTCCATCTACATATTTACCGTGTAAAACAAATAACTAGTATTCGAGAGCGCTCGAGCCAAGAACCAACATGGGAATTTAATGTTCGTCTGTGTTGTTAGCTCAGTCTGCTGCCCCCCCCCCTGCTCCTGTCTGCCGGCCAACTAAGTGCACTGGCTTAATTGCAACATACAGTAAACTGTAAAAGTCTTCTGCCAAGTTTATCTAGTTATATCTGTGCTGTTATCATCCTGTACAGCTCCAATTACAGCAGCTAGTCGACTGTGTGAAGTCTGCACCGTTTCAAATGACCTGCAGCTGACTGTGTATGAAGCAGATGCACGGTATAGATAAGGGACGCTGGCCGCCAGATGCATCCAGCTGTTTAAAGAACAGAGAAATCTGTTGTTGTTTTATGTTGACACATTCCTAATGCCACGCAACACACACGCGCACACTCTTTTCATGGACGTTTCTTCGGTGAGAGCTAATCCCCAGCCGCTGGCAGCCGTGCCTCAGTCTCCTCCAGAAAGCTCCTTACCGGGCCAAAGCTCATCCCGAGTGTGAAAGTATACTCATGCAACACACAAAAGATATGAACACACACACACACACACACACTGAGTTAGGGTGGAAGATGCTACGTCACTTTTGCTAAGCAGCATCCGACCTGTAAACAACCCAGAGGCATAAATAATTTTCATAGCCTCTTCTTCCATAAGTACTCGCACACATTTCTACTTTAATGCACATTAACATACAAACAACTATACATGAGTAAATACATGCTCTTACTTTTAAACTGGCCTTAGATGTTTTCTTGTCTCATATTTGTGATGCAGTGTTACTTTGTGTGTTTTATGATTTTACTTGCATGTCAGCAGAATATTGACATGTGCTTATGATGTGCTCATACCACTACAATGTGCCAAAGGAGGAAATATAATGCACTTTGAAGTACGAATAGATGGAGTACGTGAATGTGAGAGGGAGCGATAGTCTCTGACAAACACTCATGTACCTGTATTATGTTTCACCTGAGTGACTGGGTGAAGGCAGAGGAAATGAGGTCGATGAGATGGAACCTTTGTTCTTGTTCTGTTTCCCAGAGGATCGATACCACAGCGCAACTGAGCTGGCAAAGCTCTACTTCCAGAACCAGTGTTCACTCACACACTTCACATCCGCTCGTGCTTTGAGGGCTCTCTCGTGGACCTTTTCACACCTAATGCACAAAGTCTGTATGTATGCAATCGTGCAGACGCTGCTTCAGGGAAATAACCTCAATCCTTCATACTGCAGTACTGAAATAAAGAATAGGAAGTTCCATGTTTTGTCAAGCAAATGATAAAATTACTATTCTGCTAGTATACATATACATATAAATAAATGTGTATATAACTAGATTTGAAACATGAGTCTTACATCATTAGTCACAAAAATGCTTCATCACTTATTCCCAGTAAACTGTATGAAAGTGCAGCTATTTTATTTTTCATAAAAGTGTGTGTTAATTAAAAGTAACGTTTCCGAAACCGTACTAACATCGGAGAAAAAGTCAACGTCAGAATAAAAACAAGAAATTTAAATAACATTTGCATTATGCATTTAAGCAAAAGTTGTTTTTGTAAACTATTGCACTGGAAACGCAACAATCTTATGAAGACTTAAAATCTGTTTGTGTGTGTGTGAGAACTTTGTTGTTATTGTAGCTACACTCAATGAACTTCCTCCTTTTCTCTTCACAGACCTCTCTGTAACACCACCCTGTCCCTCACCCTCCTCCATCCATCCATCCATCCATCCATCCATCCATCCATCCATCCATCCGTCCTCTTCATCCTGAGCACTACAGCCCTGTAGCTGTCAGCAACACTGGCCTCACCTCAGCGGCCTCCACACATCTGCTCGTCATCTCTCTGGTTCTTCCTCAGGACAATGTGAGGAGGGTTTCTCTCTTGTGCTGTTTTGTTTTTGCTTCCTCCTGCTTGTTGCACATTTCTGTCTCCAATACGTCCTTATCGATTGGATCCCAGTCTATCTCTGGCCATTTGTGCCTCTTTCTCAATCTCTCTATGTCTTCCTGTCTCTCTGCATCTCTCTTCCCATCTGTCTCTCTGTGTCTGCGGTGTATACAGCAATGTCTCTTGTGTCTATTAGTCTTGCTTACTCTCTCCTAAACATCACTTGCTCAGTGTGTCTGCCCTCTTTTCCACAATGTGCCAGTAAAACTAACAGAAGGGGAGATTTGTGAGCCTCCTGTTTCCCCTTGATTTACAGCTTGTGTGCAGATATGTTCTAAAATTACGCTGATGCACTGACCCAAGCTGACTTTGAATAAGAGAAAGTTTTATTAGGTGTTCAGTTTCTTGCTCAGTGTCAATGAAAACTGCCTTGGACATTGCAAACATCAATTCTGTGACCTTAAGTTTCACCTAGAAATAGAATGAGACATAATGATGGAGTTACATATGGAACCTGTACACCTGCCAGATTCTGTGGAAAGAAATCATCAGCATCAAGGACCTTTTATCATCAAGCCACCTTCCGTTTCTCTTGTACTGACTTAAGCTGTTACCTCCGCACCTCTACAGAAGCTCTCTGAATAGAATGATACCACTCTCACTCACTAAATGTTCCCTTTGGTGAATTACAGTGCGCCCCAACCACACTCACCTCTGTGCCTCATCTGCAGCTTTAGTGCCAGTCATGTACATACATTTTATTTGTCAGTTCTTTGATGTGAACCATAAAAGACCATTTTAAATAGAGCCGTGCATTTCTGTAATTAAAAACTAGATTAAAAATACAAATCACCCTAATTACCTTTGTTCAGTGTGCTTGTCGTCCAGTGAGTTTAGTGCAGTGATCTGACTTGTTTTAAGATACAGACCTTGATTTCTAAAAGTTTGGAAAGATCAACAAATCTCTTCTTCTGGAAATAATGAGTCTTGATACTTGAAATGATAGATTTTCTCGTCATTATTGACACACACACACACACACGCACGCGCACACACGCGCGTACAAAATCTTTCGCAGAATTTGGTGGGATTATTTCTTGGGAAGTTATCTCCAGATTATACTTTTCCCAAGATGTCTGTACAAATAATAAATCTGCAGAGACAATCTAAAGCTTATATTGATCATATATCATCATATGATAAGTGAGATCATGAAGATGTCACAAAATGACGTCATGCACAGTTCAAATATTGATTTTATGAGGTATCTCTGCACCTCTGGAACTAAAAACACGCCCTAAAGCTTAAAAAAAATAATTTGTGATCATACGGTAGGAATGACAATGGCATCTTTGTTATTGGTTACAAAATGGGAGCTTTTGCAACATCACATAACATTATTATAAATGACATCACAATGACATTACCATTTCTATTAGTATTGCTTGGGGTATGGAGCACAAGCGCAGTCTGCATCACCATTCGGATGCTTTTCATTTACTTTCTGTTTTCGTCCCCTCCTCCTCCCCTCTCTGCATTTCTCATCCTTGTTGTTGCCCTAGTGTTTTTCACAATACACCCACCACTCTCTGTCTCAGAGTTAACTTGTTTGCAGAAGTTTGGTGTGTGTGTGTGCAGCCCTGACAAGTTTTGCTCCAGGGTGGATAAATACGACTGTTTCAGCTGAGGAGACACAACTCTTTTAAAAAAAGACAAAAAGGGAACAAGAAACTGCCTCGGCAACCAAATTACATCCTCAAGCAGCCTTTTATCAGACAAACACTCCATAGCACACTTAATTCCCCTTATGTCACTTTAAATAGAAAGAGACTTATACATGCACAGTATAGACGCACACACAGACACACATGACTACACTGCCTGTAACCACGCTCACAGCCATCCCATTGTAAATGCATGAAATGTAATGGGTCCATCACACACTTTCTTCCTGCTGGTGGAAACATTGGCTGTGATTACATTCTCTAAACTCTGTGGTGAAAATGTCCAAACCTCATTGTGCTCTATAATAAATAACCCTGTTTCCTTAATGCTGCCCCAGGCTGCTCCACATCTCTTTACATGGCTTAATGCATATGTGCATTATGAACCTACTGAATTTCAAATTTTATTACGAACAGTATCTACTTCAAGTTGTGTCGCTATGCTTATACAACACCCTTACTGGATTGTTTGTCAAATACAAATGAAAGCACTCGCAATGGCTTCCTTCTAACATACAGTTGTTAAGGCTGCTTAGAATTATTCAAGCTGCAAATATACTTTAGCTGAAGGGAGATAAAAATGTTGATAAGATTGCACACTTTCCTCAGAGGTATCATCATGCTGCACTCAGAGTCCACCTTCTGTCACACCCCCTGAATACCTGGCCTGTGAGCGGGGCTTGTTTGTTAGATTGTCTGTTTCGGAAAGTAACAAGCTGTCTCTCTTTCCTAGGGTTTGATTGATCATCCGTTCATCCATCATTGTCCTACTCACTTGTTCTGGTGCTTGGAGCCCTGGAGGTGTGCGTGGTACTGTTCGATGGAGTTGAGGACGACACTGCAGACGCTGCAGGAGTAACTACTGCGCAGCCCTGGAGAGAGACAGACACACAGGTACAGTAGAGACCGTGAGGGCACTCTCATAATAGCATGGTTCATAAAAAAACTCTTAAAAGCTGTCATCATCATCATCTGGATCATCAGCAGCAGCAGCTGTAGCAGCAGCAGCTGTAGCACTGAGGCCAACGTGAGGAACAATAAGAAACTGAACTGACACTAAATAACAGTCTTATTTTTACACGGCACAGTGCAGAGTAATTTTCCTAATTAGAGTGCATTTGATTAGACGAATCATTAGCAGAAAGCCAGTTACATTTTTAGATCCTTAGATCACTGCCTGTGTGTGTGTGTGTGTGTGTGTGTGTGTGTGTGTGTAGGTGCCTTGGTGCCTTATTGAAAAGCTAGATTTCAAGAGGGCGAGAAGAATTAGGACGCGGGGGGGGTAAGAAAAGAACACTGCAGCACTGTATAGGGCTGTGCATGCACGCACATTCGTATTGTATTGGTGAATGTGCGCTGCTTGAAATGGTGCAGCTCAGACACAGATGTGAACTAATTGGAGGGTTTGCAGGTGGTCGAGATGAACACCCAAAAATAGATGGATGAGGACGGAGATACTAAGGGGTGAAGTGCGACCGAGGGGCGGGGTGGGGGATGGGGTGGGGGTCGGTAGACGGAATGAGTGAAAGGAAATTTCTGGAGAAAAGTAAGACGTGAATAAAAAAAGATGGAGAGGAGACAGATGTATGTTGGGGATAATGAGTTGTCACTCTGTAGGAGTGATCCTAATGCATGCCGGGGTTTAATGACCATAGAAAACATGAAGTGTGTCCACCCCCTAGAAAAACACCCGCTTTCACTTGTGACGACTACAGCCCTGAATTTAAAAGTCTTTCTCTTCCAAGGGCAGAGGAAATGCTCTGTGTCAATGAGGGTAAGGCAGGCGGCAACAAGACACGTTGGCTCTGGATTCTGTCACAGATTAAATAAAGTGCTATTTTTGTCACATTTTGCTCCGTGTTGAAGTGTCACTGCAGAGTTTTACTCAGATCAGTGACGAACAAACTTGACTGTTAAGGGTTATTCCACCTGCAGGGACCACACCCCAACAATATGGGGTTTAAAGGTTTAAAGGGAACCTGATATAGTGAATGGAAAATGCTGGTCTGGGAGGGCACACTGGGGACAGTACCTATAACAAAACATGCAAGGGGTATCCGCCAAACTGAATATGAAGGGATGCAGGAAGAAGGGGTGTGGGTAGGTTTGAGGGAAGTCAGATAAATGGATGCTGTTGAGGGAAGGAGGATGGAGAGATAAGGGTAGTGATGAGGGAAGGAGGATGGAGAGATAAGGGTAGTGATGAGGGAAGGAGAATAAAGGAATGAGGGTAGGTATGAGGCAAAGAGGATGAAGGGATGTGGTTGGGGAAGGAAGATGAATGGATGGGGGAAGGAGGATGAAGGGATGAGGGTAGGAGGATGAATGAATGAAGGTAGGAATAGGGGAGTAGAATGAAGGGTTGAGTGAAGGAGGATGGAGGTAGGGGGAAGGAGGATGAATGGAGGAGGGTTGAGATGAGGAAAGGAGGATGAAGGTAGGAATAGGGAAGGGAAATAGAGGGTTGATCGAAGGAGGATGAATGGAGGGGGGAAGGGATGACGGAAGGAGGATGAATGGAGGAGGGGTATGGATGATGAAGGGATGAGGGTAGGGATAAGGGCAGGAAGATGAACAGATGTGTGTAGGTCCTTTTGTTTCCTTATTTTCTTCTTCTCTTCTTCTTTTTCTTGTCATCTTTTCTCTTTCTCAAGGGAAGGGAAAGGGTGGCTCACCGGAGCGTGATTGGTCGACCGGGTACATGTCGGTTTAACAGGCGATTAGAGGTGTGGTGCTGGCGGTGCCCTTTCCCCGCACCTAAGTTAACTAGTTAACAGCTCGTCGGATTTCCTCTTCTTTTATTAGAAAGTTGTGAACGTGTAATTGTCGGCGTGCGCTGTGTCTGAAATCAGGTGTGCTCTCTTGTGTGCGGGTGCCCTTTCCTCTGCAGCCATTACCGTCTTTGAGATCTATGAGTCGTCTGCGTGTTCCATCACCTTTTGACCTTCCGCGGCAGTAATTGGTGAAGTATGTTGGGAGATGAAGTTGTAATATTGTTAGGAGTGGTGGGAGGTCATTTACACTGGGGCCGGAGCTGCATAATGTGGCTTATCTACTCCCTGTTGTCAGACAGAGCTGCTCTGTCTGTTTCAGGGGTGATTAAGGACTAGTAGTCATTTACAAGAAAGCCATGACGGAACCGGTCGCATGCAGTAAGCACCGCTTTCACTTAAATGTTGGTATTTTGCATCTATTACGAGATAGAGAGGAAGCGAGTCTGTGTGTGTGTGAAAGGGAGAGAAAAGTACGTCCTCTTGAACCAAAATGTCATTACATCTGTTCTCTCATAATGAAAAGGCTATTAATTGAAGAAGAGGTGATTCGGAAAAGAAAGGAGCGATAAGTCTCTTTCTCATTTTCTTTCCTTTTCTCTCTTCCGGTAATTCTATACTGCCGCGAGGATTAAACAAAGAAGTCTATTCTTGTGTATGCGATTGTGTTTTATGTGCCATGTGCGTATGTGTGCGCACACAAAGGCAGCTTCCCTGCTTTTAGCCTGATTGATGTCACCTCCCCGCTGCCTGGCCGAGTAACGCTGATGTACAATATGCTGCAGCTTGTGTCCGTGCCAGATTGTGGGAGTGTGTGCCAACCCTTTGAACACACAATACACAAACACGGCCACATGCACATACACTTGTGTTTTGTTAATAAAACAGCTCTGGCATCAGACCACTCGGTGCCCTGTATGGGCTCAGCGCAGAAACTGTGTGGGCACTTTTCCTGCATGTGTTAATTGCATGCGGGAAAAGTGTGTGTGCAAGGCGAGCGACAGCACGCAGGGCACAGTTGTGATTGTGGGTTTTTATTTGGTGAGCACGAGCAGTATTTGTGAGGGAGTTCTAAGCCTTGTTAATTACACAAATAGATGCCAGCGAGACACAAACGATGGGGTGAGAAAAGAAGGGATGAGCTAAGGTAGTGGGTGTGGAGCTGGTCGTGGCTGTTATATAGTGACTCCTGGCAATTGGTAGCACCCCTGGTATGAAGACGCCTCACTTGTCCAAATAAAGTAATGGGCTACAAAATTATAGTCTATTACGAAAAATACATTTTTAGATCTTCCTGTGGTTTCAGAGTCTTGTATATTTCAAGCAACATTAATGATCCATTTATATTGTGACGTTCACGGCTCCTTCCGTTCTCTCCTCTGCCGAGCTCTAACTGCCCTGTCTTTTATCGGGGTTTGTCAGGTAGAGGTCAGCCCTCACGGTTGTGAAATGTAGCATTGCGGTAACATTGTTGTTTAAATACTGGGGATGCGTCATGATCGCCGAGGGAGGAAATGAGGCTTAAGCACATTGTTAGAACCGCAGATGAACATCAACTTACAAATGGGTAATTTCAAGGTTGTTTCCTCTTTATTTTCCGCCTCCTTCCTATGGGGCTGACTGTAACCGAGAACGTCAGTGTAAGGTTTTCATTTGTAATTTTATTCACACTTCCCACAGAGTCTTTGTGCCGCGGTGCACCATTAGTTTATCCTGCGCCTTGCAAGATTCAAAAGGAACGGGATCCAAACAGAAGCCCATCGAGATGCAATCAAAACCAACAGTCTGCAGCAAAAGCTCGACTCTACGTCTCGCAGGAATATATCACAAATAGCATTGAAGAGAGGGGCTGAGCGTCGGGTGAGAGTCAGTCCAGGTGGAGTTTTACCAACCAACAAACTTAGAGGGACTAATTAGTTTTGTAACGAATCTGACAGTAATTGGAAAGACCATCTGTTTTAGGCAAAAAAAAAAATCGTCCACAGGAAACAAAATATCTCTGAGCTACTTCAAATTACCATATTTTCAGGGCAACAGTTTCTTCTATGCTGTTTATCCTCAAATAATGAATAATTCTTGACGGTAGTTGAACATGCTCAATACCAGCAGTGCCAATATGAGTTCTGGGACTAATAATATACCTTAGTTTGAGAAATATAAACATGCTTTAACCATTTTTATTGAACTAAATATGGTATAATTCTTATTCCATCAACATTGAAACAATAAAACCTTTTTTACCGCTTAACTTTATTAAGTGGATTTGGGGAACACAATGCTATTTATGTTATGTTTCTCGTAAATTTGATGAATGCAAGTTTAACAGTCACTGTATTTCAGCTCTGTGTTTGGTCTCCACCAACTCCCCAGGGAGGATATCGGTCAGTCGTGAAACAAACCAAAAGATACTAAAATGCTCCATGAGAGGAACTGACTTAAATCAAAGAATGTCTAATTAAAAATAACTGTTAATACTGATGTTATAGACACATTTCAGTTGGCAGTCAAAACGTGTTGAGTCTCAAAACCAGACCTAGTTCATATGTGGCTACTACGTTCATGGATCTGCACTGCCTACATTATGTCTGTGTGTGTGGGGGCTTGCGTGTGCAACTGTGCCACAGTGGTTGCTGTCTCATGGGAGAGGAGGTCAGCTCTGTCTCCCAACTCAGGCACCGCAATCAATTACACACAATTTTCTCTGCTTTGGTACTTCACCCTCTCTTGGGTCCTCACACACACACACACACACACACACACACACACACACACACACACACACACACACACACACACACACACACACACACACACACACACACACACACACACACACATCCACACATACAACCCCACACACACACTACGATCCTAGACACTTATCTCACTGCCTCAGAGTCTCTGCTGAGTCTCCAGAGAGAAGAGACAATGCACCGGCTCTGTCTTGAGGGGTTTCTACCCCTGTAGTGATTTATGTAAAGACACAGCCGAGTCAGCCGGGCTCCATCCCGCGTCAGTAGCTACCCCCCACTCCAACTACCTCGCCCTTGTCTGTAATCCATCTCCAAGGGTTTTGTCTGGCTCCTAGCCACGGAAAAATAACGACATTCTCCCCTGTGCCCTGTCTGCGTAATTACACCAGAACAATCCAAGAGTAAGAAACGTTGACAATAAAATTGTCAGGGGGAATTCGTGATACATTTTGGTGAGAGTGTTAAAGGGAGGGGCAGAGGATAGAAAGACAAAGACAAATAAAGCACAGGTAAAGGTCAGCGTCATCAATAGAACCAGACACAACCGGACAACACAGCAAAGCAGACTGTGTAGCCCTGGTTTGGAGAGAGGGGGAATATTGGTGTGTAAATAATTCACCTGTGTCTCATGGGGAGCTAATGAGGATGACAGATGAGACATGACGAGAGATCGGAGCCCCTTATGGTGCGCGGCGCGCACGCACACACACACACACACACACACACACACACACACACACACACACACACACACACACACACACACACACACACACACACACACACACACACAGACTCACAGAAGACAGAGTAGCAGGGAGAAAGGTGTGGTGGAAATTGGAAACTGAATGCTGAGAGAAAACCCAATAAGAAAAAGGTGGACAAAAGGACGGAGATGAATCTGCACATGACTGAGGCTGAATTCCTCATCTCTCCTCCTTCCCTCTCTCTTTTCTCAGCTGCCACCTCGCCTTCGACCCCCCCCCGTACACCTAAATCACCTGTGACTTCACACCTGAGGGGGCGATAAAAGCCAATCAGATGCGTGAATCTTGCACCTATGGAACCGTCTCTAGCCGTACAACAAACGAGTACAGACAATGGAGCTGTACTGGGATGAACAAAGTGTTTCCAACCGAAGGCGCTGGAACGAACACTTGATTGATGGCACATATGATGGAGCGTGTCAGCAGCGAGCTCACTTAGGAATCGTAGACCAGTTGGTCGCCCTCGAAAGAAGACGGGAGAGAGTTTTTGCTGTAGAGCATCATCACTCGTCGCTGAGTACAAAGATCCTGTATTAAACCA
The DNA here is from genome assembly GCF_022539355.2 of Hippoglossus stenolepis. Classification (NCBI taxonomy): domain Eukaryota; kingdom Metazoa; phylum Chordata; class Actinopteri; order Pleuronectiformes; family Pleuronectidae; genus Hippoglossus; species Hippoglossus stenolepis. The sequence goes on along the minus strand of NC_061494.1, from coordinate 13,725,296 downwards.
CAAGAACAATCCAAATTGTAAATATACTGTATATTACTACCATACAGTCACAATTCTCAGTGCGTTCTGAAGAGCTGCTGAGATTTGGAGTCAAATTCGGAGGTTGTGGGATCTGGGTCACAGTGTTTGGATGGAGGACGATATTCAACATGACACCACTTTAAGCCTCTGAGCCAGTGGAGGCGGCAACGTGACTCATGCTTTTAATATGATTGGCTTCTTGAGATAATGGTTTGTGTCATGGCACCTTGAGCACACAGAGAACGGCACGGCTTCGGCTCACCGAGGTTTTGCATGTGTGTGCTGCGCCGTGGAAGTATGTCAAAAACGTGCGCATGTGTGCAGTCGAGGTGCTGTGTGGCACTTGTGCACATGTCGGGCTGAGTGTGGCAGCACTATTGGATGATATTGGACGAAATTTCTTGTAGGAACAGGAAGGGGAAACAGACTTTCTGTACCAAATACTATTAATAGTTTCATTAGAATATCCTACTGCCAGAAATTAACTCGTTAACAGTGTCTTCTTATTCTTAGTTATTTCACTGTATTCATTTAGATTTTTTTTCCAGTCTGCTTTACAATAGAAGTTGCATTCACCGATTCGTTTCATCAGGGGAAATTTGGGGGTTCAGTGTCTTATCTTGAGAGTTTGGAATGCATCTGGAGGCACCAGGGATCAAACTACCGACCTGGTTAGTGGGTAACCCACTCTACCTCCTGAGCCACAACAGCTGGGTGTAGAAGTTCAGTCATTTCAGTTCCTGATCATTCTGTGTGGGACTCGTCTTTCATCCCTCACCAGAATTATCAGTGTGCAATGTGATGCCAATTAGGGGTGTACTTGCTCTTAATTATGGTTGCATGCCAGGAGAGGTCGTGTAACTTTGACACTTTTACACATAGTAATGTTCTCACTAACAAGTGTGAGCCCTATACTGTAATATGAGGAGACTGCTGAGATCTTAGATGTCTGCGGGGTCACAGTCCTCAGCGTGACCCCAAATGACTCACAAGGAAAGGTTGGACTGTGGCAAATTTCCCAAATTTAACTTGGACTGAGACACACCTTTTTAATTAGGGAGAGACGGAAGGTGGAACAATATACCAACGCCAACAGAGTAACATGAGCAATTGTCCCCCCCAATGTCTGACGATGTCTCCCACAGCATCCCAATATATCTCCTTCACCCTGCGTCACCCATTCCAACAGCACATCCTCGAAAGGCTAGAATTGCTGTCACTGTCTATGTTACATGTAGGTGTTCGCATCCTATTGGATAGTTAAGTCTAAATATGCAATCTGAATTAAGTATGAAAGTTCACGAGTGTAGACGCTACAATGTACTGCTAGTTGGCCCTTTATCTATAGCCTGACCTTGGGTTTTGCTTGGAGAGAAGTGAGTATGTGTGGAAGGAGACAGGCTCTAGTCTCCTAATGGTGTTCAGGTGTAATGTGTGAGGATGGTAAAAAATGTCTTCACAGTGGATTCAGCAGAGAGCCTGACTTAGTCTCTGCTGTCTCAAGTGTGGGTCAAGCTCCAAAGGCCCTAGCTCCTCCAATTACAAAAAACGCAACTTGATAGTCTTTATTTTGGCCCCACATTAGCTGGAGCGTTGCCCTCGTCTTTCAAGCTACACATCAAGTTTCTAATGTAGGCTTTCTAATAATGGCTTCCAAGCCCAACACAAGATATCTGGGTGATGACACTTGAGTAGTTTTCTCCAACTTGGCAGAGCTACTTCAGAGCCACAACTGATATTATACAGTTTAACTCAAAGGCTTATTTCACCGACAGATGTAGGACACTACTTACACTAGATATTCAAGGCTAATCTGATGGTTCTAATTGTATCTGTAAATAAGTGTGGTGGCTTACCTCAGTATAAACCTGTGAAAAGTACACCACATTGAAAGGCATATGAACACTTCAGTCCACCCTCAGTGCCTCAGATCTTGTGTGATCCCCCCTTATCGTCTTTCCTCGTATAAAGTCGTAACACCCCTGCTGCCCTTCACTTGGCACTTGTGTCGGGCTCGGGGGCCAAGAGGCTGACCTGTGCTCTCCGTGGCATCCAGGCTGCCCGCTAGCTGCTCCAGGAGACGTGCCCTGGCTGCGTTCCTGCGGTGCTTCTTGCCCTCGTAGTGCTGCTGGGCCATCAGCGGGTTGTTGAACCAGGCTCCGCACAGGCAGCAGTACTTCCCGGCCTCTCTCCCGCCGTTTCCGCCGACCACCGCCGCGGGCCAGGGCAGGGCTGGGGAAGGAGGCGGACACGCGGCGGGGTCTGGGGGCAGCGGTGTGGAAGGGGAGGAATCTGGAGGGAAGTAAGAAGAGAAGGGGTGAGGGATTGTGGAAGGAGAAAGAGAGGATACAAGAGATAGAGGCAGTGTATTAACAATGTAAATCAGGTTTAATGACATAAAATGTTTTTTAAAAATAAACAAAGTTACATTAACAATTTCCAATACGTGATTTCACACATTTGACAGCTTTAGGTCGTACTAATCTAGACTAAGAACAAAGAACAACTGATTTTTGCAGGTCACATCTGTGGAACATAGATCCTCTCCTTTCCTCTTCCTCTCCTCAGGTAAGAACCTATTTTTGCCCCTCATTCCCATCTCTCCTCGTTCTATTCCACCGCCGACTTTCTGCTCCACCTCTCATCTCCTTCCCTATTTTGTTGTTCCTCCTCTCCTCTCCAGGTGACCTGCTACTTGTGACATGACGCCGGTTACCATGGTGATTGCCCATTAATAGCCAAGAGCCACTGACATGTCCACAGGACACGGTTTGTGGCTCATGCCGGCACGATGGCGTGCGTGTGGTACGTCTGTTTGTGTATGCGTGTGGGTGTTTGGGTGGCAGATTGAATGTATAATCCACCCCAGAGAAATGTGTGAAGGCTTGCGTGCTGATGAATGAAGCTCCAGAATAGGCTGCTTGCGCGTGTGTGCGTGTGCGTGTGTGCGTGTGTGTGTGTTTAAGGTACAGTACGCGTACCGAAGAAATCATCTCAGCTCAAACTGTTTGTTTGAACACGGGGGGGGGGTTTGGTCCACAGCCAGACTGTGTGCGAAACCTTCTAATGCCAGATGGCAAGCCCAAATGCCGATTTTCATCTACAACGTGTGAATGACTTTAGAGTTATACCGACTATACACAGTCACAATATCCCACCTTTAGTTATTTCATACCACGAACAAAAGCCCACTCACACAAGCTTTTAAGTTGAAATGAGTCATATCTGTTCTTTCACAACAAACATCAGCTCTCTGGTTACAACTGACGAGCCTGCATGTGGATTGTTGACCAGTGACCCGGAGTGCGAGGTGTGTTTTTTTTTTTGAGTGTGTGTATGTGTGTTGAATTGACCTAAGCCCTGTGAGCTGATTGGTTGCTCATACCTTGACGGCTCGGTTCACATAGTTACTGTATCTATGGCTGTGTCTGGGCTCATCTCACCAACCACACCCACTCACTTTCCCCGCTGCTTGTGTTTGCCTCTCCATCATCTCACTTGCAAAACTCCAACACCCGTGACTCTTTCGCTGTCATTTCATTTTGCCGCTGTTAATTTCAAAGACGACGCCGTCCTAAAATCTCTGGTGTGTGTGTGTGTGTGTGTGTGTGTGTGTGTGTGTGTGTGTGTGTGTGTGTGTGTGTGTGTGTGTGTGTGTGTGTGTGTGTGTGTGTGTGTGTGTGTGTGTGTGTGTGTGTGTGTGTGTGTGTGTGTGTGTTCCTGAGCTCTGACAGCTCTGTGGGACGACACGTGCAGTGACTGATACTCTGCTGTATTTTCTCCTCTCCCACCCTTTTTTGTCCTCATGACTGTGATCTCTGCACATTGGAGCAGAAGTAAGTGTTTTTTACGGAGTGGGGCACAGGCTGTGTGTGTGTGTGAGCCGTACAAGGAGGTGGTGTTGTGCGTCTGTGTGTGATGTGCGAAAGGGGAGGGAACAAAGGTTGAGTCTCAGCTCTCCACCTCTGGAGGGCTTCTCCACCACACATGGCCCTTGCTTTCTGCCTCCTCACAGTGTGGTGTGCAAATGTGTTTCTCCAGTGTCCATGTGAATATGCGTGCATCAGTCATCCTGCTTATGTATATTCCCGATGATTGTGTGTGCATGTTTCTGTGCCTGTGCGCGCGCAGGCCTGTCAGCTCGACTGTGCATCTTCTGCGGTGCGCTCATCTCGGAGTGATCATGAAGGCTACTTTTGACTTTAATCGCTCCTGAAATCTCCTTCTCTTCTCTCCCAGGTCACTCTTTTCTCTCTCCTTGTTCTCGCTCTCTTGTTTCTTTTCCTCCAGGTCCCACTGTCACAAAACCGCATTAAACTCCACGGCAACGGCTGCGCAGAAGTGACACTTTTTCCAAAGTAGGCCAAAGTTTAGGAAAAGTCACTCAGGGGCTCGTTTATAACACTCCATTTTGGAGCGATTGTGCGTTTGTAGCTCTGTGAATTTTCACTTTGAATCCAATTTGAATCACATTATGTAAAGCTCCCCTGGAGACGACTCACCAGCAGACACTTAAGAAACGCTAAACTTAAACAATCATGAGCATGGACAAAATTCAGTCTGGGGTTGTCTTGATTTGTTCAGGATATTTCTTTTTTTAATCACTAGACCTTTGTAAATGAAAGGCTGTCTGTGCGCTTCACCTTCAAAGTTACTTCTTGCGCCTCGGGCATGTTAGCATTTCCACACAGACTATTCCTCTGACACCCGGGCTAGACATTTTGACTGAAGCATGACTAAAGCTTTCCAAACCCACTACAGATAAAAAAATATATGCTTTGAACTAAGAATAGTTCCCAGTGCAGAGATACTTGTCGTTAAAAATTAATGCATGGATTACACCGGCGTGTGCAGGCAAAGGTGGGTGTTGATCACCCTGGTCTTTAGTGAGAACAAGCTCTGTGAGCAACATCAAGATTGGAATCCCATAGACGTATGGATTATCAATAGGGCTGATTGTAGGATAGTCAATGTTAAGCTTGTCAAGTCTGATTTATAGTTCTTCTCTTTGGTTCCCAAAACTCAACAGGCACCATCTCACACCCTTGACTTCTGTAGCTGCTGTGAGAGGAATTCATTACAGACATAAACTTTGGAAAATGTTAACAAAATTGTGTTTAGACATTTTTCGAAGTTTGCCTTTCATATATCGAGAACGCAACAACAACAGGAAAATGTCCGGAACATTCAGGCGAGAGAGCTGGAGCCTGGGCACAGCAAAAAATGCTTGTTTAATTGTGAGTTTAACCTTGTTGCTAAAACCAAACCCAGAAAGCAAGAGGGGCAGAATGTGGGAGATACCTGTGTTTGTAGGGCTGGTCATGCCTGTGGGTAGGGTGGGCGGCTCCCCCAGCACCAGGCGCACTCTCTTGGCATGGGTTTTACCCTGGTAGTGTGACTGGGCCACGATGGCGGAGGTGAAGAACATGTTACACAAGGTACAGCACTTGTTCCTGTCCACCTCTGTTTCCGCACAGTCCTAGAAGCAGGGAAGAGGGGAGACATGGTAAAACAGAGCAGCGGAGGGGGGAGAGGTGTCATGAGAGAAAAATAGACCACGGGGGAGGAGAGGGTAAGGGAGGTGAAAAGGAAAGAGAGTTGTAGCGAAGAAGGGGAATGATGTGAAAAGAGACGCGTGGCGAGGCGAAGGTGAGAAGAGGAAAGTGCGGAGACAAGAAATGGAAAGATGTCCTCTTTGCGCTGACCCTGCTGGGCTTTGTGTCTTTCTAATGCACACAAACACACAAAAGCAAAGAGAGGGCAGATCAAATATTCATCTTCCCTCTCTGGGCTCAGACCTGGCCTTTGCCCTTTCTCTGCTGCTGGTTCATTACTAATGAGGAGGAGTCGCTCCCCACAGAAGAGGGGAACGCAAACAATAAGAACAACTGCCGGATTGACACAAATGCACAAACACACACGCTCGCACATGCAAATAGACAAGAGGACACACTCAACAATATTCCTCTATCTCTCTAGCTGCTTCTGTTTGGTTCTACCCATCAATATATTGAAATACACTTGCTGTGTGTCAGGAAAATTACTCTGATCCAGTCATTTTTAGAAAATTAAAATACCAGTAATGATTGATGGAACTGTGGCACATCCCTGTAAAGCTTGGCACAAAAAGCTGGAGTAACGTGCACACATGCAGACAAATGACAGTTTTTGGTCTGTAATATCAAAGAAGAGAGATCTGCATAAAGCTACAGGGACACCAGTGTTTTCCCATAAACACAGCGCAGAAGATGAAAGACAGGTTGACCACTTAATATGAGCTTTCCAACAAGTCTTATAAATCCCTCTTAAACTAAAGACCAATAGACGTTCACCTAAACGTCTCGAATTCAGGCCAAACTATCAGCTTTGTGTTTATGCCTCTGCTGCCTGGTTCCACATTTTTGTGGGCAGCCTTGTTAAAGAAGTGGAGGTTGTTGCGGGCAGCTGTGGCTCAGGAGACCTTTTAACCCCGAAGAGCGGTGGTTCGATCCCTGGCTCCTCCAGTCTGCATTCCGAAGTGTCAATGTGAAGATACTGAGCCCAAACAGCCCCTGGCAGCTGTGCCGAGTGTGTGTGAATGGGTGAATGTGACTTGTGCTGCAAGTGAATCAAGTGGTCGATAAGACTGGAAAAGCTATATATGAATAATGTCCATTTACCATATTTATTTCTATGGCTTTGAAATGAAATATTATACATATATAAGGCCGGTCTTATACTTTAATATATAGAAATAAGGACAACAGAAAAAAACAAAAGAATGGATCAGATATATAACTGCGTCTTATTTGTTTTTGTCTGTGAAACCTTAAATTATTTCACAGCTTCTTTCTTTTCTTCTTCTCGCTGCTCACACCGAGCCTCCACCTTTTCACTGTCTGCTCACCCAGCCTTTAATTCTCTCTTTCCACCTCCGTTATCTCTCGCTGTTTTTCTTTTTTATATCTATTCACACCAGCGCTCTCCCTAGTCCAGGTGTCAAATCGAGTTGGAGAGCAACCCCAGTGTTCGGTAGAGAGAGAGAGAGGACAATAATAGAAAAGTGTCTGCGACACCATATCTGAGTGGGTGTGTGCTGTGTGTATCTATAAATGTGTGTGTGTGTGTGTGTGTGTGTGTGTGTGTGTGTGTCTTATGTCAGCCCTGGTTAGCATCATGGACAGTGGATGTGAGAGTTAAGGACACCTTTACCTTCCAGGCTTAGCTTTGTCTCTCAGCTGTCCCCTCTCTCTCTCTCTCTCTCTCTCTCTCTCTCTCTCTCTCTCTCTCTTATCTCTCTTTTTCTCACTCACTCCTTCTCTTCGCTTTTTTTCGCCCTCCCCTCTCTCTCAGCCTTTTTCCTCTCTCTGCCCCCTCCTGCGTCCTCCCTCACCCTCTGGGCACCAGTCTCAGTGACTCTGTGTGTTGTGGGATGAAATATTTATCTGTATTGGCAGGCCCTCGCCACCCCCTGTCCTCCTCCCCCCTCTCCCGCCTCGCCTCCTCTCCTCCCCCGTGTCTGTCCCTGCTGTCATGGTTAAGGTTCGCTCTGAACTCTCCCAGACTCCCTCACTCCCAAATCCAGTTTTCATTGTGCTCTATTAGCGCATGAAGAATGAAGCCAAAGAAAGATGAGAAAGAAAGTGTGTGGATATATTTGTTTTAATATGTAAGTGTGTTTGAATGTAAAGCCAAAAAACGAATTATCTCTATTCAGTCTTTATTCATCAATAGGGTTGGTTAAGGAAATCCTTCTTGGCCGGCAACGATTTAGTATTATATTTTTGTAGTCATATAATATTGTGGTTTATTTGTTGTGTGATTTTGTTATGTCAATAACAAAATCCCTTGCCCTTATTTATATTTGTATATTTGAATAACCTTTTCGTTTGAAGTTTCATTTCCAATTTGTAATCTAAAAAACTTTTGTCGACCATCGCTTCACCTTTTGCTTTTTGTGAGAAAAATGTAACAGTTCTGACACCGTTAAGGCACCGGAACTGTTTATAAGTATTAATTTACCACTGGTATTGGAAAAACACCAAACGATACCCAACCCTATTCATGATCAAAATACAAAATGCCTCCTCTCCTCTCCTCAGATAAAAAGCTTTATACACTCCTTCACTCCATCCCTCTCTCGCCCATGTTTGCCCCTCATTTCCATCTCTCCTCATTCTGTTCCACCTCCTCTCTAAAGTGAACTTCCTGCTCCTCCTCTTTTCTCCTTCACTACTCATCCCATATTGTTCTTTCCCTCCACTTTGCCCTTCGCCTCCTTTTTTCTGCTTCTCCTCTTCCCTCTGCAACGCTCTTGAGATCTCGTCCTACCCAAAATCTTGTTGTACAAGGATGTGGAAAATCAAGAACAGGGAAATATTGTCCCACGACTCCACTGTTGTTTTATTGTAATGAGGACAAAGAGGCTGAGATGATGCTCTGTGGCAGCCCGCAGTGATCTCACCTGTCAGAACCCGCTGAGCAGTATACGAGGCGGAGTCTGAAACACAGAGACGTACTTGAAGGGGGACGACAACGCAGATCCTTCCGCTCGGTGACAGATGGTACACGAGGGATTTCAGTGACTGTGCGTGGAAAGTTTTTAAACAGTCTTGTGCGTGACTGACGTGTGAATAATTGTCAGCTCATTACAGATGCCACTCCACTGAACCACTTTTAACAACGAAGGGCGTCTCTGACTCACTATCCTGACGCCGCTGATTCCTACCTCGGTCTTCCTCACCGCCACCTCTACCTGTCGCACCTCACACATCTGTTGAGACTTGATTTGCATGTGACCTAATTGTTGTGTGTTTCCGTTTGCGCGCGCACATGCTGCACGTATACCTGTTTATCCGCCACCTGACAGTGATGTCTGTATCGCAGGATATTTTTTTTGTTTGGGTGGCTTCATCCCGCTCATGCGCCTAACAATAGCCTCCTAATTAGCTGTTTATCTTCCTCTCCTTCTGTTTCGCTTTCTCTCCGCTCCTCCTCACTTCTCCCTCCGCTCGGTGTCGAGACGCTGTGGGAAACATTGCTAAATATACACACGGAGCAGCACAGGGGGAAACAGACACTCTCATTTTTTTTTAGTTTGAAGGAGCGCTCAAAGTAAATTGTAAATTGAAAGGAGCGACAGTGCAAATAATGCTTTAGAGGTCTTGGAAAAATTGCATCTTGTTATCTCTTGCCCTTTTCGAGAAGATAGAAAAATGCAGACATTGAGAGATGGAGAGAGAGAGAGAGAGCAGGGCGGAGAATAGCGGAAGAAAAATGGATCAGGCCCCCTCCCCTTTCATCTGGGAGCACCTTTATGACCTACTTTCACACACAAACACACAAACCTCAAGGCATGGCATTTTACTCTGCGTAGACGCTGGCATTTCATTCACTGGGCAAAAAAAAACAACCTCTCTCTGCTGTTCCCACTGGACGGCACCATGTCAATCACTATGAGAACCTAAGGGCAAAACGTTGAGATGTAGTTCAGGGAAAAGATGTACAAAACCTCCCCTGGGTGAAAAAAAAATAAAGTAGAAGAGTTTACCGCAAATTGAACGGTGAAATTGTTGTCTCTTAAGAACTGTGGCTTCTTATATTGGTTTTCCAGCACTGTCAGATAATCAATGTCACATCTCGGTGTGAAAGGTTATGAGCAAAGTGCTAGCTGTGGCGCTCAAGGTGCGTCACAGTGTGGCAGATGAGGGGTGTGTGTGTGTGTGTGTGTGTGTGTGTGTGTGTGTGTGTGTGTGTGTGTGTGTGTGTGTGTGTGTGTGTGTGTGTGTGTGTGTGTGTGTGTGTGTGTGTGTGTGTGTGTGTGTGTGTGTGTGTGTGTGTGTGTGTGTGTGTTCAGTGTCCCATATGAGGTGAAAGCCAGGAGGGCTGAGTCATGTCTTATTCACTTAGGGAGACAGATGGAGACGCAGGTGTGTGTATTTCTACAGCGTGTGAGTGTGTTGGTAAACCCACGTGCCTTTGACATGCCTGTTTCACAAGTGTGTGCACGCTTTACCTTTTTTCCATTTATTTTTGTACAACTTGAATCAAGGTTCAACAGTCAGCATGTGATTATTTCTTATTCTTATTATTAAGAGTCTGACGGTAAGAAATCATTCAGTTATGTATTAGATTTACGGTTGGTCCAGTTTTCATGTGGCAGCTGCAGTTTCTGTGGCTCAGTGTGATGATTTACAAATGTTTATTGCTTAATTTTTAATATTAATTTAAAATTAGCTCAAGCTGCTTCATCACAACTGTTAATTGGGTGATCGAGCAGCTTGGGAAACCCACACAACTAAAACCAGTATTTCTGCAGCTCTCTGAAACCAACAGTCTGACATCCCCACCCATCTCCAGCAGCCAGCGTCTGCGTCTGCAGAGGTGAGGCCGCTCATAGAATTTCAACTTCTATTTCTGTAACTTTTGTTGTGTACAAGTTTTATGCACCAAAAAATTGTCTTCCAGGAGCCAGTGTCTAAAAATGTACCCGATTCCACATGTATCTCTGCCCTCTCTGACACATCTGTGGCCTTCAGGAGCAGCTGTAAACACTTCCGACCTGGTCAAACAACACGGAACATGTTCTAACCCAGATCCTAATGTCCGACGATTTAGGACTGATCTAATCTTTTCTGTGGGTGATGACACCACCACTTGAATCGTTAAAATCGAGGCTAACATTAAAACATCCACAGACACTGGGATGTTCAGTAAAACATAAAAACGACCAAGTCAAGTTATCACAAAAAACAAACCATATCAATCTCTCAACATGTCCGGTCTAAAGCAGTAACCCAGTACAGCTTCATGCTTGTTATAGGTCTGTTAATCCAGATCTGTCTTTATGCTTTAGCTTTGCTGGATTTAATTGACGGAAACAAAATAAATCCTTAACTTTGCTCAGAACGAGGATGGCGGCAAACGTTTTATTGCCTTAGTTTTGATTATGAAGCTGCTGTCAGTGGGGGACAGAGAGTCAGTGCTGCTCTCAGGTAATTGCACCAGGGCCCGAGGTCTTGGCTGTGGCCCTGTTTTAGGAGAAGCCCCCCCTCCTCCTCTCTCTCTCTCTCGTTCCCTCTCTCTTTCTGGCACAGCTTGGTTTGTCAGTTGGTTTGATAAACTATTCTTACACCAGCTGTGTCCTCAGCTTGTGTAATGTATGTATTCTCTGTGTGTCTGTGTGTAGTGGGATTTAGCCAAGCCAGATGAATAGGGCATGCTGTGTACAATCGTAAAACGCACACACACACACACACTCAAAGACCCACAAACGCAAGTCAAAATTTTGTCTGCAGTTGCATCCTCAGCATTTGCTCCATTTGCGAAACAGGATCCTGGAAACCTAGAAATACACAGACACAAAGGCCTGTCTACACCACACATACACACACACCCGCAGACAGACACACATCTATGCAGACAGACACACAAACACAAGCACAGCACTGACCTCCCTCGCAGTCAGATATAAAGCAGTCCTGGGGCATCTGCCTCCCCTTCACCAGAAACACCACAGCCAAGGCACAATGTCTCTTGGGAGAATTATTGCACACAATGGATCAAAGAAATATTCCCATGAGCATTTGACTGCTATGGGCAAGCTTAAGAACGAGCAGGCCGATTAGAAGATTAGACTGAGTCAAGTCAGCTTTTATGATCTGCATCCATGAAAACAAGTAGCAGTTTAAAATAAATGGGGTTTAGGTTTGGACCCAGAGAACCGCTCGTCTAATAAAACACTGCAGTGAAATGCACCTGACAAGTCTGGAGTCGATCGGGTGAGCGTTTGTTAAATCAAAAGACAGAAACAGAAAAACAGACGGAGATTTCTGAATGAATGAATCTTACAAAACTGCAATCAAGTTAAATATGTTAATATGAGGTGAGAAAGGGGAATCAACTTTGTATGTTATGCAACACAAACACAGAGGCACACACTCAGTGAGATGCATACTGGGTTATCTGGCCTCAGCCTCTTGGACGGCGGTCCTCCGTCTTCAGGGTGAAGCATGTAGAAGAGACGCACCTTGTTGGCGTGTTTCTTACTCTGAAAGAGAGGGAGAGAGAGAAAGAAAGAAACAGTCAGTGAACTGAATTATATTTAATTAAATAAGCAGAGTTGGAAAAAATATCTATCTGTGACTTTCATTCCACCTTGACACCTCGCTCCAAGAATTCATATCTGTTTCAGCTCATGATGCTAGGAGACATTTTGCTCAGTGACTATTGACGCGGGCCAGTCTGAGCTCTCTGGAAGCCCTGAGTACAACGTTGGATAGAGAAGTGGTGGGGGGTGGTGGGGGGGGCTGACACTGGCAAAGTAAACTGCTAAAGGGAGTGAGGGAGTCGATTTAGCTGTTGTAACTGACGAAAGGTTCACTCTTGGTTGTACAGTGTTGCTACAGAGGGGTGGTTTGACTCTTATCTTTGACAAGTACTGACAACAGCGCGCTGAGAGCACACAAACCGACGACAGCTCCGTTTAATCAGTGACGGCCGATATGACGTTCGTTCCAAACGACAGTGACGCTCGGAGCTGGCTTAAAATGAGAAGCTGCAGCTCAGTGTTTTCTTCACTGATTTGCTAATGAGTATTTTTTGTCGGAGCTCAGGGAACATGTGCATCTTTCCAAACCCCGGTGCCAAATAATAATTCACTTTCACAAATGCAAATTTTCACTTGCATATGCTGCACTGTTGAGAATTGGCAGTATAAATAATGTAAACACCTCGATAATAAATGAGTTATTTTTAGTTCCGAATGCTAAAAAAGTCAGTTACTCAGTCTGATTAGACACAGAACATCACTGGTCTTACAGCGTTTATATAGCCCATTTCCCACTATCACTAGCTATCATTTATTTGGTGTTTCCTCAAAGGACTCTGCAATAAACAAGGGTTTTAATCAGCTCTGGTTCCAAATGGCATTGATGGAAACAAACTCTCCTATTGGCAATAGAGAACAAATCAATTGCTGTCTTTTAGCTGGTTGGAAATACCTGCATGTACCCACTAATTTAGATGTAAAAGAGGTATAAGCAGGTCGTGTGAGCTCAGAGGTCCTCTTGAAATCAAGTGGTTACTTTCTCAATGGAAAAATATTGGTACAATATTTACCCAACGTTTAGGTAAAAATAAATTTGTAACACATGGATTTCACGCACATACTCCTGAATAATTTTCACAGATTGCACACATGTATTTTTAGTCACAAATGCCAGTGAAACACTCACACTGTCGAGCCGTGGGTGTCTTACAACAAAGTGCAAACTATAATCATATAAATTATATTTGTCTAATTATATAATTAGGTAAAGTACACACACAGTCCAGGCTACAAACAACGGTTTCCGTGGGAAGGACTGCCGGCAAAATAAACAATGTGAACACTTAAGTTAACAGGCTTCACTACCCCTTCATTAGGGCATCAAAAGATCTATGTAAAATGTGCTTATTATATCTAATGAATGTGTAGTTTAGATGTATACTTATGGGTTTGTATGGAAGTTTTATATACATATTCTCTTGGCAGCAAGCACGTCGGTGTCAGACAAAAAAACAACAACTAATAAACCCAATTCAAAGCTGCAAGAAGCTGGACCGTCATATCTTTTACTTACAACCTGTACATGGCTTTGGCAATTTAAATGAGTCACTGTTGTTGGTTGATATCGGTAACTATATGAAAGCACAATGACACCGCCTGCAGCCAAAAGAAAAAATGAAATGAAATGAAGAAGATGGCAGGGGGCCCTCCTACACAGGGGTAACCTCCTGCTGAGGAACTGGCCCTCTGCGGTAATGAGGGTCGTTCGTATAAAAAGTCATCAGGAAACGCCAAAGGGATCCGTCAGTCTCTGAACGCTCGTGACCCTCTCACTATCAACTGCACTTCCTCTGGATTCATACGTTTTCCCTAGGGAGCTGATTGGTCAGTAGGCCGGGGTATTAACACATAACCTGCTCCGAAGCAGGTTAGGTGTTAAGCACGAGTTACCATGGCGATGCTATCAGGGTATGAAGTGAACCATCGTTATATCGCCTGGAGTTACCTCACTAATCCCAGATCCTGTTTCCAGGCCTGTGTGTTTATGTCTGCTCCTGTCACCGGCCTTTATACTATAACGCCTACAAGCTACAACAAGCAGAAATACTCACTAGTGTTTATATGAAAGGACAGTGAGCCGTCCTTGAAGCTGCTAACTGTCACCTTAATGCACAAGGATAAAAATCAGTGGACATACTGCAGGGTGAAAACCGGATCATGTGTATGTGTTTCGACAGCTCTTTGTGTTTGTGCACGAGGTTGACAAAGCTATTCTGCTCCATACTTATCATTTTATCGGCATGCTCTGACCTTCACTCCTTCCTGCAAAGTAACATCTATTATTATCTATAAATTCCACTGCTGGTGGTGTTTTACAGAAGCAAGTGTTGACATGCATAGAAATAGCATCTTTATTGCCGCGTACGACAGAGTGCATCGATGCAAGTCAAGATTATGAAGAGCATTAAGTGCCGGAGCATTCCGGTAGAGCCTTATGGGGGTATTCTGGTGTGTATTGGATCCTTATCTTTAAGTCATCAATTCCACACCTGTTATACACTGGTCAGGTGGTGGCCTGCAACCAGCCCTCAGATATAGAAGAGGATAAAGATCAGAATGAAAACGTATTAAGGAAGGAAAATAGTATTTTCTCTTATTAGAGCTGCAGCGATCTCCTAATTTCAATTCTGTGGCTCACATATGTTGAGGACCATTCATCTCATTTTCTTCACACTTGGCATATGTACTGTTAAGGGCTCAAGGAAGTGTAATGTTGAATTTTATGCGATTTAGACAAAGGATACGTTCAATATTAATACACTTTGAATAAACAGACGAAAAGCGCTTTGTGACAGCGGCGGCTGGGAATCATCAACAAAAGTGATGCATGTTCGTGACCACTGAGTCTCCAGTGCTGGGTTCTGCGTACTGACTCGAGCCTCACTGAACTTTGAATAAACAGGTGACCAGCTCTTTGTGCAGCAGAGGTGGTGCAGCTTCAGGGTTCTGAGTCCTGCAGCCGGTCTTTATTCGTCGAGGCTCAATTACTGCCGGTCACTTTTAAAGCTTCAGAAAGAAAGCTGCAACCAGCATTAACACAGGCCAAGCAAACCTCCCATTCCCACCTGGCCAGTTTAGAGTAGGCACTGCACTAGTATCTACTAAAACGGAACTATTGTAAGTATGACTCAGATCCTGCCTGCCCCCGTTGATTTTTTCCCCCTGACCTGTCCTAGTCCTCCAAATTATGAATAGTAATATAGAATCCCTTGACCCCCAGGATACCCGAAAAAAATTAATAAATCAGCTTCTAGTCCAGAGCCAGAATTCATAATGTAAGTGTAATTACATTATTTATATGAAAATGAGTGTGTATCATGGTTGAGCTGCACACAAAGAAAGCGGAGGAGGCTGTGGCAAAACACTGTACTTGCTGCTCCAGTGCTTAGATTGAATCCTCTGCCCCCAAGACAAGAGAGCTCCTCAATTGTCAGACTACTTTAATGCATTTTGTGTGTGTGTGTGTGTGTGTGTGTGTGTGTGTGTGTGTGTGTGTGTGTGTGTGTGTGTGTGTGTGTGTGTGTGTGTGTGTGTGTGTGTGTGTGTGTGTGTGTGTGTCTGAAAGCATGCTTGTGTTTATAGGTGTGTAAATGGTCATGTACTTGATGGCTCTGGGATGTGGGCTAAAAGCAGGACTTGGCGTGTCACCATGGTTACCCCACACTGACCCTCAGTCCTCACCCTTTCCTAATGGACTGTGCATGTCTCTCTGTCCCCTCTGTCTCTGTGTCAGATCAAATTGGAGGAGACGGACGGGGAAGGGAACAACTATTTTAAAATATAAGCCACATAATTCTCCTGTGATTGTGTACACATGTAGAAAGATCAAATGCACGCACTAAGCAGCCTCACTACTTTGTCACAATATCAGTGGTGTTCTGTCTCTGAGTCCAAAAGAAAAGTTTTGTAATCTGATCCCTGAACAGTGTGACAGCCTATGAGGGTGAGAGAGCATTGAGTTGTACGGGTGAGGGAACAGCACGAGTGAGAGCCGCTACGAGTTAAGACGCTAAAACTTTTGCCTCATTTCTAGGAGCTAAACTAAACAACTGCACAAATTATTCATTTTTTTTGGGCTGTTAACAAAAAGCCTGAGGTAAACTGGACTAATTTGCCTCTACAGTATATCAGCAGTCTTGATCATGCCTGGCATTTAACTGCGTCTCAGGTGATCTGATCAGAAGTGGACAGGTCCAAGTGCCTCAGTTCACACCTGACATTAAAATGTTTCTACACATGCGACTTGAGTGACAGCTTTTGATTGGATCTCATGTCCTCGCTGTAAACACATCACTTCTGATGAAAAGAAGAAAAAGAAAGAGGGGGAGAAGGAGAAGAAAGAGAATATCGAGATGAAGAAGAAGAAAGACAATAAGATGAAGGAGGAAAAGAGTGAGTAGGAAAGGTTGGAGGAGGATGAGAAGAAAATGGAGGAGGAAGACAAGGAGGTGAAGAAGGAGAAAAAGGAGGATCAGAAGTTGAATAAGGAGAAGGAAAAGTAGAATAACATGAATGTCATACCATGCATTCTATTAGTCTGGGAATTCTACTAGATATTTTGATATTTCACAAAAATCCAAAAGCGGGAGCAGAAATCTAAGAGCAGAAATTTCACTAGAGCACACAAGCGAACACAGGAACAGAGCTATTATGCACATGAGCGCGGGCTATCTGAGAGCGAGGGCAGGGTTTTGAAGGAGAGCTTAAAAAATGTGAATGTGAAATGAAGAAATGTTGCCCTCATACTGAAAGACCATGCTCTTGAATAAAGATGGGAAATAAGGTCCCTGTTTTTTAACCCTGAACTCCTTAGTAATTCATCTCCCATAATTCTTCTTCTTTCTGAAAACTTGTCGCTATTGTCTCTTTGTCTTTTAATTACACTGAGTATGACGTGATGAAAGTAAAAAGTGACCTTCCTTGGCCTTTAGCATTATTCAATCCGTCTTACTTGCCGTGTCTTTTATCTGCTGTCCTCTGCAGAGATCCTTTGTCAGGGTTTGACATTGAGGACATGCAGTGACTCAGCGTGTCCATTTGTCTGCACAACTCAAGGCTGTGTATTGCTGTCGTAGGTTCAGAGACACAACTGGTTAACCGTTTACTAACTGTGGTTGGTACACAGTCGTGCGGACACACATGCTGCCGTTGTCCTTGCTTAATTCTCTCTGGATGAGGCCCTTGTCCTCATTAGTCTGCTCGTTAATCCCAATTGTGTCTTGTAATCGAGGACGACCTCAATGCAGAACGTGCACAAGTGCACATGCAAATTTACACGCACAAACACAACACACACAGCCAGGTAAATAATGCAAGTGCGCTGACTATTTAGTGGATGCTCATTAAAATACTCTCTGGGAGCCTGCTGAGAAGTAGACTACATTAAAGCAAAGTGCACATGTGTGTGTGTTTGTTGGTGTGCAAGTGACTGACAATAGCATGCTGCATTTAGTCAATGTGTAATGCATGAGCACAAGCATAAATTGGTACAAATGAGGCTGATGCAAGGTGAACAGTGCAGAGATCTGACTGTCAATGCAGTATTCAAAGCAGCATTTCTTTTTGTTTTGTTTTGCGTGATCGTTCCTGTATGTGTTCCTCTATCCGACTTGTGTGTGTGTGTAGTGATGCTAAAAAGAGGAAGCTGAGAAAAATCCTCCAAACCTGAGCAAAGACAGACTCACCTCATAGTGAGCGGTGCGCTGGGACTCGGAGATGAGCTGGGCATTGCAGATGTTACAATAGCTCTCTGTGAACAAGCCTCCATCCACGACGGCCGCAGACTTCATCTTCATCTGTGACTACACAAACAGACACACACACGCACGCCCAGACACGCACAAATACACAAACATGAATATGATTAAAATTCAGAACAGCAAAACATTTCAGAGAACCTTTCATCGTGAGCTGGAGGTGCATGAGTGTGCATGTGTCTCATTTCAATTTAGAAATAATTTTCTTTCCGAATGACCGAGTCATCGTGATAGTTCAGCTCAGAATACGTTGAACCTTCGTCAGCACATCCTCTCATTGATCATTTTGGCTGCTGTCTTGGAAACAATCGCCTAAGGCTCTCGCTTGAGTTTCTTAGCCATAAACCTTTTAAATACAGTCATCTCAAAGTATTGAAATGGTAATTCCTTAGTTTTCGCTGCACAGCTGGGTTAAAGATAAAAATATCTGTTTTTAGTTCCAGGCATTAACAACCCGACATAGCATCTTCTGTTTGAACCCACCCAACTTGTGACTGACGGGTGTTTTTTGTTGCCCAGATATTGCCTTTTAGATTGATTGCCTAAAAACATTAAACAGCTCTGAAAGTCGACTCCAGCTCAGCTTTCGCCCGAGAAGACTGCATTTGTTGTTTAAAAAAAGAGGACAATGTGAAAACAAGAAGAGAGCTGTCTATTGATGAAGAACAAGCCATTTTATAGAAAAGAGGGGAAATCGATCAGACATTGCACAAACATTGGGCATAGCCAACACACCAATTCTAAATGTCCTGATGAGAGCCAATTTTCTGTACTTAGCAACAGACATCAAACAGGTCGACCGAGGACAACAGCAGCTGATGACAGAAACATCACAGAGAGCTGAGAAGAAAAACCCCAAAACAAGAGCCAGTGGCATTACCATTGAGTGAAGGTAACACAATCCACTGTTTGAGGAAGATGCAAACCCCCTTATTAGAAGTAAGAATCTGAAGGCCAGTTGGAAATTACAGAGTTGAGTTACAGAAGCTTTATGAGCTGGTGACATCAGGATTGTCCTCTACCACGGTGATGGAAAGGAGAAGTGATCCGCTCATGATCCAAAACATATACAAGCTTATCTGTGAAGCCCGGTGGAGGTGTTGCTTGGGCTTTGGTGTGCATGGCTGCTTCTGGAACAAACTCGCTAATCTTAATTGATTTAGTTGCTCATGACGGGAGCAGCAGAATCAATCCACAAGTCCAGAGAAACACTGTCTGACAATTCACAGAGAGATGCATCCATAGGAATCAGGAGAAACTTCATCATGGAGCAGGACAATGAACCAAAACACACAACAAACACAACAAAGGAGTTCAATAGAGGGGAAACGATTTCAGACTGACCAAGGTAATTACTGGACCTTAACCAATGGAGCAGTGTTTTACCTCCTGAAGAAGAGACTGAAATGAGAAAGCCCCTAAAAACAACTGGAATAGCCTGGAATAGCATCACAAATGAAGAAAACAACAGTTTAGTGATGCCAGTGGGTTTCAGGCTTGATCCAGTTATTGCGAGAAATTAACATGTAACCAAATGTCAAACGTTACATTTACTAACCTAAAATGGGGTGGTCCATAAAAAGGTCCCAAGTTGTTAAACACATTCAGATTTAAATACAGGGGGGGAATTATGAGCCCTTGCCTCATATTTACCTTTTGATATTAAACCCAAATGCATTTAGTGTATTTATCATGTTTATAGGTATATGTACAAATTAAAGAGAATGGTCCATTTGAGGGTTCCATTATTGACACTTGTAGTCATGAAGAGTTTAATTTATATAAATGTATAAGTGCAGGTCTGCAAAGTCTGGTACTGCAATATAACTAGTACGTAAAAAGTACATAAACACCCTACGAAAAGTGCAGTGGAATGTTATAAATTTTCCACCTCAATAAGAGTTTAAGAAAGTTCATGAAACTTGGCTTTTAGCTTTATGGTCATCCTCTTCGAGAAATATCAGTTGCTGCTTTGCCCTGGAAGCTGAAAACTCTGAGTTACAGAGTTAAAGTTTGAGTTTTAGGATGAGTTGTGTTTTCTCTCAGAAGGTACATGGTCCTGAAATCATGGTTTTGGCACAAAAAGAACAACAAAGAGGATCCTAACTCAACTCCCAGTTTCTGCTTCAGTTGAACCTCTCTCGGGCTCCACTAGTAACTTTTTCAAAAGTTTTGTGCACTGGGCTTGAGTGAGAATCAACCACACGGCATATATACTTCCATCCTAAATTTAAAGATTTATTTTTCAACGTTAAACTTTACAGGCTAATAAATACTTTACCTAAGACCAATCATTTGAGCCCAAAACTTCCAAGAATATTTAAACTCTGGTAGGAAATAATAATGCTGTAAAATGAACAGTAAAGCCAGGAGGGAATTTGTTGAGGATTGCAGTCTTTGAAGTAAACAGCTAAAACGTCTCCGTTGAGATTCCCTTGTGAGAAACGTGGTGTGAAGAGTGCTGGGATGCCCAACCAGTTAAACCACAGAGACCTGAGCATCCCACTAGAAGCGGTGGCTCTGGGTTTTTAACAACCTGGCAGCAGTGTTTTCTTTGGCTTTTATACTGAGTAACATAATAGAAAATGGTTTAATGATGGGCTCTGGGGTCTTGTGTTCAATTTTATATTCTCTTCATTATGTGAGCCCTGTAGGCAGTGATCTGACAGGGTTAGGGTGAGTAACGGCTCTACAGGGAGAGGTCCAGGAACATCAACCATTAAACTGGATGAGCTTGTTGCCCCAAGGAAGCTACAGGACAGGGTACTTGCATAGGCAAAGTATTTCATGGCCCAAGATACTTGGATACAGCACGGTTCAGCTCCAGTGACTTTTGAAAGAATGGGGCTTTCTTTGTGGCACGGCATCCCGAGGAATCAATGTTAGTCATGAGATCTGACAAAATCCACTCCGTGTGTCAGCAGGGAGAAGCTGTGACAGGAATAGGTATTCTTTATCTCTGGTCTAGTGTATAATTATCTTTAGCCACTACACTTGCTCAACCCTTGCACACACACACACAATAACACAACACTGGTAATTACCCCTGTCTGTTCATCTTGTCTGTTTAGTGCACCCGGGACCTTCCAATTAACTACAGACATGCTGTACAGACACTTACTCCATTATCTAATTGAACCCACAGTAACGACCCCGATACATTAAAATGAAATGGCAATGCAGTTGCATCTGATTTAGAGCACCAGGTTTTATTATCCCCTTTACGCACAGTCAGGAAGTTACGTGTCTGCGAGGTACAATTTTTACTATGAAATGTCACCGGTGACAAGCTTGAAACTTGTTTTGTCTAGAGGCACGGACGCATTATTACCTGAGACATGATGGAATGGATATATTTGGCAAAGTGACACAATAAAAAGACCCTGCGCTGTCTGTCTGGACGGGAGCTCGGCAGCGGTGAGTCTATCTTTAATCTTCCAGCTAATTAAAAGTGATTGTGTGACTGCAGGAATATCCATATCTTCCTAATATCTCCATTACCTCTGATAATTACATGCAAGATGGGAGATGTAGACTAATTAATAGAGGCAGGCTGTTGGTGAGATTAATGGAGTGGCAGCTCCAAAGAAGCGAGAAGATGGAGAGGCAGATAATGACAAAAAAAAGAGAAAGGAAGGAGAGGGTAGGGTGGAGGGGGGAGGTTTATAATTGATGCACTGAGCGGGATATCTTCATGTTACATGGGTTTGGAGATCTTAATGGAAATGTGGTATCAGACCAGAGCAGTTCTTCACTGTACTGTTACTCTATATGTTTACTGCTATGTTATTTTTTTACGAGAATCTAGTTTATTGCAGCTTCAGCATCAATTTCAAACCCAGCAAGCACCACAAATAGGCATGTGTTTTATTTAGTATCAGTGAACGGTTCAACTTCAGTTCATCTTTGGATTTCTTCTTTATAGGTCAGCCTTTTTGAGTTATGCTATAATTTGCATCTCATTTTTCACTCGGATGCACACAGAGGTCACAGATAACTGTGTAGTCTGTGATGAAGTGTTTAACAGGTAAATTGAGTTTGTATATATATATTGCGACAGATTATGTGCAAGCGGAGGCTGATGTCAAAGCAGCAGACAGAAACATAAAGGCTCTAAAACCTATTTTCTCAATTGGATTCGCACTGTGAGTGATGGGTTCTACGTCAGCACAAATTTTACTCTCATATTTGGAGCAGTTCCGTCAAATGTACTTAACGTCAAGGAACAGACCATTGATGTGAACATAGGAGATTTGGTGGGAAAGGCTCTGCTCTTTTTTGGAGCTGTGACACTGTGTGCACAACTGTGTCGATAAACAGAGAGTGGAAGTTAGCTGTGACAGACTGTAACCATTAAGTCCAACTCATAGATGCACAATGGAAAAGAAGTGCATCTGAAAAACAATCATATCTTTTTTTTTATCACTTTGCTAAACAAAGTTCAACAATCGTTTGTGATGTCAATGCTGATTTATAATGTTACATTGCATTCGTTTAATGTTCTCAAATTGACCATTCCCTCAAAAATGTATCATTTCCTCCGCCAAGGAGGTTGTTAGCAGGATTATGCAAAAACTACTGGACGGATTGGCACAGTACTTGGTACAAAATGCGGGAACAAATTACCCAGTCAATTTTAGTGCAGATCCATATAAATGGGCAGATCAAGGAATTTAGTTTCACTTTCTCTGCAGCATTTACCACAGAATACAATTTATGGGGGTAGCAGGGGTGCAAATATACTTGTATGAATATGTTCCAACAGTGTTGCAGGTGAGGAGGGGGTTTGGAAGGTGAAGGTGCGGCAGCAAGTGGTGTTGGTGTGTCATGTTACAATCACTGTGTTGTTCCCTTACAAGTCATACAGCTGTGTATGTATGAAACAGCTGATGCTGATCAGATGATATGTTGTATATAATATATAACCTAATGATATATAATTCCTCACAAGTCTGATGTGGACAGACATATGGAAAAAGCAAATTTTACATGCCTCAGTGCACTAATCAAGATTAGACAAAGATTTTCAATGTGATGCCAGTTGTTGGGTTGTCTGCTTATGTTCCCAAGCTGTTAAATTAAATGTAAACTGTACCCACACAGTCCTGAAAGGGTATAATTTAAAACTCTTTTGTTAAATACTTAATGAATTATAATTAACTTTTAATTTGATTGTGAATATCAGCAAAAATCTACATACTGTACAAAAGTCAGCAAATGTCCAATTGCAACAGTGAGGCCAGAGATGAGTATTTTATACAAACGGTTTCTCAAATCTTAATTAGACAGAGGTTTGCAAAAACTCGACAAGTCTTAGCGAGAGCATGAAAGCCTGAGGCATCTGAGGACAGCGAGACCTTGAGGGGATTCTCTTTTAAGACCACATCAAGTATTTAACATAGGGTTTGAACTCTGAGCCCTCCAAGAAATCTCAGCCTCCAGCCCACCATTCATTAAAAAGCTGCCATTGAATTGGACATTCCTTTTTGTTCTTTTATAATAAATGTAACCCTGTAGACAAATTCCCTGTCGGCTGAAATTAGAATATGTATTAGTCTGTAATATTGCATGCAACTAGATTGCACTGTAGTCAATGAGAGTCCTATTGTGCTTTCAGAGATATAGTGTAATGCTTTATCCCAACGGGGAGCTCCAGACGACTGCTGCTGTAAATATATTCAGTTCTCTCCTGGCCTGAAACGACACCTTTATTGGTGAAATGTTTACTGAAGACGAACTAGACATATATGCGCAGAGAGAGTGAGAGACACGGAGACCGAAGTACAAAGAGAGAGGGAGCAGTAGGTGGTTGAGGCAGCAAGGCTTCTTTTGAATTCCCTTCCTCCCTCCTCAGTCTTACTACTGCTCCATCAGGAAGTGTTGGTGTTGGGAGCTGTAACTATCTGTAACATAGAGTGTATATAAAGTTGGACGCATCCACCAGAGGGAGTTCCAGTTTGTGGCTTTACTTTTGAGGAGCTATCACGTCAACCATCTTTTCTTGCAGTCTATGATCTGTTTCCCTATTCTCCTTTCTGCATCAGATTTTCACAGGTCCCATCTCATTTGAAATGGGTTGCTGCTCTGATTTAACTGTCACATTATGCATAAAGGTGATGAAATAGTGACATTAGCTTGTCAGCCAGTGACCTGTCTAATGAGTCCCCAGTGGGGATAACAAGGGAAAGAGTTAAAGATATGTAACCTCATACCGCAAAGTCCCTCTGCTGCGCAACTTTGATGTTCCACATTACAATTTCTATCCTGTTTCACTCTTGGTAATGTAATCTTTCTGAACACTGTCTTCCCCTCACACACAGCCCTCCCCTCTGTACAGTAATCAAAGGTACTAGACTGAGGGAATAAAGTCTTCAAAGAAGCCGGAGCCACAGTTTGAAACCAAGTCCACCTCCACTCTGTTTGCACTGCAGGAGCTGACTTTGTACTGCTCCTGCTAAATACTGCAAACATACCCAAAGTCAAATACACCAAGGCAACAAACAGTCACTCATACTCTCACTATGAAACATTAAGCCCAGAGTTAGAATATGGAGGTGCAAAACAAGTGTGACACAAAATATGTAAAAAATGGCGTTTTCACACCTGGCATGTCTTAGTCACATGTTTTCCTTTGATCTGGTTAGTTTTAGTTTCACACTAAACAATTTGGTCTGAGATACGTATGTACTGTCCTCATCACCTACGTAGGCTGTCTACCTATACTTGACAACTATTCAGTGGGTATAATCCTTTTGTTTGAATGGAGAGATTTAATACATTTTGTTCATGTGATCTCCACTGTAATATCATTATGGTATTAGCATCAGCAACTTCAGACGCAGTACTTGGCACTAACTCAATTGGGCCAAATGAGCGTCCTCGTTGTTCAAACATTTTATCGTCAGAGGCGAAGGCCACAAGCAAGGCTTCCACCACCTCTTTTGGTTTTTAACAAATGTTTGTCTGTTGGTTCAGACCTTAGTGGAAGGCACCTTTTTCAATTGTTATTTTGGTTTGGACAAAACAAGTCTGAAGGTCTAGACCAAGAAAGGTTAAAGCCGCCTTCGTGTCTGTTCCACATTGAAGGTTTGACAAGTTGTCTCTTCCTGGGGATTCAAGGAACAATAAAATATGGATCAAGGTCAGGTCACCCACACCTTCCTCAGTCTCTCTCTGTACAGTATGTGTGTGTGTCTTTGTGTGATTCGCTCTTTCCTTTTGCCTTATTGTGCTCCAATTTCTATTTTGGATAAAATTCTCCTCTTCGACCTAAGTGTGGAGCATCTTGATATTGACAGTAAGACACAGTCTCAATTTGCTTCCCGTCTCTCTCTCGCTCACCCCCTCAGCATTTTATCTTCCCCCTTTCTCTTCCACTGGTGGAAATATGGCCTTGAGGGCAGCGATTATTCATAAGGAATATTGTAGGCTAGACTTATCTACTTGTGGAAGAGAAGCGCAGATAAGCTCCTGCATTATGCACCTTTCTGCTGGAATAAATTGCAGAGGAGCTTGAAGTTTGAAACAACCATTCCTCTGAGGGATACTTGCTGATATTGTTTATATTTGAGCTGGTGTATAAAGTCATTTTCTGAATAAATGAGATGTAACAACATAAAAACTATTTTATCCTACTACCACAAGGGCTGTGAACCTCAGGAAAATTACAGAATAATCAAATATTGGGATAGAATGTGTGAGAGGACTCGTAGCCCTTTTAGCTGTACTAGTAGTGCGAGGTAACATTGCTGTCTGCTCATAACTCGATGTTTTCTCCACAGATTTAAATCAGCAGCTATTAATGCTGATTGTACATAGAGCACTGTTAAGTGTCCATCAGGGAATAAATCATATTGGATGGGGGGGTCAAGGATCTATTAGTCACCTCTAATCATCTCACATATTTAGATTTTATAACCTCTCTGCCTTTATAAGACCTTTAAATTCATGAGGCCAGTGTGGTACCTCTAAAAAACTCTCTCTGGGCCATTAGTTTTTAATGGTATTAATAACAGGACTGTTGCTTTAGGCCACATTATGGAATCATTAGAGGGTGAATGAAGACCATTATCCCAGGCAAAGTTAGGCTTCCCAGTTTAACCGAGCATATCTCCTCCGCCTTGCCGGGCCTGTCTATATGCGTATGTTCCGTAACACACTCTGAGGCAAACTGAGTTAATGGGGGAGACAAAGGGTGGCCTGAAGTTTGAATGGGGGTTGTTATGTTACTGTAACATATGGGTGAGGCTTTGCTGGATGGCAACAACACTGCTGGGGGTCTGTCGGTTCCATTAGCAGCTAATCGCACAGTTTTTAGCATCTGGAACAACTTCTCCTCTTATCGTGTTTAGTGCAACTTTTCTGGTTGTTTTCAGCTTCATATTTTCCACTTTGAAAGCTTCAGGCCAATTATTGACTCAACGCTGTCTTGGTTTTTGCATTCAACACCTACATTCAGTACCAAGTGTACCTGACCTGAGACTGCACGGATGTCAAATGCATTCAGAGAATCCAATAAAAGCAAGAAAGTGGTGTGATCAATAATAAGTGAGACTTTATACATGGGATTGTGCAAAAGCACAAAAGCACTCACTTCAAGGATCTTGGCTGCTGGTAGCACGTGGTTGTTTCAGCATCATACACACACACACACACACACACACACACACACACACACACACACACACACACACACACACACCGCTCACACTCTGGTATACACACATAGACACTCTTGTGAGGCTGTGAATTGAACTGGGTTTAGAGTACCTCGGAATAATATAATAATTCAATAGTTCCACCAATGTATTTGCTTAAATCCAAACAAAACTTCACACATAAGTACTACTATTGTACATATCAAGTACAATGTGTATTACACTAGTGGGCAGATTAGGGCAACACCAAGTGGAGCAAACAGATTTCCCATGAGGTAGCATTCACTTTCACTCACAAGACATGAGCTACCTAAGAGACGGAGCTGGGACGAGACAAAGAAATAATAAATTCAAAAGATATTGGAAACAAGAATAAGAAGTGGAAACATAATCAGGCGTGAAATTTGCAAGGACTGGAACAAGTGAAGTGAATAAATCCAAATGATTTGTAATCAGTCTTCACTCGCCCTATCTCTCAATCGTCTGAAACGCTTTCTCTTTGTCTCCGTCATTAATCTAATTGGAGTAATCAGTAATTTCCTTGTGCTAATTTGGAAAATATGTTCCTTTCACAAAAGACACAACCGATACAAACATCAGGTGTTGGTATTCACCTGAACGCCTTGTGGGATTAACTGTCAATCACAGCAGTGTTTCACAACCTGCTGCTGCAAAAATTATTGCCGCCACTGCTTCGGGGTCACGGAAGAAACACATTATAGACCCGGTAACCTTGTACCGTGCTGTGTTACCCTGCTGTGTGTCCTCCCTCCTCACTCTCCCGCTGACCTGCGCTCACTTTACAGGTTAGCAATAAACACCAACACTAATCAGAAGTTATAAGGACACGTACAGCACTTGAAGTTTACTTGTTTGATTCGCTCGAGAGTTTATGAGACACTTATTTAAACATATTGAAAAAAAGTCCAACATTTTGCACGCAGTCCACCTGCCACACACAACAGGAGACGAGACGTGATGCCCACAGCCAGGACATCAGGGTTAAAGTGACCAGAACAATCCGGATTCATTGGCTGGACTGCACCCGCTGCTAAAAAAAAGTCCTAGGGGAAACACTGCATTGCATTAAACATGACTTATTTTCGGGCTGGGCCGGCTTTTATTTCCATGGGATTTGCCATTATAATGATTGATTGTACTCTTACTTGGTTATTCAGTTTAGTGGGAGCTCAGGTCTCTTGAGACAGCATGAGCTTTATTACATTGAAAGGATTGATTTTGGCTTTTGGGTTCAACTGTTATAGAGCTTGCTTGACCCTTGAGTGTGTGTTGGAGAACACCGGAAACTGCAACTACAAGAACAGCACTAAAAATCAATTACCCTGATCGCAGCAATTAACAGTCAAATGATCGAGCAAAGGAAATAAATTCAATATTTACAATAATGCAATTGGAAAGCAAGTAAAACTTAGAGCTATTCTAGATTAGGCTTAAAGTCAATCCTCTTAAAAATGATTCGAGAATAAAAAGCATTTGACTAAAGTTGCAAATTATAGTATTCACCCAGCAAATGACTGCCTGTTTCAGTCACATGAACTCTCCTTCTCCTTTTCCGTTTGATCCACAGAATATACCGGGCTTTATAAATATGAGTGGGAGTTTAACGTGGGAATTGAACCTCAGGAGGCAGCATTTGTTTATCTTCTCCCCGTGAAATATCTCCAAAAATGCAAGAGAGGGCAACGGCCTCTACATGTACAGCACAGCGTTATGACGGCGTTATTTTTAATGAGTGATATAGTCGACACACACACACACACACACACACACACACACACACACACACACACACACACACACACACACACTACCCCTTCTATAAATATGGCATGCAAGCATATAAACACCCTACTGTGCAGTGTAAATTATGACCAAACGCATGCACACAAAGGAAAATGCTATTGATATGAATGAGCTGAGACTGCATGCTGTGATAGTGCATCACACAGACACTCGCATGCATACACACACAGAGAGAGAGAGAGAGAGCGATGGACTAAATAGGGCACGACCTTGCAGCACCTATAGCCTTTGAAATCAGCAAGCTACTGTATATATGCTCAAGTGCGTGTGCTTCTTCATCTTGCATCTGTTCCTCTGTGTATTTCTAAACGTGTTTATGAAGTTTTCTGGAAGCAAATAACTTGTTTACACAAATTCTCTCTCTCTGTCCAAACAGAGAAACATACAGAGAAGCCAGTGACCCGAATTCTCCCTCTGATAACAATGAATTCTACATCTGATAAGCATATTTTTCCTCCCTCATTCACTAATGCACCCACAGCACCCACCCGTATACTCCCGCTCTCCTTCCCTCGCTCCCTCCCCAGCTGGCAGCACGCCCGTTACCGAACGCGGTGATGGAGCAAAAGGAAATTGATTTCTAAAGAGCTCTGTCTGCTGTGCCCGGATATGAAATATGCAACCAGTTATTAGGCTAACACTGATATTAACATAACACGACAACCGTGTCAAGATATATATTAAAGATGTCTCTCTTGTTCCCTTTGAGAGATACATGAAATGGGCTGAAAGAAGCTAAACTGCCACTTGTTCGCAGCGTGCCGAATCGTTATTAGCGGCGCACAATTGTCATATCTGCCTTGTTCGGGAGAGGAGGAAGTGCACAGAGCTCTTTGGTGGAAGGGTTGGCACTGTGCTGATGCTGCGATGAGACACAGTCAATATCTTGATCGAGTAGACAGGCACAGCGGGCGGCTATTAGTTATTATGCAGCTATTAATGAATGTACACGAAGAAAGGTCAAATGGCCCACACGTGGACACACACACACACACAAACACAAACACACACACACACACACTTTTGCTGATGCTGATGAAGACTCATGCACGCAGTCAGCAGAAAGGTCACAGCGTACAGCGTGTGAGAAAAAGATATTTGAAGAAGATATGCTGCCTGTTGCTATGGAGCACTCCCAGAGAAAGAAAAAAATACACGTGCACACACACCTACACATGATGCTCTGTCAATCCTAAAGAAACCAGAGCGATCGCACATCTGTGAACACAAAGACGCACACTTGACGAAAACGCACTTACTCAATCAATCCCTGTTGCATTAAAGAAAGCGAGGGAGCAGCAGCCACTTTTAAAAGCATCGCTGCCACAATAATTGCTCTCGTGCTCTGTGCATATGCATTGAAGGGGAGCAAGTACTTTTCAAGAACAATATTGCTTCTCTGCATATTCCCACGGGACAGTGTAAATTATGCCAGTCGGTTAATCAGATTCTCCCTCAGAAGCAGTTCAGCCCCTCATGAGAGACAGAATGAATTAAATAAGCTACTCATCCTCTAGATGCTTTAAAGCTGGCGAGAGCTACACTGCATGTGTTCCACATTATGAACATGCTAATTGACTCACTGTGTTTTTTTTTTAAGCTTCCCTCATTGTATTCACTCTGAAGTTACATGTAGTGAAGCACATGGCAATTAGAATAAAAACAAGCTGATTAATTTAACATGTATACGTGTAACACTTTTGAGTTGTTCTACTATTCTTCTGTAATATTTTTCTATATTCTACCGAAGTGATATTAAAGGGCAACATAATAATGAAAGACAGACAAAAAAATGTTGTGTTCAATAATAACTAGTTTTGTATTGTATTGAATTGTATTCGCCGACAATTGATTACTTGTTAAAGTCCTTTTTCAAAGAACAAGTTTGTTGGTTTCGGCCTCCCAAAAGTGATTTCCCTACTTTTATTGTCAGTTTTGTGTTTAAAAAAGGCCTGAAGTCAATTATTTTCATTATCGATCCATCTGCTGGTTGCTTTGTCTACATAATGACAGAAAATTGGGAAAAATAGCTCTATCTTCAGATATCTCGCTGTGTATGACTGCAAACTAAAAACCCCAGATATCCAGTGCACGATGACATGGGACAAAGATCCCCACAATTTAAAAGCTGGAAACATGATGTGTTTGACACTGAATCTTGATTAATTATGATTAATCAGTTATGAAATTAGTTGCTGTTGTCTGTGGGATAGTCAACACATTGTTCAGGCGCTGGTTTAGAACTATAGCCTCGGACTCAGACCAATCGGCAAATCTTTATTTATTCGCTGTGACAGATGGGTCTGGCCCCCCTCCCATTCAGACTGATTAATATCCGTCTTGAAAAAGGTCGGGCCAATCACAATCTCTTCTCTAAAGAGGGGCGGGTTTGATATGAAGTCTGACAGGAGGAGCGCTGCTGAAGCATTCTCATTAACAACCAAGATAACTGCCATGGACGCAGAGCGATCTGTTGAATGGGGCATTGGTCAGTATGGAACACATGTAGGTTTTATTTAAAGCTTATTTAGTTTTGCAGCATTTCATGATCATGTCATTGCTAGATGCCGCTGAAACAGGCTGGATAAGGTGCATTTCTTTTCTCTGCCTCGCTCTGAGACACCCTGCCGCTCTGTCTGCTGCAGTGACCTGAAGTACAGTAGGAGTCAGAATCGATCAGAGCCCAGGACTGAAGATCTCTCGCTCTAACTTCTGATCAATAGATGTACACAGAGCATGAAGCCTCGGCTCACCGTACATGGTTCGGGCTGCGGGTGGAAAAATAGACCCAGTGGTGCTCAGTGGGAATAAAAAGGCAGAGTATTGACTAAAGGCTGAAGTTAATAAAAATGTCCTTTTCTGAGGATTGAAATGATGGAGACATGTGACGACATGAATAATTCCTTCATGGCACTTCATTACAGTGTGTGTGATTGAGGGATATTTGGGGATAGCATGTACTGTGTGTGCTTTTCCTATAAACACCAGTAGTTGTCCTGGGGACCAAAGCATGATCCTAATGAGGCAAAACAACCTTTCTGAGGTTCTGGATAGGAGTGAGGTTAATTTAGGCTGTCGTCAATAAATGGACCTAATGAGGGTTGCTGCACTAACCTGTGTGTGTGTGAGTGTGTGAGTGAGTGAGTGAGAGAGAGAGAGAGAGAGAGACACAGGCAAGGGCTGTGAAAAGGCCATAAGCTGGTATCATCCTGCCACAGGCGCCCAGTACGACACTGACTGGACATTCTTCCCAAAGTGACAAATACTTGCAATGAAAGGGCTCTGCATGAGATGGATGTGAGCCAGTGAAACGCAATGCAGCAAGTATCAGAGCTAATCCATAGTATATCTGACGTGCGTATCGTTTTCCTATTTGACAGAAAGCCATTATTGAAGGTGGGGCAGAGCTTGGATTTGCAAGACTGAAAAGTTTGGGATTGTAAAGGAAAGACCCTGCATCTGAATCCGTCTTTTTCTAAATCCCCGAAGCACACAAGTTCCGGAATGACCGATAAATGATCTGAGTAATTGATGACGAGCAAGGGATCGAGCAGGACAACCTTCTGGTGTCACCTTCCCCATTATAATACAAGCTGCTTTTGTCTCTGTAAACTGGACATGCTCAGTATTCTCACACACTTTGGAGAATAAGTAATACTTGGAACGAGAGGGATCTGACTGAGATGGATGGGAGGCAGTGAAACGTGATGTAGAATAACAGAGGTAATCCATAGTATATTTGATGCGTGTATCGTTTTCCTATTTCACAGAAATCCATTATTGAAGGTGGATTAGCAAAAATGGAAAAGTTTGGACAGAAAATTGAGAGCAAAGTGCCTGCATCTAATTGCTTCTTTTTCTACATTTTGAATAATTAGTAAATTGTCTGAATAGTTGATCACCAGAAAAGGAATGAATGGACGATTAAATCTGAAACTTTGACAACTCTGCTGTGTCACTTTTCCAGAAAGCTGCTTTTCTTGCTGTAAACTGAATACATCTGTTTTTTTGGAGACTTCTCAGCTTAGACTCTGGACTATTCCCAGACATTTTGTAGTAAAAAAAAAAAAACTGCTTCTATTTTGAACTTGAAACCTGTGCAGTGCCGAACTAAACTCTGAATCATCCACCACCTCATGCTCGCCACATACATGCAACACCAATCTTAAGACCTTGAAGGTGGATAGGTTATTTCCGCCATAACAGCAGTAGATGATGTGCATTAGAAAAAACAGATGAACTCCTTTCCTCAGTTATCTACAGATTTTCATTTAAAATCCTCAAAGTTTGCAGAGGCTGCTGCTGCGAACTCCACGGGAATAATGGGAGATTTAAGATGCAAAAACTTTCAGCGCTGCGCTTTAAAAGCAGGAGACGTCAAACCGGGCATTTCTTCATCTGTTGAACAAAGCGTCCTGTCAGTGTTCAGCTCGCTCGTCACTGAATCCATCACTCACCTTGCGCAGAGGCAGTGACACCTCTCCACGAAACCGACAATCATCCGCCAACTGGCTGTCTCTGATCCTCCAGCGCACCTGAGCCGTTCAAATCCGTCAAAACTTGCGCGTGGATCTCGTCCCGTGTTCACGTCGCCAATCCGGTGCAGATATTCTCTTTGTGTCTTGTTTGATTTGTTTTATATTTCCCTTCATATAACCCCCTTAAAAACCAGAAAAGCTCTCCGTCGTGATGCGCGTCCTCTGCGCTCCGGAGCGCCGCGGAGGTGAAGGCGAAGCGGAGCTCTGTTGATATCATCCACCGGCAGCACGCACGCACGCACGCACACACTCCGAAACACAGGGTGAAGAAAAAAGTAAGCGATCCCAGGGAAGGTGCGGAGGGAGGAGGGGAGAAGGAGAGTGATGAGCAGCAGCCTTCAGCGGGATGGATGGATGAATGAAGGACTGACTCTCTGCGCTCAGGCGGCGCACTGACTGCTCGCTTTGCAGTGAGTGGGAGCACTGGTGGAGTGAGTAGGTTTACACACACACACACACACACACACACACACACACACACACACACACACACACACACACACACACACACACACACACACACACACACACACACACACACACACAGACACACACACAGCTCCCACACGAAGATCAGCTTACATAAAAAATGAACAGAGACACGCGCCCAATTTCGCTCTCGAGTCATCCCTGTGATATTAATGGCAGTGTCCCCACTAGGCAGTAGAAGCTGGACTGAGTGTTTGTGCCCAATCTCCTTGACAGGGGTTTGTCATGATAGCTGTATGTTGGTAAAGTGGGGACCTACATGTCTGTGATGCTCAATAAGGACCAAGTCCTGTTGAGATTGCACACAGGATTTAACTTGTTTTAGACATTCTCTGCTCCAGTCTTTTTTAAACAGGTTAAGTTGAATAGTTTTACACTTTAAGCTGAAGAGCAATTACTTTTTCTTAAAGAACTGCAATGAAGAAAAGAAAGACGTTGTCCTTGTTCGTTCCTTCAAATCAATGCAAAAAATGGCGGCCAGTCTGACGGAAATGCGACGCTACCAAGCGGACCAATCACCAGTTATTCTCTGAGAAATCAATTAAGATCTTGATCTCACAACCTTGAAGAAATGGAAAAAGAATTGATTCGGATTTGCACCTAAATTGAATGACTTCTTCTTTGGGTCATCCGGTCACCCATCCTCAAAGTTTCAAAATTTGTTGAGTAGTTCTTGCGTAATCCTGCTAATGAAACTGACCAGGAAGAGAAAACTATTCTTTGGTGACATTGCTTCCAACCCGGATCTAATGCAACTTGT
Source organism: Hippoglossus stenolepis (assembly GCF_022539355.2). Classification (NCBI taxonomy): domain Eukaryota; kingdom Metazoa; phylum Chordata; class Actinopteri; order Pleuronectiformes; family Pleuronectidae; genus Hippoglossus; species Hippoglossus stenolepis. The sequence goes on along the minus strand of NC_061494.1, from coordinate 13,691,163 downwards.
GAAAACGGGGTGAGTTTTATTCTACGGTTTAAGGGTTGTAAGATTTAGTTAGTTAGGATCATCAGCCTCTCAGCCCTGATTCTTATGAATGGTGTCGTGAAGGTATTGCAAATTTTCCCAGCATGCATTTGACTGGGGACAGGGACGTTTCCTGAAGAGCTTGCCAGGGATTTACCACAGAGATTTAGATGTGTTAATTCTCCTGTGCTGTTTCCCTCTAACATTTCTGTCAGGAACAGCACAGCTAAGCTCTATGGCTTTTTTAAAGTGCTGAAACAACTGGTCGACTGACTGGAGCTTTATTATTTATTTTAATAATTTAACACTTGATTTGTTTTTTATATCAAGCAAAAATGTGATGCATTTGCTGGTTCCATATTGTCAAATATAAGAAGTAGTTTGTTTTTTCAGTACTGTGTGCTGAATGAATGCCCTTGAGCTTTCGACTGTCAGTTCGGGAAAAGCAGCAACTAGCAGACGTCACACTGCGCTCAGGGAATATTTTTCACTGTTGTCCAGCTCTTTATAGACCCAACAATATGATCAAAATATCCACTATCGTACCCAACCGGAGTAAATATCTCCACAGTGGTTCATGTTTCCTGTGGCTTACTTTGATGTCATGCATACTGATGTTACACTGAGGACCTGAAAGCCAGATCCAGTCTGGTTGTCAGTCAAGCTACAGTATGATGGTGATTGCAGTAAATCACTGTAGGTCTGCGTCTCAGCACAGACCTGCAGGACACACTCGTGTTAAAACTGTCAGGTTCTGCAAATCATTATCTCAGCGAAGCCAAATCGCTGCAAATGAACCCACATTTCAGGAAGAGTGTTTCTAAGGAGCTTGAGTAAAACAAACAGTTGCTTTTGAATCCCAATCAAACCAAGACAACATTACACAGCCGTGAATCCCGGTCCAACTCGCACAAACCCCACACGCGGCGCCAGAATGCTTTGCACAGCCAACAATGACCACCCTTGATCTATCAGAAATGGCATTAATTCACTGTGTACTGCAAACACTCCCCAAAGCAATCATATGCACCAAATTTAGAGCTTAGCTGAAAGGAATGACATTGCTATGCCCCTTTTCATAATTTTTCTGTTTGATTATCCCAAGTCTTTTTGAAATGCCACATTTTCTCGCTAGTGTATGGATGTGTATTCATTCCCGGAGAATGGGCGCCTATTACATGCTTTCAGAGGCTGTGACAGCAGCCCTCATTGAGGAAGCCAAACACTTCACAGCTCAGACAATGTACCCAGGCAGACGCACACACGCACTCACGCACGCACACGCACACACAAACACAAACAAGCACAAGCACGCACGCACTCGCAGATCCAAATACACACGAACCGACTGACACAATGCACATCGACGAGATGAAAGGGCCAATTTATCAAACCACCAGCCAAGGCAGGCCTGAGGATGTATAGTGCCAGCACTGGTCTGGAGAAAGAGGTGTGTGTGTGTGTGTGTGTGTGTGTGTGTGTGTGTGTGTGTGTGTGTGTGTGTGTGTGTGTGTGTGTGTGTGTGTGTGTGTGTGTGTGTGTGTGTGTGTGTGTGTGTGTGTGTGTGTGTGTGTGTGTGTGTGTGTGACTTTTCTCTTTCCCTTTGCCCAGAGAGTGAAGTCGCCCCTCCGAACACAGCGTACACTTTTGCCTCTGGCTAATTTCCCAAGTAAAATACATCATCTTTAATGTTGATGTCGGCTGACGCGGCTACACGACAGGGTCATTTTTAGTTCTTGTGGCTGTCAGGTGCTTTGGTATAAACAAAGGAAAGTGCGTGTGTTACTTCGTTTGATAGAGGCGGAGGGAGAGATGGCGCTGGGGTCTGTCGCAGGTTATTTTTCATTAAACTGAGAGATCGATGTTCATTCTCAGAGCTTTACAACATTTACAAGCCCAGACTAATCCACTATTAGAGGGCTGCATGACGGGGCTGCAGAAAAGACACCGAGCAGGGAGCAGTGCACAGAGAGGCTCAACTGGGAACAGAACTGCACCAAAATAAACATCTGTTTATACTTTTTTAAGGTTTTACACAGCAAACTGTTGTGTAAAAACACCTTCACTGCATGACATTGATGTTATATAGTCTTGAGTCTGCTTGTCTCAGGTAGAGATTCAAAGAGGAAATGTATAAATTTGATTTGGAGCTTTGATAGTGACATATTTACTGCATTAACTGATATTGAAACATTAAATTGTGAATCGTGTACGGCACAGCAATGACATTTCATTCAATCGGATGTGAATCAGTTCAAGATTTTTATAAATTAATTTGTTCTATGCTGTGATGTGGATCTGGATTTAAACAAATTTCTGGTCTCAATTAATAGTTTCACTGTTTCAAAGTCATGTACATGTTTCAGACTCTGACATGCTGATGAGAAAGAAATCTCAAGGACCCACTGAATTATTGAAAAAACACAAAGAATATTGTAATATTTCTAATTCACAGCGTAAAATACAAGCATATGGCAAATAAAACTCCCGAGCTGAAGGCGTGTTTATATTTAGATCTGAATGTGTACGTGTTTATGTGCGAAGCAGAACATTTCAAATGTCCGTCCCCTGAATTTTTTTTTTTAGTGATGTCGGCTTCAGTGCGGTGCATCTGTTGGGTTTTGGCTGACGGGACACTGGCCGTCGTCTGCTTAAAGCTGCTCCACGGTCCACGGGGCAGCCTGCTGGCGCTGCCTGTTGGTGGAGAGCCTGAGCAGGGCCAGTGTGAGGTGTCCATTATGGTTGGGGGGGGGAAAAAAGAAAAGAAGAAAGAAACGATGCCAGCTTCAAGATTTGTGGTCTCCAAAGTATTTACAACACTGTCTTTTGTTTCTCCTGCACAGGTCAGAGATGCAGAAATAGCCTGACGACGACGACTCCTCGGACACGCAGAGGTATGTCCCTGAGTGTGAGGTGTGCTGGTGTTTTCGCACCGCAAGGATGTAGACAAATACAGGTCTGTGTTCTGGCCAATAAAGTGTTGACTGGTAACAGGTGAGGGGTAATCCTGACAGAGATTTGATTTCAGGAGCATCAGCAACTCTTCCGCGTAGAGCTCAGCTCACTTACAAACAGCCATATATAGAGGACAGCTGACACTGCCAGCGTACAGAACGAGGTAAATCAAAATTAATGTGATCTTGCCACCACCCTGAACACCAGACGACGAAGAGAGAGCGAGGACAGAAGCGAAGCTGATATCTACACGTCACAACAGTGATTAACGTCTCCTCTTATCCTCCACATTTTTTTTAGAGCAACTCAAACCTCTTATTTTTCTTGCAACCATAGAAATAAACGTGCCTCATGCCTTACATAAGCAGAAACTATGAACCATGTTTATACATGAGCAGCTCTCCCTAAGCTTCATTTAATTACAAAAGCCTTGTCGATTCATTTAAGCAAAACCTGCCAATATTACATTTATTAAACTCTCAAATCATTAGTTTTCCATTTTCTCAAACCAAGAAGCCAGTGACGACGGTGACTTTACGTGCCCTCAATCTGGGGGGGGGGGCTGTGAAAGTGATTTACAGCGAGGTGGCAGACAGATCTGTGTCATCCCCACTGTACAAATATGATACTTGTCATCAGATGTCTGGAGCTGTATTTTTACACAAACAACACCTGCAGGCCTGGAATATGCATGAGATTCTGTAATGTGGTTGCAGGGTGGGAAACTAATTATTCCGAGAGCTGTGCTTATTTAATTTAACACCAAAACTTCATTAGCATTCAAACTGCAAATTCCATGGCAACATTGACAATGTCACAGTAACAGTTAGTATAACATGTATAGTTTTTTCTGAATAATTTTCTGTTAATTGAGAAAATAGAATGCATAAGTCATCCACTGAAATGATTTACCTTTGTCTTTAGTGTAAAACCAATTTGATGCTTTCTGTTGACCTCAAAGCATTTTTGATTTCTCCTGCTGTGCTGCAGACACTGTCCTGGGTTTTTAACCCTCTGCTCTTCAGTTTGTAGCTGTGGCCCTCTAGAGGACAAAAGAACACAGTGCAGTTTCAATCAGTCTGCCAGACTTCATTAGGTTGTGCTTCCCTCACAGTACTTGCAACCCCTTGTTTCAGGTTATACATTTCTATAGCATGTGGTACATGTGACTCTTCCTTCATTCAGGTGAAATTATGGAACAAAAGACTTTAAAAAAAGACTGATTTGTTCATGATTGTGAATGAGTTTAATGTTGGTTACTACAGCAACAGACTGCCCCAGGTTGCAAACAGCTTTAGCTTTGAGTGGCACAGAAACACATGTTCATATGTCGCATAGAAGAAGTCTTGCACATACTAATGCTCTTTGATTAACCTAATTATCATCAGGATAATCCCAACATCCTGCCTAAGAATGTATATAAAAATGGACGTTGACTCCGGGTCCAGAAAGTGAAGCCAATGCAGAATTGCCTGAAACCTGTAGTCTCACAAATTACCAGCAGAGGGTGACTCCACTGGCTGCAAAAAGAAGTCAGTTTCCATTCAAATCTGTATGAGCTCAATCTGTATAGTTTCAAGTCTTCTTGATCTACAGCATAATGTTCATTTTGTAAATGATGCAGAGTAAAACAGACAATGAATCATAGTTTGCACTGGGGCATGGATACCATGTGATTGACAGCTACTACAGTCCAATGGGTGCTAGCCGCAGGTGTAGGTGGGCGTGAAGTGTCCTCAAGCTGTCAGTCTGGCTCCTCCTCCAAAGATGGTTACTTCTGATTTCAGAAAACCAAGATGGCGCAGGACGAAACCAACTCAAGGCTTCTAGACATCAGTTCACAAACCAATGGGCGTCGTCACAGTGGATCGACACTTGTTATTTAGAATGTTTCAGTGTAGCAATACATGGAATATCAAAATACACTCAGTAGTAATTAACATGCTTTTAAGCTTTTCCACAGCATCCTACATTTTTAGACTCTCTCTTCTCTATGCAGTATGCCTGATGAAACACATGATGGCGCCAGAGCCCTGTTGTTACACTACATACACGTGGCCTGAGATAACAGGAGAGTGAAGCGAGCGAGCACAAGAAAGAGACGGAGCAAGAGTGAAGTCGAAACCTCGGCAATGTTTTATGACAGACAATTAGCTGAGTGCTTCCATTTAAACCTACATTAATTAAATTTATGGCAAATTGAGTCTGCACACTGGATGGCGTTTTCTTTACTGAAATCACTTTGAGTTGATTTACTCCATCTCTTCCACTTGGTTGCCCATAATTAGATCCAAATGACTCAGTCCTCATTACAGATGTCTCCCTGGAATTAAATACTTGTGTTGACTTGCTATTCATCTGCCGTGTGCGTGCTTGGCGCGCACACACACACACACACACACACACACTACACTACATACATGCATTTACATTCTGTCTGCAAAGCGCCGTGTGTTTTTCTCCATGGTGGATGATGAGCATGCTTTGGCAGTGGGTCACTAATGTTCTCAGCCTTGTGCTTTACTGCCTGGCCAACAGTCTGTGTGACTCATGTTTGAGCCGCTCTAGCTCCGACTGGGATGTGGAGTTCTCCTAGTCCCTTAAATCCCAGTTTCTGTCTCATCCTATCCCAGACTTCCACTCGACGAATCACTCCCAAATTCTTCCTTTTCCCCAGTGCATCCAATCGAGATGTCTTTTGGTACATTCAAGCATGGACACCGTGCCGAGGCCATGCATTTCCCCCTTTCCCACAGGAATCAGATTATAGGGATGCACGTGCATGCATGTGAACACATATTTATACTGTACAGTATGTACATGGTGCAATATGTACACTGGCATACCTACGGTTGACTTTGACTTTACACGTTAATCTCTCCGTCATCATTTCCAAACAAGTTGAACTGCAAGCTCCACCTAAGCTCTGTGAATTTCCATTCCCCGTGTATCCATGCCGCTCTGAACAATGACATGATCCTCAAATGGCTTTATTCTAAATCCGCAGAAATCCGTAACAACCACCGGCATGAAAGTAAAGCAGGGTAACCCTTTCCAACGAGCTATTATTCTCTTTCTTCTAAACAAAAGGCACTCGGCTTTCCAGCTAACGGGACTCAACTCAGGGTCTTGTGGTTGGAATCGAACAAAAAACATTTACAGGGGCTGTGTGCTAAAGGGTCTCTGTGCAGTTGAAGTGTGTGTGTCTGTGTGTGCATATTTGTGTGAGTGTGTGTGTTTTTAGCCCTGAACTAAAAATTTCCTCTCTGGCATCCAGGAGATGATGAGATTACAGTAGTGGTCAAGGGTCTACCTGGGGCCAACAGCAGGGCTCCCAGGAGCTGTGTGTGTGTGTGTGTGTGTGTGTGTGTGTGTGTGTGTGTGTGTGTGTGTGTGTGTGTGTGTGTGTGTGTGTGTGTGTGTGTGTGTGTGTGTGTGTGTGTGTGTGTGTGTGTGTGTGTGTGTAAATGGGTAAATAATTTAAATCAAAACATTACAGTGGAAGGAAACACTCACCCATTCACTGTACTTATACAGTAATAATAGCAAACTGACGAATACAGCTGCAGTGTTTAATAGAGTGAAAACAATGCATGTTCATAAATGATTTTCCCTCCACCTCTGCAGAGTAATGGTTCATTTTCTTTTTCTCTCTTTGTTGCCAAATTCGACTGAGCATCACAGCCAGACTTCTCAAAGTATCAAAAGTGCATCACAGCTACATCACCGGGATGTTTCCGTTCACATCTGCAGTAGATTGAATTAATTGTTTAGGAAAAAAAGCAAAAATAAGTTGGACACGTTTAGACGAAAGGAACGAAAGGGAAATATGTGCTCTTTTCTGAGAAGTCAAAACCGTGAGTTGAACTTTTAAATGACATTACAGGAGTTCAATGTGCACCCAGTTTGTGTTGGTTGGATAGGAAACATTGATTTTGAATGAAGTGAATCTCTGTGCTTCTTACAGGTGCTTTTTCAGATCAGATATAACAAACTTAAGGAAATTTATTTCACTTTTAATTTATTTACTTTCCTTTTGTCTTTTTCACTGATTAAAATACAATCGTGGTCAGTCAATATTGACCATTAACAAAGCAAAGCAACACAAATATTTCTTCTTTTCTGGTTTTGCAACTTCACTGCTGATTGCTTTCCACGACACACTCAAATTATTTTGTTTTACAGTTTTAAAGTTAAAAATCTTGCTCTTATGCCATAAGTAACATAATTTGATATGTTTCTTTCCCCTTGTGTTGATGGCCGGGTCATATCTTTAGGCCGAGAAGCAGAAGCTGATAACAGTCGGTCGGATGACATTTGAACTTGCCCTGACCTCCGGAGCTCAGGGAGAAGGAGGAAACTGGATCCGTAGAAATGTGTTAGACACACAAGCACCTGCAAACCAAATGGATTGCAGGCGCTAAAAGAGCTGCTGCGTTAAAATCCAAACGTGGTCCATGCTGGAAATTGTAGAATTTATTTTAATTATAAACACGCAATACTTCTTTTTCCATCACTCCTCATAAAATTCCTAAACGTGACAGTATCACTTCTAGCTGCTTCCACCCTGCTGTGCACATTGGGAGCCGCGCTGCATACTTCTTACCTTGTTCCTATAAGTTGGCCAAATGGCTAACTTGGCCTGACCAGACAGAAAATTTAATATTACACTGTGAGTGTTTAAACAGTCTCGGAGAAATGGAAGCGGTGGCTTGTTAAAGCCATCAAACAGAATTACCTGTGAGGGCTGCGCTAACCTCACTATTTGTGTACTTTGCGTGATGTGTGTTTATGTGTCCATTTGTGTGTGAGCGTGAAGCCTGTTATTCTGCTAATTCAATATCCACCGTTTCCTCCAGTTTTCTCCTCCAGTTCTGCTGTGTTGCCAAGACGTGATTGACAGTTGTGCCAAGCTAGTTCTGCCTGATCCGTGTTCCAGTGTTTGGCCGTCGCTCAATGAGCCTGCTGTCGGTGATTAATGTCCCTCGGGAGGACACGCTGCTGGGCATCCTGGGAAAAATGTCAGATGATCCAGAGTGTTTTGCTTAAATTATGTCTCTCAGGTGTGTGTGGATTTAAGGTGTCCCGAGGAAAATCCCCCCCTTCTAGCTACTGTGCTGTGCGTCCATCAGAGCAGCAGATAATGAGCTGTTTGCTTAATCGTACCTGGAGATTAATCACGCCGCAGACTGCTGACCACGCCATCGCATGAGCGCTCTGTGGCTGCTGCTACGTGTCCTGTTGTTTCACATCTGCACCTATGAGGCTGTTCTCAGTGTTTTATGTAACGTCACAGAAAGCCTCATTTCTCCGTCTGTCCGCCCTGAGGTTCCCTCTCGCTGTGTCACTACTGTGCAGCACCCTCAGTAAAAGGTGATTACATAAAGAAGGGATTTGAATCAAGAAACATTGTGCTGTGTGTGACTACCTGTGGGGTTTACTGATAAGTTAAGTGCTATGTTTTTTTTCTTGTCCTCTAAATAAAATGTGATTCTTTATGACTTGGTATTTTGAAATAAAAAAGTATTTGGAACAAAATGTTTTGCAAGACAGAGATGTGGTCAGCAGGGACTGGGTGTGGAGGAGTTTTATGAGGTGCTGAAACTAACAAAGCTTTGCTCCTGTTGTTCATTGAGGGTTTGTAATACAGAATAATCATAAAAAACACTTCCCGCACGAAGAACCTTGCAACACAATGCATTGCTGTAATGCACGAACTTACCACATACACACTTTTTCCGAAATGTTTTCCTAGTCAGGAAGGGTTGAAATATATTTATATTTGATTAGTTTGATATTAGTTTGATTTATTAGCTACAGATGGACAATGCAGTCCGACCAGAACAGTTAGAAGAAGACATCAGTCTGTACCGTGCCTGCAGACTTCAGGCTCCGGTATCAGGAGCCCAGGTGCTTCAGCTGCTCTGCCGCAGCACGTGTTGACCATGATGCGCTGCGCTCCGGCTCGCCTCAGGCCTGGAGGTCTTGGTTAGCTCCAGATGTGGTCTTAAAACCCCGGATGATTAGGTACATAATGGAGGGCCAGCTAGACTCGGCTGCCCAGGGGCACCCACCGGGCCAGCAGTGAGGGCCGGACAGGGTCATATATCAGTCATAAATATATCTATGATTTACACAGTCATTGCTGTTTGATGATGCAATGGGTTGTTCTGCCATGCATGTGAATTGGTCCGTTGTGCACTCTCCAACCGAGCGTCATGTGTCTGTGAAGTGCACTGAGGTGTGTTTTATGGATTGTTTTTAAGCTACTTAGTGGTAACCAGGGAACTAGTTAACTTCATTTCTGTTGTGTGACCTACATGGAAAGAAAACCACAGGCTGCTCCCAAAAAGTGGTAAATCTCTTTAATGTGCTCTTTATCATCATTCCTGTACTTTGATGAAGCTGACGTTTTTACATCATATGATATCTATGGAAGTTCAGAGATGGCTGGCAGGAGAACAGGGATTAAGAGACTTAAATTGAAAAGCAGTCTTAATTGAATCAAAGATTGTTTGGGCTGAAACCTTAGCATTTGGCAGATTGCTTTTATGCTGCAGCATCACCAATGATCTAAATCCCTAAAATACTGGAGACATTTTTATTTTCATCTGCAGTCCAGAGTTCCATTAATCACTGGTTTATATATATGCAATAACAAAGCCAGTGAGTGCATGTGTAGCATGTTCTCGTGATGTGTGCGCCACACAAACACACTCTGTACTCACATATGCACACACTTACGTCGAGAAACCTCAGTCTGCTGGGCCCTGTATGTTCTCCTAGTCTGAGACTGAGAGATGGAAATCACAGTGGACTAAACTTTCGCTTAGTCTTACATTCCTCTATTCATGTCTCTCATCAGTGTCTAATTGAAATTTAGCTGCTTCAGTGGTGCTCTTTGTGTGTGCGTTTGTGTGTGTGTGTGATATTTAATGTCTGACTTTGTGAAGACCAGTTTTTCTTTTAGATCTTGAGAGCCGAGACAGTTTTGGAAAGTGTGAATATTTATTTTTATATTTAACGAGAGACCCCACAAGTAGACCATTAAAAATAAAGGTTTGAGTTAGAACCAGAAGCATTTCTTCGCTGTGAGTTCATAGAGGAACCTATGTACCATAGAGGAACATAGAGGTTCAGCAAGAAGCAACTCATTCTTTCAAAAACCTTATTTCGGTTCGGCAAAGAACAACCCTTTTAGTTTCAGCTAAGGTTTGTCTATAGGTTCTCTGAAGGTGCAGTTCAATTGGCTGCTTTAGAAAACTTACACAGGATCTTGAACATACAGTAATTCCCCAAAGGGGCCTTTACTGCAGGCTCCATCAGGACAGATTCTTTGAAAATCTATCTATTGCATTTTTAGATGGTTCATTTGAAATCTACCTGCTTAAACCAAATTCTTGTCCTTCAGGAAAACCCTGAAAGTTCTTTCCTTTCCTCCATTTTTGCATTGTGTTGGCAATTACATAAAAAGTTTTAGCATGGAACTGTTTATCACTACATATGTAAAACCAACATACTGCCTGGCCTGTTGAGTTAAACATGTCGGGTTGAACATCCTTGTATCAATATATGTGCTTGTGTACATGCCCCAGACACGCACTCTGTTAATTTCATGGGTATGCGTGCCTTAATGTGTGTCATGGGTTAGCTGTAATTGGTCATTACTGATACTGTTACTCATAACCTGTTTTGGGGCAACTGTACGCTTCAAGCTCCTTTTTATTCTAAGTGATGCAGCATTTAAACCACGCAGACTAAACATGTTCTACCTGTGTGTTTGCATGCGTGACAGACTAAACAAGATTAGGAGTCCGAGACAGTACATGTGGTTTACTTCAGATCTACAGTACAAGTAGTCATTCTGTAAGCAAACACGAGGAAACATGCAATTAGAGCAGCGAGCACATGTGGCTCAGCTACACAGCGGCCGGTAGTGAGCATCTGCAGAGCACTGACACAGCCGGACGGAACATTCGGTGGTGGACACAACTTAAAATGTGCGTGTCACTTGCGTGTGTTTATGTACATCAGCAGATTGTGTGGGTGCCTGTTCGTGTGTGGCAGGGCTGACTGGAGTTGAGATGTCAGTGTGTGTTTGCACAGACCGTAATGATTCTGCCAGGCAGCTCTCCCATGGGGGCAGTGCAGTGGCAAAGACACACACACACACACACACACACACACACACTACTGCCCAAACTACATTCAACACTCCCTTCCTCTAAGGACATTATTCCCTCTCTCCTATTTACCCAGGCCAGTAGCACTGCCATGGCAACCAGCAGTGTTTTGGAGAGTGCTTGTTTAGGGAATGTGTGTCGAGGGACAGATGAGCGAACACATGGGACCCTCTCTGAGGATGCAAGCACCTAAGAGGGGAGGAAGTCAAATGAGGAGGGGTGAGGAAGAACCAAAGGGTATTAGGTTCACAAGCAGAAGACCAGCTCTATATCATAGCGCCTGAAATGTGTGTGATGTATATGACATGAACTTGTTACCAGGCTGCTAATCCTACATCATCATTTAATGGATCTGTGGTCCGTGTAAAACGTAAAACTCCAAAGCGCTTTAGCCGACAGCCGTGTCGTGTTATTGTAATAAAAATCTGTTGTTTTTTATGGATAATCATCAAATCAGCTCTGAGCCCCTTTAGGCAGAGAGGAGACCCAACATTTTAACATTCAAAACATTTCCTGTTGGGAGTGGAGCACGTGCACAGATCTGCAGAGAACGGAGTGCACTGACGATTCATGCAACAGTGAAAAGTCGGAGCTCAAAGACCTGAGGGCCTTTTGGAGCCACTGGACTGCTTGTTGAACTCTGTTCTACCTCATGAATCTAAAATCTTTTTGGCACATCATCACACCAAGCCTAGATAGGACTAGATATTGATTGCATAGGTAAGATCAGAAAATACCAATGGATCTCTATTCTCTAACCTGCCTCTAACCTGCGAAAATTAGTGATCTGGATTTAAGAATGCTTGAAAATTGAACCAAACACTTTAGAGTCCCCCAGAAGAGGGCAGTCATGTGCAGTATAAATAAACACTATCTGGCACCTGTGGTATCGCTTCATATAAAGCATAGTGTCATATATGATCTTATGTGTGAGCAGCACAATGTGTGTGTGTTTGCGCAGCGTCATGCTTTGGGCTCTCCCCCCTTTCATCAAGGAATCTGAGGAACGTGTGCAGTGAGTGAACAGCTCCAGGAGCGAGGGTGTAGATCCGTCTATCAGACACTTAACAAACGTACAGTGGCTTTCTCGCTGTCGAACAACCAGATTCGACTCTTTCTGCTCGTCCTGCGGTGCTTGTGACAGCGGCTACTTCACGCAGCGACGGCGTCCTCGTTAGATTAAGAGCAGACATCCTGCATGATGACGTGCTGATGCCGACTGTAACTCGGCTTCAAAGGGAGCGTCTGCTTCGTGTGCTTGGAGTGATAAAACTGCCCTTCAATGTAAGAATGTTAATGATCGGGGCTGCGCTGCTTTTGATGGGAGAATATATATAGAGAGCGAGAGCGTGTGAACGAGCCCAACCTGGTGCATGGGCGTCTGTGGTGTTTCATAATAAAGGCCCCGTAAAACACGACTTCAACATGGCAATCGCAGAGTTAAATGTCGCTGTTTGAGCTTAATGAAGTAAACCAGTGGACGGTGCAGTGTAGCTGCTGTGCCAGTGTGTGAACGACAAGCTCGGAGGGTACTGCAGGTATACAGTTGTGTGACCATGGACGCTGATGAATAGTGAGGCCTGCTAAGCTCTGCAAGGGTCTAATTCACAGAGCCACTCAGGGGAAATTATGAATCAGATTGTTTGCGACACGACTTGTAGAATTTGGGCTCGGAAAGAGAGAGGGAGGGAGAGAGATGAAGAGAGGGAGAGAAGGGCATGGAAAGAATCACAGGATTTATGATGTCTGAGCCCTCCTGTGAGAGGGCTTTTCCTCTGACAGGCAAGGAAATACTTCACTCCAATGTGTCTTCCTGCTGACACCAGTGCGTAACAGACACATGCATGCCCACCCTCTCCCCCCCTCCTCACTTTCCCCTCGTCGTGCTCCGTCTGACCCATCTTTAAATCTCGCCGCTAATGACGCAGCTCATTGAAAGTGGTGAGAGCTGGGGGCTGGGGGCTGGGGGACAGACTCGAGGGAAACAAAACGAAGAGAAGAAGAAGGATACGTCCAGTCCCCCCGGTGCCTCGGCCGTTCCCGTGCTGTGGAAAATGTGCGCTGGTCGTCTCTTCATCCTCCTCCAGAGAGCTGGAGTTTCCAGGAAGTGCAGGGGTTATGCACACATAGTTTGCCGCTGACCTCTCACCTCTGATTACCGTAGCGCAGCCGCTAAGTGGTTCTCTGTGACTCCTCCGCTCGGCCTGCCAGCTTCTCGGGCCATTTTCACACAGTAGCAGCGGGCATGATGTCACGTGTCTCCGGCTATTGTGGTGAATGAATAACCAGGCCGGCGTGTTGCACTTTGTAGGGTTTGGAATATGCACGTACACTTGTCCCGCTGATGTACATTCACACGCACATGCTAACTTACGACAGACCTTTGGTTCTTGCTGCTGGCGCGGACCCCGGATTGTTTGTTGCTTTTCATTGTGTGATTTTTAAAGCTGTGCTGCTTTGAGCGTAGCCACCGGCTTTGCTGGTGTTTTTTCCTCTTCTCCCTCAGCTGACCCGTTTATGACCTGTTTTTTCTCGTCATGCCTGATATTAGAAAAGTTTAATCATTGCTGGGAGACATACAAAGAGGATTAACATTCCTGGTTCTCCTACACTCAGATGTTACCCTTCTCCCTCCCGTTTCTCCTCCGTTCGGTCTCTTACCCCCCTCTCTCTTCCTTCCTCACTTCCCTTCCCTTTTTGCCCACTTTCATTCCTTTGCTTGTTACTTCAGTCTGCTTCTCCTTCTGCAATTCTGCGAATGAAGTTGTCAGCAGTCAAATATCTAAGACCTGTTTCCTCTCATATTTTGCATTCTCCTGTAATCTCTGTACTTGTGGACTTTTGTAATACCAGTAGATCCAGAGTTGTAATGACAGCATCGGATATTTAATGATGCTCTCGTGTTTCTCTTCCCCTTCCTTTGTTTGTTTGCATCTGTGCAGGATATGACCAAATTGTTTGTGCCGGACAGATAAGCTGCAATTACAGCACTTCACCGCAAAGGCTGCTTTTGCTCGGAGCCTGCAGGCTGAACACTCTGTGTGTGGTGTGTGTGGGCTCCCGTGGTGCCATGTCCTCTATAATGCATACAGAATGTGTCTGCTGTCTGTATATACTGTATCAACAGAGCATCTATACGCTGTCACCCTTTGTACACACAGCGCTCTCTGTATGGACGGTAATAGCTGGGCTGTATTTCACTTAGCAATGTGTTTGAAGAGAAATTAGTGCGGGGACAGTGTCCGGCTCTGTGTCTGCAATCAGCCACACACTTCTATCTATAAGTGATCACACACACACACATACCCACACTTACACATGCACACACAGTCGTGTCTCCATGACTTCAAAGGTCATTACATTGATTTACATTAATTTCCTGCATGGAGACTTTCTCCAACCGTAACCATAGTTACTACTTGCCTAACCCTAACCCTAACCTAAAATGAAAACATAAATTCACCTTAGAATGTAATGATTTACATTAGGGAGACATGTCTTCCTTATGGGGACTGAAAGGGGGACTGTGTGAACAGATTTAGGTCCCCACAACCTGAATGACACACACACACACACGAACACAGGAACACATTAAAAACACATTTTATCCCTCTAACCTAAACCAGGACCTCAGAAAGGACGTTATGCCTCATTAGGAGCCGGCTCTGGTCCCTATGAGGTCTACTGGCCCTGACAAGGTCAGTGTTTATACTGGAAAATGTTCTAAAGAGGAAAAAGAAATGAGACACACGCACACATTGCAGATGTTCAGGTTTCTTAATAACATCTGATAAGAACAGCTCTTATCAGGTGTAGTTGAGGATGACCACCAAACACTTTTTGGGTGGAGCACCGACTCCCTCCTGACACACTCTCCAGCTATTCGGCATTTGAAAGGAGTTTACAAATTAAACTCAAGATAGAGGAATATTTAAGGTCTCATATGTTATAACAATCCGACAGCACCAGGTGCACGTTTGACCCCTGAATGTAAAGAAAAGCATCGAATGTCAAATCTGATTTTACACTGTACCCGTGTAACATGAGGTTAACACCATACACAGGTTCGGTGTTTTGATTGGGAGGTGAGATCGTGACACTGATCTTTGATAGCGAAAGTCTGCAGCTAAAAAACAAACAGGAGAGCGGTAGTGTGTTTAAGCATTCCACATGTACAGTGCGTTTTTCATGTGAGGCCATGTGTGGGCTAAAATCGGATCCTCTGCAGCCAAAGAGCAGGCTAGTGTTTCCAGAGTTTGTTTGATGTGTGATGCTATCTTGGGGATGTATAGCACCACCTCAGCGCTGTCACCAGATTGATGAGTAGCCTGCCTGAGGCTATACAGTAGAGACGCAGCTCGTCTTTGAAGTTCTGTGTCGATGATGTCAGCCGTCTTTGGTCACAACCTTGTTTCAGCTTTCCTACATCATGTTTCAAGAGTTTAAGTGTTTTCTGGCTTTTGCTTGTAGATCCAACTAATTTGAGGGCTTGAATAAGTATTTTTTTTATAAACAACAAAACCGAGCGCCATACAGGTCGCCAAAATACAACGTAAAGCTGTTAGATCTCTCCTGAGCCATCAGAACAACTCTGGCATCTTATCCTGTAAGTGTCTGCAACTTTGCTGGAGCAATATGAAAACGCTCTTCTGTGACAAATTTCATTATTGTTTTTTTTTCTTTTTAATTTCTGTCAGTAGTCGCTAGAAAGCACCGCCTCAGGCCCTAACCCAAAATGCCAGATTTAATAAGTGTTAAGTTGTGACAGACACGGCTGTGGCATATGGTTCACATCATTTCTAGGAATTTTTAGTGACCCAACGGGGCCTGATGGATATGGCCAATGTCACCCTGCAGACACATTACATAGCAGGTCGCTACAGAAGAATAGTTAATAACGGCAAATCCACAGTCTCTGTTGTCAGGGTAGCAGGCACAAAGACATCGAGGAAATCAAAAGAACATGAAAATCCAGCAAGAAAAAAAACATTGGCAAAACTCAGAATTATGGAATTACAGCCAGAACTAGAATGGCACTCTGTAAAGCGTATACCTTCGTCAGAGCCGAAAACAAACTGACAAAGAAGACCGGAGAGCACAGAGACTAAATACACAACGGTGGTTAACCCTAAACCAGACAAAGACAGGAGGCAAAACAAGCAAAGAACACACAAGGTACGAAACTTCAAAGTAAAACAGGAAGTATCAGAAACTGTCCAACCAAAAACTGTGGTTTAATTAAACAGACAGTGTCCCCAAACACCTGAACAAATCTTCTAATGGGGCAGATCCGAATAGAACTTCCGTCGACTCCTGGGACAAACTGATGTGTCCCATGAAACATGTCAGAGTTCCACCTAGAAGAAAGCCTCCGAAACAGACTTTAAAGTCCTCAAAAACGTTTATAATTATTGATAACATTAACATTCATGTTTCAGCGTTCCAATTAGGTAGGATCCCCAAAATAGAGCCTTTAAATTAATCAAATTCTGTCAAGTGCACCTTGTTTTAGCAGTCTCCCTTTAATGGCCAGGCAAGTGTTAAAGGGTGAAATAGCCGTTTCATGAGCGTTATCTTTTATGCACTGCGGCCCGCCCCACCACAGTCTGACCCCTCTCTCCACCTCAGCGTTGCAGCAGCTTTCATCAGTCACGGAGCTGTTCTTCTCAGCCTATCATCAGCTGTCATTAGTGCTCTCAGAGGCCCCTGCTCTTACTCACATACACATACACACAGGTGACACAGCACAGGCTACTCTTCAAGGTTAGGCCCTAATGCTTCACCACAGGACACTTTTAAAAATAATATTTCAGCCATGAGATCTCAGAAAAGTTGCCTTATTTCTTCCCGTCTCTTTTATATTCTGGAAAGTTCAGTATAAGCTGAAAACTTTATATTTGTCTAATGTTTATGACCTTGTCTAAGAGAAGGAACCTTTACCAAGAAACCCCAGCACACGCCCTAATTGATTGTCCTTGACCATGACCAGTTGAAACACACGAACACGTACATACATACATACACAAACTTCTGATACGGTATCTTCTCCAAAGGCATTTGAAGTTGACAGGCAGCCAATAAAACCATCATTTTCTGCCGGGACAGGGTGAATTATTGCCACCAGTCTGTCTCTTTCTCACTGAACACACACATCCATCTACCCTGTAGTTACTTTGACAAAGACGTGACCCACTTTTTTACCCTGACGTCCCGCAACAGGCCTTTATCATTACCAGCTTTTTTTAGTTTTTTTTGCAGCACATGCATATCCCTATTAGCAGACACTGCAAGCGTACTGCTCCTTTTTTTTCAAATACTCTAATGTAAGTATTTTCTTTTTTTTAATCCTTGGAAAAATTTGACTCGGGAGCGCTTTCTAAACATTTGGCTTGGGTGATAAAACATGAGCGGTTACATGTGCTGCCCGCAGATTAAATACATTAAACATTTACATGCCACATTATGGAGGGGTTGCTTTTGTGGGAGCAGGCTGCATTTTACATTTCAGGCAGCAGAGACAGATAAAAAGAGAAATATGTTTATGTTTGATATACATAAGAATCCCGCTGCCTGCTGCTAGAAACTGATTCAGTTAACTCGGCCTCTTTTGGGGCCCTGTGTTTGGCTGCTCTCACTGACTCTCTGAGCCCCAGTTGTTGTGAAAATGTGTTGCTGTTTGCTTTGGCGTGGGGGAAACCTGTAAAAGTCTATTCTTAGCCTTTGAAAAATTAAATCAGGCAGCCGCCGAGCTGCTGACTGTGAACTGAGTGACTGTGTCATGTTATCGCTCTGCAGATAAACACACATTAGTGTGTTTCAGTTGTAACCATGAGTTATTATAGGCGTGGGCCAGCACATGTATGTGTCTGTGCTGCAGGTATGTCCACGTACATGTGCAAGCCCCTGTCTATATCTGTAAACATGTGGATGAGCGAGCGCAGAACAGCTTGAGCGTTGTGTGATGAGTTTGGCATCGGAAGCTGCTGATTTGTTGACTTGTCCCTCTACATCAACATAGCTGGCAGTGAAGGTGAAGAAGAGAAGAGCAGAGAAAAGAAGAGTGCAAAGAGAAGGTTAGGAGAGAGGAAGAGTTTGAGCAGAAAGAGAGGAAAATATAGTATAAACAGCGATAAGTAGCTTTCTTTTAGAATAACCTATAACCAGTGAATTTTGGGCATATGTCAATTTATAATTAATCAAACTCTCATTGATTGATTTTCTGTCAATTAAACAACTGTTTCAGCTCTGTAAGGTGCATGGAGTGGATTTTAATTATGTATGGATTTCTAAGACAGTAGAAGTAAAACAGTAGAATTTAAGAGCTCAATATAACTGTTATACTCTAATTCTTCACTGTTTTACTGCACTGCTCTTTTTAACAAGTGCTAGAGCTTCTCTTTCTTTTCAACATTTCCTAATCGGAGCATTATATCCTAACATATTCCAAATTAGTCCATTGGTGAAAGATGATTCTAAAACAACACATCATCAAGTATATTGCATTCAGATATAATATTTTACACAGAAATATTTACTGGTATTGAGCTTCATCTCTTTTAAACAGTAAATTTTTTTTTCTAAAGACACTTGGCACAAGCAGAGGACAAAAACACATGAAAGCGGCTCTCATGACAATGAAATTGGCAGAGAAAAATCAGGTCGCCGTCTCTGAATATTTTGGCGATGAGTGTACCCGTGGATCAGAGTCTGATGCCGTGCCTTCCAGGCAGAGAGTTGATCCCCTGGGGAAAGTGCACTCAAACACCCAGCCAGGACAGCTCATCTAAGGCTTGAGGTGGTGAGTAAACAGAGACTTACTGGTCAGTGATGAATAAAACAAGGGTGGACAGAGCTAAAGTTGATAATCATACATTAGGAGGGTGGGTGAGCTTCCAGGAAGAGGCTCTAAAGGAAAAGAAGTGATGTGGGGGGGTTGTGGGAGTTTTACACTGAGAATAGCACGGCCCACTTTCACTCGCAGCGCACACTCATAGTCTAGGAATCTCCCTTTTGTTGCTGCCCTCCATTGTGTCTCAAAACAAGTGCACCATTCAGCTGCACCTACAGCTACCCGCTCTGTAAGTGCTGAGCTAACTGCCGTCGTCTCGCACTGTATGGTGTTGCTGCGAGTGAGCGTAGGTTTGTGTGTGCGCTGTCGGCCGCTGACGACCCCTTTATAAGCTGGTGTTGACAGGCAGAGACAGAGGTTGTGCAGAGTGTGATGAAGGAGCCAGGGGAGCTCCTTCAGATAGATGAAGGTCACGGCCGCCAAAGGGTTTCATCATCACTCACTCACATCGACCTACACTGGCAGGAAGATGACTGTGCTCTTCGTGACAGTGGAGCCGTGTGATCAGTTACAGAAGCAGCAGCAAACACAAAGTAAAACAATGTGGTAAACATTCGAGATTAATACACAACTCTTTATTCCATGTGTGTGTGTGCGTGTTTTGTGTCTGACTGTGTCTCTGGTGTTTGTGGTTTCTATGGACACACAAGTTTTAACACTACACATCATAGAACCATTCAGTCCTTTGGGAGTTCATTCATTTACTTCAGCTTTGGCCATTAGCGGAAAATACGGGACGGGAACTTTGACACATCAGAAATATATGTGAATATGTCGACTGTTGAATAGACTCGTGAAGACGTCTGACCAGAGACTCACAAAAAAACACATTTAATTGGGGTTTTTCATGTTGTCCTCCCTGGACTATTGAGCTGAAATCCTTCATTTTAAAGAACAGATTACTTTGTGATATGAAGGAGCAACATGTTTCTATAGAGAAAAGTGTTTTTTGCAGGCTAAGAGTGCTATCAAACAAATTACATTTCCCATAATGCATTTCTCCTTTCCTGCGAGTATTTTAGCGATTCATGATGTATTTCATTGGTAAATGTGTCTTGATTGTGATGACATCAGAAGCATGCAAAAGTTGCACCCGGTCCTAATGCTCTGCAAAATTCAGAATGAGTTTTTGTTTTACTGTCCTGTTGACGAGGACATAAGAGATGTTCTTTTCCGATAACGAAAGATTCAATTGTTCCTCGGGAAGTTTTGTTATAGCAGATTCTATTTGTGAGGTGAGGGAATGAAGGCAGATTTTTTTTATTGAAATATCAATGGACCTCTGTATCTTTACTCTTGGTGTCTTATTGAGCCATGACTGCTAGGCACTTCTGTGTGCATGGAAAAAAATTAAATAAAGCAAACAAAATCTTCTCTCCGTGCTTTTGCTGCTTTAGGGTCCGGTCAAAAATGCAAAAATATTCCAGAGACAAACCTTCTCCTTCTGTTCACTTCCTATCTGTAAGAGCCAGGAGGCGATTAAACATTTGCTTCCCGTGGAGAGGAAACTCACAGCGTGGCTCCGTGTGGAGTTCAACTCTGGTGAACTTTGACCTGCAATATTTGCTTCGCATTTCCCCTGGCTGCAAGACCTTTACTGTGAGGCAACTGCAAGCATGACGGCGATGTACAAGAAAGTGCTGTAGCTGCTGCACATTGGAATGCAAACTAATTGTAGTTAATCAGGATTTGTGCAATTTACATGATTTGTTTTTGGTCAAAGGATCAGTTTGAAACACTGCACAGGAGGTCTGTTTTTGTAACAAAGCATTGTAAAGAGGGAGCAGAAGCTACTTACATTATGCAAGTGGAAGGATTATATAGTCTGTTGTTTGGCTTTAAAGAAAGACTCCAAGATCGTGTTTGTCCCGTGGACTTAAGCTCTTTAGAAAACCAGGGATGCTTGGTGGTCCATCTGAAAAAATCGGTTTCTCTCACTTAGTGAAAGATCAACAGGTACAAACGTTAGAGCGATAACATATGACACGGGAGTTGATGTGTTCAATCTGTGCCACACATTAACACATGCGCACCTTCTGGCGCGCTCGCTGACACACCACTTGATTTGCACTTACTGGAAAGTTTCCCATCCTTGGTGTAGGAAGTCGTTTACTGCCCTCTGGGACTGTTTTAGCTCTCTGTGATATTTACTGTCTCTCCACATGATGAATAAACCTACTCTTCTGCAAAACCCCGCTGTCAGAGCACATGTAATGCAGATAATGGGGCATGTTTGGATACCGTGTGATGTCCGTTGTGTGGTGCAGTGTGTGTGTAAAAAACAAGAGTAATGTCTCACTGCATGGTCTGGATAGCTGCAGCCGCTCCCTCTTGGTAACTGTGATCTCACTGAGTCTGCCCAAACAAATACTTCATCCCTCTGAGGAGGAGGAGGGGTCCACTGTGTGTGAGACGGAGAGAGATCTCTACTATGCAGCATAATGAAAGATGTGTTTCACGGTCATTGAGATAAAATACATCCGTACGCGTGTCTTGGGCTTCACCCTTTAATGCATAGAAGCCACAAAATCCTTTCTGTGCATTTATGAAAAACACATGATATACATTAAATAAAGTTGTTATTTTGATTTTGCTTCATCCCAATCCACTTGAAGACATTAAAACATTATACGATACCAGAAAAGCAAGGAAGATGGTGTTAGTTAAGATCCTGATGGGGATTCACGTGTCCCATGACTTGCTACATGTTTAGGTCCCTCTGATGATTTAAGAAGCTTTAATTAATTCTGATGAGCAGACACAGCCACCGGTCACAGCCTGTGGGCCATGCCTTAGCCAAAATGGGTGAGTGAGCCAAATATCACTGTAAATTACCAAATCATCTGGAAAATCTGATTAACCTTCCAAGCACCCACACACAATTGACCAATAAGCTTACTAAAGCTAAGTTGTCTAGGTTGTCTGGAGTTTCCTGATGGTCCAGACAACGGTTGTCCTGAGCCACTCGAACCTGTGCCACTCAGCCTGTGGTTCAAATGGTGTGTGTATGACAGCCGGGGCTGAAGCAGCCATGTCTGAGGACATGGAGGGGCTGGGGAGTATGGGGGACGTCTCTGAATGGTAAATGATGTGGTGGTGTAGAGGTTTAGTTTCAGCATAGATTTGAAAATGAGGGCAGCGAGCGCCCACCTTTGATTAGAGGGCGTTTACTTTATCAAATATATATAAATGTCATAGAGAGGTTGACTAACAGCATTGAACAAGACGGGTTAAAGCGCTACATAAATTTGTTTTTGTAAATTTGGTTATAAATGTGTTATTAAAACTAGCTTTATTGTGTTCCATCAAAGAACAGTCATATAATTTAGTTTACAGCTCAAAAAGCACATGTAAGTGTGGAGTATCTCTTTGACAGCATTGGAGATACAGTGACGATCCACACTTCGAGCTTCTTTCGGGTCTTCACTTTGAGTTTTCGACTTTAAAATTCAGTGAGCCTCATAAGAATCAAATGTACAACCTGAAAGTCTTCTCACCATCCTCTGACGCCAGGAATTATTTGATGACAGACACTTGGGCTATATTTCTTAGAGTCCTAGAATCTTTCATCCGGGTACTGGACTTCAAATCTCGCAGAGGATCAAACCTACAACCTTAAAACTTCAGAGAAATGTTCTGTTCCCCAGAACCTTGGGTTTTAATGTCTGGATTTGCTTTTTTTGCAGTATTCAAGTCCAGCACCAAAATAAACATCCAAAGGCTCTAGGATATAAGGGTCGGTTGTCCAACCAAAAAGCTTGTGGTGTTTTCGTTGTACTTGGAAGGTTTGAAGATGTGAGTCTGATCATCACGGGGCTCAGTAATTCTTGAAATCTAACACCTGAAGTGAAGAATAGAAAGTGCTCAGAGAGAAGTCTCCAGTGTAAAGGGGACTTGTGAATTTGTTTGGTACCAGTAGTACTGGTTTGAATCCTGCACATAACAATCCAGTGCATCAACAGAAAAGCATCTCTGTGTACAAAAAGGTACCAGACAGCAGTGAATTGCAGCCCGACTGTATTGATAATGAAATGTGCAAACACACTGAAGGTCCACTGTATTAGTTTAATCTGGTGTGTCAATGAAATACATATAAATAAATAGTAAGCAACACTCTGATGCATTATATTGCCTGCTTGTGTGTCATTAGTTCAACATACTCAACAGATTCACATACCTAGAGGTCAGGGTGTATCTCAGCAGTCCTTTATTCTTTTATGTCCCTTTTTGGTGATTTATTGTCCAAAAATACGAAATGTTTTTTGGCATTTCACCATAACTGATACAACAGCGGGCGTCAGATAAGGAGAGAGAACAGGAAAGACAAAGGGCTGGGTCAGAAACAAACCCACGGCCGGTGCAGGAGGACTTAAGCCTCGACATGCAGGGGCCTTGCACTCCAGCAGTGGGGCTGCATCCTTCACAGACAGAGTTGAGTGACTTCTCTCAGTCAGAAACACAAGCTCCAGCTCTCACATAGTTTCAGTGTGGACTCATGGACGCTGACTGGCGTGTGGTGAAAACGTTTTCCTGTTTCCTCTCTGTCTTTAAGCTCTGCTCCGCGTCTTTCATCCCCGAGACTCTGATCTCTGTAACAGAGATGCAGAGATAAACAGATTACAGTTAAAAGTTCAGATGAGACAGGAAGAGCGCGGCACTGAAAGAAACATTCATACAAATCTGGACAGAGAGGAAAATGAGGTTTGATGGACAGAGAATGTTTCTGCTGAACTGACTGACCTCATGCTTGTCTTGGCCAGAGATCAGTGTGCACAGCATGTGAGAAACACTCCATCTATGTCAAGATAGTGTGTATGTTTCAGTCTCTTCTTTCACTACAAGTTTCCAAAATCATGTGAGGGGAGCGACAAACAAAAAAGCTGTGTTGATCATTTACATGTGGCTCATTTGTGCTACAGAGCCCCCGTGGGAGCTGTCTTTTCCCTGTGACCTCTGCCGTTTGTTTACCTGTTATTTAATATCTGCCAAAGATAGTTGTCTTTTATAATCGATTAAATCATTGGTTATGTTTTTAATAATTTGATAATTAAATTGACAGAAAATAATGATAAAAGAGATGGCACAATTTCCCAGAGCCTAATGAAACAGGATAAAATATGAATTTGGATTCTGGGAAATTTCTATCTGCTTGTTCATTCATTTCATAGACCAATCAAATTTGATTAATGGCAAAATAATTGTCAGTTTCATCAATAATGAAGCTACAGTTGGTGTATAGTGAAGTGTGAGAAAGTTTTTATATTGCATTCATTTTCCTGTGATTGTAAAGTTGATGTTTTGATATCCCATGGGCCTCCTCACCTGACCCAGACCAAGCAAACCTCCACATCACACAGTGTAAAACAACACACCTCTTCTGATGAGACATTTTCCATTGAGACGTGCTTTCCCCTGCTCGCCCAAGTGCTCTGCTATGCCAAACATGTGCTGCTCTTTTGAAATGTTGGATCATTAATGTCCATAAACACTTCAAACGCTGAGGAGCGATAGCTCCGAGGCTGGCCTGCTGGCGCTGCGTTCGCTGGGGTTATTGTTTTAGGCAGAGGGGGGAAAGCACAGACCGGTTTTGGGCGAGCGATCTGCTGGTGGAAAGAAATCAGATGATTTGCCATCTGTATTCACACCAAGGACAAATACCAGCGGGGAACATTTAAGGACTTTGGTTAAAGCAGATTTGTGTTAATATTTATTGAGATTGGGTTTATTGTAGAAAAGCTCAATAAAAATGTTCAGACCTTTCTGATATATTGTGAAATTCAGTGCGTCATTTGAGAAACACATTTTGGGATCACCCTGCGTATCACTAGAGATATGGAGCGGTGCTTCTGCCAAATCATTAAAATCAAATTTCCCCTGTTTTGTAGGCCTGAAAGTAATCACATTATCTCAGCTTCAGAGGCAAACTAACATATTCATTTTCATATGTTATTATAAGGTTACTAATTGAACGCTGTTTCCCACTGTGAGGAGGATGCTGTGAAGTGTTTTGTCATTTGAGTTTGATGATACCCTGAGATTTGCCTTAAGCAGATCCTGGCAGAGGAGATGTTGTGAGGGGCAGATGGGATCATTGATTAGGAAACAATGAGAGAAGTCATCGTGTGAGGGGAAGTAAAACATGAACTACAACATCAGGGTAAGTGAGGGAAAAGATGGGGAGGTCAGTCGGATGTTATTGTTGAAATGGCCCTTGATAGGAAAAAAGCCGCCCCCCCACCCCGGGGTTAGATAATGCCCAACAGGGCAGATTAGGTTGAAAACGTTTGTGCAAGTAAATCCAGCTTTTGTTGTTGCTGTTGTAAAGAGCTGAAACGATTAGTGGATCAATCGCAGGGATAAGTTGTTATAAATTGCGATTGCCAAACATTTGCTGGTTCCAGCCCCTCAAACGTGAGCATTTGCGAATTTACTCCGTCTTATATAATTGTAAACGGAACATCTTTGAGTTTTGGAAAGTTAGTCGGACAAACACGCAACAGGAGACGTCACCTCAGCCTGCGGGGAATCGGGATGAGCATTTTTCTCAAATGTTTACAGGAAGAGTTTAATAAAGGACGATAATGTGATAATGGAAAGTCTCATTAGTTACAGTTAGATCATGTTAGATGGTGCATTCACAACACAGCTGGAAGTATGCAACTGTCCAAATGCAACGCAGTTCGCAACGCACACACAAACGACTACTCAGCGAGCAATTAAACCCTAAAGTGAGATCTTTCCTTTTTTTCCCACCCTTTATTTATATTGTGGTTTAGACCATACAAATGCTTACAAAAGGCAGAGTTAAGAGTGGAAGTGTTTGGATTATTTTATGAGCACACAACTCATCAAACTGCATCTTTATTATTTTAACCTTTACTGGATGAAACCCAGAGAAATGTGCAGTAAAAGTCTGTAAAGCAAACAGCTGACTTTGCATTAATGTGACTATACCTCATTCTCTAACTCTGCAACTTCCTGTTTTTCTGTAGTCATTTTCCAGTTGACTGTGCATTTTCTTACAAAAAAAAAACATGCAAACTAATTATTTTCCTTTTTCGTTTATTTCTACTTTACTGAGTCACTTCTTCTCCCAGTTCTTCATGTTCCTTCCTCCTTTAACCAAACCCTCAAAAAGTTTTCGCCAGCACACATTTCAGTGAGTCTTGGAGACTTAATCACTACATAACATACAACATAAGCCTCCCCGAAGTTGGCCTGGCTACATTCAAACACAGATCCAGATCCAGATCCAGAGTCGTTGACGTGTCCAAAGTCTTTTGCTTTCACCCATTTCTCACTACAGGATTGTCTGCATACACCATTGGATGTGATTTAAAATCACAGTAAATGTCTCTTAAGGGTCTAAATAGCGTGTCTGTGTGTCTTTTAATCAGCCATTGTATCCACTTCTCTAAGGCAGACACAGGACAAGAAGGACCCTTGATGGGAGAACCAGTAAGGGCACAGGGGCAATCCCCACCTGACAATAGCAGAATGCCACCCAAACACACTCTCCCTGAACCACACTGATTATCCTGTTTGAAAAGAGACTGACAAGTAGAAGATGGGAGATTATGTCAATTAGTGGCCGCGGTCCCACCTGACCAGACCGCCTCGTCTCTCAGGGTCCGATTGGGGGGGGTTCAGAGGTCACGACCTGGCCGCCAAAACACGGAGGCTGCTAACTCCCATCCACAGAGGAGGGCTTTGACTCGGTGCATAGTTTTATCAACCAGCGCGACCACACACACAAAACATTCACATCAACACACTTTCACCTCCCTCTGACCTTTCGCTCATCCCTGCCTGACCTTGACCTCTGCCGTTGTGTGCGTAACAAAAAGAGGGAGGGCGAGGTCAACAGGTCTCCGAGGAAACGGATTTATTTATTGGCTGATGCTTGTCTTTCCAAAACGGGTGTAAATCTGCACGCCAGCCAAGTGTTTGTGTTTGCACGTGGGTGTGTGAAAAGTACGAGCTTTTTATTGTTTTCGCTTTGTGTGTTTGTGACAGTGTCTGGTTTGTCTGTGCCTCCGCACCCCGGGCGCTCTTCGGTATAAATACAAGAGGATGGGTGTTTGGCTGCACTTACGAGTTTGTCCACTTTGATGTTTGTGTGTGGTTGTGTGTGCTTTCTGTGCGGCTGTAAATCTCCACTCTGACATGTTGCTTCAGTGGGGAAACGGCAGGTTTGGGACACGCTGATGGCCTTCACAGATGGCTTCAGGACCCTGCCCATGGGAGGCCTTCTACTCCACCTGTTAATTTATTCATTTTCCACTGCCGAGGAGACACTGAGGCCAATGTGATTGTTTCCGAGAGCCAAAGTCCCCTGAGAGCAGCGTGGGTGTTTTCTTAACCAGTCTCCCCGCCCCCACCCTCTCTCTCTTTCTCCGAGCCTCTTCTCTCCCCCTGCCCTCTTTTTGCCAGGTCAGTGTTGTTGTGTGTGTGTGTGTGTCTGTGTGTTGTGTGGATCTAATCTCATCACCCTGGTGCAACAGGCCGGCTGACAGGCTTTGAATGTCATTGTCACAGGGTCATTGTGTCGCTGAGTCAGTGTGTGACAGAGCAGTAACAAGCAGAAGAAAGGCTACAGTCTGACTGTCATCTATTACTCTTTCACACGGAGCCACACTACGTTTCTCTGGGGGATGGGAGAGGGATCTAATTTCACGAAAAAGTGTAAATGCAACGGAGAGGTTTGAGAGAGGGGCCGCAATTCAGTTGCTGAAAGTTGCTTGGAGCAGTGACACTGAAATGCATATCCATCTCTGCAGGTGATTTCAGATGCTGAGAAGGTGTAAATGTATCCGATTTCACGTGTCTTTCAAGTAAACTCAGGTTTTTTTCCTGTGATATCTGCAGAGAAAGCTACACAGATATAAGCCATGTTCCCTGTCAGATTAAAGTGACACGAACACAGCGGCTCCAACAGCATGTGCAGTATTAGCGACATGTTACTGTTCTGTGTAGTGTTGGGCTGCTCGATTCTGAAAAAATGAGAATCATGATTTTCTTGTTTAGAGCAGGGTTTTCTCTTTTATTGGTATATTTTATATTTATTTGTCACATAAACGCTGCGTTGTCATTGGTTGACGGACAAAAATAATGTAGCATTATGGGGTGCTTTAGGTTCTGCTTTAGAGGGAGCGCTTGTTTTGATGCAACTCATGTCTCCGATTAAAAACAGTGGCAGAATCATTATCAATTACATATTGTAAATAGGTGCGAATCAAGGTCACAATTTGAATATGATTAATGGTGCAGCCTTCAAGGAAGCCCTGCTTGAATTTGTCGATCATGTGTGCTTCACTGGCACTGAATGGAAAAGAGCAAATATGATGTATATGATCCTATCATTCAACAAAATAGAACGACCTGAGTATGTCACAGAGAGCAACAAATTACTCTGCAGTGATGGATTTTTAATAATCCACATGAATTGTCATAATGTCCTCACTCTGTATTGTCTAATAGCCAAATGGTCCTCACAAAGATAGAAGGACAAGTACATGACTTAAAAAGGCCGAACCTAAACCCAACCTTACCCTAACTGCATAGCATGAATGTTTCAGTTCATGCTTTTTGTCCCCGTAAGAAAGAAGTCCCTGTAATGTAGCGTGTAAACAGAATAGGTCCCCACAACATGGAGGATTCTTAGACTACACACACACACACACGAACACGTACACGCACTAAAGCGCAACATCTTTAATGCATTTTACTGAGCGACGCAGGCCAGGGCTCGGAGCCAGTACACTCGTTCTCATGTGCTGCTGTTTCCACCTTCTCTCTCTCTCTCTCTCTCTCTTTCACCTTTTAAATGAGTGTTTAAAGAATCCCGCTGTCCTCCCTCCTCTCTTCCTGCAGACAGGTGGTCTAAAGGTTCAGACCAGAAGGATGTTGGCTTACTCTCTAATGCTGCTTTAATGGTACCTTGTGTGGTGGGTCGAGAGAGGCCCGCTGCAACTAATAGAAATTCTTCGGACTCTCCAGGATGTTATATAATGGTCTCTTTCTCTTTCTCGAGACTAGTCAAATCTGATTAACGTGCGTCTGAGCATGTGCGTGTTTTCATGTGCCCACTGGTGGTGTTCATGTCTGCAGCGAGAGACGTCTGAAGTCTCATGAAGAGACGGTTCCAATTTGTACTGATAAATTAACAAAGAATGAAATGGTCTTTTGAATCTGCCTTTTTAAGACAAGTAAACTTGTTTTGTAAATTTGTTCAACACTTTGTCTGAACACGGTGAAGTTTTAAACATCAGCAGTAAATGTCAAGCTTTTTTCTTGCCAGCAGCCCAGAAGTGTGCTTCCTTCCAGACTTGCATTTTTTCCTGAAATGTTCTCTCCATCCATCCTGAAAACTGGAGTTAAATTACAACATCTGATACTGAGCAGTGGATCTGTGTATATGTGTTCTTTCATTGGCCATTACTTTGTAAGAAATCAAATAAAACCACACTGATTAGATTGATTTGGGATTAATGGAGGAGATCAGCAGTTCACAGCCACTGGTTTCAGCGTTGGTATGTGTAAATCTGATTTGCAGTTCACACATTCAGGCTTCATTAGCTCATTTCCCAAATGAACTTCCACACGCATCATCTCCAATATGGAAAACAGAGGTTGTAATTTGATCACATATCTCTGGGTTTTGTTAAAGGAACAAATGGAAAATGTAGAAAATACAGAGGAACAACAAATGGGTGGGTTATGGAAAATATGATAAATGACAAATTACATTACAGCCAAGAATTTACGGTAAATTGAGAAGTATTTTCTTGATGTTTGAGTAACCACTGAGACGTGTGCAACGCCAAAACAGACACTGTGGCCATTCTTTTACAGCTTGTGTGAGTCTGCAGGACCTTTCTGTAACCAGTGTGTGTTAAGACTCATTTATGCTGCTTTTATATATACGAAAAGAGATGCGTCTGTTTCAAACAATGTAACCGCCACTACCCACATACTTCCATTCATCCTTTACCTGGACGTAGTTGACAAGCAATTCAACCACTAGAGAGCATTGACAACTTCTGACAGCAAACATGTGGACATGGAGGAGGTTGTGATTTTTCCTCTTAAGAAAGAGGGAAAAGCAGCTGTTAGGGTTAAGCTACATCCCCCCTACGATGTTTGATGGTACTGCTCTATTTCGTCCTTCAGCTTTCAGAAGACTTTATCAAAAACTGACAAAATGAAATGGAACTCTGTCCGTTTCCGTATTCGAATGTAACGTTGAGCACAAATTAGCCTTTATGGTGTACGCATGTTTGATGGAACTGATACTTGTTTGAATTTGGTCTCATTGCAGGAAAGTGAGACAACAGCAGCTTGTGGTCATTAATTTCCCGACATGGTGTGTGTGTTTGTGTGCGTGTGTGTGAGTGTGTGTGTCGCTAGTCCCTCATCAGGCCCTTATTAACTACATGAAGTGACCTCTGAAGAGGTGTTGATGGGTGTCTGTAGGACGGAGCCAAGTTTCTCCCTGGCTCCTTTTTCACCTTTTGCTGATGTACCTCGTCTAGCTTTATGAAATCTGCTCATCATCTCACTTAAAGCTTTTTGCTCCACCACACAAGAGCTGGTGCTGCTGTTTGTTTTTTTTGTTCACTCACAGCGAAGGTTATGAAGTCTCCAATAAAAGCTCAGTCCGTCCAACATGTTTCTGCCCTGTCCCCTCCTGTTTCAGCCATTTCACAGCCTGGAGACAGAGCGTGCACTATCTCCACAATCAGTTGGAAATCGGTCATCACTCTCCTGGCGTTTATTCCTGGAGCAGTTTCCAAAAGTCTCCACATTCCGGGAAATGTGGGCGGAAGACAATATACATTGTACCGTGTCACAAATTATCCATCTCACTTCGTTTGAGATGCCAAATCTTTTCATTTCAGTGAATACGCTCTGTGTGTCTGGATTTAGCTCTGGGTGGTTTTGGTGATGCTGGTCGGTTACATTGCAGCCTCCTGTCTGTCCGCATCACCCCTTTACTCTTTAACATTAAATACTTGTGGTTTTGTAGCCCAGGCTTTGTGTAAGATCGAGGGCCCCAGTGTGGATATGGCAGATTTTGGCATCGCACAGAGTGCAGTTGAGGTTTCACGTCTTAATTCCCTTTGGAGGGAGCAGTGAAGGTGCAGGGCAGGCCACATGCGCTCTCACGATCCTTATATACCCTTTACAGTGCTAACATGGCAGCATAGTTCTGGACACAAGCTTGGGATTATCAACTCTGGTTCCGCTGGCTTGTGTCTGTCCACCTGTCGACTCCAGGAAACATCACTGACGCCCAAATGTGTCTCAATATGATACATGTTCAAAGGTTCAAAGTGAATTAAATAGTCTGAATCTGATCAATGTATAACTGATTAATGTATAGTTAAGATTTTGTATTTTTGTCTGTGGTGCATTGGTTAGCAGTGTGGCCTCACAGCAAGAATGTGCTTGCTTTGAAACTCACAGCCGGCTGGATCCTTTCTGTGCTGAGTGTACATCTTCTCTGCATAGGTTTTCTCCAGGTATACACCCCCACACTCTAAATCGCCTGTATTATCAAGTTACTACTCAACTTACAAAGTCGAAAGATCATTGTGCAGTTCACACTACACAACTTGCTGTCTTGTGATCGAGAGTCTTGCAGTTGACTGACTAATGAAGCACGACACAATCTTTCCCATCTGTCTGTTCTGCTCTGATTGGCTGTAGTTGTCGCAGATCTAGGAGGAGGCGATGTGTTGGAAAGCTTCTCGAATTACGTCTTTAAAGAGTTCACACAACACCGATTTTTTTACCAAACATGGGTTTTTGTCAGTGAGTGGAAAATCAGGCTATAAATGTGTAGCATGAATTAGGAATAAGTGTGAATGATTGTTTGTCTTTGCGTGCATGTGACAGGCCGACGACCTGTCCAGATTGCATCCTCCCCTATTGGCCAATATTAGCTGGGATTGGCTCCACCCCAAGATTCATAAAATTCCAAGAACCTGCCAAGGTATGAAATTATGTAAGATTTAATCCAGATAGTTAGGTCAGTAAATGATTTTATTTTATGAATAAGTGCACTGTGTCATTTAATCATAATGAAAGAAGATAGAAGAAACGGCACATTTCACAGAGGAATTGTTTATAAAAATTTCAAATATATTTTATTCATTTACTTTTTTTGTAAAACAAAGATGTATTTCAGTAACAGAACTACTTACAGGTTAACTGATTAGAAAATACAAAAATTTCATCTCTCATTTCTACGGCAACAGTGAATTCAGGCGTTATGTCTGTATGTAGGATTTCTGCTTTCATACCATAGAAGTTTAACTGAAGCAAAGTTTTTAAAAATGTAAGTACAAAAAAAAGGAACATTTGAAGAGTGATAGTGAAAAATAGCGAGTACCAGAGACTTATCAACCCAACATTGTTGGTTCTGTCCAGAGTCTCTTTCTCTCTCGTTCTTTCTCCTTTATTCTCCACTTTGTTTTCAGGAAGATGTTTTCTCTGCCTCAACCTCCGTCTCTCTCTCCCGATTCAAAACGCAAAAAAATGATTCAAGTTTCCCTCTTTCAGGCCGCAAAAAAAAAACGGTTCTGTACAAAGTCAGTGAAAGCATCAACCTGTCCGTCAGTCTGTCTCGTTCCATCCGTCTTCTTTCCCAGCAGGGAGAAAATAAAAAAAAGCCCTGTGTCTAATGATCTAGTATTCATCTGAATTACCTACTTTTTACATCATTATTAAAACATACAGTTTAGTGGGTCATCTACATTTCTCTGCTTTGCTGTTGCCAGTGTGCGCTCTGGCCCATTGCACAGCCCACATTAACTGTAGCGTCACCAGCGTGTCATTCCTTTCAGCTTTTCTTTTTACACAGAAACAAACTCTGCCTTTCCTCCTCCTGTCTGTCTATAATCAATCAAATCTTTAGGCTCCCGTTTCTTAATGCTGCGGTCTTATCAATAACTTTGCTGTAAGATATACAAGTGATTGGTTCTACTACATCAGAAAAGGAAAGGAGAATTGTTAAGGAGGTTTATTAAATAGAAGACGGTTTATTAAATAGCAGGGGGTAGATGTGTAAATGTCGGTTTTTATTCATAATTGTCATAAATCTGTGTTTATTCTGGGTCTGGGATGGAGCTGCAGAGCGTGCTGCTTTTAGCCTCTCCGACATTAGTATGCCTGATTCATCTCAGCGGATCAGAACGACCCCCCTTCGACGACCTGACTCACGATAAAGCTGAGAAAATAAAAGCGCGGCCACCCTGCAACTCCCCGCCGGACGGTGTCACGGGCTGGTAAAAGGCCGTGCAGGGGGATGTGGGGTTCAGGGATGCACTAGTGGAACGAGAATTAGGATTTAACAGGGTGGAGTGTGAGGAGCGATCGCGGGCTGTACTGCGAGTACACAGGCGTGTCACTGGAAGACGGTGTGGTAGGTGGGACACTGATGGGACTTCATGTACTTGATGGCGAACTTGAGCTCCTTGCTCTTCTTGTCCCACTTGTGGATGGACATGAGCAGCAGCTGCTGGTCCACCTTACGGCCCATGATGAGGAAGTTGGAGCCCAGGCTGTCCAGCTGCGAGCACGGGCAGTTGGCGCCGTTCTTGATGTACAGGGTCAGTTTCTTCAGGTCCTTCTTCCTCAGCACGCCCTGCTTCAACACCCGCTTTTTCTTCTGCGCCGCAATCAGCTTCTTGTCGCCCTTCTCCTTCTTCACCTCCTTAATTTTCATCTTGAGGGCTGAGAAAGAAGACAGGGAGACGTGTTAACTTTTAAACTTAATATAAATCACAGATATTTCTTCCCAGAAGCTGTTAACGTGTCATCCTGATTCCCCTGTTTCCCCTCGACTCTGAGCAGCTGGGACATTTTCGTCCGGCTGTGCCAGAGAAGTAGCTATTTTACACCTCTCCCAGGTATCAGCGTTTAACATCTCCCACAGCATACAAATACAACAACTACATCCTGTGTGTGTGTTTGTGTGTCTGACTTAGGGGAAAACCATAAACGGTGAGAAGGACATATTTATGGAACAACAACAGAGGCAAGTTTTAGGTCGTTTGGCACAAGTTCAAGTCTTCTGCAGAATGTCAGCAGAACATGATCCGGACTTTCTCCAGATTTTTACTTTCACATATGAACATTGCAGCAGGAGATTCTCCAGTCAGACATATTCACAATATGAAGGAGGAGGCAGGACGTAATGTATAAATCCTGCTGAGGAGTTTACAGCCCATCAACACTGGGGTTGGCCCAAATCACCAAAAGCTCTTGAATCTCTTCTTTCCAAACTGACATCCTCATCAGGGTCTTCTACATGTATGGCTCCTCTTTTTCATCCTGAAATATTTGTAGTCATTTGCGGATTTTTCTTCAGTTTTGCGACACAGAATTGTCACCAATGTCCACGTGGACTCATTCGGACATTATCCAGAGTCTTTACTAGGGGCCTGGCAGGGAAAGATCTGGAGAAAGTGCGGAGCAGGTCTGAAAGCAGCTTTACTCAGTGCTGACCCTCAAATGAAATAGTTTCAGGTCTTTTTCTGGGTCAAAACTCAACTTGATTGTATGTGTTTTCAAGTGTCAAATAAAGTTATATCTAGTCTCAGGTCCAATCTTGCAGCACTCAACTTCAGGTCAGGTTTTTTCGTGCTTGTTTTTGTTCCTCTCTTTGCTTTTTGTGCAGAACAGATAACCTCTGTGCTGTTTATGTTTCCTGCATTTGTGGAGTTTGGCTACAGCAAAAAAATCGGGTTTATCCGCCTAATGAAAAAGCGGAGGAGCGTCGTGTTAATAAGTTATAGGAGAGATTAAAATTGAACTGCCAAGCATTTGAGAGTGGAATTCTCTGGGTGAACTTTCTGACAGGTGAAATCAATCACAGGCCCGGGCAAAGGCGCGGGGTCGGCATGAAGCATCGCTATGTACCCAAGCCCCGCTGGAAGACTGCCATTTCACTTCTCGCCTGCTCGTCTGCAGTTGCATAAACAGCCCAGGGTACACTCTGATACGAAATTCAGTACATGTGAAGTGATAGCATGTTCAAGAAGGTATGTGTGCGCTGAGTTTCCTTTCATCCACGTCCTGATTCACATCCAGCTCCTTCAACTGAGGACGTGTGTTTATGTGCTGCGTTTGCGTGCCGGCACAGGCGAGCGTGTGTGAATGAATGCATTCATGTATACATTCAGCAAAAAGATAGCAAGGATAAAATAATTTCCCACCATGATTCAATTTAAATGGTCTGGTCAGTAGAGGAGGTAGCACTCGAACGTTTTACCAAAGTCAAAGTTAAAATTATACACAGAAATGTACTCAAGTAAAGTACAGCGTGAACTTTTCTGCTTGAATAAAAGTAAGTACTTGCTTTTAAATATTTTTCAAGTATTAAAAGTAAAAGTAACTGAATCCTATTCCTTTCCATGGCTGAGTTTTGGCGATGGCCTCTTCTTAATCTGTTTTAGTTGTTTCTTTACCAGTGTTGCTGCAGCTGCAGGAGGCGGAGTCTAATGTGACCTGCTCTTATTGGATCAGTGGTCTAATTACTGTTAATGATAATAATAATAATAATGTGAGCATGTACAGCAATTTGTTATAAAAATGCAGATGAGTAGAAAGTAAAGATATTTGCTTATATATGTAGGAGAATAAAAGTAAAAAGTACAGATACATGAAAATGTGCTTAGTTACAGTAATGAAGTAAATGTACTTTGTAGCATCCCACCACTCGTTCAGCTATATTCAGACACCCACTTTGAAGCCTGGCCAGTTTTCTTGTGACAAGCTGTGGACACATCATTATACAAACTCACTTTTCCTTTTACAGTCTGCAGAGGAAGAGTAGAGGTAGAAGTTGATGAGAGGAAACGCAGAGAGAGGTGCGCTGTCATTTTGAGGCAACACAGATTTTCTTTGAGCTACATCGAGGGGCCTCCCCCTTCCGTACGGACCAGGTGTAGGCGGCACGTTCCTGCCAGACTCTCATCCCAGCTGCTTTTCTTTTCTCAACTCTTGTTATTTTTTTTACCATGCTTACTGGATGGTACAACCAGGAATGTGGAGAGATCAGACATCAAAAGTAAAGTGTAACAAAACACAATGTTCAAAACGCTCTCAGGGTGAACCGCATGAATAGGTTACAGCATTCACGAGACGTTAGATCAAGCTGTAATCAGCTATCGCCCTATAGAATAACACCGGGCCTTGATCTCCAAATCCATACGTCATGGTTATCTTGACGGCTCTACTCATCCCCATGTCTCATCCAGTCATATAGCCAATAAACTGTCTGGCTATCTGCCTTCACGTGTGATCATGTTTCATTCTTATGAAAAGAAAGAAACCGTGTGTTGCTCTCATTTTAAAAGATTGAGATGTGCAATGCTGCAATTAATCACGCAAGTAAATATCGGTGATTTGGTCGAGTCATGAGTGATTGTAGGGGATGAACATGTGTTCTGGCTGCAGCCCAGAGTGTGAGCATTGTGCACAAAGACGTACTTTGTTGTTGGATGTGTTGTGTTTATTAAGTTATGATTTATAATGGCTCATCATCTGGAGATGTGGGTAATTCCCAGAAGATTACGAAACTTGGTGACTTTTATATTGCAGGTTACTCTGCAGACGGGGGCAATAGTGTGTGCAAGCAGAATTCCATCAGCTGCCGAGTACGACGGGCCAAAAGGCTCCACGAGCAAATTTAATAATGAAATAATTATATTCTGACTGTGTGTACATTTCATTACTGCGGTGAAAGTGGAAAGTCTGGAAAATATTGTTGAATGGACATTGGGGACTGGAAGCTGTTAAATTATTGAATTATAAGAAGAGGGATTTAGCTAAAAGAGGGAATACTTTTCTCTCCTTGTTGTGAGTTTAATAGTGACTGACCAAAACCAAAACAATGAATTTACATTGTGAAAAAAAAAAGAATGAAAAGCCCAAAGTGCCTTTTATTGAACCTAAACACTGACGTTGGTACTGTATGATAAATGTATGATGCTAAACGCATCAGTTGTTTCACTGACAAAGGACCGTGCTTGATATTTAAATGTGGATGGATGTTTTTACAGTTGCATTCCTGCTGTTTCTTTTTACTGTCCAACACAATGAAATGCTTCTAGTATTCTGTCTTCATACTTGTAACTCAATCTACTGCTTTAAGTGCATATTTCTGAACATTTTAAGCCAAAACAAATTCTCTGATATGTTAATGATGGCACACGCTGAGGCCTTTTAAATACCTCTCCTCAAATAACACATGAAACAGCCTTGTAACTATCAATGAACCCTGTGGTGACTTTTTCATTCCCTAACTTTCTGTTGTGATTTAATAAATATTAACCTATGAATGTTGTGCAGAATGTGATTTGACTTTTTACTGGCTCACGAACTTATTCACGTTCTTCAGGCTACAAATTGTGCTGGAAAGTTATTTTGAGACCAACTTTAAATGCGCTAACCAGCCAGTTATAAGAGAGGAAATTTGCAGCAGCAGTTTAGCAGTCAGTGGCGCCACCTACAGACAAAGATGGCAGTAGCTGCTGCATTTGTAAGTCTTCTGCCCCCTGCAGGCAATGAGTTGTACCTTAATTCACAAAATCGGATGTGCCTTGCTTTGAATTACACTGTGTTTATACTAATCTTCCAAAAAGTATACTTAAACACACACTTCGAAACTTGATAAGCGCTAGTTGCCGGACAGCATCGTTGAAAATTGGTTGTCCTGTGTTTACACTCGCGTTCCACTCTTTTTTAATAGCTGGTACTTACCGAAGTCACTAGCGCAGTAATGCTCCATGATGTTGTCGGCTTTCATCTCATTGTCACACGGAGGGCACGCCTTCGACACTGAGGGCAGAGAAAAATAATTACTACACCGAATCACATTTCATTTGGTGCTATTATGGTGCCAGATTAGCGAATATCCCGCCGCTGAGTTGAGGTCATTGTTAGTCAAGTGCAGTCAGCAAAACCAAAGCTGTGTTGGTATGAAATCGTTAAGCCCTGGCCACTTTTGAGGCACTTACTCGCAGCCCCCCTCAACTTGTCAGAGTGTATTTGCTGTGGAGCGAATATATAGTCCAGCCGGCCGACTGATGTTTGCCCTGCAATTACACTGGAGAAAGTGTTTTTTTATTCTGGCCGTTGTATATTTTGGCGGTGCGGGCGTGGTCTTGGCCGCGCAGAAAGGTAAACGCTGGAGCAGCGGCGGCCGAACATGGTGAAAAGTGATTCAGTAAACAGACACAGCCGCCATTTAGGCCACACGGCAACCACACATTGTGAAACAGCGAGGCAAAACCAAAGCAACAAGTTCAATTTATTTTTAACTCAAAATGTATGGGCATGCTCGCGCTGCTCAAAAGCACGTGTGATCTCACATGTTCAGCCTCAACACGAGAGAGAAGAAAAAAATTGTAAAAATATTACTGTATACAGTGTAAAACTTTCCAAATATTCTTGGAAATATGATTAATCTGACCTTTCTCACCTCTCTCACTCATGCTGCTTCCAAAACATCTTTCAGAGAGCTCAATCTCGTCCTTCTTAGACACACAGACATGCTTCATGCTAAATTGCAATTTTCTCCAAAGACTCTTCAATATAAAACTTTATTATGACAATTACTAGTTAAACTCCATGTAATCCCAGGGAGACTGGTTGTACACATCTAATATCAGTCCACTCATCCACCAAACAGAGCCTTGGGCCTATCGAGAGAATTAGGTATAATATTTGACAAGGTCAGGGAGAGAGGGATGAAGTATAGAAATCTTCTCAAACCTATAGGATAAGAGAAATATGATTATGATTCTTTCTTTTTCTCCATGTCTCACACTTACTCACACACACTCATTCACAGGACTATAGTAGCCCCTGGGTTAGGAGTCAGGGTTCAGAGGTTATCGCCCCAGCCTTAACCGCAGCGTCTGGGCAGATAATAAGAGGGGTCAAAGTTCAGCATGCTCCGCTGCTCGGGTCATGGGGAGGTTGAACCCCCTAACCACAGCTGAGTGTATGTCTCTTGTATGTGCATCGGTGGGAGTTGAACCATGTTCGTGTGGAGTTACTGCCAATTTTCTCCTCCGAGGGTTCCCATGCTTTCACTGGCGGGAGACCTGCGGGACCTATACAGGGTCAGGCCTCTAATTGTCTGGTGCTGACGTGAAGACTGGGACAAGAGCATGGAAACACACACACACACACACTCACACACTCTCACACTCACACTCACACATGCACACACACAGATGAAGAGATGCCAGAACTCCTCTGGATTTGTCTTGTTTTGAATGATTGCCTCGGAGCTGTTGCATCTTATTCAGACTCCACAGGAATTCATTCTGGTTTCACAGGGGTGGTACGTTGGCAGGAGGCCCAGTTGCGCTGATGCCAGAGCATGTGTCAGGAGAGCGCAGCCCCCTCCATGAAAACTTAGCTGAGCTTGGACCGAAAACCACCGTTTGGACGCCGCTGAGAAATCAATTAAGCAACAACTGCCCTCCTCGTGGTCGGGTCTCTGTCGGGGGAAGAGCCGTCATGTTCTGATGGAAATCACTGCTTCATGGCTTTGGTGTGGTGTTTTTTTCCTGGACACGTTTCCACTCTGCAAATATTTGGACATTAGCTCATTAATGTATTTTTGCCATCATCTGAGGTCGTTTTTTTTTACCGTGCCATGTGATTAAAATTTTGGAAATAAGGGTCGACTTTGGACGTTTCGTCACTTGCACTCCGGATTATAGACTTAACTGCAGAAACATTAATGTTCCCAATCACAGGGAAGAATGTTCTAATATTTTCTGAGGCTGGGAGTCAATGATTAAGGATAAGAGGAGAAGAATGATGGGAGCAGGGTGGGTAGGGAGGTGGTCTGTTGGAAAGTCCTGCTGTTAATCCTCAAACTCCGAGCCAGAGTGGAAATGACATATGACAAGATTCCAGCAATTTCCCAACACAGAAAGTCACCGCACTGAGGTTCATGTC
This sequence comes from Hippoglossus stenolepis, assembly GCF_022539355.2. NCBI lineage: Eukaryota > Metazoa > Chordata > Actinopteri > Pleuronectiformes > Pleuronectidae > Hippoglossus > Hippoglossus stenolepis. The sequence continues at coordinate 13,651,170 of NC_061494.1, read as the reverse complement.
ACTTTCTCCATTTCAAGTTTCTCTTGTCTTTTTGTCTTCTCTTTAAAGTAACCTGGTTTATGTAGAGATCCTTAATGAAAACAGGGAAATACAACCAGCACCCTCAATATTAGAAAAACACTGATAAATGTTGCTTAAGAGAACTAGGAAGAATAGAAGGTCCCACTGGGATGTAATCATCATTTTTGATGTAATTACTTGTTGCAGGAGCAAATTGCTACAGCTCAAATTCTGGTCATCATTAAGTGACAAAGCCAAAGTCAATTTGTCATTACATTCTCCTTAAAACGTTTGTTGGAAACACACACTTTTTACGCCCTGTCAACACTAATGTGGATATTTTGCAAGATTAACCTTTTCCTCTGCATTTTGGCCAAATTTTTACAAATACCTTCCAAAGTGCAGATTTTCAAAAACTCAATGACATCACAGCCTACTTTGGACACGCCCACTGTTGCAGCAATGGTAGCTATATACCAGTTTCTATATGTGTGGCACTGCTAGGTTTAATTAAAAAATTTTCTGCAAAATTTAGCATTGTCTTCATTTAAAGGCTTCTGCCTCATTCAACAGTACTTCAACCACAGCATTCTTCTCTGGTATTTGACGGATCATAGACGTAGACTTTATCGCCACCTACTGGCCCTTCATACTTGTTTGAGCGTTTGTAGTTGTTTCCTCGTCTGGATAGAGATATTTTGTAAAATGAAAGTCCTCTGGACGTAGAGGGATGGGAAGTGTAGACAAAACCTTATAATCAATTTTACAGTTGGGGTAAATCTTGGTTATAGTATGAGCAAAGTTACACACACACACACACACCTTTACACAAAAGATGTAACAGTATCGTCATGTGATCCGCTAGCATGTCCCCTGCAGCCTAAGCATTAAATCCTTTTTTCCATGTAAAGTATGCGCGAGTCACTATCTCATGCCTCATTTGGGCCCTTAAAGTTATGAGCAGCAACACTTATGACATAAAACGGTACTGTGCCGGGGATGAAATGTGGCGTGTGATTTATGTCAGACGGCTTAACATCTGTTTAAATGCGGCATGCAGACCGTCAGAGGAGGAGCTACACACGGCCCGCAGGCTGCCCCCGGGGCCCCTAAAGCACGGCCCGCTCCTCGCATCTGTAGGAGCCCTACACAGAAGAGAAAACACGTTATCAAAAAAAAGGCCCAGGCAGTCTTCCGTGCACAGACCATTGGATCACATTTTCCCTTTCATATAGCAGCCAGGGCCACATGAGTAGTGTCCATTGTGCTGCTGGGGACCTGACAGCGCTGCCCGTCTCCTTTAGCGCGGCTGTAACTTACACTAGCCACATCAATGAGGACAGCGAGGACAGACAATATCTTTCACACCATGCAATTTCAACCACTTTCACGGGACAACGTGCATATTGTCTCGAGGAGCATTTTTCTGTGGAAACACACAATTTGAGTTGTGCAGTTGCACTAAAGCAGAATCCTTCTTTCAGTTATCAAACCTTATTATTTTGTGATGCTGACAGTTGATAAAGGCAGCATCATTAAATCCATACGGTGGAGCTGACGGCTGCTCAGCCTCACACACTGAGCTCAGCTGGCCTTTTATTCTCCCTGGATACCTTGGTGCTTCTTTTGTCAGCAAGCAGCTTGTCTTCCCTGGTATAATATCTACAGACTTGTGTTTCACACATTCACACCCCGTGGGCCCCAGTTACTCACACCCGAGCACCTACACACACACACACAGACACACACACAGACACACACTCACACAACCTGAGCTCAGATGCTGGTGGTGGTCCACAGTTTCCACAGGAGCCCTCGAACCGTGCCGTATCATGTAATTGCAGAATAGCTCAGATATCACCGGGACAAGAGGAGCAGCAGGTACAACAGCACTTAATTCATGTGATCGATCAACTCCCCAGCATCCACCTAGATCTCCACAGCAGTCCCTTTGTATATGAACCTGTGCAAAGAGAATCATCTGTGTTCTTTTGACACTGAGGCTTCCTGGGAAACTCACTTCTACGAAAATTCCTTTTTGTTATTACTGGCCATGTTTGTGTGTGTGCATGTACACCTGTTTCTGTGTGTGTCTGTGTTTTAGAGCCAAAAGCTTGTCCTCAGGATGGCCTCATCGGCACATCTGAGAATCTCTGCCTCTTAACAATATGTCAAAGACCGAGCCTCTGGGCGAGAAAGGATATGGGTTAACTCTCAGTTTCAAATAGACACATGCACGTGCACACACATGCATGCACATACACAGACAAACACATGCACACAAATTAACCTTTTAAACTTAACCAATACTCCATTTTAATTTGTTCCTTTTAATTCAACACGTTTGTCTGTGTTCTTAAAACTGCTGAATAACAAAGATCACTTTATATAGTTTAATTGATCTCGCAGCACTTTCTAATCTCTCTGCCTCTGCTCATTATTTGATAAGATAGGATCAACAAACCCGGTGCGACAGTTTGAGCCGCCTCCTTCTCGACGAGCATGTAAAAGAAGGAGTTGTGGCTCTGCAAAGCCAAAATGTCACATTTTTGATGCCTGTCCTAGAAAAACATTGCAGCCATTTTTTCCTAATTCAGTAAGTCGGCTCTTTACTTCTAGAATCTACTCGAAATATCTTACAATAATATTTTCACACTTTTTTGATCAGGGATAGTTGCTGTGAACTTTTAGAATATCAAAGAATAGTTTAAGTTAAGGAAATGCATTTACTCTATAAATCGGATCCTATCTTAACAGGAACATTTCAATCAAAGTAGATGAAAAATGACAATAAATGGTTAAAGGTAAGAAGTGGCATAAGAAACTGTTTTCTTTGAGTCCTGCTTGAAAGCAGAGAGGCAGACACTTTATGCTGCAGGAAGCAGCTTTTCTCCTCGTCTGCGTCTCTTTACTTTCCGGCTCCCCTCTCCTTTTCTCTCCTTTCCACTCGGCTCTCTCGGGGGACAAACAGACTTTTAGCTATTCCCATTCTCTGCCTGCCTCTCTTGTCCTGTCATGTCGACTAATTAGCGGGAGCTCAGTAATTGGCCTTCTAGCTAATTGGCCTGCCGGCTGCCAGACCCAACAAAAGCTGAGCAGGCAGGGACACAGTGGGGACTGTCCCCCTCCACTGCCTCAAGTCCCTCATCAACTCCCTCTCTCCCCCTCTCCGCTTTTGTGAAGAGGCTGCTTAAGTAGTCGCGGTGCACACAAGCACACACAAGCACACACACATGCACTCACACACCTATTTCTCAATTTAGTTCCCACTCACAGCTCATGATTGGCCCATCTGGCCCGTTGACTTTTCTGTATAAAATTGTACAACATTTTCTCTCTTAGAAACAGCAGTGTAGTCACTTTTCCTCAAATTTTATCCTTCTCGGGTTTATTTGTTTGTGTACTGACACTTTGCAGACCAGCTTGTGAGTTGCATGCATGACTTCAAATGGGACATTCTCCATTCGCTCAGTTGTTAGATTGATTGATTAGCTGTTGATGGACGACTGCAGATAAAGCTGTGTGTGCGTGTGTGTTTGTGTGTGTGTGTGTGTGTGTGTGTTTGCAATGCACATCACCTTTTCAGTCAAGATTTGTTAACATCTTGGTGCATTTATCTTAACTGAGTGAGGGGTCCGGTTGCTGTAGTCTCTGCGTCTCCTGTGTGCGTCTCTCTCCGTCTGTCTCACCCTGAGGCGTATATGTAAATGGCAGGGAGCCATCCTAAACTGTCCAGTTACCCGAGAACTTTCCCCTGTAACCTCCTCTTGCCCCCGTCTCCCTCACTGACCTCCTCCGGATCGTCTCTCACTTAAAACTTTTATCTGGCCTCATCGCAGTGCTGGGAAAACCATGTGAGCCTCCCAGCCATTTTCAGGCTCCCACTGTTGCTGACTCTGAACACTCATCTGTCTTATTAGTTTTGTTGGTGACGTGAATCAAATTCCTGAAATGTGCAATGCAGGCACAAACTCACTTGTTCCACATTTGTTTAACATGTGTTGATAGTATTTTATTTCTACATGTGTGTCTGCACTCAACACAAGTCATCGGAAAACCATTTCAGCTTTGCATCTGATGTGTTATCTAAGATACATGCGGATACATGTATTGTTTACCATTTCATTAATCAAAAAATATCTTTGTGATTTGCTCGATTTAAACCCTGACCTGAACATATAATTAACACATTAATACAGCATGCTTTTTCAAAGTTTTATTCAAATATTATTTATGTACTTATTCAACTGAAACTGATTGTGTTGTAGTTAATTAGCTTCTCACGTGACATTTTGTATTTTGATATTCAAATTAGAGCTTGTGCAAAATGTCAAGTTAACGTTTTGCCAAAAACACATTCTACCATAAGTTTGACAAGTGACTCTTTTAAGCTGTACTAACTTTTTCAGGTGTTTACACTATTGTGGAGCAGTATGTTTGAATGAAGGTGTGTGTGTGTTTGTCAGTTTCCCTACCTGGTGGCTGCGTCACGTGATTCCCAGTGAACTGCATGGGGATGCAGAGGTCGTTATCAATGGGGAACTTGTCACAGGTCAGCATCTCCGGCCAGGGGAAGCCATAGGTCTCCATCACCGGAGCACAACTGTCCCTCACGGCTTCACACAGCGAGCGGCAGGGGTAGATGGGTCGGTCCAGGCACACTGGCGCAAACAGCGAGCACAGGAAGACCTGGGTGTCAGCGTGGCACCGCTTGGCCAGGAGGGGCACCCAGCTGCCCGCCTGCTGCTTGACTTCTGGCATGGTCTCGTGGTCCAGGAGGTTGGGCAGCCGCATCTTCTTGTAGCCCACGTTGTGGCACAGGCGCAGGTCAGCTGGTATGTCCACACACTGGGGCTGCTTGGTGTAGAAGCGGCCATTGTGGAAGTTGTCCGACTGCCAACTGTAGTAGTCGTACTCATCTGCGGCCGAGACGGTGAGGAGCAGGAGGGAGAGGAGCGACAGGCCCAGTGCCAAGCTGAAGGAGCCCTGGGTTAATGCCCACCTGTGGCTCTTTTGTCCGTGTGCCATGCCTCTCTTTGCTCGGACCAACAATTCAAGAAGGTTGTATCCGAAAAATCTCCAAAGTAACTCAGTAACAATAAAATGCAGAAGACAGGAATAAGTGGGGCAGGAGTACAAGCTGTAATCCCTTTTTCTCTCCTGAGTATGGACGCGGCGGATTGAAAACAAAAACTGTTTAATTCCCTCTTTCCCTGGATTGTTAGCCCTGTTAACCTCCCTGAAACACCTCCCGGGTGTGAGTGTGTGTATGTGTGTGTCAGTATGTGTGCCTCAGGTAGTGCAGTGGGGAGGCTGCAGCCAAGGAAGGGTGAGCACACGAGTAGGACTGCTTATTTCCTAACTGTCCCTGTGCACAATTTCTCTCTCTCCTTCCTCGTCCCTCTCTCTGTCTCCAGCCCTCCCCTGCTCTGTGTCTATCAGTCTGTAGCTGTAATGAGGAGCACCTAGGCTTTAAGAGGCAGTAGCGGCTGCTTTCGGCTGCTGCCTGCCCCCCTAGCAGACTCCCAGACCACTCACCTTCCTACTGGCCTCCCCTGGACTCCCTCACAACGGCCTCGGCCAATCACAGCCCCGGGGTGGATCCCAGTGGCGTGCAGGACACTCCTCCTGTCGCTTATCCTCGACAAACCCCTCCTCTAGTGCAAGTTAACATGAGAAACAGAAAGAGAGAACAAACATTGGCAAGTTTCTCCAGCTGTATGTCCATGTAACATGTGCAAGACTCTTTGGGAAGAAAGACAATGAACGTACATCATCCTCCTCCTAAGTTACACTGTTTTTATACTCTGGTAAACTTTTAATTCCTCTCATTAATCAACCAGCTCCCCGTACGCTGCTCCACAGAGAACAAATGATGTCTGCTTGCTCTTTAAGCCTGCTTATTGCATTAGCTCAAAACAGTCTGGAACAACACAGGCTTATGCTGGCAGCAACTCTGAGAAAAGTTACTCACACACCTCTGCACAAGCACCGATCTAAGTTCAGGAATCCAGAGACAAAAAAGTGAATGAAGTCGGTGGGAACGAGCTGCAGCGCGGGAGAGCCGAGGTTACCGATTGTGCAGCTACAGGTAGTTTACCCGCGCTGTGCGAGTTGCGTGTGTTGGCTGTGAATAGAGGCGCGCTGCCCCTCCGTCTCTTTCTGTCAGGGCAGCTGACACAGTGAGAGCCCCTCGCCTCGGCAGCCAATTCACTGGACTGGCTCACATTCACATTCAGAGGGCTGTAGCATTGTGAGCAGGATGTGGGATTGGTGGCTCACACAGAGGGTGTTCTTGCATCTCGCATTTGATCTGCGTCACGCATTAATGCTTTCCCTCATGTGAATGGGCTGAGAATGCAGGTTCATACAAACCACTGTAAAGTTTGTTTGCCGGTGCGAGCTGCCGTTTTTATCACGCAGTTTGGATCTTACTGCAGCTGGATAAGGCTACAACTGATATGGAGCTAAAGTGGCTGCAGGTCCTTAAAATGTCCTAAACTTTCCTAAATTCACATTGAATGTGTCACCATAAAAACTTACCATGAAAATTGCTCTGTCAGATGTAATATTAGTTCTGACAAACACTGCGTTGTTAGTCCATTTCTGCTTAACTCTAACCAGTGAACTAGCCTGCTAGCTAGTTATAAACATGGGGGGATGGGGAAAAGTTTAACGATTAGTGTCTTGAGTATGAATATTAGGACCAGAAAGAAGTTTGAGAATAAAGTTGTAGTACTCCAAGAATAGAGTTGTCCTTGAGAAGATACTTACTATAGCAATGAGGAATGTTGTAAAGACAATAACCTAATCATTTTATGGGAATAAAGTTGTAATATTACAAGGCTAAAGTCGTGATTGTGTGACAATAAAAAAAAGAACCCACCCTCACTACTTCTGGATCCAAAATCTTGAATCAATCTCTTTGGGAGACTATGAAACCCCTTTGAACATTACGCAGATGTAACCAACGATATAAAGTCGCCTTAAGAGTGACGAGTTCACGTGGTGGTTAAAGCCAGCACATGGAAGTCCTTATAAAGCAATTGTGCTGTGTGTCAAAAGCCTTTCACTCTTGGGAGAATTGAGATCGAGGCATTTTTTTTTCTTTTTATAGCTGTAGATACCCTGAAATAGACCGGAGTATCTATTATTATTATTATTATTATTATTTTCATTGTTGTTGTTAATATTATGTGGCAGTAGAAACGGAGAGTAGGACAGTGTCTGTGTATGAGTGTTTTGCAGACAGTTGGAGATGCACTTGGATGAGAATCAGGGACAGTGTTGTTCTTTGCCTGTAGGACAGAAGATAAAATTCCAGAAACAGCAGGCAGTCCATGAAATCTAATTTAATCAGATGAAATCAAACAGATAAAAACATGGTTTAATATCAGGTGACCGGGCATAAAACCCTGAAGTCAACATCATCCAAGCTCCCATATATTTTTATAGTGTCTTGGCCTCAATTAAACTTATTTCCAAAGCCAAGGGATTGTGAATAAGATTACTGTACCATCCAATCATTTTTTTTTATTTGGGAATGGAGTTGAACATGATGCAACCTTATCTTCCCGAGCTACAGTTGAAATCCCTGTTGACTTATTGGTGTGTGCAGATACCGTGGAGTGAATTTTATGGGAACTAAAAATGCTGCCAGCAGAGCAAACACGCTCAATCTTCTCTTGGAGCAGTTTTCATAACCTGAAACATGGAAAGATGAGATGGCGTCGAGTCGAATTCACCCCAACCATGTCGTCACGATTAAGAAAAAAGCACAGCTGAGTGCATGCAAAGTGCTGTTTGGGTTTTGATAAGTTTATAGCCAAGGCTAATTGAGCATATTTCCTCACCTCTTCTCCTCCATCACTCCTCGTGTTTTCATTTTCCAAAGTGTTGTGGTATTTACAGATAGAAACTGCTCTGCTAACCTTTGCACTGCAGCTAATCAATATTACTCACAGCTAATAATCTCTGGACCTTACTCTCTCATGAAGGGGTGGTGAGATTGTCTTGTGCATGCCTCGCTATCTCTGCAGTGCAGCGCTGACCTATTTTAAGATCGCTATAGCGTTTCCTCTTGATACAGGCACAGTGTACCGCCGGTCACAAAAGTGTCTTTCATGGTAATCAATCCACAATGGTTGTCTCCTCTTGTTCTCTTTTCTCTAACTGGCCCCTGTGGCCACCAGCCAATCAATTCCACTCTTTAGTTTCCAGCCCTCTGATTGGACGGGGGCCATAAGATTAGGTCCTGCCTGTATTGTTGGGCCTAAAGGTTTAGCACAGTTGAAAAGAGAGTCTCAGCAATTGTATGAGTGAGTGTTTGGAGATGGTGGTGGGTATTGGTCGTGTGTGTGTGTGTGTGTGTGTGTGTGTGTGTGTGTGTGTGTGTGTGTGTGTGTGTGTGTGTGTGTGTGTGTGTGTGTGTGTGTGTGTGTGTGTCAGGAGATTCAAAGAGGAAAGGCTGGAGGGTGTGGGCGAGGTGGTGGCCAGCCGCCCAGATATGTCCTCCAAGCAGAGTTTGAATTCCAACCACACAAGAAGATGGGGGTTAGGGGTGGGGGTCATGTGAAAGACAACAGACATATCAGCACACTACATGTACTTCTCTGCTGAACTCACACACAACCTGACCTACGGAAAAATGCATTTGATGTAACCTCATTGTGTTAGTATATATATATATATATATAATATATATATATATATATATATATATATATATATATATATATATATATATATATATATATATATATATATATATACATTTGCATTAACCTCCATTTAAACAGCCTAACCAAAACCTAATCCCTAACCTTAACCATAGTAGCTACTTGCCTAACCCTAACCTTAACCTAAATCTTAACCTTAAAACAGGTCTTCACCTTAAAAATCTGAGATTTATGGTCACATTATGGGGACCTGAGGAGGACAGGTCCCCATAATGTAACAGATGTAGGTCCCCACAACGTCAGTAATACCTGGACCACACACACAAACAAACACACACACATTCTCTCTCTCTCTCTCTCTCTCTCTCTCTCTCTCTCTCCAACAATACAACAATAGGGATTAGCTTGCATTACTGTCAAACATGTGTGAAACACACAGAGCAGTGTCTCCCACAAATTGTTTTTTCTTAGTCTTCTTTTTGTCCATCATTCTCTCTCTCACTCACACACACATACTAACGCACACAGACTGTAACTGCAAACTGTGTTTTTATCTGCCATCTCAGTCACCGTGGAGATTTAACTCGTCATGGTTCTTGATTGGAGGATCATCAGTTCAAAGTGAGAAACACCTGAAGTAGCGTCTACTGTTTGTTTCTTCCCTTAGTCTTTGGCCCACTTATAGTCAAAACCCTTTACACAAAGTTCTACATTTCAAAATGAGCCGTATAATCTGTAAAACCTATGATCTGAAATTTAGCATGGAATCCATCAGTAATTAAAGCTCATTGGGTAATCTAGCCCCTTATCCTGCCTGTTTGCAAACATTACCAGCAGGGTCAGTCAGTCCACAGAGCACAATGGCTAAAGATCCATAATCCTGTGCACGCAGACACACAAACAAAAAGAGATAAATCAGAACTGGCAGCTTGAGAGCCACCAGGAAATATCAGGCTCGTATGGTTTGACCGATTTCTGCCTGAGTTCAGCTTGTTCACAGAGCCTGAGGCCAGGAACGACTTCGTCAGAGGGGGCTGTTGCACGTAGTTGCTGAAATGCGATGAAATTATGTTAGAAGACTTTAGCACCACACAGTCACATAGTGCTAAACCCGTAGATGCCTGTAGCACATGGGCAGCGGTGAAGAGATATGCTGACAAGTGTTTGCTCTCTGCCCTCTTTGGCCCTGTTGCGCACAAAGTCACTATCGCCCCGAGTGTTTGGCTTTTTTTTTTTACGCTTCATGTTTGCTCTTTTTGTCCGTCTGTTTCCATGTGGACTCCGGCCTGTCTCTGTTGTTCCTGTTCCAGCTTCGGAGGCTTCTCCATTAGACGTCATGGCTGACACAGAAGGGTCAGAAGGTACACACACTCAGACAGTTTCACCTCCCTCCTTCTGCTTGCCCACACACACACACACACACACACACACACACACACACACACACACACACACACACACACACACACACACACACACACACATACACCTCCCTCCGCTGTCAACTTAAACCCTTACAACTGGCTTCAGTTTCCCTTAATCAGTCTTTGTAAAGATGCTTTGACCAGATCACCGTCATGGAACCCCAATGTAAAGAGACAGAGAGGAGAAAGAGATCCCCAAACTGGGGCGGAGGGCTATTATTTAGTGTGTGTGTGTGTGCGTGTCTGTGTGTGCGTGTGTGTGTGTGTGTGTGTGTGTGTGTGTGAGTGTGTGTGTGTGTGTCCAACATCTTGTCAGCTTCCAGTAAAAACCTGTGAGTGATGGGAGACTTCCTCTGAACCTTGTGACATGCACACACACATACATGTGCTGACAAACACAAGCAGCAGCATACCTCTAACTGTCTGTTATTGTAACGGGCCCAGAGATGATGGCTGTCGTCAGTATTTTGGGTAAAACCTGCTACCATTGTGCCAGAATTCACACAATTGGTTAATTCGTAAGCATGAGCATGCTTGTATATCCAGTTCAATATCTCTACATAGACAAAAAGTGTGTTAGCTCCAGCTGGGGTATGTGAGTTTGAACTTCAGACACGTTTAAAGTAGCTAACGTTGAATGTTTGATCCCAGTTTAACTACCTAGTCAGCTATTATGGGAATAAATTACATGTGAGTGAGGAATAGGAGAGAAGGATAAAAATGTGAAAAAAAACAATTTTCACAGAATTCGTGTATGGCGTTTATTTTGTCCTAAAATAATGTATCTAAAAACCAAACCTGGTGAGCGAGCATTTCGTCTCCATGTGCACAACAGCGGTTCCTCGAGAATGGGGCTGAGACGAGCGCAAACAGTAGCTCGCTTGCTCATCAAGTTGAATTTTTTAGACTTTGGAGGCGGAGACATTGGCTCGTGCTCCCCTCCTTCGATTGGTCTCTTGAACACTCCAATGCCCAGCCTATCTCTGATCTTAACCCCCGCCCCTTTCATTTCTCTGTTCTCAGTTGTAAACTTCGTGGATCATATATACAGCTGTCGACACAAAAAGCCGATGTTACATGTTATTTAGTTTGGGGACCAGACGGGGGGGGGGGTTTCTCCTGGTGAATGATCGTGTAGTGTGTGACCCAGTCAGTGCTGTTGTATGAACTCACAACGACTGAAGGGATCACAAAATTCGTGTGGTGTGAACTGCACAGCGGTCCAACGACTTTGTAATCATCAAAAATATGGGAATGAAGGAGTTAGAGTCATCTCTATATTACCCCTAGCTCAAGTAAATGGTGCATTAACAACATGTAGCATTGGCCTCTTGTGTGGAGGTTGTCTTTACGCTTGTGGATACTGTTCTGTGCGCTAGTGGACAAATGCTCACTCATGAGGTTTTGCGCTCGCGGATTATGAGACTTTATAAACACGTTGTCTTGACAAAGCACAGCTGCAGCATTTAGTCGACTTTGCACGTTAAAATATGGGAACTCTTAATGGCTGATTTCAAAAACTTCATTACAAGCTGGACAAAGTTTACAACAATCGCCCCGCCTCTGATATTTTTGTTTATCATTTTATCTTGTTATTTTAAGATGTGTGACGAGATCACTTCAAAGTAAAAGATTTGAACTGTTTTGAGGATTCGACAGACGCCCACAGATGCTGCAGTGAAACCTCACTCAAGTGTAATGAACTTTCTTTTGTGGCGGCGCAGGAAACCTTGAGTCAAATGCTCCAAGCAACTGCAGGTCAGGCCGAGCCAAGGCGATGCCGGCCACGTTCACATAAATGCACAGGTAGAATACATGAACGTGGGGCTCTTTGAAACACTGATGCATTTAAAGAAGAACGTCAGTTGTTTTGAAGCTCACCAGATTATTTATTCTTTGTGGTTCACAACCTGTATGTGAGTGTCCACTGTACAGCTGAGCAGTTTAGCACAGCTCTCAGTTTTTAGGGTAAGTGTTGCTGTTGGTATTGTGAAGCCAGGGGTGAAAGAGTTGTGTTTTCAGGCTGTTACTGCGAGATCTGCTGTGATTTATGAGCTGTAGACTTCATTGTTAAACACTTTCCTGTCACTTGATCTGTTTGTGTGTGTGTCAGTGTGTGTGTATGTTTGTGTGTGTGTTATCAATCCATCTGCTTGTCTTTCAACATATAATCCCAAATATGTCAGCGAGGACAGTGAGAACCCACTCTTCCTCTTCACACTATCTCTCCATCTTTTTGTGTGTGTGTGTGTGTGTGTGTGTGTGTGTGTGTGTGTGTGTGTGTGTGTGTGTGTGTGTGTGTGTGTGTGTGTGTGTGTGTGTGTGTGTGTGTGTGTGTGTGTGTGTGTGTGTGTGTGTGTGTGTGTGTGTGTGTTTCCACATGCCCTCCCCTCTCATCTCTGTAATGACCAGGGTCATCAGTTAAGGATCAGACCTCACCTCTGTTGAGAAATAGAGAGATAGACGTTTCAACAAACAGCGAAGGATTTTCCCGTATCTCAGTGAAAGATCGTGTGATAACATTTTTGGGCTGATGGAAGAAAAGGGCTCGGCATTTATGTTACGTTCAACAGTCATTACTCTGAGTCCTTGTGAAAGGTCTCTCACTCACTGGGCCACTGAAAAGCCAAACACTGGATCAGGCCTGTGAGATAGATCTGCTGATTATCGGGAGATTTATAGTCTCTTCTGAGCACCTACTTCATAAGCGTCTCTCTCTTAAATGAGCTGGAACACTTGAACGACATCATCTAAATGCATCTGATCTAACAAGGCTGATAGCCGAGCACTTATTGTAATGGATCATCTTGGGAATTGTCCCATACATTATCCACGCCAGTGACTTGGTATGCATATTTCTACGTACCCCTTTTTCACACTGTTTTATGAGTGGGCCCACAAGGTTATTTTCACAACCTTTCACATTTATCAACATGAGCAATTCTGACACAAAGTTAAAATCAAGAGAGTCAGGGCTTTTTTTATGGTGCCACCGCTATAAAAATTGTGGATGTACTCCAGTAATCAACTTTATGGACACAGTGACAGCACTCTGGGATATTTAAGTACAAGATTCAAATGAAATAAAGCTCTGTTAGGTGGAAAATATGAAAACTCCAGCTCATTTCAGCCACACAGGTTTATCTGAGGCAGTTCAAGTTCATGAAATATAAAACTGACCAATGAACAATTCGATAATTCTAACCCCCTCTTAATTCGTAGTTATAATAAACTCCATTACTTTACATTAACTTGGGAGGTATTTTTGTCCAGAGTGACTCACAGTAATAATTGTGCTCAGAGTCAAAAGCCAGGGCAATAGCTAGATGTAATGGAAAATTGGTGGGAAAGGTTTTTGTCTTTTTAAACAATCATAACTTATCTGTGACGCATTTCTATTGCTGCATTCACACTGAACACAAAGCAAATTTGTGTGTTGAATGAGTCACTTGTGTTTTACTTGTGGTACAAGAACAAGCAATATTTGCTTCTACTCCTCTGGAAAAGAGGAGAGGATGACAACTGGTTGATGTAACTATAACTGCTGCATTGCATTTGTTGGGGAAACACGACAAATCACTACACAATATATATTTGTATTGCTATGTAGTTGTGAATTACAACCCCTCCTGTTAGGGGACAGCGCTCACCACCGTGCCTTGTATGCACATGTGTAAATAATAGAATTGTGGTTCCAATTTTTTAATTTTACAAAAAATGAATGTGTGAATTAAAGAAAATGTGCACGTTATTCACACATAGTGGACAAGCTGGATAGAGTTTCATTACTAAATGTTCTTCCACAGGAACTGTACTGTACTTATAATGTCCTTGAGCAAAATACATGATTGGAGCTGTTAGTGGCTTGTAGCAGCAGCAGCAGACGCCTGAGAAGTACAAGTGAAATGTGCATGACTGAAGGAATGTGACATATTACATAAGACCATGTGTCCTGCACGAACCCTGCCCAAATAAATGAAGGTAAGAACAAACTAGTTAATTGTTAAGCACAATGGTGCTTTTCACTAATCCAGTGGGCAGACATGCTACTGCACTGTGTTAGTGGAAGAACAGCAGTCTCACATTGGCAGCGAGGCAGCTGTTCCAAAACCACTTCATCTGTCCTCCTCCAGTCTGGTTACCATACACCTCTGCTGGTTTTGGACAACACAAACTTTGGAATAAGAAAAGCATAATTCTCTCCGCTCTCTCTCTCTCCTGCTCGCTCACTGTGTCGCTGTGTCTCTCTCTCTCGCATGCACATTACCCCACACATACCAATTTGCACAGATGAAAAATGTCAAGGGCAGACCACCTGGCTATTCCATGCCTGGTCAGAGGAAAATCTTCCTGTCTTCATCAATGAGGCGCAGTGTGCGGAGCGTGCTCTGTCCCACTCACATATCACAACCATTAGACAGGCATGTGTTGGGCAGGCTCCAGGGCAGTGCCTGCCGCTCGGCTCACTGAAGTCCCATTCAAAGTAATCCACACCGACCCCGCCAATTTCACAAGTGCAAAAATGTGTAACGGGGAGAACTCGCAGTGTTCAGATGATCCTTGGGTGGATTCAGTGGTGTGGAAAGGTCTGTTCTGCAAGCTCAAGTGCTGCTGTGTCAGATGGAAGAAGCACTAAGGTACAGCAGGGCTTCTTAGAGTTTTCCACTTGATGACCTGGCAACGGACCTCTTACACAAACAGGTCCTTAAAAAGAGAGACGAAATAGAAACACAAAATAACCGGTATTTGTAATATTTCCATGCAAGTAACTTCTTATTACACTATTGGTGATTCAAAATTGAACATATTTTTGTCACTATGGTCCCCTAGAGTTTTATTACTGCACATGGAGCAAGGAAAAGTATAAGATTAAGCAAACTTTTTCACAATTTGTGATGCTCGATAAGAAATTACAAAAGTTAACACAGTAAAACATTTTACAACAGGGAATTTAAGCTGAAGTCAATTCAAAGCAAACATGAAAGCATAAAATACAGACGTCCATAACTTTAGGACAGCTCTTCAAATACAATACCCCAGGAAGTAATAGTGTTGGGGTTCAGCTTAGTAAGTCTAGATGCAGAGTGTTTTTTAATCAGAGGTCAAACAAGTGTATCAAGATCATCTTTATGGACGCTTTTTGTCCTGCATATGACTGATGCAAATAAGAATTAAGTTTAATTTGTTCCCTTGATTTTACTTATTTTATGATCAAATTATAAAAATAAACCATGTATCAGATCACAATGTGAAAATAATGAAAGGAATCACTCAGAGTTATGAACCTGGAGTGAAATATCTGCTGAATCTGCAGCTTCTGTCAGCTTTAGAGAATTTATTTGAGTCTCAGCTCATTGTTCAACCTTCAACTTTACTGCTCTGTTTCGCTCTCACAGATCTTTTTGATTTTACAAAGCCAAACACGTGTCTGAATTAGTGATCTGTCTGGCTCAGGTCTATTTTTTCCAATGATTTTCTATCCTACTGTGTCCTGTGCCCTCAGTCAGGTTGCAATCGCTCTTACAGGAAGACACATTTACAGTTTGCTTCCCTCAATCCACAACAATTTCATAAATCTCGAAGATGAAGATAAACCCCCCTAGAAATAATGAAAACTTTACAGTGTGATTTAAAGTAGTGATTTCACATGACCCCATTTAAAGACCCTTTATGGTTTTCTTTACTAGAAAGAGCTGTAGGCTCTGATGTCCTGGTTGTCACAGACCTGTATGAGTGAGGTGAGAAAAAAATACGAGCAGCTGCGGTTGCCTCTCTGCTAGAATCAAACTCTAGAGGCGCCAAAGATCACACTATATGAGCTGGTTTTGGACTGAATTACACTGTAGCTTCTATTGAGGCACTGCTGCCATTTCCAAGACAAAGGTTGGAGGATTTCTGTGTGTGGGTTTCTGTGCTGTGTCATTCTAGATTAGTAGGCTAAACTCGGTACTTACTGTAATTAATCTAAATCCATCCAGATGGGGAACGCTTTCAGCTTCATCTACTAAAAAGGAAGAGCCATAAGACTCTGTTTCCTTCGGGGACTTTCCTCTCGTTCTCTCTTTCCTTTTAGTGACAGTACAAGTAAGGCTCTGAGTCACAGGACTGCTGTTCTCCTCCTCCCTCCATAGACTCAGCTCCTTTCCTGGCACTGACAGATACTCTTTCTGTCTCTGTGCCTCCTCTTCTTCTGGCAGGTGATGAAGACGTCTCCTGATCCCTCTCTTCACCTTCATCCCTGACCGCCCCCACACACACCCTCCTGCGATCGTCTCTGTCTCCACATTCATTGCTCAGGTCCCTGCCCCGATTATTGTTGCAGTCTGGTTACACTTTGTGCCACTTGACAGGTATAATTTCCCCCCCCAAAAGCCTTCTCCCCTTGCTGTATGCTGACTGCTGTCATCCTGGATGTATGGCTTTTTTATAGCACTAATTGTTTCCATTGGATACGGTACATTATACATTAGCCATGGTGCTGTAGCTCTACAGTCATACAGTAACCACTTTGTCTAGTCTTTACCAAATTTAATACGATCATAATAAATTGAGGCTAAAATCCCTCTTCTAGACATAAAAGAACACATTCAAATCTAAGTTTGGTTTATTATTCTGGCCTGTTTGGACAAACTCAAAAAGACTGTTTGATTCCGACGACTGTCTGGAAAACTCCATCGACTACATTGATCATCACAGCTGGAGAACGAGCACTCACCTCTATAAAAAGTCATTCTTTCACTGCAGCCCTTTAAAGTGGAATCTTGGCAGAGTGTGAACCCCTGCGCAGCTACACGACCACATCCAATAACCCCTTTTTCATATTCTGCGAGATCCCAGACAAATTTATTAAGGTCTTTTTTTTCCTGCTTCCATATGAAATGGTCTCATTGTTGGCTCCAGCAGTGAAACCATCCCTGCAGCTTCAATGCATTATCCTGCTACTCCTCTCCTCAAAATGCAAACCAGCTTTTTGAGCATGTGGACCCTGACGCAGCGCTGCCAAAACATTGTAGCACAAATCTCTCCCCCCTTTTCCTCTCTTCTCTCACCCTCTCCTTCCCGCCACGGCCTCACCTCTCTTTCCCTTCCTTTAGACGCCGAGAATGTAAATCGATTTCGGCTGATGGCTGACAAGTGTGCTAGTTTGTCTCCGTCACTGTTGGGAGATGGTGGGACATTTGGAGGACGGTTAAAGCTCATGTTCCTTTGAGCCAGAGAACAGGAGAAGGTGTAATTTCCTGAGTCTAAGGCCCAGGTGGTCTCTAAAAATAATCTGGGCCCTCACAGTTTGGAAAATGGCTGGTTGATTAAAGGTGGCCGAGCCAAGAAATTCTCTGATCTGGTCTGAGGCCACCCTGTGTGGCTCAATCTGTAGACCATGCTACTAAAACAGCCGGATTAATGGATCCACATAAGAGAGTTCAATCAAGCAGGATCAGTCCTGTAAACATGCCGGATTTTTTCCATTAAGATCCATAAATTATCCTGAGAAATATTTGAAAATGTTGAAAAATATTACCGAAAGTAAAAAAAAAAATATTCCAGGATCCACACCCTGAACCAGATCCTCACCAAAGTGTATTGGCTTCTTCCCTGACCGCTACCACATCCTTCTTTCAGGTTCTATGGTAATCCATCTAGTCGTTTTTGCTAAATCTTTCCTACAATCCAACCAACAAACTAAAATGGCACTTGGCGGAGGGCATACCACAGTCCCCTTAAAGGGATAGTTCACCGAAAAATGAAAATGCACTCATCTACTTGCCACTATGCCAATGGAGGGGTGGGTGAAGTGTTGGAGTCCACAAAACACTTCTGGAGTTTAAGGGGTAAACTTTGTTGCAGCAGAATCCAATACAATTTTACTTTTAATACAGAAGTCAATGGCGACCTAGACTTCAGACGTAGTAAACCAACTGAAAAAACACAACATGCCTCCAAACTGCTCGTGTGGTGTCATCCAAGTGTCTGCAAGCCCCGACATTCATATTGGACTTGAAACCGCATCATTAACACCGGGTTTTAAGCCTCAACCATTAAACCTTTAATTTTTCTGTGAACTATCCCCTTAAATACAATCAAGCTGCAGCAAAATTTCAAACACTCATAGAAATCAGAGACCTAAACATGCCTGACTGTTCTCATCAAGAACCATGAATTGTTCTCTGTGAAATCTACTACAATGTTGAATAATGTCTCACAATATTAAAGAAAGTGAAAAAAACAAAAACAAAAATTGAACGGCTTCTTCCGTAACAAATACCACATCTTTTCACCAAGTTTCAGGGTCATCAATCCTGCTGTTGTTTGAATCTTGCTCACAAACAAACAATCAAAAAGAGAAGGGTGAAAACATCTCCTCCTCGGCGGAGCTAAAAGTGACCTGTGTACTTATCCGTGCAGTTAGATGTAGGGAGTCTGGGGAGTCGGTGATCATACACCGTGTGCAGCCACGCTCTGCGCCGTAATTAACCAGCGTTTCTGCGTCTGGCTCTGGCCGAGCTCAGCGGCGGGCCTCGTCTCTGAGTGTGTCGGAGCACAAAGCACTTCAAAGCAGCAGCAGCAGACTGGCAAAGACGGCGAGATGACTGGGGAGATAGAGAGGGATCAGCACATGAAGGGAACCGGAGGAGGAAGAATATCTCTGTGAATTACACTCCAGAGAGAGAAAGAGGAGAACAGTGAATGCACTGCATGCTGAAGTTATTATCATCTTCCTCTCTTCCAATTTTTCCCCTCCACATTCAAACGTCACGTGTGTTTACGTTTGAGCTGTGAGAATTGAAGTTGGTGTGATTGGGGGGAAGCTTTCTGCTTCTGCGTTCTTTGTGTCGGTGGATATTTTTTATGATTTTAAGAAAAAAGAATTTACCGTAAAAATGTTAACGTACATGTCTTTGCTTCTGTCTCACACGTCCACACAGTTCAGCTCCTCTGATTGAGTTTGAATGAAGCGGCCAGCAGTTCTGGGAAGAAGTGGGCAGGGTCCAGCTCCGTGCGGCTGCTTCCAAGTATCTGTGATAATACAAAGCCTGTGTGAGTCCCTGTGGGTGCTCACGTCCACATCATTGTGTCGTTCATTCATTTGTGTGTGCTCGCAAGCTTGTGTGTGTGTGTGTGTGTGTTTATAATGAGGCCTGATGTTCACCCTCCACAGAGAGTTGAGCTTGGCTTTTTTTTATTTTTCAAAGCCTGGAAGTTGTCAAGAGTCACTGTTACTGAGCTTGTTATCGTTGCTTCATACTTGAGTTTTTCATCTTTTCTTATGCAGGTGCAACGGATAAAAAGTCACAATACTTGGACTACTGTGTTTTTCTCTTGCGCAGATTTGAATTCTACCCTTTCACATCTTATTCTTTTTTTTATCAATACTTGTCGTGTTTTCCTTCGCTGTGATTGCAAAGCAGTTTGTCTCACTTTTAATATCTAACTATATGTGTGGTTAAAAAGTTGGGGTCTGTGGTATAATCTCATGGGTCTGTGAAAAGTTTCCAGATTCATCCATTAAATAATCATCATGTAATTTGGGAAATATTAGGATATTAAATATTAATATCGTTCTAAAACATTTCTCTTATGTTGTCCTTCCACATAATTAATTATGAGTGTAAAAAAAAAGGTTATGACAATTAAGGGACATGAAGTGGTCCCTGGAATATTATTTTTTTTGTTAAAGGGAAAAAATGGAGAACTTAACGTCCTTTGAGAATAAGTTTGATTGCACAAATATACTGATTATTGTAATTATTTAGTATCCTCGGCTCACATTCTTTGGCTTTTCCCCTCACAACTGAGGCACTATTTTCCCTCTGATTGTTCATTTTGATTAAATCATTAAATAACTTGTTGTGGCACTGCAGCTCAAAATGCCATTTTATTAAAAACAGATCAAACAATCCCGTTGGTTATATTAAGTTTCTTCTGCATTTTTTTCTTCAGACGATTGAATAACACAAGCCCTTCTGTTCTTCCGTTGTTGGTCTGGAGCTCTGCTCTTTTTTTGTTCGTGTTCTTTTCCCAAACGCTGATTCATGGAAAAAGAACGACAGATATTGTGTATCAGATAATCAATCAACGATTAAGCTTCTCTTTATCTGAACAGTTTTTCTAACAAACAGCCGAATTGCGGCTGTAAATATTAGTGTTGCTCTTTGGAAAAGGGATACACTTTTTATTGTGTCCTCATGTCTTTCTTTTTCCAGCTTTTTCTAACAATTTAAATACTTAACTTTTTCTCTGTGGTCCACTAGAGGGGGCAGTGGGCACAGTTGATCTTTGGCCTCTGGCTGAACCGTCCTGCTCGGTTGTCTCTGGATTTAAAGAGCTGCTCTTTCTTACGATGCCAAAGTACCTTGATTCCTCTGCAATAGTGGAAGGGATTTAACTAAGCCTACCAGAATTTCACTGTGATGCCTGACGCTTTATGATTCAAACAGACCTTGGCCGGCACTTTATTTGATTGCAAGTCTTTGTAAGTCGGGTTTGTGTGTATTTTTAATCAGAAAACACCGTATGTAAGCAGCGCTCGGTCGTACCTGCTGCAACTAAATGTCTGGAGGAAGTGAGCGCTGCTGATGGAGAGTTGGATGACACGCTGACGCATCGGCCCCTTGGGGCTCTGCCATCTGCTCTGCCATCTGAATCCAGGAAACTGGCTGGCTTCACCTTTCTTTCTACTATAAACTCCACCGGGCCGCTCTCTACTTCAGCCCTGGCGAGAATAAAGCCTCCCAACAGCCTGAAACTCTGCTCTCACTGCGGGCTACAACCAGGCACGCTTGGCTCACAGCCTCAACCCTCACTTTCATTTATGATTACAGTCATTTTCATACGGTAAGAATGAGAGCTGTGTTACTGTCTGATTTAATGTAGGAGACGTGCATTAGTCTATTTCTCTGGAAACGGATTACTTGCAATCATGAGGCTCATCTTGTGACAGTAATAAAAAATGTCTTCTGCTCCACACCTGGTGGTTCTTCATGCATGCGTGCCGCAGCCCCTCACCAGCACATCGGCACGGACCTCCTCTCAGTCCTCACCGGAAATGAGCTGGATCCCTCTGCCCTGTAAACAAATAGTTGCCAGATAACTGGCAGGCGGCTTCCCTGGTTGTTTGATGGAATAAGTGCATTTTAATCTGCGCAGAAACTTGGCTGCGAAAACTCGATCCACGGCCAAACGGCACATCAGAACTCCGAGGGGGGATTTCTTCTCTTTTCTTCTGTCTTTTTCCTTTTCTTTCCCCTGACAGGCTCATTTTTCTTCTCTCCGTTGAGCGGCTGCTGGTGGTGGTATCATTACACCCCACCATATTACAGAGCACTCTATCATGGGGCTCAATCCAACCGCTTTCATGCTTGTTGCTGTCAGTATCACTGACGGGGACTCACTCTGCGCATAAATTCTGTACGTTCAACAAGTCGACCTTTTGTGTCTGGTGTCTCGCTGTGTGCCATGTGTGCTGCCAATATTTCCCCGGTACCGGGACAGGAGCTGAAAACCTAAAACCGTCATCCACTGAGGGAGAAGTCTTTTATTTCAGGCTTGGTATCCTCTGTTCACCCCAGTGTTCATTCAAGAGGGGGTGGACATGCGGGTCTCAGTGCTCTTAAAACCATTAGTTTTGTAAGAACAGAGTGGTCATTCCTTTTCTCCCTCTCTCCCTGATCTCTCCATCCTGGCACTGAAGAGGACCCTCTCTCTCTTTACATTATTGGAACAAGGCCATTTGTACTGTCATGTTTTCATATCTGCGTGTGTGTGTGTGTGCGCGCTGGTGCATAATTTACTCACTTCCTGTCGTGATGATCAATACTGCTGACTATAATCTCGTTTAATACCAGTAGGCCTTCATGGAAACTTCGGTTTTAGTACCATGGAAATTATTTCTGTCTGGTTTGACTCTGTTTAGTCTTTGTTATAATAAAAAGAAAATAATTAATATTGATCCACCACAACAAGCTGTGTTTTGTTGGGTTTTGTTTCACAAATCGTTCCCCACATATTCAGTTTTATTTGTTTTGTTTCGTGAAATAAACTTTTGTTAATCTCAGAGTTCTGATCCAGAAGAAACAAGCTCAGACTTTCAAAACAATCCGAACACAACAGCTTCTTCAGATTGCACAACCTCGTTAATAAGAAGCAGATTTAGTTGATGCTTTAGTAGAAAGTAAAAAGTGAGTTTATTAGAAGCTTCAATTAGATCTTACAAGCTCAAGAAGCATAAAATCACATCAGTACATTACATTACATTGATGTTATAATAATAATAACAAATCTAAACTGTATTTCAATAGGCCTCAAAACCAAAGTTACAAGGTGCTTCCCACATTAAAATGTGGAGTGCAAAGATAGAAAATCATAGAAAAGCCAGTTCGTACTCCCGCAATACAATTTAACAAAATGTTCAACAACATTGAAACAATAAAATATCAAATCTATAATAAATACAGACTATAAAAATTCCAGATGAGTTTTTAACCACTTCTTAAACTGAGGCACTGATTTTGCTAATGTGATGTTTTCTAAAACAAGCTGAAGCCATAAAAGCATGATTCCTTCTTTTTAAGCCTGGATCAAGGGACTTTTAACAACATTTGACTCTCTGATCTCAGGCAGAGCAAGGTCAGGGGTCAAGGATTCTGAAAAAGAAAGAATCAGAAAGAAGAAGAAAACAGAAATGAAGCTGCTGTTTACACGTACTGTAGTTCTGATACATTGGGACATTGTTATAGCATTTGGAGACGGCACCGACACCAGGAATTTATTTTGGTTTTTATGGCTCAAAATAAAATGGTGCTGAAAAGAGTGTGACATCGTGACAGAGAATGTTTCTGAGTCACAGAGAAACACATGATTATTCTTTTTCTTGAAAGCATAACTCATTATTCATAAATATATATTCCACTGCATTAGGAGCTATTTTGAAAAAAGAAAAATCCCCTATGCCTCACTAATTAGTTTTATTTTTGGGACCTTTTTGTTTTTACACGACACAGTAGCAGCCGCTAAGGTGAGCGAAACCATGGCAACAGACCAGACATATATGTATGTAAGGGGCAATGTGAGTTCCACTAGCTCAGTGGGAAGAGATATATATATATATATATGTGTGTGTGTGTGTGTGTGTCAGTGAAGCAGCAGACCTGGATGTTTTCTCTACTATGAAGCCTTTCCACATGGGCCCATCGCAAACCTGCAGGAGCTGACATGAGCCGTCAAGCATTTTAAAGAGCTGCAGAGTCACAGGAGAAAATAAAACTGTTCTCTGCAGCCTGTGGATTTTGTGCTTTTTCTGTTTGTGTTTATAAATCTAGACTCGTGATTTTACAAAGCTCTAGATTCAACGTGTAGACACCAAATCACCTGCGTGTTAACTCTGACTGTGGGTTTCCCGCGGGGAAGGGACAGCCATTCTATGCCTGTGTGTGCCTCTTTAAACAAAGCTGAATATGTCTTTATATGGCAGTGCAGCAGTGCGCACATGAGCGGCCGAGGCAAGAATCTGTTGGCTCATCTCGTTTGTCTCATCTCCTTCCCTCTGGCAGCGGACACACTGAAGGACCACAGTTGTCACCGCAGCGCACAGCGAGATTATTATTATTCGGCACGACAGTGAGAAGCCTGCTAAACATGGCTTTAATGGGATCGCAGGAAAAACAATGGATGGCGTTTTCGAGCAGTAACAAGATGAAGTGTTTGTGTCAGTTTCTATCAAAGTCACATTGCGCTTTTCATTTGTCAAAGGACAAATGTCTTCTAAATCAAGCCGTCATGGTGCAGTGAGCAACAAGCAGCACGGTCGTCTTTCTGTTTATCACTGAGGTCAACTCATGATACAAGAAGAAGTCATTTCTACCTCTAAACCACTTCATGTATCCCTTCATCATTTGCATAATGTGAGTCCCTCCTGGAGGGGCAGGGGAATTTCCCTCCTTGTTGTTGTTCCTTCCTCGCCGCTAAATTAACAATATTGTCGCTCACCAGGGATTATGTTGATACAAATCACCCCCTCTGTCTTTCTATGTTTCCCTTTTTATCTCTCCCCTCCCACCCCCCTCCCCCCATTTCCTTCCCCTGCCTCTGAACGCTCAGAGGAGCTACAGCCCGCCGATGCTTCTCCGCTGATCTGAAATTTATGAGAAGAAGATTTGTTTTGGCTCTGGAGCGTCACTCCATTCCAGCCGTCAGACTCAATCGCATTGTAATATTTTTATCCTATCCTGGAATGAAAACATATTTACTTGCAGCTGTGTTAATATTAAGATCAGTTAGTAATGTCTGTCAAGCTGTTATTGGAAAACAGCCCTGACATCACATGAGGATTACTACAAAGAGGAAGTTTTTCATCATTTCTGATTGTGTTTTGGCTCCTGCAGCGTTTAATGGAGAACACACAGAGACATCAGTCTCTTCAGTTCATCCGTCCGTGCCAGCTCCAGCAAACTCCTGCTATTACTCACAGGTCTTCCTTTCCGCAGGTGTCCGACATCCCTCTCTCATTTACATTTCCTATAAATAGACTCTTTATTTCCTGTTATGAATTCATTCTTTTTTTAGCAACTTCTTTATTAAAGATGAGAAAAAAATCAACCTCGGAGCTCATCGGCTATCGTCTGAGGAGAATTTGCCTCTGGGGGCAACGACCAATAGTTTGGGGTTTCTGCTGACAGGACATCTGGGCCGAGACTCTGTCAGTTTGCTGTACACTGTAAAATTCATATTAATTCATTCAATTTAATTTTTTTAGAACAAAGTTATAGAGAAACACCGCAGTACCCACAATGTGCAGGCAAGGGCGACTCTGGAGAGAAACAAAACTCAGACTCGATGTGAGCAGCCGTCTGCCTCGACCGGTTGGGGTGAGTGGAGAAAAACTCAGAGAGGTGGATGTGGCTCCTCAATCAGTACGAGCAGATTACTCTCTATCAAACGTCCTTTTTCATTTATCCCTAGAGTTTGTTAATGATTGTCAATCTAGACGATGCTTCGTCTTGTGCAAAATGGACTGATAACTCATCTGGTGTTTAAGTAGCCAGCGTTGATATCAGATCAGCTGGCTCTGGAATGAAAAGTCTTTGAGTTGAGAACCAGTGAGAGACACAGACAAACATTCTTGCAGCATCGGGCCTCACAGACACTAAATAATCCAGCCTGTAGGGCTACTTCTGAAACATGGAGGATGTGTGGCCGACGGTTCCAAACGCAGATTCACTGAAACAGATGACTCATGGAGTTACTTCTTTTTTCAGTTTGCCTTTTGGTTTCCACAACGTTGGATGGTATTTGAGGAGATGTTTATTTGCTTTGAGTTATTCCAATTTAACGTATTTTTGGTTTGAGAGTTCTCATTTCCTGTCATGTTGGAAGAGAACAAGATCTCTTTCAATATGCTCCTCTGACAGTATTTGTGTATTTATGTGTGAGATTCCCAACTTGTGGTTAAGTCAATAGGAGAAGGGGTGTTTGCTGTGGCACAATGCCCAGACGAGCCGGGGATCGCAAACGCTGGCGTGCATGAATCTTGGTGTGAATCTTGTGCATCACCCCCTTGTACAGGTAGCATGTGCATGCAAAAAGTAGACGCTGATGTCACTGGGAGACACATGCAAGCTGCACTACGTAAATAAATCTGCTCCGGAGCTCAGATCTCAGCAGCAGTGGATAATATAGACTGTCTGCTCTCACATCCAAACCTCCCAGGAAACACTATCTGCTCGAACAGTGTTCAGCTCTGATTTTACTGCCAAGAGGAGGGGGCAGGTCAGCATTCCAGGACGGCCCAGTCAAACACACACACACACACACACACACACACACACAAGCAGAGACCACACAACACACACACACACAAGCAGAGACACACAAAGCCACAAACGAGGACAAGACTTTTCATGACAACAACCAAATGCAAAAACAAACAGATTTGCGCAATTGTGGGAAATGTCAGTGAACCCACCAGTGCAGTCACTTCCCAATATCTATTGCAAAACTTACACACACACACACACACACACACACACACACACACACACACACACACAGACACACACGTAGACGTTTAGGGACACAGACACATTCACACAGGTATCACTTACCATAGGTGCAGGTTTATTTGAACTGTGGACGACCAACTGTCCCAATGTATTCCCTCCAGTCATGATAAATGGCCTATATAAGATCAAAACTGACACTGAATATAGTCAAACACAAAGTTTAATGAAGTGCTAGAGCTGGTCAGATGAACCCTGTTCCACGGCCCAAGTGATGATTTTATTAACCTCACAAGTTGAAACCACATTAACCAAGAAACCCCCGGCAGAGTGCTTCATAACGCTACCTCAACACTCCAGTCTGAGGACATGAGAGCAAAAGAAACCGCAGGAATATTTTGGTGTTTTCTTTAGTTCATTTTTTTCTCTTTTCATTGCAGGGTCAGTATCACCATCTTCAGCATTTCACAGCACAGGCTCCAAATAGAAACTGGCAGTTTTGGAGAGAAGCGGAAACCAAGAATATTTTGCTGGAATAAATATTTCATGGAGACAGAGATGTGAAAAAGGCAATGTGTGTGTGTGTGCGGGTGTGTGTGTGTGGGGGTCATTATGATAATTTAAGGCTTTTTAAAAGTTATTATTTTCTGCTGAAGTGCAGATTCACACTCACTTGCAGACCAGGATGAGATGTAATTTGAAGGCATCTTCTTTCATTATATCCTCAATATGAATAGGAATGCATGTGTTCGGCCATGAAGGAAGTTAGAATTTAACAAACCAGTCATTTTATTCAGCAGCTTTATATCTGCTGACAGCCCCCGAAGATCAGTCATAAAAACCAGGCCCCAACATCTTTCCTCTCTCAGTCAACACACAACCAGAGAAACATTTCTGTGTCCATCTTGAAACCAAATAAAAACATGTGGGACAAACCTTCATACACTTACTGGCTGACACTGAAACATGTGCTAGAACTTTACCACAGACCCCAGCTGCTCACACCACTGACCTGCGTATAAAAGACTCGGTCTATTGGTTCAACACTTCACTGTGAAATATCAGTTTTCATCAGCTGATGACAGGATATCTTGAAAATGAAGGATTACGTTCATTTTACCTTCAGCCACATAGAGATTACTGCCAGAAAAGCAAACATGCTAACGTAACCATGATAACGTACTGAATGTTAGCGCGCTACCGTGCCAGGCAAACAAACTGCTCACACATTAACACCCAGCTCAACAAGCATGGCAACATTTTGATATATACATGTATATACAGTATATATATATGTGTATACTATATATACACAGACACACACATACGCATGTGTGTATGTGTGTTTGTATATACATATATATGTGTGTGTATATATGTTGATATGCACATGCACGCACACACAAATACACATACATTTTTAGATATATTTATATGTATATGTGTGTATTAGCACTCAAATATGGATGTATGATGTATGTGTTTGTGTGCGTGTATACACATCTACATACACATCTTTACTGTATTTACTGTATGTAAAGATCCTAAATGGAAGAAAAACAACAGTCTCGGTATCATGTATGATTTACAGTATGACACATGTTTACATGACAGCGATCTCGTAGATTTGTGAATTATCTGCCATGTGTTTCCTGTTGTGTGTCACAGACTCACATTCCAGCTCGAACATTCAGTCTCATTGTCTTCAGTTCCACGTCCAACACATAGTGAACATATAAGAGACACTGATAATGAGTTATAGCCCATCCACTGAATAGTTCCCATAGAGGCTCAGGTTTTTCTACTACATGTCTGTGTAAGTGTGGCTGAAAGCCTTGAGGAGAAAATACACTGAGGAATACTCACACTCACATGCACAAACACACACTGATTCACGTGCACACAAAAACACGTGAATGTGAATACAACTGCTTACACCCCAAAGGAATCTGTGCCAGTGTGTGATTAGATATGCATCTTTTGAAACAATCTGGAGCAAGCAGCGGGATCCTGGCAAATAATATTAGTTCTGCATAATTCTCATTTTGTTACAGCTCTTCCATCTTATTTCTGGATTCCGTTTCCATTCACGAGAGCTGGCTGCCGCTGTGTCTTTGTGAATACATTTGTGTGTATTTGCATGCCTGTGTGTGAATCTGAGTGTCTCTGCCAGAATCCAAGCATACCTCAGGGAATGTGTATTGTAGTGACAGAGAAAGTGACTAATTTCAGCACGTCATGAGTCATTGTGTTAAAAAATAGGAAATACGGGATTTACTGGAAAATTGTGCGTTTTCTTTCCAGAAACTATCTTTCATCCAAGTCTGTTTCATCGAATCCAGGACATTTTCCTGTCCTAAGGAGCACAGGAAGCTTTTATCTGCCACATTTTTAGCCATACTTTTGAATTCTAAGTCAGCCTTCTCAGTAAAACCTTGTTCTTCTCATGTTTCGGAAGAATTTGCTATTCTGGAGAGAAAGAAGGGGCAATATAGCATCTCCAAGTGGCATCTAATGAATATTTAATATGGTGCATTAAACATATGTACTACAGTATGAGTCACCACAGTGTGGCCACTTGCTTGTAGAGCCCATCTGCTTTTACAGAACAGTGTTGGCTACAGTAAACACACAGTATGACTCTTCAGCTTTCACTTAATATGAAAACAGGCTTACATTTGAATACCCTACAGCCTCTCTGCATGCTGGCTGTGACAAGTGATTCATGCTTAACAATAAATTCAATATAATATTTCCCTGAGGACTCACTTTGTCTGTCGACTTAATAATGTTCTAATATATTTTATCTCCTGGATATCAGTGCAGCTCCTCTGTATTCTGAAGAACTGTTATTGTGGCATTAATAAAGCGCTTTTACCAAAGGGAGCTTATACAGTGTAGATTTATTATGCAGGATTTCTTATTTCTTATCATTGATTTGATTATTTCTTATTATTGATTTGATTATTTCACCGACCTCTGTCCGTCCTGGGAGAAGGATCCTTTACTCATTTCTCTCCCTTTGGTTTCTGCTAAAAGGTTTTTCTTTCCTCACTCACTAGTTGAGGGTTACGGGTGGAGGATGTCTCACCTTGTTGCCCTGTGAGGCAAATTGTGATTTGTGAATATGGTCTATATAAATGAAATTTGATTGATTGACTGATGTCATTGCCTGGTTAAATCTTTGTCTTCATCTTCTGCCTTTTGGTAGTTAGTTGAGCTTTATTTCACACTCATAGGTCCTTATCAGTATAAAAATACAATCTAAATAATTATCTGCCACTTGAAGCTTTGTCAGCTTTGCATGACTATAGCTATACACTACATGTTGTGTACACAGTAAGCTCTGAAATGTGCTATTTTAATATATATATGCATAGAAAATGTGCACGCCAACATGTTGCCTTGTGCAGCGGTTCACGTGCACGTCCTCCTTGCGAGTGAAGAAATAATGGTCGTTGCTTGTCTGGGCCGGAGTGGATGCAAGTGGAAACGGAAACGAGGCACTTTGTGTGAATTATTGATGGTCAATGAAACTTTTAAAAGCTGCAGACTTTAGCAGTAAAAATCTCCCATTTGAAGTGAATGATTCGATCTTTCAGCTGTTTCAGTTAGAACATCAGCACCAATCGAAATAATGGTTGACAGACAGCAGCAAGTATCAATGCCCTGAATTCCATTTTTATTATATTTGTTTAATTGTGTAATTTTTACTCTCAGTTCTATGTTGTGTGCTTGTCTGTGTGTAGTATTAGACCTGTCTTTGGTGTCCTCCTCTTCCTGTTGTTACATTGAAATTTTTTATATATTTTTAATATTTGTTGTATTCAGAATTTTCAATAAAAAGTGATGGGGGGGTCTCTCATTAGAAAGTCTGACCTTGAAGTCGTCACTAAGCACTAATGCACGTGCACTTAGCACCCCCACTTCCCATCCTCACCCCTATCTCCACCCCCATCTCCATCCGCACCCGCGCTCTGCACGCCACTCTCGTGCGCGCACACACACGCGCGCGCTCGACGTGTCCGGTCCTCCTCTCCTGCGCGTGTGTAGTCGCCTTGTCCCGCACGGCACGAGCACACGGCTGTCGGTCTCGGGACGGATCCTTCTCTGCAGCTTCTTGCACCGCAACATGGCGACAGAGGTAAGAGATGCTGCTTCCTTCATTTTAACGAGAAGAACGACCCGAGGTCTCTGAGGAGAAGTGCAGGACGGGAGATGCAGTCATGTGCAGTGAACGTCTTGCTCGCTGTGCCTCAGGTTCTGTGGGTGAATGTGGAGCCACATCAGGCGGCTGCACTTGTTATAAATGAAAAAGAGTCGTGCATTCTTTTTTTATTTTTATTAATGAGCCTCAATTTCACTTGGTTTCCTCACTGTGATTCTAGATGTCCAGCTCTGGAAACAAACACTGCAGTATCATTACTAGAGTCCTAGAGTAGTTTCTCTGGTTTTACTGTGTACTGGTATCTGTAAGAATAAAATGAACATGTAAATTCCATTAGTTACCAAAAGACATTTCTCCCAAATGCTAAATTCAACAGACACTGGAATGAAATGGCTGCCACACACGTAGAGATGCAGATTTAAGACAAATCTGAAGTGGTCGCTTAATTTATTTCTGGAATCATAGCTTATAACAGCGGTGTTACCATAACTACATGTACACTGTAGTTTCTCATGTATTAACTGTTAAGGTGGAGTAAATCCAGTTGAGCTGAGGAGACTGATGATGGTGGAGCAGTCAGCACCATGGACAGGGACACTGTCTCCCCTCCTCCCTCCATACTTTCAAATCAGCTTCACAAGCCTTTGCATCTTTAATTAGCCACATACATCATTTTCTTTAACTACTGGTTTTATTTGTATTTATTATTATTGTATTTTTATCATTCATACCCTTAACCTTTTAACATTGTAGTTTAAATTTATGTTTACCTTATTTCGATTGGTGTAACCATGTATTTATTTAGTTGCTGTTTGAATTTAAATTGTATTTTTGTATTGCTGTACCTCGGCACCATTGAAAATGAGGGTTCCGACTCAATGTGTCTTCCGAGGTTTTAAATAAATGATGATACTGAAGCTGCTTTTGCAAACTCATCTCTCTGGAGTTGTACTTCTTTCATTCCTTTCAAATGCTCTGTATTTATATAGAGCTTTCCTCATCTTGATGACCACTCAAAGCACTTTGCAGTACAGTTTGTCCTCTCTTTATTCAAGAGTGTGGTCTTTCAGTCTAATTCATTTCATGCTCTCACACTCAAATATACCCTGCTTGTGCTCAGATTCTCTGCGCTCCAGCTTCAGCTCTTCTCCTCGCGCTCACGCTGCTCCACATTCATACAGTGCATTTATGTACTTTCCCTATCACACTTCTGGCACAGCCATCAGGGGCGATTCAGGGGGTTCAGCGTCTTGCCCAAGGACACATCGGCACACAGGAGGGGAGAGGAGCCACCAACATTCTGGCCAGTGGAAGACCAGCTCTACCTCCTGAGCCATAGCCAACTGATGGTTGGCAACCTTAGCAGAAGATGTAAGCTTGTTAGGTGAGAGGTGGTGCAGCAGGCAGAGGCAGGATGTTACGTATTAATTCTGCTGCGTAGATCACCCCGACCTCGGGTCTTATCACCAAAAATTCTCCTGTGTCTTCGTCGGTGTCTTCTACGTGTCATCAACAGCCAAACTTGCTCACAGTGAATCCTGCCGAGGATGTCCTGCTGTTTTCTTACATCGGCTCCTCTGGAGGCTCTCACTCTCACATACAGCGCCTGCGGAGAATATCTGGACGATCTCAGGATTTCATCTTCCTCTCCCCACTTTGTGTCCTTGGTCACCATCACGCTGAAGACATAGCTGCTTTAGTTATCATAATAATGATCTCAGTAGAGGAGACTGCTGTTAGTTTGGTGCAACTTTGAAGCAGCTTGCATGTGCCTAAGTTTATACAGTATGTGTGTGTGTGTTCATATGCAAATTGCACCTGGTAGCATTAATTTTATGAGTGGATGAAGGTAATTCATAATGCTGCTGCAGGTAAAGCTTCAGTGGACATTGCTGAGCAGGATTCATCATCTTTTTTTTCCTGAGCCGGTAATACATTGGCAGAGTGGTCGTGATCTCCTCTGGTGGTCTGCCAGCAGCCGTGTCCAAGCCATATTAGTTCCGCGCAGTCACATACACACGCATGCGCACAAACATAGCATGCACATGCACATACAAATACATATATGTGCAGCCAAGAAAGAGTGAATGTCCAGCGCCCATCCTTTATCCATGGCATATTTAATGTGAACAGGCTGCTGAGATGAGAAGCATACTTTATTTCCTCCCCATCGCCTCCCTCTCCCTCAATGAGTGTCTCCCTCCCTCACTCATTTATATTAGAACTCATTCTCTGACATTTATCGTGTGCCAAGTCAGCAAATGCACCGCGTTAAGTGACTGAGTAACAATCAGCTCATGGTGCAGACTCTTTGTGCTGCATGGACGCTCTCTGGATCCATTAAGTCCATGTCTGGCAGATCCTCCTCCTCAGTCCTCGCTCGAGTCTGCTGAGGAATCGAAGCTGCAGTAATCACCTCAGAAGACGGCTCGCCCCCAGAACATCCTCCATGAGAGGTCATTGATGCATTAAGTGTAGTCTTTTACTTTTAGTTTGAATTGTCATAGAGGAGTTTGGTTCTTTTATCTGCCCAGCCCGTGGCTATTTGGTTATTCTGTGCAGAGGATTTCAAGAGGCTATATTTCTGCACCAGAGAAATTTCCCTGGAAAACTTAATCATGATAAAACATTATAACGAAGTGTGTAGATTATATTATGCCAGGCTAAGTGGTAACCAAATTCAATTGAGCATCATAACAGTTAAAATTAGGTTTATGTGTTTAATGTCATGACTGATATTTTATTTTAAGTATTTTTATGAGGCTCTTAACTTGTAATATGTCTTTCTCATGTCACCTATTTAACTTCATTTAGTTAGAGTGCAAACTCAAACTTTTTTTTTTTGTCTAAATTTGCCTCGGGATCAATAAAATATCTTTCTGTCTTGACTAAAAGTAATAGATGTGTGGGTGGAGGGAGGATTCAGACACGATGCAGAGACTCTTAATCGAGTCCTGACTGATCAGTGTGACACTTTGATATTGCTGTCTGCTCGTGTGCTATATTTAGACTCGGGAATAGACTGCATTTGAACCCTGATCTCCCACGCAGGAAAATAAACAGCAGTACTCTGCCAACAGCAAACATGTATCTTCCAGTCTTAAATGGAGACAGGCAAGAGCTTTACTCTGCCGGTAACGCCAACACCACGTGACCAAAGAAATGTCTCGTGAAGCCCTCTACTATCAAAGCAGGACTTGGGCAGTTGTAAGTTACAGGATTCCTGGTCAGTCAGGATGAGGTTGGGAGAGGGAGGTTGCTGTCATCATCTGTCAAGATATTACGGGTATCTGTATGTGGCTCTTGAGAACTTGAGAACCGTCTAATCGGCTTCACACTTGGCACGTGTATCGTTAGGGCCAAAAGAAGTGCATTGTCAGATTTGGTGCGATTTGGACACATGATACCTCCAATATGAATAAACTTTAAATAATCAGGCAACCAGCGCTCAGTAGCAGTGGCGGCTGGGACTCAACATGTGTGACGTAGTCGATCAGAACAAAAGGTTCAAGGTTCTACGTACTCTACAGATCTTTGAATAACCAGGTGAACAGCTCTTTGTGAAGCTGCTGGTCTTTACTTCCCACGGCTAAATTAATGCAGGTCACATTTACAGTTTCAGAAAGAAAAGCTGCATCCAGCAGCATCTATACAGTCCAAGCAGAGAGCCCATTCCAAACAGGCAGGTTTAGAACAGGCACTGCACTGTGATTACAACTGCACAGTTGTAATCAATTGATTGTGAAAAGTACCACAAGGCAATTCTCTTCTCCCTCTAGCAGTTCATTAGCAAGGGACAAATTACGCTTTAGCTTTAAACTAGCCCTGCTCAATGTGTGAATGAAATGTACCTGCACTAGTTTGTACTTGTAATTACATCAGTATCGGATTGCACTGTGATGTAACTGCTACTATGACCCACGTCTACAGTTTGCTATCTGTAAAATAGCTCATACATGCACACAAACCAAAACAATGGAGGCTAAATGAAAAAAATCGGTTTGTAGGACTTGGGTAAAGAAGCAAACCAAGTGGGGCTGCAAAAGTTCCTCTCATATTTTTCAGTTTATCTTGTAATCTGACACTCCTCAAAATGATGTTGTACAGTCTCAAACAGATTGCAACCAAGATTCCAATTGAACTAACTCACAGATCGGAGCATGCAGACTTACAGTCTTTGCCGCAAGGTTTTAAGGCTCCTTATCAAACGGAGTAAAAATGTGTGGCCTCTCGTTTGGCCAATCAGTTACATTTTTGAAATACTAGAACACAGTGTCACAGTACGTCACCTTAGAGACAGATATAAAAGGTTTGACCCTTTAACCATGACATCCCCAATAGACCAAATGCTTTTAAAGTCTCTACGTTGATTAAAATCAGGGGAGTGGTGGAAGAGATATTAAATAAATGGACTCTGTGATTCATGGGTGACCTCGCAGAGACATGACTCCCGCCTGCTTTGCTCAGCTGTGAGCTACATGTAGCACAGACATATAAGGCAGAGACGAGAGGGTCAACAAGAGGCTGAAACCCACCATGACGTCCCACAGCCCTGAATCAACCCGCCTCCTCGAAATTCATTCACTACACTGGCAATGTGGGATTATGTCGTGTCGGATAATGTTTGTGTTTTTTATGTAGTTCTGCATTTAGCAGCAGACTCACCAGCAGGTGGCTGGTATGTTGCCGTACGTGCAAAGCTATCAAACTATCACACCTGATGCCGCAGTTCACATCCATGATTCTGTCTGTGGTTTGGTTTCAGCAGCAAAAGCACTTGATGAATCATGAATTTTGGTTAAATGTATATGATCTATTTGTATATTGAACACACCACAATCTTTACTTAATCTTAACCACATTCTGTTACTAATGTTTCAGTCTGTACAAGTGGATTTTGTCCTTCCATCGTTTCTAGTTCTTTCTCCTTCCTTTTGTTGGTTACTTATTTTTACCATCTCTCCTTTGCAATTTTCTAATTTCTGTCAGTTTCATTTGTCTTTCATTTTGTCTGTCTTTCTCAATTTTCTTCAAATTTCTAATCTTTCTTCATGATTGTTTTTTCCATCCCAATTTCCATCGTACTTTTCCTTTTCCTTTCCTTTACATCTATCTATTTATTCCCTTGTATTATTATCCTCTTTTTTCCATAAACTTTTTTTCCCCTAAAGCTTTTAATCTGTCATCCTACCTTTCTTCTTTCCTTCTTTTTCATTCAGCAGCAGAACTAAAGTCTTACTTAGGATACATCTACACACCTTTTACTGGTAACATCAGTATAAATTCTGTGCTTTGTACCGACACACACACATTCTCACAAACAAAGGACAAGTTTAATCTTAATGAACCCTCCTGATTCTATCTTGAATACATGATGCACGATCGTGTGCAGATAATCACTTATTTTAATTGAGTAACTTGTTTGGTCGTGATGGCCTGGAGGTATCACAGGGAGGGGGGATGGTGGCAGAGACAGAGGAGGTTAAAAAAAAGCAGGTTATTAAAAGCCCCGGCAGACAGAAAGATCTAGTGGATCGGAGATGATTGTGGCTGTTAGCGGATGAAAATAGCAGCTTGGATGCTATTCTTAGTTGTGAGTGATATACCCTATATAGACATGAAAGGCTGGCACTGTGCTGCGTCTGTGTGGGAAGGAACTGGGCTCATACATGCAGGTAAAAACATAGACATGAGTTGCTTTGAAAACACTGAAGCCAGAAGAAATGTGGCTGTGAAATCCACAGAATAAAATGTAGAAGATATTGCATTTGAACGATTTCTTGATTGGTCAATAAGAGCATTTCACAGACATATTGTATCAGTATTTAAGTTTTATACATTTCTTATGTTTGTCTTTTATTTTTATGTATAGTTTTTCATAATAACGTGTATGATTAAACTCTAAAGTATCAGGCCTTGATAACATGTCTTTCATAAAGTTGAATAAATAATTGTCAATTACTTTCAATAATAATATATATTTACCGGCAGATATATTGCTATGGGAAATATTTTACTCCCCAGTATCTGTATTTGCATCGGCACCCCCCACTGGGTTGTAGAGACTGGGCTCTAATAATTAAGTAAAAAACCTTCCCCCGATATCTGTTTCTCCTTTTATTTTCTCACCCCCCTTTTTGTTCATCCCTCCCTCCCTCCGTGTATCTCCTACTGTATCTCTAATTACCAGCCACTTGAGGGCAGTCATTTAGATCAGCAGGGGACAGGTTTACAGTGGCCCACTTGCTCGCTGTTGTTTGCTTTTCAGGGGAAATGTCTGTTTGGGTGTAAAACACACCACTCAGCACCAACGCCCTGTAAAGTGGAGTCTCTCACTGCTCATTATTACAGCCAATTGGGCCGACTGATACAAGAGGAGGGCATGAGAGTGCCAACTAATAATGTTGATTTAGTGACACGGTACCGTTTTCTCACTCAAAACTAATTTTATAAAACTGTTGTGCAGACTTTGTTGATGTGATTGAGAGTTTGATTTGAATCAGTCATTTAAAGTCAGAGTAGCGATCGGGGGATGGAGCCTTAGTATTAATGTCTTTATATCATCAAAAACAGGGTTTATGACCTGTACTGCAGCCAGCCACCTTCACTTCTAGGAAGCCGTCGTCCATCTTCATATACACTCTATGATTATGAGCTACCATATTTTGATCATGAGTAAGCCTAAACCTAAGTTTGATTGTACACTTGAAGCTCTTTTACACACACACACACACACACACACACACACACACACACACACACACACACACACATATTTTTGCATCTAACCAGTCTTGCACAGTAAATCACCTCCATCTTTAACCAGTGAAAACAGAAACACTCTAGGTAATGCTGGTTAGTCTGATTCACTTGTTGAACTGGTTATAAAATATATTGTATGACAATGCTCTTGTTCCTACATTAATATAAAGGTATTTTTAATACACAAATTTAACATGTGTTTTTTTCCTGGTTTCAGTTCCATAACCTGCAGGAGCTGAGGCACAGTGCATCACTGGTAACAAAGGTGTTTGTACAGAGAGATTACAGCCAAGGAACCGTCTGTCGCTTCCAGACCAAGTTCCCCTCAGAGCTCGACAACAGGGTGAGCACGAATACAAACACACACACACACACACACACACTGAGATAAGTGTAATATTCCAACTCACCTGAAACAGCAGCTCAATAAAGCATAATCAGATAAGCACTATAGTGCATCCTGGAAAACTTTGGTGAATGATGGATATAAATCGAACCTTCGTTATATTACTATTGCTGAATATGATATTGTGATAATATAGACATTGTTTTTCTGCTCAGCCTTATTCCTTATTAATACACGGTTATTCTTAAAGCACAGATAGTAATAAATCATAGTATCATGTTGTTTCTAACGGCAGGGTATAAGTGAAACCTTTATAATATTCATATACCTTGTAAAACTACTTTATGGACCAAATGTAGCAGCTAATTC
The DNA here is from genome assembly GCF_022539355.2 of Hippoglossus stenolepis. Classification (NCBI taxonomy): domain Eukaryota; kingdom Metazoa; phylum Chordata; class Actinopteri; order Pleuronectiformes; family Pleuronectidae; genus Hippoglossus; species Hippoglossus stenolepis. The sequence continues at coordinate 13,613,431 of NC_061494.1, read as the reverse complement.
TGCAAACCTAAATTTTACATTCTTTTAGATGGATATCTTAAAGCCAAACATTATGCATCATGCAAAAGTATGATGATATTGCCTTTACATCCTGTCCACGGTTGGATCCAGATTTTGTAGCATGGTCCCTAAAGTCCTGGAGCAGACAAGAGCAGAATAAAAGTGACACAACTATATTACAACTCCCCTGTGTTGCGTGTGCTTCTAAGAAAGGGAAAGAAAAAGAAGCCATAATGCTTTTATTTTCACTCTCAACACTTTTAATTACTGGGAGCTGTTGATTGGCTCTTCTTACATGTCTGTATTGGCATATTGTGAATATTTAGCAGTTAGTCTCTGAAGCAGACACAGCGGGAGTCAGTGTATAGGAATCATTAGAAAACTTCATCTGTCACTTCACTTTAAATGTTCTCTGTCAGACGCTCGAGCCACATGTCTGCTGTCACAAGTCGGGCTAATGTGTCACCTCAGCCTCGAGCGTCTCCACGTTCTGGAAGCGAGGTGTGTTTCGAAGTTGTTTTAGACAACGTCAGGCCATTTATTTTGAGCAGAATGCAGCTGCTTTGTTTGGCAGGCCGTTTTATAGCTGAACAGCTTGCTCCGACACATTTCACTTTCGCAGTCCTTATGGTGTGAGCACGCCTTCATATCTCCACTTGGATGTCTATTTGTGTTTGTAAGTAGATTGAGCGTACCTTGCTGGAGGAGACGGTGAAGACCCTGAACTCTTATTATGTCGAGGCCGAGAAAATTGGAGGTCAGTCGTACCTGGAAGGATGTCTGGCCTGCGCTACAGCGTACATCGTCTTCCTCTGCATGGAGACACGCTACGAGAAGGTAATAATCCTGCAGACGCCGAAATGCTGGTACCCGAAATGGTCAGACAGCTTTTATGTGGAACAAGATCTGTGCAACGGTGGCTGCACGTTGAGAAATGTAATGATGAACACCTGTGATTTTCCTCTTAAAAAGATCTGCCTTCTGGCTCTAGCTCCATATTTAGTGTGCGTCTCAGAGGAAGCCAATAGATGCATTTTAAAGATACTGAATTATTCCTTTAATCTGTGTTCTTTCTGCAGCTGAAAAAAAACATTTTTATAGAAAATTAGATCCTTATTCCAGAAGCCACAGTCTCAGTTTCCCAGCGGCAGTTTGGCCTATTATGGATCAAACCAGAGCAAACCTAATAATGTCTATAGTCCCTGTGGAGTTGTGCTGTAAATACAAGAAATAATAGATATCCAGTCATCCATTTTAAACCTCTGCACCGGCGACATGTGACCGGAGCCGATGTCCCTCCGTCCGTCCCATTCTTGAGATCATGACTGTAAGAATGCTCTGAGGGGAAATTCTTCAAATTTGGTACAAATATTCAGTTGGTGTCAAAGATGAACTAATGTTGTGAATGCTACTATCACCACATCACCAGTCCGTCACACAGCTAACAGAGAGAAACAACCATTCACAGACATATTCACTACCTCCCTTATTAAAATATCCTGTGTGAAAAAAGAAACACAGGTGACTCCACTTCCTGCCCCTATCCAGAAATCAAGCTAGATTATCCTGGATACACAGGCGGCCAACTTGTGCATATAGAGCCAGAGACTGCGCAGTGTTTGACGTGTACTTTGACTTTTTGATCCATGTCCAATCCACTAACATGGAGGAGGCAGGATTTATGACCCCTACTGCAGCCAGCCACCAGACCCACGTTTGGGGCGCTCTCATGTCGTCCATCTTTATTTACAGTCTGTGGTCTGAACCCAGACCTGGAGCCTCCGTGTGCAGTAGAATTCTTTCTGCTGGAATAATTGTCTCACTCAGACATTATTCAGGAACAGCTGGTTATTATAAACTCCAGTGCCCATCTGAAAGACTTATTTACTGCCATATTTGTCCATTTGTATGAAAGCTTCCTCTCACACGCAAACAAAAGTATTTAATTGTGTGTTCTAATGCACTCTGGGTCTCTTTAGGGTCAGAACATATTATACACACCCGCTCACACGGGGCAGCGGAGCGAAAAACACCGGAGATATGATCTGATTCTCTCCTGCACAACGTTCCCCTCAGCTGTCCGTCCACTACGTCTTAGAACTCGCTCTGAAGCCCACACCTGTGTGCCTGTGGGTTCGCATGGCACGCCAACTGTAACAGGACATCTACCTTCGGCACAACCACAACGTCCGTCTTGAGGAAACCTCTATGCGGCCGTGTTGCTGCTTGTCACTGGCTGGAGCAAAAATGCTGGCATACATAACCCAGTCTCACACACACACACACACACACACACACAGTGAGTTTGATTAATCCTCTTGTGATTCTGTGTGTACCTGTCCGTGTTTTAGAGGAAACTAGAGTGGCGTGAAGTCCCAGCATGCCTCTCTACTCTGATCTTTCTCACCCACAACATTCATCTCCCTGGTCTTGTTGCATTTTGTAAACATTTCTTCGTATCAAAGCTGCACAGAGGCACTGGGAGCTTGACCGAGAAGTACAAAAGGACTTATTGCTGTGCTGAAGCCATGCAGAAATGACCTGGTCCGAGGCGGCTTTCATCTCGCTGTCAGCTGTGTGCCGCTCCATTGACACGCCCAGATGCTATCAGCTCTTACGGGAGATTTGTTTATTTACTTGTTCAACTTTATAATCTTGGCTGAAGGACGTTATGACTGACGATGATCAAATATACCCACCCAGGTTGATGCTGTGTGGGTGCATGCTCCTATACAGTGTGTGTGTGTGTGTGCTGATAAAGCGGCCACACACCAGTGAGTGTGGAACATTGTGCAGATTCATTCGAGCACCACGAGCCCTTGATGCTCACATCTCACCCTATCAAAGGACACTGATTGCTCCCAGCATGTCAGAACAGATACACGTGCGCACAAGCGTTCGTTAAAGCTTCCCTCGCTCACAGTTTGTATCCTCCATCGCCTTTTTCTCTGCCCCTATTATTCACAAGAATGTGGCTACTTTGGACACACACACATGTACCTTTTTGTTGTAGCAGGTCACATGGGCAACTTTCATTCTCGCAGAGGTGTAAACGCTCATGTCATACATGTGTAATAGACTGTGACGACTTCGCTTCTCAGGCGATACATGGGCACGCTCACAAAGCTTCTCCCAGAGGGGCACTCACACAAACATGTGGGTACAACAGAGGCACAGCTGGGATACTTGACTGTCATATTGTTCCGCTGGAGAGGATTGAGTCGCCCTGAGAGGTCGCCAGCAGTGAAAAGATTGTCCCCCTTCCCTGCACCACAGTAAACCTATTAGTCAGGGCTCCGCTTTATGTGTCTCTGCTGCTGCTCTGTGATGTGAGTCTTCAGCAAAATACACAGTTTATATTGTGTTAACAATCTCTGGATACACTGTGATTGTTCCGAGCCAAATATTGATTGCTTTTCTGCTTAGGTGGTCTCGATATAGGCTCCATGATTGCACAAACACACCACAGCAAATTTGTATGTGTAAACCTGCTTGGCAATAAAACCCGATTCGGATTCTGATCCCATCACCAAGTGGACAGCTCTAAGTAGGTCAGTTCACACCTGAACCGGCTCTCTGCATCTCCAGGGATCCTTTCCCCCCCTGATCCTCTGCTTTATATACAAATTCACAATACAGTATTTCTGTTTGCAAATACCAAATTTATTTTTGTCAACGCTTTTTTGTGTGTGGGAGAAAGACAAGAGATGTTGAGCTACGATGAAATATGATTTTACAAGTTTAGAATAGTAAGGAAAAAACAAAGGAAATCAATGTGGAGCAGTCATTGTTGATATTGTGGCAGACTGCAGAAAATAAATCAATGTATGAGAAACACTCCATCCATCGCACTCACATTTACACCTATGGTCAATTTAGAGTCTCGAATGAACCTGAGTAGCTGTCAAAACAATAAACTGAGAAAGAGTAAAAACGTTATATGAAATTGTAACGGGTCAGAGGTCGTCAGTTGAGTAGGCCGGTCCTTTAATGTGGCCCTGGATGCCTTTTGTGTTCACTCCTTCAAATGGGGTGTGAGTGATCAGATCTCAAATGTGTCCTCAATGTGTCTTGTTCACGTCTGTACTGAGCTCAGACGCTTGTTAATGCCAGGTCTGGATGGAGCCGTAGATCTGACTGATTGAAGGTGACTGAAAGCAGCGCAGTGGAGCAAACCGCTGCCTTCTCATGGCGACTTCCACGTTCTCACACCGAAGAATTTAAGTCTTGTTTTCTCCCCAATTCTCTTCTTCGTCTACTTCTTCCATCGGGAGATGTAGAATGAAATGTTCTTCTGTGTTTTACTCTCCACTGGCACTAACGCTCACTTATATTAGCAGCTGTGCCTGCAGCTGTAACAGGCCTTTGACATCCCAGAGGAGCTGTGCTCAGTGCGTTGCCCAGTCTCCATTGTTCTAATCTCTCAAGGCTGAGAGTGCTGCTGTGACCTTAAGTTAACTTACAAAGCGGATGTGAATATGTCATGTTCAATAAATCAGCAGAATACTCATAAAAAGAGTTACAGCTCAATACAGCACGGAGGATGACTGTAGCTCCTTACTACTCTGATCCTATTTTTACAGTTTTAACTCTGAATTTACTGAAACAGGTTTATTAATAAAACGGCAACACAAAGTCTGACTTAGAACGAAAAACAAGGTCTGTCAGTCCCAAGGTTAACTTTTCATGTGCAGTATTTCTCCTACAACTACGTACGACTCAATTAATATCTCAGCAATGAACTTGGGGAACAGAAACACTTGTTTAAGATAGAAAAAAAAAAAATCAGAGTTTAATATACAGTACAATATACAGTCATTATGTACAATTTTTTTCAGGAAACTAGAATGTCACTCTGTAGAATGTCACTCCTAAATATGGCAGATTTGTTTTCATCAAGATCCATGAATTATTCCTTTTGAAATCAGTGAAACTGGGAAAAAACTCCTTATCTCACAATGTTCAACAATAAGAAAAAAACAACATCAGCCCCCTGATCTGTATCTGCACCAGAATTTAATGGGTTTCTTCCCTGACCCATTCCACATCCAGTAGTTTTTGCGTGTTTTTCCTGTGATTGACTTGGTCAAATTGAGAGTAGGCTCAAACCTCCTCCTCACAGCATTTTGTTTACAGTATATAGATATGAAGGGATTCATTTGTTATCACTGAATTACAGGATTTTTCACCTGCACACTAAATTAACACATGTAAAGGCAAACAGGAAATCCTACGGGCAGCTGTCAGGCTTATTTGAAGCATGTGAATTACTGTATCTACATGATTATTCTCATCAGAAATTAAATTAAATATTCTTACATGCATTTGATGTGTATGTTTTGTGTGGGCTGCTCTTTATCACAGAGGAAAATAGAATGACCTCAGATGACTGCGGCAGCACTAAATGATCTGCTCTGTGCCGTGGGATATGTCATCTCCTGCTGACTCTTGCTATGAGTGATGACAGCTTTCCCAGTGTACATGAGGCCCAGTGAGCCATGGTGGAGCTGACTGACATGGTTAGGCAGAGTTTAGGGGAGGCATGGCACATCAGCATTGTTGGTGCCCACAGAGGCGTAGCTCAGGCTGAATAAGCTGCTCTAATGATGCCACTTTTGCTAATAGCTGCCCATTGAGCATGACTCTCCATCAGTCAGCAGTCATTTGGTTGCTATCAGCTGCAGCCTGGGACTCACGGTGCTTAGGTTTTCTTAAACTCCTCTAGTCTCCAAGGTAAACTCTGTGTGTAGCTGTTATACATAGTAGAATGTATACAGGCACGCTTCTTCGAATGTGTGTGCCACGGCCCGGCCGGTCTGAACTTGGTGATCAGCTTCACTCCACTGCAGCTATGTGATCTTTGCATTGTTGATGCAATACTGCAAAGCCGAGAAATGGGTCCGATGCCAGTGCAATCTAAATAAACTGTCCACCTCACGTTTTCGAGCGTTTCCAAATTGCCCCGACAGTTAACCAAGGCATGACATTTAGCCTCAGAGAGCCATCTCTGGAATTAGGAACTGAAGCTTCCAAATGGAAAAAACTTCAAAAAGAGGAAAATCTCGTGCTCGTCAATTTTACTAATTCAATTCATACAGCCTTGCTTGACATGAGTGGCTTGGAACTATGCATAAAAATAACTGCCGTACTGAGAGCATAATGGAATTACTTAGAGTTTAGATTATAATGTTCAGGAAAAATAAAGACGGGCAATGACTTGAGAGAGTTAGTATCATATGCCGTATGCTAACTGTGCTCAGACGGGCTGCAAACTCATTTCTTCCATCTTTCATTTTTTCCACCCAAGACACCACAGGAGGAGGCTGACACTGCTGCAGCCTCTGTCCATGTTTACATACATGGTTATTACATGTACCACTGAGTGCACGTTATAGTAATAATATGCACGTAATGGATTCTCAGTTGGAACGTCTGTTCGGATTATTTTCTGCTCGCGTTTTAGATTTTCCTCGTCCCTCCTATGGTACTAATCAAATCTGGATTATGTCTAAATATGCCTCTGTGACCCCTCTCTGTTTTTCCTGTTTTATTCCAGGTGCTGAAGAAGATATCAGGCTACATCCAGGAGCAGAATGAGAAGATCTACGCTCCTCGAGGTCTGCTGCTCACCGACCCCATAGAGAGAGGAATGAGGGTTGTATCCTTCACTTAACTGCTGCTGCTCGCTCGCTCTAAGATTTGGAGGATAAAGGCCCAGACATAAATACGACTGATAGGAGGTGGCAGTGGTTTAGTGGTCGGAGAAATTTGACTTTAGGAGTGGAAGTCACCAGTTAGAACGACTGGAACCGCCAGAAACATCTGGATCGGATAAATGAATAAGAAAATACCCACTGCTCCTCATATATTACCATCAAGGTGCCCTTGAACAAGGCACTTAAAGTCCAGCTGCTGCAGAGGAGCTGCTCGGTGGCCAAGTGTCCTTCCCAGGACACAATGTGGAGCAGGGCCATTCTGGAAGAAGTGTGCATGCTCCATTAAATGTCCTGATAAGAAAAGGTGAAAGAGACAGGATGAAGTGGTGAATCAGCACTAGATACGGAAACGGGCTGAGTCGTTCAGTGTAGTCCAGAGTGTGCCACTATTATAAAACCTTTACTTTGCTTTACTGTATAAATATTACAGATTGCAAATATTACTATATCAATAACTTCACTGCATGTTATTATCATAATTTACAAGGTTCTGCCATTAAAAGTTGCTCACCATGGGTGAATTCTTCTTTTTAAATTGTTATACAAGAGGTAGAAACTCTTTCAACATCAGCATCCTGTCTGACGGGGGTGAGGTAACTACCATCACTACCTGAGCTGGTACGTCATGAAACGACATGAAATGTCTGCTGATTTTTGTTTGGGATGTTCGCTTCATGTTTGAATTTCCTTAGATGCTGAATTTAGTAGCATTTTGTTAATGCGTTCGTTTAATAAGGACGTTAGGTGAAGAGCAGGGGATATCCCCCCCTTACTCGGCACAGTTCTTCATTTAGAGAGAGAGAGAGAGAGAGAGAGAGAGAGAGAGAGACCATTGGACCATCACACAGGGCTGGCCCAGACTGAGTAAAAAAAACAGGCTCCAAGTCACAGGGCCAAACATGTTACCAACACTTATTAGTCAATATACTCCTATACAGTAAGGTCTCTGTTTGTGAAGGTTACTCAAGAGTAGTGTGTTTCCCAAAGGGCAGCGAAACATTCAACTTTGTAATATTTTTATTACAAAGAACCAATTTTAGAAGATGAAGTCTTTTTTTTAAACTGGTCTTGTTGTTGTCATGGGCTCATGGTTCATCCTGGGTGCAGTTAAAGCCTTCTGCAGACAAAATGACTTTTGTCTTCGAGACAGCACGTTCAGTCTGAGCAGCATTGAGACAAATATTGAACTTGTCATTCGCTTTTCCAGCATGTTTGATGTTAACGAAGTCTTAAACCAGATGCAACTGGAGATGAGATGAGAGACAAACAAACAGACACACACTGCATCCTTCTCGTAGTGTCTCCAGCAGAAACATGTCGATTGTGCAATTCCTGTATTTTCCACAAGCTTCACACATTAGAGCTGAGAATGGAAGCGACAGGATTATACTGTCCAATTAGGATCCTCCAGCACTTACACAATCCCATATTCAAATGCTCTCTGTGCCATGATGAACCTTGACAGTCACTGTGTCCTCAGCTGGAGATCAGCCTCTTTGAAGACCGGGGCTCGGGCAGCTCCAGTCCCAGCAGCAGCATGACGTCAGCCGCCAGCAGCGCCCGGTGACTGGAGGGGCAGCGCCAGGCTTACGGGTACCACCACAGGGGCAGCGGGACACTCACCAACATCCGCATGCTGAAACATGAGAGCACCAGGTTCTAAGACAAGTGGAGAGAACAAAGGCAAGGAGGTGATCCACAGCATTCACACTCTCCCTGCTGGAGTCTGCACGACGTACCACCACGAGATCAGGAGCTGGCTTACACAAACACACTGGATATGCAACAGAATCAACACAAGTACAACAGAGCCCACACATAGGCAGCAGACACATGTACAAGCCAACATCCGGAGTGTCTGCGAGGGAATAGATTTCACTTTCCGACTGCTATCCAACCCAAAATAATCTATTTTTTTATTTTTTCACATTTTTCCATTCACCTTTTCTCTCATTCCTTCACGTCTGTTTCCATGAGTCACACCATCTCTGTGGTGAAGCTGATTCACTAGGCTTAAGCTTGATTAGACTGGACGTCAATGCTTGATTGGTTTCCGGGGGGTCACTGTCACTGCGACATATCTGCTGACGCATTGGTTGTGTAGGTTCAGGTCTGTGCAGCAGCTCTGAACTCTGGAAGGAGGGAAACTACCGGCCCCCGGGGAGGACCAATGTTCTCTCCTCTCACTGAATGATTGCATTCATGTAAGGTGGTTTGGGTCAAGCTGCTTTGAATGCTGGCAAATTGGGCCTTCTGTGGGACGAAGCGGGTCGATGCTCCGTTCACATGCTTTTGGCTTCAGTATCAAACAGCTAACAGAGAGCACCTTGGATTATTTATCCTCCTCATCCACAGCAGTGGATACGGGTGATCCACATCACAGCTGCAGGTCACAGACTCACTCGCACGCACACGTGCATACAAATGCACATATGAACTCCAGTGCTCATACAGACACATGCTAGGGAGGGAACATGCACGCACATATGCACTCCAGTGGCAAGTGGCCATGCATTACCACACACACACACACACAGATTCTGGCAGAGATAGAGTCAACCTACACAGACAGTGCTCTATATGGTCCAAGCTCATTAAAAACACGAGCAGATCTAGACCCTGTTGAGTGTGTACTAGTTTCCCTGGTAGTGCGCATGTAATGTGCATGTATCTGATGTGCATGTGTCTGTGTCACGAGTCACAGCTTTACCTCGCGCTGATAATTAAGGAGCCAGGGGAATCGGAGAGCAAGGATCAGTGCAGTAAATGACAAACCCACGTTCTGAGAACACTGAGACTGTGTGGGTTGTTATCTCTGCAGCTCTATGGTTAATGACAGGTGTTCATTTATAGGGTTGTGTAGGAAAATCCGCCCACTCACAGTTTGGTACCTTAACGATTATTATGCTGTACGGCTCTCATGCAAGTACATTTTTTTCAACTGTGCAAAATGAAAACAATGATTATGCGCACACCAACTTGAGGATTAATGAGTGATTACATTTTCACATTTAAAGTGTGCCTGTTTATTAGTGCTACCTGTCATTTAACACTTCTTTATTATCAGAAATACAGGGATCAGCTTATGTGTCATTTTGTCGGTGAAACACAGTTGGAGCTCCCTCTAGGGTCTAAATGAGGAAGTTCAGAACCTCTGACAGAAAAATCTGGATTGAGGCTGTATTTCTTACTCCTTAATGCAACTAATATTCATCCAAAACTACTTTTTCCCTCTGCTGCACTGCTCTGTGCTTTTCTAAAACATTATCCTCAGACCACACACACACAAGGTGCTGCAGCCTGAGGAGCAGAGACTCTCCTGGTAGGAACTGGTGCATCCTGTCCGGCTGAGTCTGTGTGCGGAGGCTGATGAGACAAAAGATTATCATAATGGAGGAAAATATGCCGAAGCCAGACGACAGCACACCCACACAGTGTCTAATGAAAAGAACTTTCACTGTTTCCCTGTAACCCCGTTGTCTGCACATTTTTATTTACGTTGCCATAGTTTCTTTCTTCATCTTTCGTGGACCTCTTTCAGTTTTCTCTCACCTCACGTCATATCATGCATCTTAATAAACTCTGGTAGTGTGACGCTTTCTTTAGCCACATATATAAAGACCAGCAAAACCCTCAGCAGAGCCTCAGCTTTACAACCGACCCCTACTTTCACCAGAGAAGTGACACGTTGAAGTTAAACTATTCACTGGGAGGTCATTGAGGAACTGGATGTTTTTTACTTCAATCCAGTGTGATAGTTTAATTTCAACCTATCTTGCCACTTGCTTGAATGAGATGAACTGACACAGACATTTTCCCACAGCAGCTGAGTTCTAGTTGTGCCTGTGTTCAGCCTCCTGTGCTTCACGATGCCTTCATGTTTCATCCCAGTGGAACGGATACCCAACCTGGGGCTGATGGACTGATTCATTTAATATGGACTCCACACTGCCAATAAGCCAATAGAGGAGCTCATTGGACATTGTACAAAGAAAAACAAGAAACAAAGAGTGTATATGAACTGTACAGTAGAGGAGCTGTACCCTACAAGCTTGTCAATATGTATCCAGTGTAAAGAAGTGGATGGAAATGCCATTAGGCTGTTTAATTCAAAAACGTTATCGTTGGCCAGTGTGAGTTTCTGTTTTTGTTTGGGCATTAAATCACAGAGCAGCTATGAAAGCAGATCATCTGTTCAGCCATGAGCTGCTGCGCAGTGTCTTCTGCACATGAAGGTGATGTTTTATTTTGTTTAAAGTGTTGCTAATGTAGCTCATGATATTGTTAGTAATAATACTGAAATCTCTTATCATGATGTGATGATGATGATGATGATGATACTGATGATGATGATGATGATGATGATACTGATGCTCAGGTGAAGGCCTGTGTATATAACGTGTCATATTCAAAGGTTGAAGCTCTCAAAGGATAGGTTCCCAATATTGGTCCAGCAGTTGGTCCGCTCCTCTCCAGACTGAAATGTGTCAACAACTATTGGATAAATGGAAACTGAATTTGATGCTTGGTGCCCAGAACTAATGACTTTCACTTGCTAAGATATCATTGACAATGTGAAGACGTTAACATGTAAACATTACCATTTAGTTTACTATGTATTGACACACCCCCATGTGATATTTTGCCTATGTACCCTGAAAGAATAGGAAAAACTACAGGATAAATGTCCGTAAGAACCAATAACTCTTTCAGTGACCCTTTTAATGAACAGATTAAAAACATATCTGAACCTATCCTTAAAGACTGAGCTGAAAAAGAAGCACTATGTACCATATTACGAGGCGTTATATAGCTTGTTCTTTCAGGAATTACTTCTTTGATTAATGAAGACAATCGATGGGAGTCAAGATTATGAGATGGTAGCAAATGTATTCTCGAAAAAAGATTTGTATTTTTTTTTTTTATAAAGGTACATTATTACTGCGCAGATTAAACTTTGGGTCCTTGATCCTCCATCATACTGACTGTCAGGATAGGAGCAATAAAAGCTGCAGTCCATTTCAGTATATAAATCCTCACATGCCATATATTTATCCTGTACTGTATTTTAGAGTGCAGCAGGTCTGTGGAGTCACCAGTGTGCCGCACACTGTTTGTATGTTATGCTGTTACAAGTGGTGGTAAAATATAAGATGTCTTCCTAAAAGTAAAAAAGATGGTGCGTAGAGTCTTCGTACCATTTGAGTTCTGAACTCTTTTCCCTTGGGGGGGTGTACTGCATTGATGTTTAATGCTGCATGATGTGTGAGTAAACTACGTGACTAACAGAAGATAAAAAGTCAAATCCCTGACGTCCCTCAGTCGTCAGGGATCTCTGCTGCGAGAGAGGACTATTACATCTTGATGCTATTTATATGTTTACATCAGGTTATTTACATATTAATTAACATGGATTCATGTCTTCTTTTTTTTATTATCTCAAAGCTGATTATTATTAATAGTAAAGTATTGAAAGAAGAGTTTCAAAGGGGAGAATAAAGAATATGATGATCATTGCGACTGCAGGCTGCTGTTCTGTTGGTATCGAACAAGGTTCAGTTCATGCTGCTATTAAGAAACTCAATATCTGCTGAGATCCCGGTCTAGTGAATTTAAATGTGTGGTTTCATAAAGGGACAGTTGGGCCTTGGCCGAGGTATGAACTCTACGGAGTGCAATTTTAGTTTTGATGTAAAATCATCTATTTGTTCAGTCCTAAAACCTTGAGTTTAAAAATGAAGAAGTCTGCTTCTGCTCGCCTCACAGAAACGCAAATATGTTGATTATAGCAACTTCAATTTCACCAGGTTGTAGTTTTGAGCACTTTTTCCCGTTGTTATTCACTTACTCTGATACTTTCTTGCCACAAAAGAAGAAAATGAGTAACTGAGTGTTGTGTGGTGTGTGTGCACAGTAGCTCCAGTATTGTGCCAAGTGCCCTAAAGGAGGGGTATAAAGTTCAGAACTGGAATTTGAAAGGTTAGGACTCTGTGTTCAGCTGACAGGTAACTTTTCTTTCCAGCTGGTAACTTGGTGCACATGTTGCAGATTAGATGCTCCACACATTTGCCTGCAGCATCACCAAAGTTTGAGATAAGTAACTTGTTTTCATTTGCCTGTCGGGCACAACCAAAACCGGAACCAGACCCTACTAATGGATCCATTTCTCTAAACAGTTTAACTTCCACCAACCAAAGAATGTTGCAGGGGTGTGTGACTAATGTAAATGCCCATTAATAATCAACTTCCCTCCACCATAACAATTGTTTTGTTAGTTCGGGGACATTGGACGTCTGCAGAAGTTTTAATGAAGCTAAAGGAAAGGATAAAATGTGCATACTGACTCTTTTTATCTTGTGTCTGATGGTTTTAATTTGATTTTGGGAAACTAAAGGCCAAAATCATAGTTATACACTAGTCACCTAAAGAGTTGGGTAATAAATGGACGAACAAAATTATTCTATTGCGATTAACATTTTCGAGGCACAATATTTACTACATTCTTTTCCCAAACAAACCAGCCATTTAAACTACAAACAGCACAACTGTATTATACATGTACTGCACATTATTTCTCATTATTTCTAGATATTCCCCTCATGAGTTGGTGGAGACCAATACAGAGCTTAAAGACATATTATCATCAATGTCATTAAGTGGGGAAAAAACCATGAATCCAAATGAATGAAAATGTTCCGTTGTTCCTTAGGGTGATTCTATGTCAGGTTGTTGCACTGCCCCCTAGTGGCCAATCACACATTGAAGCTAAGTATAATGGGAGTACACTTTTGAGTTCTGCTTTTTTAATTGAAATTTTTTTGCATCAATGACAGCTCTAGGGTGTGTGTGTGTGTGCGTGTGCGTGTGCGTGTGCATGAGAGGTGTACAGTAGATCCATCATAGCCTGCTCATAAGGCCAATAATGAGTGATGATATTCTGGCAGATACGGAGGCTTAGTTAAGATGACAGGAGGCAGGAGGAGCGGTGAGACTGAACTGATATTTTCTTAAAGACGTCGATGGAGTGAAGAAACGTCTCAACACCTGTCGGCAAAGGTCACTCGCACGCGAGACACTCTCTCCCTCACAGGCCTCCTTTCTTACTCAGTCTTTTTCCTCACCCGCTGCTACAGGTTGTTGCTTTAAGCGTTGCCCACGTTTCTCTGGCTGCACGACACTTTCTTTTCTACTTTCTCCGCTCCCTTCCTGATCTTTCATTCCTTGTTCTCGAATAAGAAAAAAAAAAAACTGGCCTGCTTAACCTTTTCCACTATTTCCTTTCTGTCTGAGTCACAGACGTGCAGAAGGGGGGGAGGGGGTCACTTTCTGGTATTGATTGCTTAAAATGTTTATTCCGAAAACTGACAGAAAGTCAGTATCCTGCTGCGGCCTCTGTGTTCCGACAATGTTTTCACTGGCAGTGGTGCCTGGCAAACGCAGTGCAGTCGTTACGGTGAAGTTTACAATGCTGTGCTTGTATGTAATGCATCAAATGAAGAGCTCCTTCAGGAGGAGCTCCAGGCATCAGAGTCAGACCTGTGCTGAAGTTTCACTGCTGCATTCTGCAACCGGGATCATACACGTTTCAGCTCCCTTCGACATAAACTAACAAAACAACAGGAATTCAGCCAAACACAATAGCGCGGTGGCTCTGATAGTCCAACACAGAGTCTCCTGAGGCAGCAAAACTCTGGCTGTGCTCACTCAGGCACCTCAAAAACCATTTATCTACATCTGCCCAAATTTAAGATCACGGTGAGTTATGATTGTGCAATAAACCGTTTTCCTGCGTGATGCAGCAAACAGAGATCCAGTGCCTCTGCTGACGTTCTGTACACAAACTCTTCCCACACACGGACTCTCTCTGGCTTATTAGTTGAACATGTGCACGGACGTTGTATCTGATTTTACATATTTGTTTGCTCTGTATTGAAAACCGCAGTACTGAGATACTCAGGAGGTAGAACACGGCGGAAACGGCAGGATTTGTCTCTAACTGCGTTTTGGCCACACTTCTTTTTATTCTGCTTACCCTGGTTTTGGAGGCCGTCCTTAAAATCGATTTTTTCCCCCACCCAATATACCTCTACCCTGCCTGTTGGCTTTGGCAGGAGTATCCGCTCAGTTTGTTTAACCTCATCGTGATTGACAGTCCTTGTGTTGTGTTTGCCGCTGGACATCCACCAAGCGCAGCACCAGAATGCTGCACAAAAACACAATGTTGGAGGCTGGGAACGTGTGGTTCCAGTTAAAACGTCACTTTTGATCACCTTGGTTAATTGTGAAACAGGGTATTGTGTTTCACTCTGCTTTCGATCTGTTGGCAAATACACTGCGCTCTGTCTGTCACTGCCCTGCCTAACGGCTGTTTTAATGAAGCGGGACTGAGATCCTGCAGAGCACAGGGTGAAACAGGGATACAATCTCACAGAGGAAGAGCTTAGACACATTGTCGAAGCTCTTCTTTGACAATGTCTCACACCGACATCGAATCATGTGCTTCCAGCATCATGGATTTGGAGACTCATTTGTTTTGCATTATTGTGGCTTTTATCCTTAATTTCTGCTCAATGAGGCAGTCTTATAAACATCTTTGGCTAATTTTGATAATTTTGCCGAACTGATGGCTTATGAACCAGTGTTTCTCATCCTGTCAGACTTATGAATTACTTTGGTTTGTAACTTAGACTGTATGACTGTATGACAGGTGGGTGATGAGTCTTTACTTTCTCCCAGTATTTACAAATGCAGTCCTGCACGGAATTTGAAGCCAGAGTCTGCATCAAATAAAAAATTGAATTACGTTATATTTGCAAATATACATCAGTGTGACATCAACCTAAAATGTCTGAAAGCATCTTTGAGAAAAAGTTATAGAAACACAAGAAATAAAAGCTTAAAAAATAAGAAAATGAAAACCTTTTTCCTTCTGCCTATTGCAGACTGAGAATCGCTGCAGCCTCTTGTGGCCACTTTAGGTAAAGAAAATGAATAGATCACATTAGGTTTGATAACGTTATATCTCTTATTTAATTACCTTGATGTGTTGGAAATATGCCTGGGAAACAGCAGCAATTACAATAATCTATAACCTATTTAACAGCCTGCTGCTGTGTGCGATGCCATTCATGCTCAAACGGCTGCTGAAGTAGCTTAATCTCTAACGTCACTGAGTTGTTTTAGTGCTCAGGCACGGTGAAATGAGTCAAACTAATTGAAAATCAAATGACTAAAGATGTGCTTAGGCAATTAGAACAGTGATGATGAAGCATTCTTTTTTATCTCAGGCTTCAACAAACCCCAGTGCATCTTTATTGGATTTAGGCCGGCGTTGACCCAAAGCCCACTGGGTTGTTTTTATCACGGACTAGAGAAAATAAACGTGCACGCTCACTGGATGAAGTTTAAAAGAAATGACCACTGCTGTGTATACAGCCACATTTATCCAGCTTTTTCTTCTCGTCTCCTTGCCCTCTGTTTTTTGTTCTGGCCATTTTCCGTACAGTACAAATATCCTTTCATGTCTGATCTTCTGTCCTGTTCTGTGAACACTTCGGGGTGTGTGTACATTATGCAACCGCTGTTTGCGGGACATTTTGTGATCGGTCGTCTGAAGCACAAAAAAATAAATGAGATTATTTTTCCACATGGAGCACTAGCCCACACACAAACAGGCTGCACGTGGCCACATAGACACATGCACAGGTCCGAACTTCCCTGAAACGCACACGTTGAGCATCGTGTGTTCCAGGTTTTATGTTGCACAAGGGCATCGCCACTCGCTGTTCATTTCAGCAGAAAGAAACACAGCTGGAGCCTCCAGGGCACAAATAATGCTGTGATCCTGCAACACACACACACACACACACACACACACACACACACACACACACACACACACACACACACACACACACACACACACACACACACACAAAGAGAGTATCCTTCCTGCAGGTTTTTGAATATCTGTCGGTGCATCTGTTCGACTACATTAAATAGTTAGAATTTCTTCTTAAGCTTTGCTTGTTCTTCTGTCTTTGTAGTTAAACTGTACATAAAGATGGACGACGCGTCTCCACTTCCTCCCAGTGTCCAAAAAGCCAAAATATTCCAGACACAAATGCTGCCATCCTGCGCCGATCACGTCATTTGGAGCCAGGGCCTGCACAGTAGCGATTGAGGGATGAAGCCACAGTATCAAGGTCCTGCGGATGCATGCACTCAACCAATCGTGAGTCAGTCTCACGTGTCAATCATAACATTTCACCTTGTTTTTATAGCATTAAATACCTCATTCAAACCAAATTTAGCAAATCATGGAAAAATTGAAAAACCTCATTGGGATTAGAACCACCTGAAATGACAGAAACCAACTTGTACTTTGACTTTTTAGTTTGGTCCATATCCCAGCCACCTGAGGAGGCAGGGTTTATGACCTAGACTGCAGCCAACCCCCAGGGGGCGATCGAGACACTCTGGCTTCACTTTTGGAGATCAGTCATGTCATCCATCCTTATACATGTATCATATATTGTAAATTGTACTTACTGGCTTCCACGCTCTAATACAGTAAATATATAACACTACTTTCAGTAATCCATCACTGTGAATATTATGTTTTCATTTATTTTCACAGAAAGGATTCACATGTGAAACCTGCGATTTGCGACACCCCCCTGCATGTGTGACTGGGCAGAGTAGACACAGTAAATACTGCACACAGTGTGTTCAGTTGCATGTACATGGAAGTTGTCAAACAGCCCACAATATTCCGCGGTATATTAGAATCAGCTGAAATACCACTTCAACACATTTATAGGAAAAAGATACAAACTGGATTCACACAACCATGTTTTTGACAACAAATGACTACACCTCCATAAGGATTGTGACGTTTAAGTAGGAGAATGTGAGCGATGGGGTTAAAAACACCTGTGTGACCCCGTTTAAAGCGTGCAATTCTGATAAACACATGTGGAGGTTATTGTTCATGCAAACTGTCAGCTGACATGTCAGAGCTTGGTGACACAGTTCAAGTCCTGACCCCGAGATTAAAACTACAAAACAACCTCAGCTGAGCCTCTTTGACATAACCGAACATTTCTATGAACATATATAAAAGCACTGGACTTGATTGGATCCTGCCGAACCCTCTGGACCTCTCACTCTCCTCAGAGTCTTTGGCTCACACAGGGAGAGTGACCACATTGTGAACGTGGATCCAACAGAGACCCGCGCTGAGTAGCTCTAACACATCCATCATCATTTGTTTAGTCGTTTGTCATGCTCCGATGCTTCTCAGATTTCATTAAAATGGTCTCGGAGAGAAATAAGTCCAGTCTCAGCTGAAATGTTTGCTATTTACAGGTGGCATCTGTGGTGTCGGGTCCAGCTCATTAGCTGGCTGATGTCGAGGGGCTGCGTCTGGAGCCGTTTCAACAATGGAATGTGAGGTTTTTGGCGAAACAAATGTCCAAAATATGTAACACTTGCCTCAGAGAGTGAAGAGGGAGAAATCAGGGAATCTCACACACACACACACAGACAAACAAAGGCCTTTCTCTGGAGGACTGCACTGGTCAACACCTGATGATAAATGGATCCCCTGCCACAACAGTGACTGTGGTGTAACACTGGAATAGATGGGAGTTGCGTAGCTTCTGCGGTGGGACTGCAGGGATGAGAACTGAGGTTG
Organism: Hippoglossus stenolepis; assembly: GCF_022539355.2. Taxonomy (NCBI): domain Eukaryota; kingdom Metazoa; phylum Chordata; class Actinopteri; order Pleuronectiformes; family Pleuronectidae; genus Hippoglossus; species Hippoglossus stenolepis. Next base: position 13,595,017 of record NC_061494.1, on the reverse strand, counting down.
TTCTGCGCAATGATTTGAAAGCAGCTGTCAACATCTTGTGTAAGACAATGTTTTCACTTTTGGGTAATTTCTCCTGCCAAAAACATTTATTAAATTCCTAAAACAAGTTTTGGAAAAAGATGTGGCAGCCGCTAAAAAATTACATCTGTAGTATTAAATCAAAATTAAGGGTTTCGTGTGCTTTTATTTTACTGCACTGTACCACAGTCTATGTGAAACCAAATTACATTGCAGCAAATAGGCGGATGTGGTTTGTTATAGATTATTCCAGAAAATCACAGCAGCCGATATACACAACTTAAATGATCGGTCTGATCATATTACATTTTTTCCATGTCAACAAATCCCTTAAAAATCCTGATCAACAACGAAAAATAGTCCCCAACAAATACACTTTTGAGGCCTCTTTGCTGGACCCTGTAGTGATAAGCTATTTCAGAAAACTAGATGCAATTACATTTAATTAATTCGGAAATTAATTCAAAATATTAAACTAACACATTATTGATTTTTGTAATTTCATACTAGTGTTCACATCAACCAAAATAAAGCACATCACCAGCCTTATCATTTGTAGAAATTGTTAGAAATTGATTAATATACTACAATAGAGTAAAGTACATTTTGCAGCTACAATGCCTGAAATAATTATAACATAAACTTTAAATCTGTATATTTTAAATTTTAATATAATTTCGGTAGATTTTATTGAATGATATTGAAGCTTCCTTCTTCATGAGCAAGAAACATCCACATGACCTCATCTTCACATCCTCAATTGTTCCCTGATGTTTATTAGATTCATCGAGGAAGAAAAATCACTAGACATAAACAACTTAATGTCAACTTCGAAATTTACAACTGTTTGCGGAGAATGATTTAAAAAATGATAAATAAATGATGATGGGTTCAAGTACACCTTCCAGTTACTGTATTTAGAACTCTTACACGTGTGTTAATCTTCTTCACTGTGCCGTTCTATTATTTATAGGTAACCAAACTTAACCTACCATCGGAGACAGATGGTCTGGCATATGTTCCCCTAGCTGACCGCCTCTTTGGACGTAGTGCACACACACACATACACACAAACACACACAACCTAAAGTGTGTATACCTGGTGTTTCTCAGCATCCCAGTGAGCCCATAATCAGAATGAGAGTGACATTGTTAGGATTAACATCGCGGCCTTGTGGAGATACAGATGGGGCCTCGGCGTGCCTCTAATGAATGTGGTGTGCGGAGCCAGTTCCGTACGTGCAGAGGTTTATACGCCGCGGCTCCACTTATTGACTTGGCCCCGGTTCAGGTCCCACTAAGATAAGTGCCAGGTGATGACGTGAGGACTCCGCGGGTGTGACACAGTTAGTTCTGAACCCCGTAGCTCCCAGCGAGCATGCTCCCTGTGTGTGTCTTTATAGTCCAGAGGGGGCTGGGAGCCAAGAGGTGACACATACCAGTGATGAGGAGGTGTGTGTGTGTGTGTGGGGGGTTCATAGAGGAGAAGATGTTTCAGCGAAGAGTTTTCTCTGAGAGTTTCTGTACGTCCCCGTTAAGCAGTGGAGAGAGTTAGGGTGGGGAAAGGACAGTGATGGCTACAGTAGTCCAGTCTGAAGATGAGTAGAGAGGAGTGGCAGCACAGAGATGGAGAGTAACCAGAAGGAAAGGCCCGACCACTTGCGTTGCCCGGAAGACTGCGTCCCCCCAAAGTACGCCACCTGGGCTGCAGAGACAGAGGCGAAACAGAGGGCAGGGGAAAGTTAGCCAACATCTGCGTCTTTATGGCTGAAAAAAAGAGAGCCCATTCTGCTGGGGGGGTTAGTCATGCAGGACAGCGGGGTGCAGAGGGGGGACATGGTCAGAGGAATGTTAGCACCTCTAAGCTTTTTACTCAAAACCAGAGTAATTAATGGCAGCTTAAGGCATCTGGTTCTCCGGCAGTGCTTCCTTTGTTCTCCAGATCCTGGTAATCCAACTAAGTCTATACCCCGACTCTGCCAGGACCACTTACCCACACAGGCTGACCCATCATCGTTGGGCTCAAAGCCCTGGTTGCATCTCCTCTTGGCACGGCACTTATAGCTGCCATAGGTGTTGGTGCAGACGGGGCGGTCAGGGGGGCAGACAGAGGGGAATTGGGTACACTCATCTTTATCTGAGGGAGGCAGGGGGAGGAGGAGGAGGAGGGAAGGAAAGACACTTCTTGCTTTAAATTTAGGACACGAAACACAAGGTGGTCAACAGGGCGATGAGTCTTTTCAACTTACCAGTGCAGCGGCCATTCTCGTTCAGAGCAAACCCATGACCACACTGCAAGGCACAACCAGTTTAATCGTTTTTTTTAAAACCAAACATTACAATCGTCATGATACTGTACATAGAGGTGACAAGTTAAAGCAAAGTAAACAAGTGCCAAGAGAGTAAACAAGTGGAAAAACAACTAACAAATGCAGATGATTATATACATGTTAAAGCTAGGGTTGGTAATCCTGGGAAAGCTAGCAAGAGCAAGCTACACTTATATATACAACCGGTAAGTCCCACCCTCCCACCGGCCCTCTCGTCAAAGCCGTGCCCCCATAACACAAGCTCTCTAGGTGTTAGCTATTCATTTCTTATCATGTCAGTTGATTTACCTCAGTGCTGCTCCTGCCCCTTTAGTTTGATAATAACCACTGAGGTGATATAATCCTGCAGGTAACCAGATTCTCTGAGCATTGTGAAACTCCGCTGTACCTCTATTTCTACAGTTGGAGTGATTTCCTCCTCGTCTCTTGGATAGTGGATTTCCAGCACAGAGTTCATCTCTGAGGGTTCCAGGGGTCGGGCCACTGAACGACCATCTGGCCAGTACACCTCGACGTTGGTGGCCACATCCTTACCTGGTCAGACAAACAGCACAGACGACACCCAGTTCAATATTCACATGACCTTTATAGAGGCTCATACAGGAGTCTACTTACTGTAGATTAATATATCCTCCTCTTCACTGACACACACAGAGTAAGAGACAGTGGTTTCTCTCTCATTTAACTATTTTAATCAGGCACAGAGAAGGTCCTTCTCCACAGGGCCTCTGCAGCCCTTAATTAAAGTGGCATTTTTCAGTGTAAACAGATCTCGGCTTACTTTGCCACACAGTGATCCAGTAACCAGGTGTGCTGCCTGAGAGCCAAAGAACATTTCACCTGTTCTCTTCCCACAGACACGCTCTCATTTAGCTGTGGAGAGTGTTATTCAGTAGTGACGCAGTTCAAGTGTGGAGGTCTGTCCTGACGCCACTGATGGTGTGGAAAGTTTGTTCTTTAAGTGTGTTATGAGTAATCAGGCATTAAAAGTGACTGAGGGCCTCTTGGAGCTGAGCTGTGCTTGCACAGTCCTAATACAGAACAGGCTCAGTGAGCGGTGCCAGCGAGCAGTGGTGGGTGGGCCAGCAGCCCTGGATGGCCACCAGCAAACTCTCCCAGGGGGGGGTAACCAGGCCGGCTTCCAGCTGCAGCACCTGTCCCCCAGCTCGTCCCTCTTTGTCCACCCTGCTCCCTCACAAAGATAACTGACTCCCCCCTGGGTGCCTAATCAGACAGGAGTTATTGAAACAACGCTTCCCAAACAGAGCTTTCATTTTCTTTCTTACTGCTACTCTGTGATCCTCGTTCTGTCCATGTATCTCTCTGTCTGTCCTTCAGTGGAGATTATTGCGGAAATATAGTAAATTCAATTTCCTTAAAGTTTTGTATTTACAGACAAAAAAAGTAACCTATTCATTACAAAATGTCAGATTGTTCTCATCAGGATCCATGAATCCCTTAGAAATTGGTTTAAAATAATGTTGAAAAGGGCCTCATTATTTTAAGAGAGTTCAAAAATTGTTCTGGTCCCCTGATCTGGACCTGCACAAAATTGAATAGGTTCTTCCCTGATCCATATCACATCCTTCCACCAGGTTTCATGGAATCCATCCAGTACATTTGAGTAATCTTGAGTACAAACCAATGGACAGGGATGAAACATACTGTCCTTGGTGGAGGTAATAATCAGTGGTTTGAGGCAGAGCAGAGAGCATGTGTTGTTAACAGAGACCTCCACAATTCCTGCAACAGTCATGTGTTTTTAAGACTTTAAATGCAGTGTTACCGAGGCCAAAGTGGGCGACAGGCTCCATCTGACACAGGTATCCTGAGCCACCATCGATGATCCGCGTGTGTGGGCCGGTCTTCTTCGTGTACACCACCACTTTAGCTCCTCTGGCGAAAGCACCGAACTTGGTCCGGGGAATCACTCGTAGCCACGAGTTAGCGGAGCCCTAAGACAGACAGAGTGGTATAAGGTTGAGCTTCTGTTGACATGATGATGTCTTTAAGATAGAGACCCTCACCTGGTTGACTTTGTAGACAGAGACCGGCTGCGCTGCACTTTCACCATGAGACACCAACAGCTCGAGTCGGCCATCGCCATCAAAGTCTGTGGCTACAGCTCCTGGAGATCAGTCACAGAGTAATGATGCACTTCACGGAACAGTCAATACAACATCATTTACTCTCCTCATGCAGGGAAACATGGACACTGTGTGTGTGTCACAGAACTAATGATGTGGAACGTGTCATTTTTCTTTTCTAAAGCTCATGGGGTCACTCAGATCCCCAGTGGAGCTCTGCTGCCATCTATTGGTACACTGATGTAATATCAGACATGAGGCTTGCTCCTGTCCTGCCTCTGTTAGTTGTCGCTGAGTTGAAGACACTCACCTGTTCCTCTTCCTTCAGGCTCTGACGCCTCCCCAATATTCAGCTCTTCTATCTGCGGGTCTCCGTGCTCTCTCCTGCTCACTCTGTCAAATCAACATCACAGCACTTACCCAGATACCACAGCAACTACACATTCACAGAGTTCAATGTTGAGTAACTTGTACTTTACTTTATTAACTACTTTAGTACTCTAGTATTTCAATTTTATGTCCATTATTTATATCTTACTTTTTACTCCACCACATTTATTTGTGGACAAAGTTGAATAGTTGATTACATGAGACCTTGGCTCAGCTTCTAAATAATGATATTAACTGTTCTAAACTCCCCAACAATACATCAAAATGGCAGTGCCTGTATTCGGCAGTATATTTTTAGCAGTACATATACATTAATGCTTTATAATACACTTTAATGTAGTTGTAATAAATATAAGCATTTTTCAAACAGCTAAAATATTCCTACTCTTGTGGACAAACATAAGAAGAAGCCCATATATAAACATACAATGATTGAATATCTAGTTAATCTTTATAACATTTTTATTTATTTGATCATTTGCTTAAATATTTACTTGAAAATTTGTTTTAAATCAACATCAAATTAAATTATCAAGTTAAATTTTAAAGTCCAGTTTTGCTATACACATTTTTCTGTCAAGCCTCCTTCTCTTGTCTTGATTTATGTCTTGATTTTCTGGTTTTGCCTCATTGTATCTGTTTTCTTTCTGTAAGCACACTGATTCAAATTCTGTTGGTCTGGTCTTCTGCTCTCAGTCTGTCATTTGCACTGTTTGTGTTTTGTTGCCAACTTGGTATCACACTGTCATTTAGTTTACAAACCACAATGATTTCATGATTTGAAGACAACCAGAAAACAGGTTGTAAATTGTGAAACATCGTCAATCGATGACTTTGAAATTCACGCAGTATATACTAGTGACAAAGCATTTCTATATGCATGTTTCCTCGGGGTATAATTTAATTTCACAGTGCACTAATGTGCTGATCCTGGCTCTGAAGCTCCACAGCTCAGCTAAATATTGATTAGTTGTATTTAATTAATTAGCTTGAGCTAAATTGTTGGAGCCAGAGAGCAGAGTGGAATTAGCTGATTCATCTTTATATTAGAGCCACGAGCTGTGGAGCAGTGACCCCTGTCAGACCATCACTGTGTCCAGAAAGACTTCAGGTGTCTTCCGTTGTCCCGACGTGAAGGAATAGTCTGATCCAGGAAATCTCTGGTGTTGACTCTGATTATTAGATATTTGTTCTAACCCACCAGCTCAAAGCAAGATTCACCCTGATTTCTGCATCCTGTTCAGAAAAATAATGCCAGATCAGATTCTTATTCAGACAGGACGAGTTCATTCTCCTGTTACGTCCTTACAATTGATATGTATCATAAATTATATTTTGAGGGCTGAGTTCATTAATATTATCTGGAGAGGAAGCAAAACCGTGAGCCAAAAAGGAGACCTTAAACTGTCTTAATGAAAGATTCATTCATGTGTGGAGGAGGAGGCGGGATGCCAGACTAGATAAGTATCCCTGGCTGGGATGTTTAAATTCTTCTCAGCTTCCAGGCCTAGTTTTAGAATATTAAATCAAGAAGCAAGAGTAGTCCATTAAGCTCATCATGCAGGCACTATTAAAACTTACTGCCATACTTGTACAGCATGTGTGTGTGTGGGTGCGTGTGTTAGTGTTTGCTATAAGTGCGAGTACCTAAAGAGTCTGTTGGCGGAGGGGCCCCTGTAGGCGATGTTATTGAAGAAGACCTCCAGCTCATTGTCGTTGTCAAAGTCTGCAACGATGACGGTGCGAACTGGAGACGGCATGGCGAACTTCTGGGATGCTATGTCCTAAGGGAATGAAAGCAAACACACACACACACACACACACACACACACACACACACACACACACACACACACACACACACACACACACACACACGAAAAGCTTTTTTTTTATGTGAAAGCAAATCAGAAAAACACACTCAAACTGTTAAAATCCAATTCACCTGCTCTAAAAATGAATTGATTCACAACATGTGTCTTTAATGCCATGCTCATCACATATTTGTGCATAGTAACAGTAACATCACATCTAATGTAGTTGGGTTTCTCCACAGCCTGTAAATATACAGATGAGCTCCCAAAATTGAAGCCAAAGCATCTCAATCGCCACCTGGTGGCTGGCTGCAGTATCGGTCATACATCCCACCTCCTCCATCTCAGTGGAAGGGACATAGACCTTATCAAGTTCTTCTCAAAGAGGGTTTCTGTCATTTTAGATAGAACTTATCACACTGATGTTTGTTCAAGTGTTAAGTTTCCGGTTAGTTTGGTTTTAATTAGTTATTTGATGCTATAAAATGAGGTGAAACGTCATGATTGACAGCTGAGACTGACTCGTGATTGGTTGAGAATGTGTATCAGCGGGAGCTCAATACCGCAGCTCCAGCCCGTGATCGCTACTGTTCAGACTCTGACTCCAAATGCACGAGATGGCAGCGTTTGTATGCAGGATATTTTAGCTTCATTTCTGTATAGTGGGAGGAGGAATCTTTATTTACGACCTCATATAATTCTTATTTAGCTTTTTCAATGAAAGTTCTGCTCTTTGCTTTTTTGCGTAAGAGCCAGAGTTTGCGTTACTGCTACGTCCAACACTTCCATAAACATACAGTTAATGTCATTTTTGTTCCTCTATAATTATACAATTATACAATTATAAAATGTGTTTGTCTCCTATGTGAAGTTTGAGGTTGATATACAGAGTTTTGTTTGTTTTTGTCTGTTCTCTCGGCCCAAACCACAGAGCAGTGGGAGGTTCAGTTTCTTGCTCAAGGGCACTTTATTTCATTTAAAGAAGACGTGCAGTAAGTGAATTCTGAGAAGTGCACGATAAAAACACTGTGATGACGACATAAATAAAAAAAATTCCAGATGCTGTCGCAACAGGTTAAGCCCTAAGAGACAAACTGTGAATCGCCTAAATTTCTTAATTCCTGTTATTACATTCTACATCATATATGTTATAATTTCAACATGTGAAAAGGACGTGTGAGCCGAGTCATTCGGTAGAGACATGGTTCCATAACCCGGAACATAAGGTCACGAGTTTCATCTTCACAGCAGACGTGTCCATCAATAATCAATGTACGGTCCTTGAGTTAGAAACTGATCTGTCATCAGTTTACTCACTGATCTGTAGGTCACCCTGGAAAACAGATTCATCTGAAGCCTCCAGATGAAAACAAAGACCCTTTTTACGTCCTCTGGCATCAGAGAAGAAGACTGCAACTCTCTTGCCCCCCCCCAAAAAAAGTCTCCTCAGCAGAGGAGGGTTTTTTTTTTGCATGAGAAAGTAACGGATATCGCCTCGCTTCAGTGACACGGTGATAAGTCGGGGAAGAGTTATAGAGCGGCCTTTCACTCCCTCCAGTATTTACTCCCTGTTTTAATTATAAGGCTCATAAAGCTGCAGGGGGGTTGCCTACAGTGACCTTCTGCTTCTCAGGTGAAGGAGAGGGGATGGCCAACTGAGGCCACGAGGGAGGAAGAGAGGAACAATAGAACGCATACATGTGCCATAAGAGGAAAAAGACCTAAACACAAATGGAGGAAAGAATCATGAAACCTGCTGGAAAAGAGGGGAGAAAGTTTGAGAGAAAAAAGGATGACTGGTTTATGATTTGTCGCGCATACAGTTTCTCAAAATGGACAGTAAGTATTTACAACTTTAGTGGATTTATTGTGACTGGGAAATGCATTTTTTAAAATATTTAATAAATATAGTAAATAAAAATTGAAATATTTATATTCTTAAGAGTGTGATTTAAATTTAGGATGTAACTCATATTTTCATTATCCAAGATTTATGACTCGTTGTATCAACGATATAAATAATAGGCTATGACTATATTCATTTAATTCTGAACACCACCACCTTCCAGCCTTACATCCATTTATTATAAGGTGGCTCCGACTCAGCCTTTAGTGCACTAACCAAGAAACGTCTGCCCTGGCCTTTTTCCGTCTCTTTAAATACGTATAAGATATGTGAGGCTGTGCTTCCGCGTGTGTGCACGTTGAAGCTTTTGCGAGGAAAACCTCGGCAATAGATTTTAATTAAAGCACAAACAGGCCTAATCGGCACTTTCCACTACCCCGTCAAGCTGCTGTTTCAGCCCAATTTAATTAGCGGTTTACTGGAGTGATACAACAGCTTCATTATGCATGCCAAAGGTCAATACAGGCTAGTAGGAGCGTCAGCTTATGAGGGGGAAAGGGGTCTTAAATGTGTTGTGGGCTTGTGATTTAACAATCTGGGTTTAAAAAAAACATCGGCCAGTTAATTTAATTTGTCTTCTGGGTGTTAGTGCGTGTGTGTGTGTGTGTGTGTTTGTGTGTGTGTGTGTGTGTGTGTGTGTGTGTGTACGTGTCATGCTGATGGTATTGTCTCTGGGCTAACCATCACACATTAACCTCTTATTTGACCCCTATAAACATGTCTCATGTGACATTTATCTCTTAGGTAAAAGATGCGGTCACAGGTCCTGACACATACATCACCAAACACAAAACCTCTGTGGATTTATACAGCGGAGGCTGCCGCTGTCTGTACAACATAAACACATGCACGCTGCTCGCTGTCTGTACAACACAAACACATGCACGCTGCTCGCTGTCTCACAGGAGTCGTCTGCAGAGTCATTGATTGAGTAAATTAACCACGCGTCCGTCTTTAAATCCCAACTACTAATGCTAATTCCCTTGTCGACCGCTGGCATTTGCCGTCTTTTCTCTGCTTGTTCATTAGACACAGAGGAAACTCATCCGGACTCATCTGACTCTGTAAAGTGTCCTGTGACACTCGTTGCTTTGATTAAGGATGTGGTTGCAGGTGCTTTCTCCAGTCATTGGTCATGTGTGCAGAGAGTTGATTTTAAAGCTCCAGTTTTTTTCACTCTTCATACAACTTCTGTCAATGTTCACATCCGCAAAGGACGAGATACTGTCATCTGCCTGTTAACAGGACTACGCTACAAAAACTACTGAACCGATTTTATTGAAACTTGGTGGAGATATGAGGTATCGGCCAATGAAAAACATATTGACTTTCAGAGAGGGTTAAATTTTCACTTTCCTCAACATTACAAAGGTGATTTTTTACATTTTCACGAATTTACCAGGGAAAATCAGGCACATTTAGAATACTGATATCCATGTGTGTGTGGTTGGATTGAATTGAAGTGTACAATACGTAACCTCGGGCGCTAGGAGTCTCTCAATCTAAACAATGATAAAATACCCTGTTTGATGATGTCGTGAAGCAACGTGGCAAACTGATCCGCTCAGGCACAAATCATCTTCACGGATGAGGTCATATATTAAAGTTTTATTAATGTTAAGCAGCAATTTTCAGGGGTTAATGGTAATTGTTACCTATAAAATCTTATGGAAACAGTCTAGTTAGAGTGTGTGCCCAGGTCCTTTTTCATTGTGTCTCGCTTCTCTCTGTGTCGGCAGCCTTTACAGCCCACCTTTTCAAACAGGTATACAGACTTTATGTTTCATTAAAGACCTGAAGTCACAGGATGTTTGGGTGTAAATGTTGATATTTATCTGAATGTGGATTTGTCAAATACCCAGGAAACCCATGTGAACCCACCTTGAACTTCTGTTTACGGTTATTCTGCTGCATGTACAGGCGATGAGGCCCATTCCAGTTCCCGTAGACGATGTCTGTCTTGCCGTCGCGGTTGAAATCCGCCAGAGCGACGCCTCTGCCATGCTGCATGGGGTCCTCCACACCTACAGTCATACGGTAATAGGACTTAATCATATAAATCCAAATTCACATAATCTATGTCATCTACTGCACACGTTTCCTCTCACCAGCCTGCTGCGCCACATCCGTGAACGTTCCATCCCCGTTGTTCCTGAACAAGAAGTTGGGTCCGTACTCGTTGTCGCAGAACACATCGGATAGCGTTTGACTGACAATGGGCCCCACCACGACGCCTCGTCCTCCTGCACAGACAGAATCACAGATACGAGCCTCTGTGATGAGATAAATTTAGACGGTTAAAGCTAAGGGTAGGCAGACGGTTTTAAATATATGAAAAGCTGCAGACGAACAGGTGAAATAACAGAGCACAGAACGAGAGAGATCAGCCGGTGATCATTATAGTCTTTCCAGGCAATTTCCTCCGAGCAGGGCGGATGCAGACATTGACTGATGGGCTTCGCTCACACAGACAAACACACCTAGGGACGAACACAAACAAACACAAAAATGCAAAGACGCGGACACACGCTGGGTGCCTTTTGCATTGAGCAAAAGCTAACAGTGATTTTCTCCTGATGAAAAGATGTCTGTGACTGTTCAGTACACTCAGCATCACCCCAGGATTTTCCGATGACATTCTATAAAGTCAAGTGTTGCGCTAAAGTGTCTCATCTCCCGACCAGCGGAGTCTAATTATGCAGCTGAAAGGGCTTTGATTGTCCTTCCAGTACGTAGAGTCAGTGGGTGAAGACTCGCTGCTGATTTACTGGGCCGCGCCACGAGCCCAGACAAATACCACTCGCCCCTTATGGTCATAAACCACAAACGTCTCTCCAGAGATATGTAACCATTAGATATACAACTTCACTCATTGTCCCTCCGCTCTGATTAACTGCAGCGTGATGAATCGCCATCTACCGCAATCATTTCGGAGCCTGCTCACTCTGCCCCCCCCCGGCATGCAAAAAAGTATAAAAAAATTGATGAAGATTGATTCTGTTCCGCACAAATATTAAGTCACGTCCCACTTCTAAAACTTACCTGGGCATCAAGGTCAAGGTCTTTTCAGTGGACACAATATAATATCATAGAGGCAGCAGTTTTTACTCATGATGGCCCCTGTCATCAAAGAAACAAATCATGGTGAAATATTGGATTCTGACATTTATTGTTCTCCTCTTCTATAGTTAAGACGACACACATCACAGGGTTGAATTGGCCCCGAGACAATTTTAGTCTTTTTCTTATTTTCAAAGTAAGTAAATGTTATTTCAAGGTCAGACATTTTGTTTCAAAATCATTTAAATTTCAGTTTAATTAGTTAAATTCAGTTAAAAATATTTTGTGTCCCATGAGAGAGCAGCTTACAATACAGAACAACACCTCGAAATAGTGTGCATGAAAGGGTAACATGCTGAATTAATCTAGATTAAATTAGATTAGATGAGATTAAATTTGATTAGATTAGATTAGATATTCTTCATTGCTCCCAAAATGATTTTTGTTTGCTTGCTCAGTGCCAGATAATAAAATAAATAAAGTAATACACAAATTATAAGTACTCAGGATGAGATAGATAATTGCCAAGCTGTGCAGGGAGATAAGAATCTGTATACATGGTGAATGAGATTTTATAAATTAAATGTGTTAACTATGGAATAAATATATTAATTTGAACTTGTTTAATTTCCGGAAGCCTCTTTCTCTGATTAATTTAGCATTTTTAAAGATTTGTTTTTGTTCTTTACTATTTTATAGCTGACAGTATAAATGGAGCGGAAATGGTGAAGGGAGAACAAACATCCTTGAGGTGATTTGAACCAGTTATGTGACTGTTATTACCTCTGCCAAAGAAGTTATGTTTTATCTGCACTTTGTTTGTTAGTTTGCTTGTTTGTTTGTTAGCAGGATTATGCAAAAACTATATCTGTTAAATTTTTGGAGGGGATGGGCATGAGGAAGAGTTCATTACATTTTGGTGCAGATCTAGATCAGGGGGCGAAAGGAATATGTTTTGTCTGTTTCTTTGAAATTACGAGACGTCTAAGAAAAAGACTGTTATACACATGTCAAAGACTCAATTTAACTATTTATTACTCCTTTCAAAATTGTTGTGCTTTCATGTGCATTTATTTGTAAGTTAGAAAAATTACATTATACTATCAGATAACTTGGTGGAAGGGTGCGCGGTATGGGTGAGAGAAGAACCCATTACATTTTTGGTGTGGATCCGGATCAGGGGTTAGATCCAGGATTCTTTTTTTTTTTACTTGCTCTAACATTGCAAGCTATAGGCTGTTTTCCAACATTGATTTGTCAGAGAATAAGTCATGGATCAGGGGAGTGATATTTATGAGTGGTGCAGATCCAAATAAAAATCCAGATCTATTGATTTTAAATGTGGTCTCCTAAGGGAACTGTTGGGCCTTACTGGAGGCTTGAACTCCTCTCAGTGCCAAAAGCCTTCAGGACTCCCTGCTTTTGCTGTATATGTAATTTGTTGACTAAAACTCTCTTGCCAAGAAGACTGCTCAACACAGATTTAGCCACAGTGACAATGATGCCCACTTTCGGTTTTACTCATTTAAATTTCAATAAATCAGTGAGTGAACACCATCAGCTTCTATTTCACCTCCGCAGAGGTCTATTTAAAATTTATTTAATCCTGTTTGTCATCTCACCTGGAGTAGACTGACTTCAATTGCACATAAAATACACAGTGGTGTACTAGCGTCCACATACTTTTATTCAAACCTTCAGAAGTTTTGGGGACCCACCCTATAGGCAGAGATGGATACCGTGTCGGGGCTGTTGAGCCGCTCTGATGTATGTGAGTGTCGCCCTTCCCCTTGGCGTCCCTGTGACTTTGACTGGAGTAAACAGCTGACAGGGCCAAAAGAGCCCACTAACACTTCTCTATAGTCATTTCTATTTTCTCGCACGCTTACACTCATCATGTTCTCTTTCTTTTCCTCGCTTGGCCCCTCTCCAGCTCTCCTTTACTCTCCTCCTGTCGAGCAGCCTCTCTGTGCTGAAGTCCTATATTTCAGACGTTACGGGTACAAGCAGCACATGCTCCTCTGCAGATGTCTGTATAAATCAGACTGAAGGTCCAGCAGTGCCTGATGATCTTACATCACTCAGGCTCACACCTACACACCCACACACACACAAACAGCTGTGTCTCCATGACTGACTTACATTCATTTCCTGTAAACTTACTCTAACTACTACTTGTCTAACCCCGTATTCTAATCTTAAAACGTGCCTTCATCTCAGAGTGTAATGATTTACTTTATGGGGACAGGCTATTGTCCCCATAAAGTGACTCTGTAAACAGATTTAAGTCCCCACAACACAGACACACACACACACACACACACACACACACACACACACACACACACACACACACACACACACACACACACACACACACACACACACACACACACTGAGTCATATCTCCACACCTACCTGTGAACTTGTTGACTCCGGCCTGCTCCGCCACATTGGACAGGGCAATGACGCCCTGCGAAAGGTCGCTCGCTGCTTCATCCATTTCTATGAGAGAATGAGGACCCACGGTGCCACTGGCGTAGTTAGCTATGTAAATAGCATAACGTCCCGTACCCTGGGAGGAAAAGCAAACATCATTTTTATTTTATTTATCTTTATTTTTTTTATACATATAGTTATTTTACCTAATAAATGTTGATAAAGGGGATATCATGCTTATTGCTTTAAGCTCAGAGGAAATCATGCTGTGGCCAAAACATCAGCTCATGAAAGAAAGTCCACGCTGCGTATTCTTTATTCCAAAGAGCTTCTACTTTATTTTTTTACTTGTTTTCTACATGATTTTTATTTGTTAGTATGATTTAAAGCACAGCGATAAGAAACCAGAAGTGTAATGTCGTGTAGGGTGACAAAGAATTTGATGATATTTGACTTTCCATCAAAATTACCAAACAAACAATCCATTTATACGTTTCTTTAACTGTTTAAGCTGCTTATAGGTTTTGAGATGCAACCACAGTAAAATGGAGGTTTAGGAAATTTTCATGTATGTAATAAAAGGTGTGGCTCTCAGGCTGCAGATTCCTGATGATGTACATTTTTAGAAAATTGCCACAGGTATATTTTTCAAATTTTAAAACAACGGTTACAAAAAGTGTTGAGCAACAGGACGGGTCAGGTAAGCTGTAAGAGTAATGTTATAAAACTGAAAACGTTATTACTGCATATATGCTGCACATTTTTCAGAGATAAAATAATAGTTTTGAATTTGTTAATTAAAAAAAAAAATAATGAACCTGAGAAAGATCCTGTGTGGGTATATAGACACTGTACTTTTTTACTTTTTCTTCTTTATTTATTTATTTTTTTTTACCAAAGATGACTCAAATAGGAGTACATTGTGTATGGTTGGGGACTATTCTCAGCTATGGATAAAAAATACTTCCTCTCGAGTATTTATAGCAGCAGAGAGATTGTGTAGAACCAACCTAAAGAAATGCTATTGTCTTAATAGAGGTATATGTCACCCAGGGAACAGTTTTAGTTGTTTTTGGACAAGAATGTGGAGTTCTCTGACACCGAAGAAAAATATGTATCAGGCTTCTCCAACACAGACAATGCTGGTTAACAGGATCAGATAATTGTTTGGGGTTTCATAGGATTTGTTAGCTATATCGAAAATATAGAAAATTGCCAGACGCTTCCTCCAACCACCTTTTTAAAACTCTTTCCTATCTCTGAATATTATCTGCATATTTTAACCTTTTCCAATCAAACCTTTTCTTCCCCCCTTATCTGCCCCGACCCTGTTTCCCACCCTGTACCCCCCCACCCCCACCCCTCCCTCTCTGCCTCTCCCTATGCTCCTGCCTCTGCCTCCCTTTGGAGATTAATTTCACACTCCATTATCAGTCAGAGTCCCTGCAGACACAAACCCACAGACGGAACCACACTAATAGACTACACACTCGATTCCAATGAGCTTTCCCACCAGGCCGAACATATTTCTGTCAACACAAACACATGCACATATCCAAACACACACACCATTTTACCATTTGTGTTAACCTTAACATATTTTTACAAGACAAGAAAAGTAAATGAGTCTGGGTGATGTAAATGTCATCAGGCGTCACATTATGGGCCGCTGAGGTGGGAGGAGTGGGTAGCATTACACACCGTCACTCTCACACACAGACGCACACACACACACACACACACACACACACACACACACACACACACTTAGAACTTGACAAAATGAGACTGAACTGCAACGAAGGCCACTGGCAGTTACTTAACAGACTTAAAAGTCAATGATTTTTCAATAAGTCTTCACCCAAGGCTAATTTCTGTCACTGGAACTGGCAATGTGAATGGTGCGACATGCATGTGTGCAGAGTGCATGTGGCCCCACGGCTTTTACAGCGATCGCGGTGAGTGAGGCGGAATGAGGTACCACCTCCGCTGTAACGTTTCCATTTGTTTATTTAAAAAGGAAATGCATATTGTGCTTTTTATCTAACCTATTGCAGATAGTTCAGCTTTTAAAATCAATAGGTTCATTGCAAAACCCGTCAATGTGTAACTTTCATTAGTTTGCGTAAGAATATTGATTGGACGTCCCTTTCAAGAAGAGTCGGAGAGAGAGAAAAAGCTTGAACAAATTATTATCCCTGTTCTTTTTTTTACTGAATAACCAAACTTTTTTTTAAAGTAAACAATACAAAACTCATCAGCTACCTGGCCAACAACACGCTCTAGTTTTGGCCGGTGCAACCTCCTGTTATTATTCACAATCTGCTCAACAATAGGAAAATGTAATCTCCTGGTCCGTCTGCTGAACTAGCACGGAAGATCACACACCAAGCTTCCTGTAAAACCATTAACCATTAAAAGTTGATATCTTTCCAATCGCTTTGGCAGCTGCGTAACCTATCAGTGCTCAGTGAGATGGGACTGGGGTTTTTAAAAAAAACTAAAAAATGTATTGTAATCACTACTGTCGTGCTCCCAATATTACCATCTTTATCCCGTCCCCTGATTGGAAGTGAGAACTGTACGTTTGTGTACGAGATAAGAGACAAAGAAGGAGTGCAAGCGTGTCAAGTCAGGGGTGAGGAAAAAACTGCAGGAATGGAGGTGGAAAGAGGGAAGAAAACAAGGGACTGAGAGAAAATGTTACGGGCAGAAAGCAGCAGTGTGCACTCATCACTCCTCCCCTCGCGCGATGTTCTATAAAACAAACGAGCCCTGGCTTCTATAATTACACTGGTGCGATGGACAGAAGAGAGAAAATGGCACACCATTCCCCCAAATGAACTGTCATCGCACATGCTGAGAAGGGCGGCGTAGGCAGGGCATGAGTTATCACTGGTAAACAAACAGAGGCACCCATGCATGTACACAGAAGACACTCTAGGGAGTTTGTGTGTGTGTCTGTCGGCAGCGTGCATCTGCATACAGTGTGTGCATGAGTGTGTTCGTGCGTGTTGTACCTTTCTGTCCACACAGGCCACTGAGCGCCCAGCCATACGGTTTGCTACGTCTCTGTGTTCGTTAATGTCATCGTTCAGCAGATCCTCAAAGCGTCCATTGCGGAACTTAAACAGCTTGTCAGAGTATGTCGCCCGACCTTGATGCGGAGAGACGTTCAGCACAGTTGAGGAGAGGCAAAGATTGTGTGGAGTGTAAAGAGGCGTTACGCAATACAAGAACTGTGGGTGAAACGTACGAGCGCGATGCTGTGGCTGAAAGTGAGAAATGTGAGTCAGGAGGTTTTAACAAAAATGACAGAGGTGAGGTGTTGCAGGTTTTTGGCGCCGCGCGCTCTGCAGCTCTCGGATTGATTAATAGCATCACAAAGCTTATGTGTTATCTGATGAAGACTCAGATGAGATAAGCTTAATATCTGCATACTGATTTTCCTATTTTTTTTCCTGAGTTATAACCCCTGTGTGAGTGTGCATTAGTATTTTTTTTTTTTTTTTACAGAAGTGTCAGTTTGCACTGTACCAGAGAAGGCGTTGTTGGTGTTCAGGACATAAATCTCCTCCCGACCGTCTCCGTCGATGTCACACGCTGTCACTCCGATGGCGTTGCCTTGGCGGTCTCTCAGGGCGTAGAAAGGGGAGCTGCGGTTGTCAACGGCGATGTTGATAAGTCTCTTCTTCTGCTTGTCGTACTTCAGCACCAGGTTCGGTCCGTTGTAGCTGTCAACGGACACCGGTGGCAAGATGTTAAGTGTTCATCACATGAGACTGTCAACATGAAGCCTGAGTGAAGTCCTGAGAGGTAACTAATGATAGTTCTTATAGAAAACCCTGAAGACGATTTTAATGTCCTTAATTTACAGATGATTGTGCTCAAGACTCTTGTGAGTTTCATGCAGAATTTGATTCTGAAACTAAAAATTGTGCTTTTGGAAGTGTTACTGTGTATGTGAAAAAAGTTGCAGGCCTTTGGTGGAAATCACAGAATTGTGTTATGTAATTTTTGACGGTGCTAAACAAAATAACAAAAATCTAGATATTAATTAATGAAAGAGTTTGAACTTAATTCAGAAAGGACCACTTCATTTTCTCCGCCCAGGACGGTTATATTTTCCACCCCTGTCCGTTTATTTGTTGGTTGTTTTACTTTGTTTGTTTGTAAGCAAGATTACACAAAAACTACTGGACCGATTTCCACAAAAATTGGTGATAAGATGCAGAATGGGTGAGAGAAAAAAACATTAAAGTTTGGTACAGATCATGATAAGGGAATTCAGGAATTTGTATCTGTCTTTAACATTGCGTTATTTTGACCGAGTGTTGGGCCCTGGCGGAGGTATTCCCTCCCTAGTTTATATTGAGAACATTGGTTTTCAGGATCTTTAAACTCACCAATCTACTTATTACTTCATCATAAGTTTAGATTTATATATTCGGCACTGCTATAACCTATTATTATTATTATTCCTATATCACTTAAATCAATCATCCTATCATTGCAACATGGTGAAGCAACAATAATCTGTCAAAATCTAATTTGGCCTCTAGATATTTAGGTTCAAACAATGTCTTTGTATATGCAAACGTATTTAATCTTTTGAAACTCTGCCCTTGTGACATAGTCTTTAAATGAGGCCACATAAAGGACAGAATTCTGATCCATCAACACTTTAAAACACTATTTTCTGACAGTTAACATGGCATCACTGTGACTTGACCCATAATCACAGTCGCAATGGGAACATTAAAAGATTGACCAATGCCGCACTGAAGCACAGAAGGTCAACAACGGCAGCATAAAATAAACCGAAACGCTCCATCCGCAAATTCTTGATTCGTAATGAAATGAGGTTTCATCCTCAATGAAGTTTTGTGGTGCCCTCCTCCGTGATGCCTGCTGAATATGATAGCTGCTTAAGCAGGGTCATTTTGGTCCATCTATATTCTGTTAAGCACGGAGAAATTCTTCCCTGCTTCACTGGATAGAGGCCTGCTTGCCAAACTGTTCCCATCAATGGCACACTATCCAATCACATCCATTTTCATCAGCTGAGTGAGCCTCAGGGCACCCTTACATCTCACATCTTTTCAGTCTCTTGCCTTTGTCTTCAACCTTTAGTTCGGAAAATGACAGTGCACTTTTACTTAAGCCTCAGCACTTAATTAGCTGCTCTAATTGTGTATATTGAAAAAAAAAAAAGAGCACCTGCAATGCTTTATGAGTAAAGGGGATTTATAGGCTAATTCATAATGCGAGAAATTAATTTAACTTTTATATTTTACACCACCCTCTACTCCCTGTTTCTCACCCGGCTACAAATATCTCCAGGTCTCCGTCCCCATCCACGTCAGTGACGGCCACGCCGTAGTTGAGCTGGGTGGGGTTGTTGTCGTAGTCAGGAGGGAGGGCGGTCTTGGTTATAGCTGAGAACATGGGATCTGATCGCTGAGCCGAGGAGTGGGCAGGCAGGAACAGAACCAGCCACAACAACATCCTCACCTGAGGACAAAAACACAACAGCTGACACAACAGCTGAAACGGAGGAAAACTCTGCTGTTGAACATCTTGTTTCCCAAATGTTTCACTTTGCACTAAAAGGCAAAACAATGCTTTATTACCGTAGAAACACACACATGCTGTATACACACATACACTCTGCAACCGAACTGCAGCGCACGTTCGTCCCGGCAGTTCAGGCAAATGAAAATCTGACAAAAAGTTAAAGTCATACACTCGCAAAGTGCAACTCCTCTGCTACTTCTCCAAATCCATAGCGAGGCAAACATCAGTGGGTTTTTTGGCAGAGTTCTCCGCTACACCGAGACATAAAGATGAAGATATACCACCGCAATCAGCCGCATTCTGCAGGATTATATCTGAGCCACCGATCACATGCAGACAGCTTGAGGGATTACAGGACAGAAAATCCATACGTGGAGCAGGGCATTAGCCAGAGGCCAAGTGAGCACAGAGGAAACCAATATGACCCCATCTAACAGGCCTGGGGTTGTCTTCCCTGAGGGAGGGGGACCAGCTCTAAATTGGGGAAGTGTTTTCAGATAAAAAGCCTGTGTGATGTGTTCTCTTAGTGGTCAGTGGATGAGAAGGTGAACGTGGCGGAACTGATTCTATTGATTTGTGAAGCGCAGACAGGTGGAGGTGGAGTTTCTGATGCTCAAAAAGAATGAAGAGAAACATGACGGAGGAGGGGTGAAGGAAAAGGGGTAAGGTCACCTTCTTAAGGCAAAAATAAAATACTCATCATTAACGGCACTGTAAAACTTTACACACACGACGCACACACAAACCAAATGGTGTTTGCAAGCTGACACCTTGATTCGCGCCGCCTGAGGATTTATGAACGCAGCCTTCGTCGTCGTACTCGTTCCATTGAGCCGTTCCCATCCGTGCCTCCACACTGCCGCAGAACATTTTCACTCTCTGCTCTCTCTTGAGTGTCCAGGTGATGTATGGCTCCTTAACATCTCCCTCAACAATTCAATTTCAGATAAAAAAAACGCCTTGCTGTTTGAGTGATACTCTCAAAAGCACATTGGTACGGAGAGGAAGCACCTCTGCTGACACCTGCAGAAATATGGCGGGGGGCTAACGCTAGCTCTCCTGGCAGGAGATAGTGCCGGCTGGGGAAGTGGTAGCAGTGTCAACTCGTGGCTTTTTGGCGAAGAGGGGTTAATTAGCAACAGTGGGAGCTCGGGATGAGGCGGTTTCTCCCCATTAGAACAGGATGTAATGACAAATGAGCAGAACAGTTCCACACTACAGAAGGCAGCTTTACAGACTCGCCGATATACTCCATGTTAGATAGAGGCGGTGAGCTATAAATTAAAAAGAGGAACAATGGGAAAAGAAAAAGTGTGGTGGAAAAAGGGTGTTGAAATATCTCGATAGGTGAAAATGTACTTGGAGAAAAACAATTAAGAGTAAAAAAAAAACTCTTTTAGACCTTTAGATGATGTAAGACTTTAGCACCGAGACAGTTTAACGCCAGTCTGTAAATGGAGAAAAAGTGAAGTATCACCAATAATTCATAATAATGACTGGATAGATGAGGTGAAAAAGGACAAATGAGTGGTTGAAACCATTGGGGACGGGCCTGATAGAATGGTGTGGTGCTACATTATCCAGTCAAGGACATGCAGTCGCTTCCACTGCAGTAAAAGCCCGAGACACTCCGCTCCCGTCGTCAAGTGAAGATGCAATGTGACTTTTCCACAAGCAGGGATTCATAAAAACAATTGATGCTTTAATCGGAGGTCACAGGATGCAACATCTGCAGGGTCACCAACAGTGTGCCCCGTGCTGAGAATGTGGGAAGTGTCATAGAAAGTCGTTTGTCGTAAACCCGTCAAACACCATGAAAGAGCTGTGGAGGAAAATGTTGTCTGAAGCAGAGGAATGTTTTCGATTTGGTTATTTATGGCGGCATTAAGAGGCCATTATCAAAGCGTGCAACATCAGCATGTGCTTTCTGGAGCGTTCAAGCCCAGCTCTGATCCTGATAACACTGCGACAAAGAGCCAGCAACATCTTCAGTTTCACACACACACACACACACACACACACACACACACACACACACACACACACACACACACACACACACACACACACACACTCTCTTCCAGAAGCTCTTCTCTGTGAAGGACACTCACTGCAGAAAACACACACACACACACAAAGGGCTGTCCCAGTCTTAGTAAATTACGCTAGGAAGTCACTCTGAGCAATCAACAATTAAAATTAAATGCCAATTCATTCCATCGCTTGTCACAGTTCAAATGAAAAAATAGGACTCAGTCGCACTATAACACCTCATCAACATAATAATGATAATGACAACAGTCCTACACTCTCACATACACACACACACACACACACAGACACACACACAAACACACACACACATACACATATACATGACCAAAACTTCATGATGACAACAATTTAAGCTGTGTTAAAAAGTTATACTCTTAAATTCCATTTATCTTTTAAATGTATGAAATATAATATCTGTCTCAAAACTGTAAAGTAATTCCCACAACTCTGAATGCACATACAAAGTAAAAAAGCAAACAGCAACTCTTTTAAACTATAAAACAATTAGAAAAATGTGCAACAATTACAACAAATTTCAATAAATATATAAAATTTAACAAAACCACAACAATAAAATCATCTGCAGTTTTTCTTTTTTCTTTCCAGAGAACCCACAGTGTGTGAGACACTTAAACCACAGCAGATCATGTGAGTGAAGATAAAGCAGCACCACCGCTTATTTGGTTGATCACTGATACGCAGTCGTCTTCATTCATTCGCGAATTGCACGGGGGAGGAAAGTTGCGCGGAAATCATCACGGAGATCAACTTTCTCCGGGCTCTTCTGTGCGTCAGGTCCCAGAGGAGCGCGACACGCGTCCTGCTGAAGCCCGAGGCACCATCACCACCATCAGCACCATCAGCACCATCATCACCCATCATCAGCACCAGCAGCAGATTTAGCAACAAACAAACTCAAGTACTCACAGATGCTCAGAAACTCCGACTAATCCTCCAGCGACTGACTGACAGCCCCAGCAGAGAGAGGAGGGGGAGAGAGAGAGAGAGAGAGACCGACAGCTAATGGCGCTGTGGACGTCGCAGTTATCTCAGGAGGTTTTTCTCCACTTATTCCCTTTACACAACTTCCTAAAGATTTGCTTTATGAAATCGCTGCTGTGATGTTCGAGCCAATCGCCGGGCAGCGTGTGGAATATTTAAACAGGCGGCCAATCAGCGGGCTGGGAGCCGGCGGGTGGGCGTGTCCTGCAGGTGTTGGATTATGATGTGGAGGATGAGAGGAGGATGAGGAGCTGTTCACTTCATCCTCCTGTCCCGTCTGTCATTATGCTTTTCTTTTTTTTTTACATACACCTTTTAGGACTGAACATTTTAATAATTAATTACAAATCCCCCTATATTTTATCCACTTTGTTTATTTACCACCATGAGCCTCATATTTCAGTTGTTAGAAATGTCTGACTTTCTATTCAAAGATAATTTCCATTTCTATTACAACACGTTAACACCCATTATATGATAAAGTGACATACATGCACTTTCAATATAATATATAAGTAATATAGTCAAGTACTTATACAGACTCTACACATACCATGTTTATACTCATATTCATATTGTTTAATATACCTGTCTATATACTTATAACAGTCTATATATATATATATATATATATATGCATATCTTTGTATACGTTTATTTCAATATCTCCTTATACATAATGCGTAAATGGTCTGTTTTAGTAAATTACCTGTATTTATAAAGGTTTTTTCTGTATTATGCCCACTTAAAGCACTTTTCAATACAGTTTTGCCATGCACCCATTCACACCCATTCATGCAGGGAATCCATGTGCAGCACTTGTGCAGCAGGTGAATTGCCCTTCCGGGGACAAATAAAGTGGTTTTGAATTTGAATGGAGAAGTTGGGGATCGAACCACCAACCTCTGGTGCATATGCAGCTGTGTAGATGTGTCACTGACCTGACTAATAGTCAATATAGTCAAGTACTTTCTCCACACTCTATCACATACCATTGTATACTCATATTCGTGTTGTTTTCCATAACAGTCTATATATGCATATGTATGTATACATTTATTCAAATATCTCCTGATACATAATGCATAAATGGTCGGTCTTGGTAAATACTCTATATTTATAAATAGCTTTTTCTATATGATGACCACTCAAAGCGCTTTACAGTACAGTTTTGCCATGCACCCATTCACACACATTCATGCGGTGCATCTATCTGCAGCACTTGTGCAGGCATGTGCAATGGAGAGGCTGGGGATCGAACCACCGACCTCTGGTGCACATGCAGCTGTGTAGATGTGTCACTGACCTGGATGTGCAACTTGTTATATTTACATTATCACTCGATTACTCAATCTGTTCTATTCTGGCCCGACTCCACTGACACTGCAGTTTGTAAACAAAGCATTAAACATATGTTTCGATATCAATCAGTTCATAATCAATAAGACAAATCTTTGACTTTATATGTAAATACATATTTAAAATTCCCTGACAAATTCAATGTTTTGAGTTTGATGATGAATCACCTGCCAGAAAAGGAGAGTAATTACAGTAAATGCTCACTTAAAGTATTTAAATGGCTTCTTCTACATTATCTAAGCAGAATCCACAGAACTGTCTCAGCTCCCATTTAGTGATGAAAAGAATAGAACAACAGCAGCACATTTGCATATAGCAGAGTTACAAGTATCAGCGGCAATGATCCTCAAAAGTAATAAATAATTCTTTTCAGACTGATGAGCAAAAAGTTAGTGTTCTGTCTCATAACAGTCACAACGGCGTGTGTGTGTGTGTGTGTGTGTGTGTGTGTGTGTGTGTGTGTGTGTGTGTGTGTGTGTGTGTGTGAGAGAGAGAGAGAGAGAGAGAGAGAGTTTGCAGGTTTACTGCTGCCAGATGTATAATTCTTATGTCATGCTCCACTGAGTCCAGCCTCCCAGAGACCCCCAATGAAATTAGGTGTGCGTGTGTGTGTGTGTGCATGTGTATGTGCGCGCGTGTGTGTTGCGTACAGCCCGCTGAAATGAGATGTTCACATCCCAAGGACGTCTCCCACCATAATTTAAACTCACTGGTGCTGGAAGACTTCAAACTGAAAGTGCTGAAGTCATAAACCAGTGCACTTCTGTCTTTACTGTTATTGTCTGTGATCTACCGGTGTAAATCCACAGGCAGGTGGCTGTGACTCAAACAATGCAAATACCACGACAGAAACATTAACCTCTTCCGTGTTGTGATTACAACATATCGGCCGCAGGGCGGGCCGTAAAATTAAGTTAAAGACCCAAAGTCAACACTCCCTTTATTTATTTTTATTGCACTCGTGTTGCACTTTATCTGCCCCAGGTTTGATTTGCAGGTTGCAGAGTTCTCAGTTTGAAAATGTGAAGTGTTAGAGAAAAAGAAAGTGCTCCAGGCTTGACTTACTGCAGCGCATGATACCTTCAGCTATTTTACTCCCTGATCTACAGTCTCTCACAGCGGAGACCAATGTTTTTATTTACGAGGGGACAAAGAGACATCTATCAGCACTCAGCTCAGGCCAGTGACGGTGTGTAGTGTGACTTTGAGGCGGAGAGCGAATTGGATTCCTTCCCCTGGGGCGCGCTGGGACAAATCCAAGACAAGATGTTGTGGTTTGAGACTGTCTCCATCTCATCCAGGGCTTCTCACCACCTTACCTCACCCCCACCTGTCTCCAAGGTCGTGCCTCCCCCTCCTCCTGCTCCCTTTTAAGACTCAATGATCATAAAATAGAGCTTCTTTAAAGGTTCAGTGTGATATAGGTGAAAGGGATCTACCGGCGGAAATTGAATATAAAATAATGTTATGTTTTCACTAGTGTGTTTCATTTAAATTGTACGATTTGTTGTTTTCTGTACCCTAGAATGAGTCATTTATATTTAAATACGGAGGACGCCATCTTTTTGTACAGTAAAAACTGGACAAATTAAACACCTTTTGAGTTTTTATGACAGCTGAAGGCTACCACAGGTTCATATCTGGAAGGGGAGGATGAGATGAGTATTCAGCTTTAACATGCAAATCCACCACAAGATGTCACTAAATTCTACACACTGAACCTTTAAGTGAAGATGAGGAATGTACAAAGCTCAAGGGAACAATGGGGCTATAGGGAGGGGCTTCCTTTTTACTACGGCATGAAGAAATGTCCCCTTTCCTCTTTAAGAGCTGTGGAAAGATATAGTGCTACAGCATCATGATGAATCCCCTCCGCGGTGGATAGGAGAACACTTCTCATATCATTAAGCTTTAGTAATGGTCTCGATGCCGCGTCCCCTCTGGCAGGGTTGCCTTGTGTTCACTCCTCTGGCTAACAGGCCCTGCAGGATGTACAGTACCTCCAGATTCCCGCTGCTCCGCTGCTGCGGCTGCTCCTGTCTGATTCAAGAGGCCGTTTCCTGGAGCCATGTTTAGTGAAGCGGTTGGATCCAAAATGTTTCCTCATCAATTAAATATTATGCATGAAGTTTGAGTGCCCCACAAAAAGAAAGTTCTTCGGGTTTAAATACTCATTCTTTCATTTTACAAACACACACACACACACACACACACACACACACACACACACACACACACACACACACACACACACACACACACACACACACAGACACACACACTATTAATATTGTTATCATTATTATTATTGTTTTTATAACAACCAGCACTGTCGTCAGGTGCTTGCTCATTCTGGAAACTGGTGAGTTTCTCTATAACACTGTCAGGTCTCAACCTTCCTCTGTAAAGTGCCTGAAGATAATGGAAGTTGAGATTTAGTGCAATACAAATTACACTTAATTGACTTGAATACCCACATATCTTCATCTCATTTATGGCTCTGTGGAAGAGAGGATAAAACTCAGGCTCTCTATCAGGACGTCTGTATCGGCGTGAATCAGGGATGAGTCCTATCTTGGTCACTTTTAGGAACCTTGTGTTACTTCCACTCCCTACTGACGTTGGTAGTTTGAAATACTTTTAGAAGGACAATGTGTTGCATGAGCTGTTTGTTCTGGGAAAAGAAAGTATATCCATTGTATTGTGGCAAGATAAGAGTGTTAAGGCTTCTTTTGTTTAATTAGGCATAATTCGTGATTTAGGTGTTTTGTGTAAGTTTAGCAAATTATATGTTTGAGCTGAAAACCTTATTGTTGGACTGTAAATTAATTATTGGTTCGTATTTCTTTCTTATCATTGCACATTCTGTACATATTTGATAAATATGATTATTGTGCATTCATATGTTAAATCTTTCCAAAAACGCTGATTCAGCAGACAGCAGGACTTAGGGGTCTAATCTGTGTGATTCTGATTGGTCACCTGCTGGGTTCTACTATTTAAACTGATGCAGCACACATAACAAGCAGGGAGAATTCATCTTCCTCACTTGTTCTGTAACCTTGTCCTGGTTTGAATTATTTTGTTGGGTCTGGCATCATATCACTGGTGCATGACACGATAATGATAAAACATCATGCATGCCTAAATCTTTCCCAGGTTAACAAAATAAAAACAATATTTATTATTGCAGTTGAACAGTTTAACTTTTGTTGTTTACCCTCCTGTTTTTTATTCTCCGTTTCGTCGCACGCTCACAATGAAAACATTAGATTTTCTGTGCGGATGAGCTGCAGCTCTGATCTTTGAACCACTGAGACGGCTCCACTGTACTTTAGCCTCCAGGGCGTGAGTGTTACAGCAGGCGTTGGTGTGAGTGCACATCGCACACACACACACACACACACACACACACACACACACACACACACACACACACACACACACACACACACACACACACACACACACACACACACACACACACACACACTCACATACAGGGATGTACGCAGGTTTAGCCAACAGGGTCCTTCATAGATCAGCCTCCCCTGACAGCTCTCTTAAATGTCCTTGGCAGCCCCCCAACCCCCGGCCGTAGTTTCCCCCTCTCTGCTCCTGCTTCCCTGCTCGGGCCAAGCCTCTGATGGATGCCGCCATATTTCTCTGCCTCTCTCCTCGAGAATGCTCCCATAACCACTGTGCCCTGTAATGCATGACACAATCTGTATATATCCCATTAAGTGTCACTTTGTGAATGAACCTGTTTCTCCACAGTCAGTTCGCCTCGCAGAATGACATGCAGAGGATAGAGGCTGGAAGCTTACGAGCTCCTTTAAAGTCAGGATGAATGTCTCCTGGACCAAACCCATCCTCCACAACCCCCTGCTCCCCTCGTCGAGTTAGCATCTTAGCCACGGCTAGTGTTTCCATTGTGAGAACTGCTCTGTGGAACTCAAGTTAAATGCTGATTAATATGTATACGATCTGCTTCTGTAGCCACAGTTTCACCAAGTGTCAGTTTTACAAAGCAACAGCTCATCTGCCCAACACGCACGTCCTCATGAGACTGTGAAGAATTACACTGTGAGGAAATGTTTGTTTCCTCTTCACCCTCCACAGTTCCTTAACTAATATTTGTTTTGAGTTTTTTTTTTTTTACATCATGAAGTTTTGTACACACTGCTTTGCTATCAATCACGGTTTTTAATTTAATGTATGAATATGTGATTTATGTTGCTCGGACAGAAGATATAAATCTATTTTGCCGAGGGAGGGATGGAGGGAGGGTGTTGGGTGGGGGGGGATAAGAGCGCTGATGGTCCCTTATTGATTGGCTGGCTTAATAGTGTTTGTTCTTTATAGCTGATCTCAGGGAATAAAGCAAATAAATAGTTGAGAATGAGTTCAGTCACTGAGATACTCACGAGGACGGGAGAGAGATGGAGTGTGGAGGGAGGAAGAGGAGGCAATTGGAAAGGAATCAAACAGCTGGAAAATGGAAGGAGAAAAAAAACAGCTGACGAGCCGAGTCTGATAAATATTAAATATCAATACGATCATTTCCACAGAAGGAGCTAATCACTGTAATTAGCATTTCACATTAGTTGTACATGAAGATTGTTCTGACATACTTCTGCTGAGCTTTCATACACTTTGCTTCCAGGTACTCCCGTCCCTTGTGCTTTCAAAATGCTAACCTTTATCGACAAATCTCTGCACAGTGTCATAACGTGACAGAACATGGCGTTTCTCTGTAAAACCCAGAAGCCACATTGTTACACGCCACTCTCGTGTCTCATCTTTTCTGCTAATGCAGAGTGTCAGGCCCTTATTTGCTCTAAGACAGTTTTAAAACCTCATAGGATTTGTTACATGGATTTGAAAACCAAAAAGTTACCCAGGACCAGACGTCCTGGAGCCTGGTGAAGGAAGTTTGTGTTTACATGTCAAGTTAGGTGAAAGGAAATAAATTACCCAGGGTGAAGTGCATGTTATATAAATGCATAACCGCGCATAATTTTTGGCCCAGTCTGAGCGTCTTATCATGGGAACAAACTATTTCTACGTGTCTTAAAGAAGATGGATCTTGCATGAGCATCCTGTCTCCGAACCTGATTCATGACCCACAGAGGAAACACTAAAAAGACCTCAGATCTGTGACTTCAGCTGCTCCCAACTTGGTCCTCACCGAGAGGAGGAGAGCAGAGCATAAATCCAGCCCATTAGGCAGCAGGTCTCCCGATGACAGTTCCCGCCCCTAGGCTGATGTAAACCAAACTTCCCATTCGAAGATGAAGAAGAATGTCAAGCAGGAGCTGAAGCCACCTCGGCCCCTGTCACCCTGCTCCCGTGATGCCTTGACATTAATCGCAAATCGATTCTAAATAAGGGACGGGGGAAACAAGTGAGAAACGGAAAGGATGCGTCCATCTCCGGTGGAGGGACGTGCAGAGGGGAAGAGGCAGAGGAAGAAGACTAGAAGACGGGCTGGTTTGAGGGAGCTGGAGGAGGTATATTAAAAACAGGATAACATTTATTAGACATCCAGGCCTTATCTCCCCAGCTATATGTCTTTTGCTGAGGATAAATAGAAGAAGCTGGAATGGATAGCAAAGGACAGACAGCACGGGTAAAAGTGAATGCATAGTCCTAAACCACAGAGAGCTGCAGGTTTCATATTGTGCTTGTTGCTCTGCAAAATGACTGCGGACTGACCATAACTTCACTGACACAGGTTGCACAGGTTTCAAAGGAATCTGTTCTCTTTTTTGCTAACTCTCCTTCCTTATTCCCTTTCTCCTCAACCTTACATTTGTGCCACGTGTCTCAAAGTCTCCCAAGCTTCTCCAAATGACCTGATGATAGGAGTAATGAGCTCTGTTTCATCTCATCATGCTAATAGTGTATTGATCTGAGCCTGGAAGAAATGACTGCATCATCTCCTTAGTGTGCCCGTGTCACAGCGAACGCCTCGGACTCATTGCATTACAGACATTTGGCTCTGGGTGATCGCTCAACGTCCAGAAGTTGAAATATGAATTATTGGCGGAAACTTTATTTTGACCTCAACCTGCTGTTAGAGGGATTAGTTAAATAACACATGTACCATATGTTTTACCAACACTGGGCTCCAGGTCCAGTAGGTCTGATACACCTGTAAAATCGCCATCACACCATCTACCACTGTTTCTGAGCCCTGCGCTGTTTCCGTTGCTGTCAGCCTCGGTCAAACACCATCCCTCCTCCTCCTCCTCCTCCCGCGTTTCCGTCGCTGTCTCCTCACTGGGGTAATCAGCCATCCTCCTGCAAGGTAATTCCTGCTCAGGAGTGCATGTGGCCGACACTGCGGAAATTCATTTTTTGGTTTAATTTCAGGCCTATTGATCGTGGAGCGCTTTACGGCTGCATGACATCCATAATCACAACAATGGTGTGACAGCACAGATAAATAATGTGGCACAGGCATGGAGAGAAGGAGGGATGCGAGGATAAAAGGAAAACAGAACTGTGAAAAGAAAAGAGAAAGAGCCCAGTTTCCATCTCTTACTGTATTCTGTATTAATTACCGAACCCCTCCTCGTCACACCCTGCCAAGCCCAGCCCCCTTTCACCTGATTGATCTCCCCTCAGTCGACATGAATTAGTTTTCTTCCCAAACTTATCTGAAATCAGTTTGTTTAAGCATCCATTAAGGCACAGGAGCCGTGGCTCTACAGTAATTGCCGAAGTTACTGTAATATCTATAATTATTATGATTAGTGGAGCAGAATTAAGTTACTGCTATAGAAACCACAAGCAGCCGCAGCGTGATTATCAGGTTTTGCATAAACAAACGCTGTGGTCGAGTGAAGCAGGAGATGATTCAGGCAACAGTGGGGGAGCAAACTAAAGAGGAGGAATTATCAGGTAAAAAATAAATCAAATTGTAAACATAGGACCACGTAAATAATTCATCCTGGTGGAGCATGTTGAGCAATGTACAACATGCCACTGGCTTAATTTTAAAATTAGATTATTTTGCCCTATTTAACACCCTTAATAAGATATTTGTGGCATTACCACAATGCCGTCGAGTCGTTTTCTCTTCGGTAAACATAAATGATGGGTCCAGTGAGGTCAGGGTCTGTGTGGGCAGAAACTTTAAGAGCGTCCGGAGAGCTGGTTCAGTCCGGCAGCAGAGGCCACAGCAGGTCTCTGCCTCCACTTGTTGTGTCCACAGCTCTGTTTACATCACACTCCACCACAACTTAGCTCAGTTTGAACCGCGCCCAGGTCAGGAACATATTATATATGTGATATATATATACTGTATCATATAATGAGGCGTGATAAATGGAAGTCCAAAATGTGACCTTTCAAAGTGTACATGTAGTTAAATGATAACAGTGTCGAGTAAACAGTGGTGCCGGTGATGCAGCAGTGCATAAAGCATGCCTCTCTGTCGTTGTTGGAGTGTGAGGAGGGTGACAGCTCCCGCTCATAAAATGTCTCAAGTCAGGAGGGCGATAAGATGCAGGGCTAATGCGGCTTGGCACGCGCTTTTATTTGTGCGGAGGCGGAGAAGTCCAGCTCTTCTTCGCCTCCTGGACAGACACAGCGCGGAGTGGATACTGTAGCAGGATGGGAAGCGGCGGGGCGATGGTTTGCTTAGCTGACACAGAAGAAGTCGGCAGGAGAGAGAGGAGCAGACTAGTTTTTATTTCTGCCAAATGAGAAGTAATTGGGCTACTGAAGTTGTATGCTTTTATCTGCTGTAATGCAAAACAGTGGAATGTAGTTTATTGCATGATACACCAGTTTGAATATTTTTTACCACATCATAATATATTAATATCCATATGAAATACCAACTGTAATAAAATAAAACAAAATAAAAACTCTGAATAAAGGGACACCTAATGTTTCGAAAACAGCGGGATAATATTTGCTGAACTTTGTCATCGGTCCTTCATTCATAAAATCCATTCAGATTGTTGCTCACAATGCAATGAAGTAGTAAACAAACATCTTTGCATTTCCAGATTTTTCTACATGTTGAAAATTGCTGCAGAAAATGCTCATGCACTTGACAAAGTATCGACATTTATTGCAGAGAGCCTCATCCAGAAAGGTACCTGCATGAACCTTTGGAAAGTACCACTCCACAACAAGCAGGGACTAGAGTTACTTAATTTTAACACTTTTTGCTCAATTAAGAGAAAATACCCCTTTGTTAACTCAGTTTTAGGTTGGACACTTTAGCAGTAATCCTGTGTTACAAAATAATGTGGAGTTTGAAAGTCATTTAGCTGACAGACTAGTCTCATTAAAGCTGAGAAGCATTATGGGAAGTGTAGGATCCAGTGTTTTTGGAACATCACCTACACTAGGGATTAAAAGGATTTTGGCCACCCCCTGCTCTGGTTCTGACCATTTTATAAAACAACGTGTCCAGTGAGAGACCTTAAATTGAGCTGAATGCAACTATTAATCACTGGAGTACCCTTTAAAATTGTGTTATTGATTTTAAAAAAAAAAAAAAAAACGTTATTTCAACCATCCTGGTAAAACATACCCATCCTGCACTTGATGTGACGGTGCAGTGTAATTAAAAAACACTTAATTTGTGGAGCCCTCATTGTTCTAATGCGGTGACAGGAAGCGGTAAAGTTACAGGCCAATCCCGCTGATCCTAAGAAGAGTTTTCAGTCTTATTACATTTAGCCACTGTAAAAATCTCATCACTTTTACCTTTATCCTGAGCTGCAGGGATTTGCTGCTGCTATGCATGCATACATAATGAGACAAGGCTTGGTAACAAAACTGTTTCTTGTTGTTGTTCGGGATGAGCGCCACTGGGAGTGAATTGTACCACAACGTTTCACACTGCTGATCAACTATAGCTATTTGTATCTGACGCTGCACCCGGCCTGCTGCCCTTTTTTTTAGGGAGGGCCAGTGACCCAATCATGGACACGGCCTGTTAAGAGAAGCAGCCTTTTCTTATCTGCATGCCCTTGGAGTACGCGCCCATTGATATGCCACCTTGACTCTATCTTCATGCCAAGATGCTTCCAATTATGCGAGCCGCTGGAGTGAGGCAGAGCGTGCGTTTCTGTATAAAAAAGTGGTCCATGGGTAATGTGATCCTGCCGCTTTTTCCCCCCACAGGGATGGTTCCTGCGCATGGAAGAAGGGGGGGATTAAAGGAGCAGCCATTTCTCTACTCAACACTTCCCAGATCACCTCCTTTTCCCACAGTCCCATGACCCCGTAAGGTGGACTGATCTGTTTGGTAAATGGCTCATCAGCGGGGCCGGGGCTCCGCAACAACCGGCATCCATTATACGCAGCGGTTCAATGCATCATACGTGGGCATTTGTGCTGTGACATCAGTTCCTGTGTGATCAATCTTTCTGTAGACGCCTCAGACACCGAGGTGAGTGCACAGTTCAGGGCAGATCTGTGACTGACAGCACGCGGGCTGTCACTCGGCTGAGATGATAAGCTCAGTGTTTGGACAGCCGCCGGGGAAGTGAGAGACGAATGGTGAAGAACAGTGTGGAGACGGACTGTTTACAGCCTGGGAAAGCTTCTTCACGAACCAGGATGCCTGTGTCAAAGATCCCTCCTTTTCTGTCAGGCTTCCAGAAATCTTTCTGTACTCGTTCTCTTATCTCACTGGGCAATTTTTCATTCTAACTGTGGACCGTTTGAAGAAACTGATCTGCACATTGGTTTAAATCTCAAATCTTTCACTACCTCTTTGGACATTTTTCAGTTTCAAGCTTTCATTCATGGTGGTTTGCATGTTCTCCCTGGGTCTGTGTGGGTGTTCTCTGGGTACTCCGACTTCCTCCCACGGTCCACAGACATGCAGGTTAGGTTATTTGGAGACTCGAAATCGACCATAGGTGTGAATGGTTGTTTGTCTCTTTATGTTGGCGACCTATGTACGCTGGGATTGCCTCCAGCCCCCATTCTCCCCTAAAAGAATAAGCAGTATAAATAATTGATGGATTGGTTGAGGATTAAGTTCATATTCCCTTCATCTGCTTCCTCTGACTTCCAGAAGAGGGCAGCACTTCTTTACCAAATGTTATTGCACCTTTTGGCCATGTTCAGTATTCTGGCTTTTAAAATGTCTGTGCTGTGTAATTCCTCCAGGAGAAGGATGCAGACAGAGGTCATCCCTGGACTCTTCCCACACCAAAGAAGTGCAGAAGATTCCCCGCATGCCTCTCATCCTTTTAATCTCCTCTTCCCCCAAGTTCACTATTTTGAAAACTATTCAGACTAAACGCAGCTTGTCGTGCACACTGTGATTTTAAAAAACAACAGGATCTACAGCAGACTTCTCCTGCCTGTCGTTCCTCTTCTCCTCGCAGACTTTCTCCCTCTCACACACTCTCTCTCTCTCTCTCCCTTCTCTCTCTGTCTTTCTCAACTCGCCTCACTTTTTCATTGCACCCCTCTCCCTCTTTGCCTCTGCTCCACCCTATAATCACGCCGGTTCATGGCTCTCATTTGGAGT
The DNA here is from genome assembly GCF_022539355.2 of Hippoglossus stenolepis. Lineage (NCBI taxonomy): Eukaryota > Metazoa > Chordata > Actinopteri > Pleuronectiformes > Pleuronectidae > Hippoglossus > Hippoglossus stenolepis. The sequence goes on along the minus strand of NC_061494.1, from coordinate 13,560,464 downwards.
GGTATATATAGCAGTAATTGTCAGGGTGCAGTACAGAGACTGGGCAGAGCATGTGTACTCTCTCACAGGGCTGTTTTGCAGTAAATCTCACAGTGGAGAGGACAGGGGGGTGGGGAGGGAGGCAGGGGGGGTCTATGTACGTGCGCGGGCTTATGCACGCACACGTAAAGTCACACTCACTCTACGCGCAGTGCTCAAAAGTTGTGCACATAGAAAAGCAGATTTTAAAAGGCTTTGTTTTTGCTTCTGTTAGTCGTCATATCTCACCGCCTATTCATCTACTCTCTTAATGGGCCCAGCACAGAAATTGAATGTGTCTCATAATGTGTTTTCTCCTTCAAAATAATGGGAGAATTATGCAAATGAATCCCATATTCAGGAAAACATCTCCTTATCGGTAAATGTTAACAATCCCCGGTGATGAGTTATGGCCTGTGTGTAAGTCAGCTGATCTGCACATGATCCATGAGCACATGGAAACACATACCCTGCACATACAAAATTGTGACAGCAGCTATATCAGTTGTAAGTGGACGCAAACACTAATGAGCTTTGTCATTAGCTTCTTGGATTATACAGCAGCAGCTCATCACCTGGAACATGATGAAAGGCGACAGTTCCTATTATCAAAGCTGCCACGTGTCGTTCAGCAGAAACATTCCTGCTCAGTAATCTGAAGATCGATCGCAAAATATTCCCTTATCGTGTCCGTCTGCCTCTTAAACCATGGAACACTGCATCCAAAAGAGATGACGGCAAAAACCTGTTATCCAGTCGAGTTGTTTGTATGTGTGTGTGTGTGTGCGTGTGTGTGTGTGTGTGACACGTTGGTGGTGGCAGTAGAAGTGGTGGTGAGGGGGGGGTTCCTTTTAGCTTGTATGGACAGGTCTGTCATTCAGAGAGTGCACACAGTCTCCATTGTGGAGCCGTCTGTGGTCCCCATCAGGTCAGGGTGGGGTGGCAACGCAGGGGCCTCACGAATAAAAACACGTGCTGCAAACAGGAAGTGGATAACTGACTGCGCGGTCTGCGTGTGTTTATGAGTTTTGCCCATAATTTCTCTTAATTTCCCCCCCCCCCCAAATTGTTTTCTCGATCTTATTCAGATTCATATTAAAATAGTGATCCGGTTTACTTGGGTTTCACGATGGATGGAGGGCCACACTGCAAAGAATGAGCCTTGATGTAATCAAGGTCTGACTCATGAAATCATATTCCCTTGAATCGCAAGTTTTAGATACGAGGATCTAGCCTCTGCCAATGTGATGAGATAATTTCAGGTCATTTCATGGTGGTTTTCAAAGAACAAGTGAAACTGCAGATGTGGGACTAGGTGGATTTATCTCTAACTTCTCTGGCTAAAAGGTTAAGACTTTGGGAACTGATATAAATCAAGATAAGCTGTGAATGCCTCTACGTTTGTTTACAGTATGTGCATGTGTGGTTAGGGTCATGGTTTGCTGAAAGTACATGAAAGGATGCTGAATGTGTGTGAGAACACAGCGTGAACCCAGGTGCTCTGCTTTCAAGTGCTGCTTTCCTGTTTGCCCAGCAGCTGCTTCATCCTGGCCAGTGACCACTTCACAGCTCCGCTGTTTTCTTTTTGGGTGGACTTGTCAGCTGCGATCAGATCAGATTCTTCTTAAGAGTAGATTTCCTCTCCAGACAGCTGATCACTCCACCCAATTGGACCAGATTTGATATGCTCGAATTTAGTCATTAGCGCCTGAACACTTGTGTGTATTTTTGTTTCTGGGTTCCCATGAGGGGCAGTGTTTGTAGAGGATTAGGTCACAGAAAATCTAACAGCTTGAAAGGGTTATCTTTGGGCAGCCTGGTCACTTTGAGTGGAAACATGTAAAATCATTTATTCCTCTGGTCTGTTAAAAACAAGAACTCAGGGTGCTTGAGTCACTAATTTACACGTTAGATCTTCCGACATGATAATGCACATGTACCAGAGCAGGTAGGAAAATATTACATTATGTCACCTCACAGCACGAGGGGGTCGTGGTTCGAATCCCAGGAGGAGTTGGGAGTGGAATTGCATGTTCTTCCTGTGTCTGTGGGTTTTCTCTGGGTTCTCCGGCGTTCCATGCGGATTAAGGCTAGTTTAATTGGAGACTCTGAATCGACCGTAGGTGTGAACGTGAGCGTGAATGGTTATTTGTCTCTGTATGTTGGCCCTATGATACGCTGGCGACCTGTACAGCATGTATACCCCATCTCTCGCCCAATGTCAGCTGGGATTGGCTCCAGCTCCCTGTGCGACCCTCAAGGGACAAGTGGTACAGATAATGGATGGATGGTTCCACTCTCTACTTGATTCAGCAAAAAAACATATAACACGAACCACTTTCCCATCAACAAATATTCTGCAGCGTCGTGCAGTAACAGCAAGAAGGAGGCAGGAAGCAGACAGCTTAGTATGTGATGAACTTTTATTGATTCACAGTAATGATGAATGAATGCATTGTGATTTGCTCTTTGACTGAAATTTGCTTCTGACTCAGCCAGTGTGTTTCCTCAATATCCAGAACTTTCCTCAACAGAGAAACCTAACAAAGCTTATCACTGTCATTCCTTATATTTGTTTTAAAACTACAAAATAAACATGGGCACAGATTCTTTTTAATAAAACCGCTGACAAGAAAGAAGAAAAACAAAACGCTCCCCGGTCGTTTGATGTCATGGTGTTTGCATCACAGCTAAAATCACATCACATGATAATATAATGTTTACTCTTTAGATGAGGTCAAAGTCCCTGAGAGCACAGCTTTCTATGACTACAGTTGTTGATCAGCACCACGTACGGCGCACACTCTCAGTGTTTTTAAAACAAGATAAAAGCGTAACTGGCCATAGTTAAAAAATACAGTAATATGATGAGAGTGGTGAGTATGAACCAACTTGAGCTATGGAATGTCATATCATTTTAAATAACACACAGAATAGACCATGGTAATATGTTAACATGAACTGTACACAAAAAGGTTTTATCAGCAAACACTCATTTTAGACTTTCAGTTCTCTCTACTGACATTTGAAACCACAGCCTTTCGTAACAGGGCTGACTCTGTCATTTTTCAAAAGCTACAACTCAAAATCACGTTGGCGAGTCAAAATCATAAAAGCCAATGAGGAGGAAGAGAATCTGCTCAAGGAATTAATTAAGTAGACACGAGTCTTTATGAGCGTCCTGGAAACTGGACATCGTCTTAACAGGTGTAACCGCCGAGACAATAAGTCAAACACGTCAAACACATTAATGGTGTAAAACAACATGATTAACACAAGTTCCATGCTGTAAAGAAAATGGACTTGCATCATGGTTTGGTCTGGTGTGAAAACACCCCCCCCCCCCTGACTTATTCAGCAAAGAAAGTGTAGAGAGGTACAGTCTAGCAGAGCATTGGTTAAAAAATAAGGCCACTGTTTACTGTGTTGAAGTGTGAACTGAGGAGTTTATTTTTTCTCGCACACAAACATGTTGTTCTCGTCGAGGAGCTGAAAATGCCAAGTTGTGGTCGTCGTATATGGCTGCCTACAAAAAGGCAGCGCTGGTTGTAAAAAAAAAAACTGCACGTCTGCATAAGTCTTTCTCCAAACGTCATCCCCGTCTTTCTTTCTGTCTTAACTTTCTCATCCTTTCTTTCCGTCGCCGCCTCCCTGGCTAAATCTCTCAGAATCTCTCTTGAAATCAGTTGTAGCAGTGAAGATGGGAATCCAGATTCTGGCCTTACGCAATTCCACATGTAACAATTCTATAGTGTTTCTTTATAAAGCACATGCTATGGCCCTAACCTTAACCGTAACCTTAAGTCTAACCCAAACAGACGTAATTAAAAGGCTTTTTATACGCTCTCAAAACCCAGCCTGCCTGCCGACCACAATACTGTGGTTTTGTCAGCATGGTTTCCCCTCCCTTCTGAGAGGCTGAGAGAGAAAAATCTGTACACTTACAGTTGTTTTAATCAGTTAAATAAAAAATAAAATGAAAATACTCATCTGCATTATGGGAACAATACTATATCCTCAAGCCACTGTATGAAATCACTTTTTTTTAACCCTGGTTAATTATGTAATAAAAACAAAAAAATATCCAGTATGGTTAATGAAATGCAAAATAACAAACTCGTTTCTGAGCATGCTGTGTGAGCGTGAACTCCATGAATAAATAAAGATACAGCATAAATAATACATTGAATATGAAAACTTAAAACTTATGAAAACACAAACCTTATATATTTTTTTGATGAACACCCTAAAAAGTCAATTTGGAAGCAAATGAAAAAAATCTGGGGCCAAAACTGGAATACTGATGTTTAAAAGATAAAGTGCTTTGTTCCATAAAAATCCTTTGATCTCTCTTTATCTACTCTAGATGAGAAGTGTGACGACACTTTTACAAAACAATGATTTTGTCATCAAAAAATAAAATACCTAAATAACTGTAAAAGAGAACTACCCAGAATGCATTGTACAACACTGTTCACCTGAAATGTAATGAGGTTAATATAGGACCATACAGTAATTTTTTTTAAAGAGCACCAACATTGAAGTGTGGTGTAAGAGCAGTTACAGGTGATCAAATAAGTAAAGAATTTGGGTAAAAAAATTACGAAAAAAAAGCCAATTTTTGCTACAAGTGCAATAAATTAACCTTTTGCTAAATAAATTACGCAAACTCATAATACAAATTTTTTTCTCAGCTTTTCTCTTTTGCGTAATGATGACATCCATTATCCCTGTGAAACATTAGTTACAGCAACATTAAGGTCTTTCATGCGTATACTTTTAAAATAACTAACTTAAGTTACTAGTAGTCCACTTTCACAAAAATCTGTATAGTTTGAAACAATATCCTATAGCTTCTTACATAACTAGAGTGAAAAACATGTGGCGCCATGCGGCCCCTGTCCCACTCTGTTTGTCATCGGCTGTTTGAGTTGAGTCTCTGCGATGGTCGCTGCTGTGATATGATGCTGTTATGAATATTTGTTTGTATCCACGTCTGCCAAGGAGATGCACAGGCACCATTTTAGCGTGTTCACTGTTACTGTGGGTGCTAAGGTCCCAAGAGCCAGGGCCCATTGACCTCAGCCCACCCTGAGTAGTCTCCAGGCCCCACTGGAAGGCCTCTGTACTGAGCCCCGGGGATGGGCTACACAAAGTTGTTGGTGATTTGCCTCTGGTGCTCAAACAGGTCTTCAATCTCCGCACTGTATGCATCACCTGCGGGGGGGGGACATATCAGTGACTACATTTACATGGACCCCAATATTCTGACTATTGACCTTATTCAGAATAAGAGATTATTTAGATTATGGTGTTTGTATGACTTGCTAATATTCCATTCATATTCCTGTTAACACGTTAGAGAGCATAGTCTGATTATGACTCGTGACATTACGTCCACTACGCCCTTATGCTCGAGGTTATTCCTCCAGGTTTAAAGCACCAACCCAGATAGTTTCATGTACAATCAATACTACAATGTACCATTTTGGGAGTTTTCTTTCGCAAAATGCTATGAAAACTCCAATAGGACTCAATAATGTGACATAGACGTAATGATGTCTACATAATGTGACCAGGTCGGAATCTTCCACATGTCTTGATTTGATTATTGTTTATTCCGGGGTTAATATCGGAATATGTAAACATAGTCAGTGACAAAAGAGGGGAGATATTAATATAAGGTGAGAAGGAGAAAATCAGTTTTCTGTGCTCACCTGCATGACATCCATACATGTAAGCTCTGTTGCCGTCGTATTTGCACCGACATCTCATGACGTTATTCATAAAGTCAGACTCAGCCATGTCCATCGAAGGGTTAACTTCCACCTGCAAAACAGAACAATCATACTGAGCCTGATTCATTACCACAAGGAGACGTTTCTGACCTTGTAACTTGCACTTGCGCGTTTCATGTGACAAATTTATTAGGAAACACGGACGATGCATCACTTTGTTGTTTAACATCTAATACTGCATGTTCAGCCGCTCACAGGCAAACAGGGAATAAGTCTCCTCTCTACACGCTGAGAAAACAATTTGATATAAACACCAGTTAGATGTAAAATGTTGAGAGGGCTCGCTATTAAACAGCGCTCATGGCTGGTATTGTGTTGATAGTCGACCCCTTTCTCATCTATAAAATGCTGAATGAGTTTTCCATACATTATTCCTATTTGTCAAGATAAATCCACGATACACTGCTTTCTCTCCCATGAACTCAACACTGGACGGATGCTCACTTGGTAGCTGAGCATACGGCCTGAATAACATGGTGGTAAAACACTTTTACCATGTGTTATGCAAAGCACAATTCATACTGGTTGATCTTTAAGGAAAAAGCCATTGTTAAATATTTTATAACTTATATGGAAACATGTAACAAAGACACTTCAGCCCACATGAAACATGATAACTGGCAGCGTCAGAAGTTACACAAGGTTGTGGTTGTACCACGATGAGGCCCCCAGCTTCTGCTCCTCACACTAAAGTACGTATGCGATAATAAGGACTGAATTGAAGTCTGTTGCAATAGACTTGTTATGCATGCATATATTTTTATGTCTGAAATTGGTCTTCTTTTCAGAGCAGCCATACACTGTACTAATAGTCTGTCATTTGAAGAGCAGCGCTATAACTGCTGATACAACCGTTCTCTTAATCCGGCCTGGTGATAATACTGAGAAGTCATTTACTCTAATAGCTGCTCTGTAAACTGCTACACCCACGTTAAGTACAGGTTACAAACAGCTACGGGGAGAAGGAACGCAAGCTACACTAAAAAAAGAGAGGAACATTTTTTTTTTTTGGAAGTTAGTGAATGCACAAAAACTGTCTCTTCATTTTTTTAGGTAAATTACAGTGCTGAAGTCGAGCGTCTGGGGCCTTTGCAGGGGGCTGGTTCAGTGGCAGAGTGTGTCGCTCAGTGGGAAAGTGGCAATAAAAATAAAAACAGGGTAGGAGGAATTCCTCGGTGGCAAATTAGCCGTTTCTAATGGAAGGGGGGGGTTGACTTGGTGCTGCTTGACTAAAGGGAGGCAATAGTTAATTTGGGTAATTGGTGTGTTTCATTAGCACTGGGTGGTTCAAGGGTAGGTCTGAGGAACCTATGCGTAAAGCCCGGGATCAGAAAAGTCAGGCATCATCTGTACTTTACTAGATAAATGAAATAACACAGCAGAGAGGAGGAGAGCTGCTCGGAAAGCTGTTTGTATTTTTCCAGTGCTGCAGCCCACATGAACACCCTGCCTGGTGGACGTTTCCCTCTCTCCTCAGATGACCCTGACCTTTTCACCTCCAGCACTTCGTCCAATTTCTACCTCTCGTTTATCTAAACACCATTTCTGCCCTCCTCTATCATTCATCCCATTTTTTCCGCCTCCACATTGTCCTGTAGCAATGTACCACTTTATAATTACACCCCGCTCGACCAGCTTAAAATACATCTTCTCGGCACTATGTGTTTATATATATGTGTGTGCCACATCTATTATGAGTAAATTAAATAAATCCATCTTCAATAGAGAGTATGAGGAGTGTAATTACTAAGACTGATCTCTCAGACAAACTGGGTAGTGAAGTTCTTTCACAGCTCGGGTATAATTGGCAGCATGCTAACATCTGAGGACTGCTGCATACCATGGTGGGTATGTAGAAGGAAATACATTACGGGGGATGGAGTCCTTGATGTGTTTAATCTAGTAGCCGCAGTGGCTCGACTGATTGACCCCAGGAATGACTGAGGCGACGAATGGCCATGAGGAAGTTTAACTTAAGAGCCCTTGAACTTCTTTCTCACCAACTAAAATCTCACAGGAAACATGTTAAACATTTTTGGACATATGTTATTAGACTTCTTGCTGAGAGTTAGATGAGAAGATTGATACCTTTCAAACCTGTATGCTAAATTTAAGACTAGCCAGAAGCCAGTTAGCTTAGCAGAAATGCAGCAAACATGGAGAGAAAGCTAGCTTAGCTCTGTATAAATACCAACGAATATATAATATGTATATATAAATAACAACTTGTTTGCTTAACCTGTACAAAAGTGTTATCATTTTTTTCAGAGGGTTTGTTTGACTACTGCTAGACTAGCTGCGGTCTGGACAGTTTCCCAAAATTTTCCGGAATATCATATTTTTGCGGAACATTTCCTTTCAGCCCCCTAGTACACTGTTTAAAAATTGTGAGAGTTAGCCCATGTGAGAAAGCTAGTGAGCATGTTGACGACGTTTCTAGTACGTAATGGAAAAATACAAATAACACTAAAATACAAAAGAGGTGCAGTGCACATAGAAGAGAAGGACAAAGATGTCAACTTGGAAAGCCCACAAGAAAAAAATGCCAAAGTATTCCTTTTAACACAAAGTTAATGACATTTGTTGATTGAATTTAACATCCAAATTACAAAAAAAGGGTAAATAAGTGACATGAAATGACTTCTGACCTGAAAGATGTAGTCTCCAGGCCGTACATCCGTCACATCAACCCACTGACAGTCGATGTCGTGGCGATAGGTATCCCAGCAGCCCACGGAAATGCCTTGGTCACCCATGTTATAGCAGGAGAACCGCTTCTGGACTCCTAACACACACACACACGCACACACACACCAACAACATTATCAATCACAACATCAGAGCTCATTTAACTTCCCAGTTATTTTTAAGAGCTTACTGAATCATGCTAGACGACATGTGAGCGCTGCTTCTTCACATGAGCTATTTCATCCATAATATAACAAGTAAATGGAGAATGAACAAACAACAACAGCTGCGATCTAATACATTAACCACAAAGTAAAACTCTAAATGGCTGTAGCTAGAATACTGATGTTAATTTCCTGTCACTAATAGGAAGGAGTACTTCACTGGGACTAATGAATAGTGGTGAACGTTACCATCGGGGCAATACGTGTCCTCCAGACAGAAACTGGCCTTGTGTCCCTCTGCAACCCTCGTGCCATTCAGAGTCAGCAGGTCGTAATGCGTGAACACCTCGATGCTGTGGTAGTGCCTGGGACGAAAGAGGATAAGTCAGTGTGTGTGTGTGTTTGTGTGTATGTCTGTAAGTGTGTGCATTTACACTAACTGAACACTGGCTCCCTATGGCTTGTAGCCTAATGACCTCACTGCTTGAACACGAGCGTGGGTGTCACCGCAACACCTCTCTTTTAGCGGCAGCTCGGTTTGCGCAGTGCACTCATGCTGGGTGAATGGAGGGCTTTGAAACACACATGCATGGCTCTGATGTGTTGTTGCAACAAGCTGGGGCGGACCTGACTGTGCGTGGGCCACCCTGTCCTTTGTATCATACCCAACCTGTGGTGACTGGATCGGCTCAACCGTCATTTCCATGGACACGCGCTCTGGCGTGGCTAATGAATCTGGAGAGATGACAACTCTGTTTGGAATCACCCGCAACTCACTGAGACACATCTCACACAGCCAAACACTGTGGGGCTTCAAATGACTCCTTCTTCTCTCATGACGACAGGCCTGAAAGTGCTCTCGTCATCTGACAAGAAACTGACTTACTGTGGAATAAACTGAGAGGCAGAGAGGAATGTGTTTGGAGTAGACCTGAGGACAATATGTCATCCTTTAAAAAACGAATGGATAAATGCTGATGAGGCCACGTGACAGACAAAGACCCTATGTTTAATGCCCATGTTGCTTGCTAGGTGCAGAACCCCTCGTCAATTCACATGAGCACAGTTGTAACGTGTTTTCGTTCCTGGTAGCAATTGAATCCAATTAAATTAAACATAACTCAAATTACCCAAAGTGGAAGGGGCTATGTCATTATTGCCCGTTTATGCAATTTTAAACCCAGAACAGGTGTTTGTCCAAATATTTTTGACTAAAAACCACAGCTCACCTGTGTCCAGGACACTCTGAACCACAGCTCTATCAAAAACACCACAAGAGTAACTGCACCATCCCACATAGAGCAATTATTTAAATGGTTGTTTTCACAGCAGCAGCCAAACCAAGCAAAAAACAACCTCCATAAACTCTATTGCGATGATATACCTGTGACACTGGTGCCATGTCCAGCTCTCTCTTGTAGCTTTGGGTCTGAAATCAGATCGACCCAGGTTCATGATGCGAGAAGAGAAGCGCAGCAGGCGTCGGTGGCCGTAAGGCCAGTTCATCCTGGCAGCAGACGAGGACAGACAGTTCTCCTCGTTGGCACAGGTCAGCAGGTGGAGAGGTCGGTCTTCCAAGTAGGCTGTCTCCTGGACCAGCTGGGCGTCCAGAACAAGGTCAGGCGCCGCTGAAGCAGGTCAGATGTGAGAGGTTACGTTAGGATTAAAACAGAACCAGTGGAGAAGTTTGGGAGCTTCAAGACAAAGGTATGACTTACTTTCCGAACAGCTGACCCCGGCAGCCTTAGTACCACCTCCGCGGGGACAGTGGACATGGTTGTTGCGACGACATTGCTGGATTGAAAGTTCTGTGCCCACACAGTGAGTTCCACTGAGGATCAACTCAGCGGCATTTGGGTCACCAGTCCAGTACCAGGTCTCCTGTCAAAGGGAAGGCGACATAGAAAGTTTGTTTGGTTTTCTATCAGTGAGTGAGTAGTGAGTAGCTCTTTGTCATATAGGGGCTGTGACTATGGATTGGTCTCCGCGTGTTGATTTGTTTAAACATCTGTTTGTTTATTCTGGAATCAATAACTCAGACACTGCTGATGGGATCTTGACAAATCTTGAACGATTGATGCCTCTGAACAAACTATTTTGACATTCTCAAAATTACACTAATTGGTTTGGAGGAGGGAGCACTCGCTGTCACGCTGTCAGTTATGGATGTTGTGTTGTTTAGGGGGGGGGGGGTTGTTACCTGATGAGCACTGGCAGCAAAGCCCAGGCCGAGCTGTCTGCACACCACCATGGCCTCGTTGATGCTCCAGTTCTCACTACAGACGGAGCCCCAGCGCTTGCGACCCCCAGCCTCCATCAACACCTCCACACGGCCCTCTGATGGGAGTCTACCACCAGCAAGCCGCACCTAGAAATCCATTAAATAAAAGGGATTAAATGGATGATGCATTATCAATAACACCTCATATGTGTATGACTTGTGATGATGTAGTGTCCATACCAGGTTCTCTATGCCGGTCTTAGGGATGTTGCAGCGTACTGAGGCATCCTGGGTATGCTTGAACGTCCATGGCTGGACTTCCTGGAAGTAGCAGTCTAGGATGGAGCGTTCTGAGCCCATACACTGGACACTGTTCATATGGATCGGTCCGGTACCTGAAGGAGGAGGAGGAGGAGGAGATGTGGTAGACTGAAAGACAATGGTGGCAAAAATATGCAGGGGGAGCACAGGAGGCCACCCACTGTATCTATAACGTCATTGGTCGACTTTATCACACAGAGAAACACCCACACATACAAGTCAGGCTCTGCATTCCCTTCACTCGAATGAGCTTTCTCCGCTTTAGCGTCAATCCGACAATGAAAAGTTCCTATCTGTCTTGACAAAATGCTCCTGCAAGCCAAGCAGCAGCACCAGCATCTACTTTGGGCATCTGTCACACATCATTACCACCATTCTGTTGCTTTTGGCATAACAACAACAGCAACAACACTGTGTGTAGTCCACCAGCCTGAGTGAACAAATAAGGCCAAATCTGCATCTACAAAATAAGAGACTTTAACTAGTTTGGGTTTGTTGTTTAAAACCAGATAATTTCGGAACAACAACAAACACTAGTGTGGGGGGGGAAAACAGCTTAAGATTCTCTGAAAGCAAACAGATGATGGCGGAGTGACAAAACACAGAACAAACTATGGCTGCAGTGTTTTCTTAAAACAAAAGACGCAAACTGCAAAGCTAGAAGTTGGGTAGTATTGAAATAAACAACCAAAACCACAAAAACCGGGGGAAAGAGAGAAAACCCAACAAAGACGGCTGAAGAGGAAGTTGATTGAAATGGTGGAGACCAAACTGCAGCCTAACCCAATCCGTCTCTGTGTTGGTTTTGGTAGATTGAAGGCCTGCTCCCATGCTGGTCACCATGTGTGGGTTCATACATATGAAAATGACACATCTAAACCACTTCTGCCTCTATCTGCATGGCGGAGGCCGCAAACTAGATCCAAACTCCCACTGTTTAAGTTATCAAGACAAACATGGGGCCCGGTGGAGGGACGCTCGAAATGAACAGTGACACGTTGTATTTAAACCTTCGTTTGGGAAATCCACGAAAGCCTGAAATCAATTCCAAGAAACCGGCCACACACACACACACACACACACACACACACACACACACACACACACACACACTTTACATGCACTGAAACACACACACATTCAGGGTGTTTCAGTCTCTAATGCATGTATAGTGCACTGTATGTCTATGTGCTTTACACAAAATTACACAGTGAAATAACAATCTTGGTCAAGCAAGGAAATAGAAACATTGTCCCTGTAATTTAAAACACTGATGGTGATGATGGGAGCATCGGCAGATGGAGTCTGAGCAAAGATTTGAATATTTTCTTCCCTTTGATTCTCCATGAACATCAATTTCCCAAACGATCGAACATTAAAAAAAAAAACGACGACAGCAGATACAACTATGAGAGCTATAACGAGAAGCTATGTAAATGTGGTGTCTTAAATTTAGTCTTTACAAGAAATAGGCTGAGCTTGATCACCGTGTAATTTGAATTGGCAGATGCCACAGATCATTTGGACAAATTAGGAAATTCTTCTTGAGGGATGGAAACAGAGTAACGTCGGTCACATTCTTGTTGAGAATAGCACAAATAGTTGGTTAGTGGTTACAAGGGAAACCCTCTTCTTTTCCTCTCTGAAATTACACTCTCTTTTAGGCACATTAATATAGTGTGTGTCGTGTTTTTCTTTCCATGCAATGTCTCTTTCTACGCCTCCAACAAAAAAAACCGTCTTGTCATCAGTTAGAGCTGCGTCTCAGCCAATTACGAAATCATGTTGAGTTTGTAAATAGATGCGTCTGCCCCTGGGTTTTATTTTTAAATGGTAGAAGCCAATCTGCATCAAAATATTGTTTCTTTTTTAAAAACTGATTAACAAGTTACAAGCTGTGTTTGTGCAACAAATCTGATTAGTGAGACCACATTCGAAGTCTCTGATTGGCAGACTGTCTACCACCTTTATCACATTCGCTCATCATAAATAATTCAACTATCTCCTGTCAGGTCCTGTTGTTAGAGAGACGGCTGCCTGACAGATTAGACAGAAATCATGTTTCTTCCTCACGTGCCTACAGAAAGCAAGTACCACAGTGTCCATCTTATCCAAAAAAGAGAAATAGTGATTTCAAAACAATGATTTTGAAGAGAATTAAATGATTAACTATGAACACACAAATGGCACATTTGCACAAAACAACATTTTAAACAATCCCCTCTTTCAGGACATCTTTCTCAGTGAGGTTTGGCTCCATCAAAGAGTCTAACTTGGGCCGTTTCCAGCGACATATAAGCCTGTGTTTATGTGGCCTTCAGAGCGCATGGAAAATTATACATCCCGGTAAAATGTCAAACAGAGTCGTGTTATAGAAAAGGAAGCTGTGAGACGACTTTGAAGTCTGATCGTCCTGCGACGGCTGAGTGTATGAGAGACAAGAGTTTGTATGCACATGCATGTGAAGTTTAGCTAGGGCCCTATTTTAATCGTGCAAATACAAAGCGGTAGGTCATAGGCGCACAGACTGAGTGCACCTGCTATTTTTGGTTTATGCTTGTGCATCAGCGTAAAGTGCAAACAGGCCTGGTTAAGGGGGATATTGATCAGTGGGTGTGGTTATAAGTATATGTTTCTTGCGTTAATTAGTACAATGATGATAGAAAATTATATAATAGTTTGGTCATGCAGTAAGATTGCATCAATCTGAAGTGACTTCAGTCATAATTCTAATGTATTTCACTTTGTAAATAGTTATATAATTTCTTATATGTGACAGAAGCAGTAATTGCTTGGTAATAAATGTCAAGAATACAACATGAACAGTCAAAACAGTGCAGTTCTCCCTCTACGTCAATGACTGCAGCTCACATACTGCACTACATCCCTGCTGACCTCTCACATCATGGACACAACCTGTTCCAAGTCGTCCCCTCTAGTTGGCGCTACAGAACAATGTTCGCCAGATCAACCAGACACAAGAATGTATACATCATTCTAACTATAAATATTAGTAATTTTTTTATCCACATTCAACTTTTTAATACAAATTTAAATGCATCTACTGGTTGGAGAATTAAAATCGTTCATTCACATTTTAAGCATCGTTTCCCCAAGTTTCTACTTTGCTAACAAAATCACCAAAGTGTCAGTTACCTCAGATGCCTGAGACATCCTCGACACATATTCCACTAAAATATTTCAGTTTAATTTGAGTGTCAAGGGCAAGAGGATGTCAAGTGTTCAGAGCTCTGTCTGCACAGTAACTAGAACAGGGCCCCAAGTGAGTGTATGAGTGAATCGCCCACTCAGGACACATGGTATAGGAAACCTGCATGTCCAGGGGTGAGACAGGAAAAGTGGAGGCTAAACCTGCCACTTGTCAAACCAAACCTAAACTGCAGAGCCACATCTAAATGTTATAATTCTGAGTTTTTATTATATACATGTAGTCCACTCAGACACACACACACACACACACACACACACACACACACACACACACACACACACACACACACACACACACACACACACACACACACACACACACACACACACACACACACACAATCATGAAACTGCAGCTCTGTGGTTCCAACCTGCCACAAACCTATTCTAGGTAGAAGATTGAAAGCTTCTTGGCTTCTCCTGACAATTATACACGTCAGACTCAGACGGTTCCACGATGAACCTGAACCCTGATCCAACGACTGAAGGTGCTGATTGAAACCAGACGTGAATGGGTGTGAAGTCCCTAAACTACATGTTAATTCTGTTGGATTCATCGAAAAGAAAAGGTAGCATGACTGACATCATCTACAGAAAACACAAGTAAGGAGGATAAAAGGAAATAGTAAACTAATCCAACACACACAAAAATATCCTATTCATGATCAACTGAGCAGCTAAACCAGCAGACTGTCCTCCCACATTTCATCTCGATCAGCACGATTAGAGACTACACTCTGGCCGGAGGCTTGGGGAAGCCGTTCTCACAGCTCGACAGGGTGGGGACGCTACTGGTGCAGCTGGATACAGACTGAACCTGTGCTTCACCGAAAGCTGGAAGTTTGAAACTGAAAGAAAAAGACCGCAGCACTCAGCGAGTGAATGAAAAGCTCGCTTGAAGCTTGCGAGATTATGTCCGTGGCTTAAGTTACCAAACCACCATATAAATCACCGCGGCTTATAGTATTACACTTTGTGTGTGAGTGTGTATGTGTGCACATGTGCATGGTGTTAGTGCAGCTGGTAGTCCTGGCACAGTGGGAGATACTGGAATCAACACATTTGCAGCTTCACAAGGTGACACACATCGAAAGATTGACACGCGAGTGCATATCAGATCGGGGCAGACAGGTGTGGCGTCTCAGAGGAGCAAACGACTGGGAAAGTCTCCCTGCCTCTGGAGAACCGTGACGCACGATAAACACATTCAAACATCCAAACCACAGACTCAAAACAACAAGATAAAAACGTGGAGCTTTTCACAATTTCCAGATTGAGTTGCGTCTCTGTCTCTCACCTTGGCCCATGAAGGCTCCTTGCAGGGCGTCCTTGGCCGAACCAAAGCCCAGTTCTCTGCACACCACACTGGCTGCAGTGCGCTCCCACATATGGTCCACGATGGTCCCCCATTTACCGTCTCGGAGCACCTCCACACGACCCTCGCCCAGCCTGGGGCCCGCCTTCAGACGCACAGGCTGTACAGAGCAGCAAAGGGAAAATATCTCAGTTAATAATTCAGTTTTTTGACACACTGTATTGTGTTGTGCTTGTGTGGGCCCGACTTTGATAATCTTACCACAGCTGGATAAGGGGCCTGGGGTCGTCCTGAGGACATGCGGGCAAACTGGGG
The DNA here is from genome assembly GCF_022539355.2 of Hippoglossus stenolepis. Classification (NCBI taxonomy): domain Eukaryota; kingdom Metazoa; phylum Chordata; class Actinopteri; order Pleuronectiformes; family Pleuronectidae; genus Hippoglossus; species Hippoglossus stenolepis. Next base: position 13,544,393 of record NC_061494.1, on the reverse strand, counting down.
TCCAGGTACACACTTGATGACTGCATGTCTCCCGCTCTTACAAGGGGTGGGACTGCGGGGGATTGACAGCTGAGCATGACACTCAGATAAGGTGTTCTCCGTACCAAGACAGTGAACCTTCTCTACCCAGAATCCCTTCTTCTTTGCCATGACGCTCAATCTGGAAAAAAGAGGAGAAAGTAGGTCTTTGGAACTATATACTTAAGGTCCCCTTGTTTAATGACTTAAATACTAATGCTATGCTATGCTAATGCTACGACTTGTTGAATTTGTTCCCCAGGACGCTCAGTACGAATGTTTTGGAATGGAGGCTCTCTGTCCAGACGAGCACTGGTAGATGCATGCATGTCAGATCACTTGATTTACATCATGCTGAATTATGGAATTATTGCTCCGTAACGCCAGACATATTACTTCTCCAACTTTAATTAGCAGCAATCAAAGTTTGAGTAAAAAAACGTCATTACTTAGTGTTAAGTAAGATTTAACTCAGCGATTCTACCTCATCAGGCCTGTTGATTAGATCTGATTGTCTTTGCTGGTAACACAAAGAAAATACCTCAAAACTTTCATCACAGTTTGATTCTAATGTTTCTAACCTCTGACTTTTTTTGCCCATGTCGGATCTCATCACTCACAGCAAGAAGCTGAATGAGAAAATAGACTTTTAAGGCCTTTGAAGTTTAACTATACACGTGGACCAGTATCTCACAGTTATAAAACGGTCGAATGAGGCCGTGAAAACATTTTATTACCTCGTTGAAGGATCTGCCACCTTGGTATCCCATATTTTCCTGTGAGAGAGTTAAAGAACAGAGATAGATGTTAGTTTTATCAGGTCTGTGTATTTGCAAAGATACCGAGACACACGCAAATCACTGTGAGGTGAGCTGGGAGAACGATTTCTACAGACATAGGTAGAGACTGTAAAATATACTGTCACATCTGCTTTTTTATATGGAACCTGCCCCAGTGAGTAGTAGCACAAACACACTTACTGGCTTAAAATACAGCTCAGACATTAGGTTTATCTAAAATAAAATTAATCATACCGCTCCAAATATAACTTCTTTGTATAAACCAGAATGAGTTGGTATAGCTGTAGGAAGAATGCATTTCTCTCGTTTCCTTCCGGCAGTTTCCTGTCTGTCTTTCTTTCTTTACAGCTTCAGCAGTGTATATTTCCATCTGGAATGTGGGCTGCTTGCTATTTACTGTGTTTATGTTTAGGGTAAATGGACAGTGTATCATATGTTCCTGAGCCATAGGGCAACAGCACTTCCTGTAACCACCAACATAAGGACAAGTGTTCAAACAGGAATGTAAGGACTATAAAAGGATTTTAGAAAAACCCCCACAAGATATTTTTTGTAACTAAGTTGTTAACCTTCAAAGACACGCATAGTCCCCAAAAAATCATAACATTCAACATCACTGATGTACAACATTTCTGGGAAAACAGGGTTTGACCAAGCACAGTGTACAAACAAAAACTCTGGCACGCCGCTGCGCCGCGCATCTGAGAGAGAATGCCAGAACCAAATAGACGCTCATGCACAGAGTCGTCTGGCTGCCTCGAGAGAGCGACGGAGAGGAAAGCCTTCTGTTCTCTTGGCAGACACGCAGAGCAGATGTGCCAGCTCGTGCCAGGACATCCACAAAATCCACTGCAAAGAGCACGCACCAACATTCACATGAATTACTGCAAAACACTCAGAGATACACACACACACACACATCTCTCAGTTTAATTTCTATGGAGCTGTGGTGGCAAAAGTACACACATTCCTTACTCAAGTAGAAGTACAGACACTAGTGTTAGAAATGACTCAAGTAAAAGTATAAGTACTGATTCAACCTCTTTAGTCAAGTAAAAGTATTAAAGTACAGGCTCTGAAACGTACTCAAAAAAGTATATAAGTAATAAGTTCCCCTCTGAAAGCCATTTTGTAACTTAAACCACTACTACTTCAAATAAAATATAAAAACAATAGACTTTACACTGGTTAAAGCAAGAAAAGATTTGTGAGCATTAAAAATGGTCTTGGAGGAAATGTGAACGATGTATTGAATGAAGTATTCTTAGTTTAAATAAGGCCAAGGATGGAGGATGTGTTTTTGCTCTGCTGTTGTCGATGTTATCAGCGATGTTGGCTTATTCTTCACCTTCTTCCATGTTGTTTACGCTGCGTTACTTATGTTGTGTGTTATATTCACTGATAGATATACAACAAGGAATTGTTTTTTCTGTGTTATTTTCCATTCAGTTTAAAATGTGTCTCTGTGTTGGGAAGGCTGCACTCGATGACACAAGATTTAAAAAAACTCCTCAAATGCATCAAAATGAAAATAACGAGCCTGTTTTGAAAATGTAAGCAGAAGAAAGTACAGATATTTGTGTTAAAATGTAGAGAGTAAAAGTTAAAAGTTGTAGTAAAGTACCGATACCTGAAAAATCCACTTAAATACAGTAACAGAGTATTTGTACTTTGTTACTTCCCACCTCTGATCCCAGCTGGGAAATGCTCTAATGGTTTTCTGCCTTTTTTGGCTACAGCGAAGAAATGTTCATTAAAACATGCCCCATGTATGAAAGCGGAGACGGGTCAATATTTGTATTTCTGACACGAGCTCTCGGCATTCCCGTTACGTTAGAGCAGGGAACATTAAAAACAAACTGGTCCTCAGTGTTGGAATCAAGAGCAGCATTGTTATGGACGTGATGCGATGTGGACGGTTGTGTGAAGTCACGGGCTGCTGAGTGTACACTTTCCAAAATCAGGTAACGACTTGTTTGCTGATGCTGCGAGGAGTCAGTGGACCAGAAGAGACCTCTCCTCCAAATATTAGTATTTGGCACGGAAAAAAAATACTTTATGTGACTGAGTTTTAGAAAACGAGTTCACCTTCATTCCAGCCATATTTGTGCAAACCTGCAGATGCTATTTTCAAATAGACTTAAGGTCATTTCTTTGGCCCATTTGCAACACAAATACACCTCTGAGTGTTTAAATCAGGAACATGTGTGGATGAAATCTATGGCTACTTTTCAAAGTTATTTTAACTGTTTGACTTGATGAGGCAGAAAAAAAGTCACGTAATTTTAAAACACGTTCATGGCTCCAAATAAAGCAATGACACGAGACCTGCTGTAAACTGCCTCTGACACATTGTATAGAATGTAACGCTTATTTTTTACAGTGTCTTGTAAAGTATATTAAATGTTTCTACCATGTGGATCTGCAGGGGCATGTCATCGGGGGACAGAAACACACACACACACACACACACACACACACACACACACACACACACACACACACACACACACACACACACACACACACACACACACACACAGAGACACATATTCCCATAAGGCAAACATGTCTGTGACTTGTTTGTGACCTCCCCTCAGACCAATGAGCAAACCATTTTCCCTCTTCAGAAACCAACAGGACTAAGCAGTCTATAAATGAAACCTTCAGCTCTTTCATTTGACTCGATCACAGTACTGCATCTTACCGTTGAACTTCATTAAATAACAATAAAATGCAGAAATCTCACCTTTTTAACACATAAAATCCCTTCATGTATAAATAGGTCCTTCTCTAAGTTACAAAGGCTATATGACTATTACCATACCAGAGGAAGTAGCTGTGGTGTGAACAGTATGAGAGGATTTCTGCTGATGCAGTGAATCGTCAGCCACAGAATTAGTTTGTTTTGCTGCTGCGTAGCATTCATCAGTCATGCTTAACCAAACACTGAATCCGGCACTTGTTGTGGAGCCAAGAGAACAGAGGCTTAAGTCAGGGAGTCCCACCCGCCTGTTAGAAGACAAGCATTACACCACTGTGTGTGTTTTATCACACTCACTCTGCCAACTGCTGTTACTTCTAGATCTTCTTTAAGATCGTTTTAATGATCGTTTTAATGGTAAAAAATAAAGACATGCTTGATAATGCTCTTAAAATCACCTATAGAAAAATCAGGGTGCACATATTGAATATAATTTCCATTGCAAACATAAACTCTTGAGATTTTATAATCACTCAGTGGAAATCATGATCACATCAACATTTGCTTTGAGGTATTTTTGCCACAAGGAGGCCTTGTTTACTGTAAACTGTGGTGAACAATATCTTCTTGCAGCAGAAAACACAACATGTTTTGGATGCTATTAGGGTCTTATCAGTGGTTTTTTTTATCAAAATCATATATAATTTAATATAATCTTGTATTATAATTTGGTCCTTTTAAAAACATTGTTATATGTTGCAATGAGAATTGGTGAAATCCTTTTATACCCTTTACTAAGGGTCCTCAACAAATGATTAGATTTTAAATTAGATTTGTCATTAAAACGAAGGTGCATGTAATATATTATTTCCTCATATAGAGCATATTGAAGATTATATGAAATATTTTTGTATATTGTATCTATGAAAAGGATCTTGCATGTCGAATAGTTGCGAAATATTCCAGACCAGAGTGAACTGATAAAAATCTCTTGAACTCAGTTTTAAGGCTGGCTTCCACAGTTTGTTCCAAACCACAAAAATGGCCACTGGCATGCATTTAGAAATTATATGATTGGGGATTAAATTAGAGAGAAGGTCAGTGAGGAAGATCACACAGACATCAGACAGGAAAACCAGACTTGGTCACACAAAATGTCACCCAAAAGCCTGGAAATGATACCCTCACAGGAAGATTTCAGCTGAAACATAATTAAACATAAAATGCCGGGTTAAGTCCCCAAATCACCACGGTGACAGAGGAAGACAGACAGCTGCTGACACAGCGGGGCCACGCTGCAAACTGCTGCTGTAATTGGACATATTTCACAAGAGCAAGCAAAAATCTGGCTCGTGTGACTGCTGCTCCTGTTCTCGCTCTCTCTCTCTCTCTCTCCTTCGCCCCTTGCTCCTCTTATCCTCTTCCTCCTCGTGCACTAACTCTGTCTTATACTCTCTCACAGCTATAATTGGGGGTGTTTTTTCACTCTCAGCAGAAACCCTGGAGAGCCTTGGTCCTGACCAACCTGTAATTACAGCATCTTCAGAGTCTCATCCAAGAGACACGGGGAGCCAAGAGACATGGCAATGATCTGGGATTTCTAAGAATGGACTGAGAGACTTGGAGCAAGGTGGAGAAACATGGGGGAGTGTCTGTGGCTGAATTTGGTCAAATCGTGTAACACAATCCGGAGCTGTTTTGGCAAAAGTGGACAATGTTACATGAAAACTGATCATTATGTTGTTTCTGTGTCCGAAAGCACTCACTGATCACTATATAGAGAGCTCGCCATATTGTAGTGGTTTCTGAATGTTTAGTGAAGTTTTTTATAGCATATATAGTGGTAGACTGTTTCCCATAATGCATCATGAAAAACAGTGGACAACCAATGGTCACTAACCGAGCAGTATCTACCATCATGCATTGCGCTCGTGGTGGAGAGACGAGAGGAGCAGCAGGAAAAGCCCGACCTGTCTTATAAATGTAAATATGAGCAAGGCGGCGCATCGCAGCACAAACTGAGGGAAACAAGTTTATTTCTACATTTAAAGATGGCCATTCTTGTTTTTTTTTTTCCATTAAAGTATTAATACTGTGTAAAACAAACATTTTAAATTTACTGTGGGATTTTCTACCATTGTCGTACGTCATAATCCGACAACGGCGTCATTACCGACACAGAGAAAATGCGCAGAGTAGCGTCCGAAAGCATTTTTTTTTCTTTTCCCGATGAGCTTACTATATAGTTCTCTATATAGAATTGACTATATCGTGAAGTAGGTAATAGTGAGTGATTGGGTGATATCGGACACAGCCTATGATTTTGTTCACATTTAAACCTTCAAGTAACCATAATTCCACAGATGAATCAGAATGAGCCGTTTTTTCAAATTCTCCTCTGGTCGCTAATGTCAGTTTAAATAAACATCCCACTTTATCCTGACTTTACAAACCAGAAGCTGTAAAGTAACTGAAGTATATTCTGAGGCATGTCTACACCTTGAACCAGTCTGGGGTCAAAAACATGCAGTGAGAGAGAACAGATTTGCGTCTGTGGAAAACAAAAACAGTTACGGATTTGGAAACAAACACATCATTGTGGTTCAGGCTTCAGCAAAACAAAAGGTCACACCCGGGACGGGCAAACCAAGAGTATCAAATCACAACCGTCACAACCCTGCAGGCGTCACACCAAGACCTTCAGGCTGCCGCAGCCCTCTCTTTCTCTTCATGGTGAGCAGCCAAACCTCTTGTGATGCAGCATAGACTGTGAATAAAGATGGACGACATGACTGCTGCCAAGAAGTGAAGCCAAAGTGTCTCGATCACCGCCTGGTGACTGGCTGGAGTATAGGTCAACAACCTTGCCTCCTCCGTGTTAATAGATGGGGCATGGACCAAACTAAAAAGTAAAAGTACGAGTCATGTACATTTTTATCGAAGATGTTTTTTGTCTTTATCTCAGCCAAGGATATGATGTTTTCACCCTGTCTCTTTGTTGGTTGTTTGGTTTGTATGTTTGTTTGTGAGCAAGATTACACATAAACAGCTGAATGTATTTCCACGATACTTGGTGGAAGGATGCAGTATGGGTCAGGGTAGAATCCATTACATTCTTGTGCGGGTCTGGATTACTTTCATCTAACATTGCGAGATAGGTGTTTCTCAATATTTTCACCATTTTCTCAGGGGGATAATCCATAGATCTTGATGAAAAGATTCAGGTACAGCTTGACTGAATCAGTTGGACCTTTGCGGCGGTATGCGCTCTACTGATTGTCATTCTAGTTGTATGTTATCTTACTGATATGTTCCGTTGCTCATTTTTCTGGTACGTTTGGTTTTAATTAGTTATTCGATGCTTTAAAAATGTGGTAAAAACGTCATGTTTGACGGTTAAGATTGACATGTGATTGGTGTAGTGTAACGGCGGGACTTTGCTGCTGTGGCTCCATCCCCTAATAGCTACTGCACGAACTCTGGCTACAAATGTGCAAGATGGCAGCGTATCCGGGATATTTGGGCTTCATTTATGGATAGTGGGATGAAGTGGAGATGTGTCATCCGTCTTTATATACAGTCTTTGTGTTGTAGTCATCCAAATCTACCCATGTAACTCGTCACTTAACTGTCACTACTGCTCCTGCACTGTAATTGAAAATCAATGCGAGGCATGAGAAGGGTCACACCCCTGCAATGCGGGGAAACCTTGTTCTAATAAATGATCCAGTGCCGACTGTGTACAGAGTCAGGCCCGGCTGTTCAACGACAGCTCACTCTGAGGACCTTTTATTGCTGAAGATATGATGCCCGATGATGTCCTCCTCAAACAATAGAATCCAGTTATAGCTTCACCGTGTTCCCAATAACATCCAGTTCAATGGAGATAGCTTAACTCAAGGGCAATGCAGAAATACTTTAAGTGAGTGTGTGCACTCCAACGGGGGCAGTTTGTAAAGTCATTAAAAAGTTAGAAAAGTCTATAAAACAAATAATTTACCCCCTCAGCGGTTACAGCGCTTCAGTAGCACAAGGAATCTAGCACCTAGAGTACAGAGCAGATGTTGCGGTCTGTCCTCAGTTGAGTCAGAGGAACTCAGGCCAAGAGAGGGAAGGAATGACTGAACTGTGAATCACCTATGGCCGGCGGCTCTCCGGGAGGAACAAAATCCAACTGGGTTCCCCTTCCACTGAGGACAGCGAATGTTCCGACACTATTTATTCTCATAATAGCAATGGAGTAATTCTCAGCTAATGTGTGGTCCTTCCTGTGGTGTATGAGCAGAGCCTTCCCCAAAACCACTGACAATGTTTTTCTTTCTTTTTTCTTTAGCAGTGAAAAGGAGAGGAAATGTAGGTTAGTGTCAGAGCGGTAAAAGGAGACACCTAAGTACAATGTATTATGTGTCACTGTTTGTACATGGAGGCCAAGTGTACGTGCTAGAGATATCGAACCTTAACACTTTAAAAAAAAGGTAAAGTTTGACATTTTGAAAAATATATTTATTTGGTTTCCTGTCAAGAGTTAGATGAAACGAGTGACCCCATATTTCTCGGTGCTGCAGCTGGAACTAGCAGCTGGCTTAGTCTAGAAAATAGACTACATCCAAAGGTGACAAAATCGACCTATCAGGCCTATTTCTTGGCTTTATGCTAAAGTAAGCAAACTGCCACTGGTTCCAGCGACATATTTACCATACAGGCATCAGAGTAGCGTCTTCTCATCTAACTCTTGGAAAGAAGCAAACTAGTTTTCAAACTGTCAAAATGTTCTCTGAACCGAAATATGTGTGTAGCTTTGAGTATCAAAGAATGTGCCACAGGTACAGAAACTTAGGCTAATGGACAATTAAATAGATTATTCCCTGGTTTTAATCACCTTTTCCCTAATGTACGAGTGTTTTATTCAGAAAGGTTTTGCAATTACGTGACACAGCACGCCACAGGCTTTTAGAATAAATGTGAAGAGATGCAGAGCTCAAGCCTCAGGCCAACAAAACCGGTCGCTTCACACAGATCCTCATCCCACTCTCCAATAGCTAACCGTCGCACACATGGTATTGATGGGACAGTTAAAGTACAATCACCAGCTGATATTACACCTCGGTATTGGACAAAAAAAAAAATTAAAGTGAGGCTGTTTGTCTGAGACCTGCAACCTGAAGATAGCATCGGAGAGACACAGGGAACGAGAGTGAGCAAGAGGCAATGAGGTGAGGAGAGTTGATTTGCCTAGAGAGAGGAGGAGACGAAGGGCAGCGGAGAGGGGACAGGGATCCCTTTATCATCATCCTGAGGATGAGGAGGGGAGGGGGAGTAAAGCAGGACACGGAGGAGAAGTAGCTGGGCGAAGAAGATAAGGCAAACAAAATGCCTTTATTCAACCGGGCTCTTAACAGGATGCCACTGTGGTTGTGTTCTTTCTTTCGTGAATGTGTTTTTATTCATTTAACAAGGGGCTGAATGGCAGAGCAAATGCTTCCATTCTGAAAATACAGTCAAGGGCAACATGGTTTGTAATTCAATACCTCCAGTTCATAAAAAGCAACTGCAGGGGGAATTCACACTCACTTGTATGTTCTAACGTTGTGTTGCGTGGCCTCTGGAAAGCCAAGCATCCCGCACACGACCCGGCTGCTGTTGAGACTCCAACCCTGGTCACAGACCTGCCTCCATCTCCCAGCATGCCTCACTTCCACCACACCCTCTGTGATCAGGTTCTTCTTCTTGGTAGCCATGAGGATGGGACGAAGACGGACCTCCTCGATTCGCACCTTGCCCTTGAGGGAGAAACACATCGCATCCACTGTTACATGTCTGTGTAAGAATAACACAGAGACGGATCAAAAGTAAACTGGTGTACCTGGTGCTGGTGGTGTCTCTGGAACCGTGGGACCTCATACTGATGTCCGTTTCCATAGTGGCCGTATCCTGGATGCCTGCGGGTGGCCACTTGTCCCTGCCACTGAGGGGCGGGGCTGCCGTTGGGCCTGGTGGCAGCAGTGTAGCCTCTACTGGCCGTCTGGTTCAGGCTGCGCTCGGGCGTGCACACCACCCCCAAGTCTTCGGAGTGCTTACAGTCGTTCACCCCCCAGCCGTTGTGTTTGCAGTCCTTTAGGGACTTCTCCGAGCCTTCACAGCGAACATTATCCATCCATATTGGGCCTTGTGAAAGAATAAACAATTCATTACCCCCTTCATTGTAATTTTTTATTGATTGTCCAATAGACAGTCAGGCCAATGCATCTGCACAAGGGGCTGGAATCAGTTCCTAAACACCCAACACTTGACTTTTACTGGCACGCTGATTTAGGGTTGCACCTTTGCGGCGTGTTTAGCAGTAGATACACAGTATATTACAAAGCAGGGTGCTGTAGATCCTACTCCTTAAATCCACTCAACCTTCTCTTTAATTTGGATTTAAAAGCAGCAGTAAAGAATGTCCATAAACCACAGCAAGTGTTGCACAACTCTGGCAGAGTGAATGCTGTCATTATTCTAGAACAAATGCCCTTTTTCGGCCCATATATTTGCTCTGCCAGCCTGCCAGGCGACCTTAACAAGATGTAGACTCCAATCCCACTACAAGTTATCTTTGTCACTTTATGATGTTAGTTATTTTGGATGTCTAAATTGGTGGTCTTTTCATGAAGCCGTGCACTTAATGAGTTGTGGTGCACGTACGCTGCAGCATGGAGGTTTGGGAGGAGATTAAATGGTCGTGTGTGGATGCCTACCGCTGAGTCTAAGCCTTAAATCTGTTAAATGACTATGTTAATCTGATGGGCCTCCTCCAGAGCAGACATTTTAACTTGTAATAGCAGGAAAAGCACAGGTGAAATTAATACTACGCAGATGGCTGTGTTCCAATCATGGACTGTATATAAAAATGGACGACGTGTCCCAACCTCCTCCCGTTGTATGAAAATGAAGTTAAGAGGCACCATCTTTTACTCTAGTCTGAGAAGTAGTTTGACCAATCATATTGAGCAGGCTTTGGTCGCTCATATGTAATAGTGACCTTTGACCTTCCATCAGTAACATTGGGTTTATTTGTCATTTAGATACAGGAAGTGCTCTCTCACCCTCTCCTTCTCCGTACTTGGCGCTGTGGGCCCATGTTATGCCGCTCTGGAAGCCCAGCTCTTGGCACACCACGTTGGCCAGCTTGATGTTGACCTCGTCGTCGCACACGGTGCCCCACGTGTTGTTGTGCAGCACCTCCACGCGGCCCTCGTTCGGCTCCCGCGCAAAGTTGCCCGCCAGGCGCACTTTGGCGGCGGGCGCACGTGGCGACCTGCGCTGAGGCGAGGTTGCCGGGCGAGGATCTGCGCGCGCAGGACCACACAGGGAGAGCAGAGCGAGCAGGAGGAGGAAGAAGCTGAGGAAGAGGGTGTGGGTCATCCTGACTGAGAGGAGGGGGCCTGCAGGTAGAGATCTTCATTAGTTTATTCTACTTATTATTAATTACACGATTGTATTATTTATTTGTCACCAGTTTACTCAATTAATATATTAATTAACCAAGCAAGCAAGCAGCCTATTTAAAGCCAAAGTTCATGCATTTTAAATACATCCTGTACAAAGTGCTGCCCACAAGAAAACAAATGGTTAAAACACAGAAAGAGGTACATAAATAATGATGGTAATATTAATAATATTAGAAATAAACCACAAGTAAATTCAGGAATATACCTTTTGAGAAAGTATGTTTTTAGTTGAGACTACAGCCTTATTTCCTCTGGCAATACATTCCAGAGCTTTATTGGGGCCCTGAGGGCAAACACTTTGTCCCCCTTAGTTTTCAGCCTCGATTCAGGAGGCGACAGCAGAACCTTGACTAAAACTATAATGCTTGAAGGGAAAGTAATTCTTTTTAACCCATCCAGAGTAAAGTAATTCCTTTTAACACGAGTCCACAACAGTCAGCCATGGACCAATGGTGACATCCTCTGGACAAAAAAGTTCAGGTAGTCTACTCTGCACCAGAAAACATCCTGATGTGTGCTCCGTGCTCTTCACAAGAAACCAATGAGGTCCTGAAAACACGAGGCTATCGATAAAAACTCAGAGGGATGCCTGACTTGTGTCGTATTCCAGCATAAATCGCACAATGACGCAGTGGAAGCCCATAAAATCAAACTCTTTTCTCTCTTGTCAACCGGAGGCACAGTGTATAATTTCACCCGCTCGAGTTTGTTATGCAATTCACATGAATAAACATCCCCCAAGGCAAACTAACCAGACAGAAACATGAAGGCAGTGTTTTAACTTGGGGCGAACAAGTGTCGCAGCCAAACTAGAGGGCAGCGGTGGAGACAGATGCTGATACACCATGACACTGCAGGCCGCAGGACGACACTATACTGAGCACAAAATATATATACACAGAAATCTCATTTTTCCACTGTGGGGGATGAAATTACAAAGGGACAAACAAACAACAAGCAGCTGCAGCAACTACATTGAATAAATCACAGTAGCTTCTATTCCATGATACTTGCACTTTATATATTTACTGCTTAATTCAGTGTTAAAACAAACTTTAAATTCTAATTTGTTCTAAATGCTTGAATTCTTTGGTTTACAGCTAACAACTTTAAACATGATTATAATTATCATGAGAGGAGGAAAGCAACATGTGCCTACAACCTCTTAAAACACCTGTTACATACATTTGTATTTAAATAATAAAAAACACAGTAAATAAAAATAACTGATAAAAATCAAACTCTAGTTTTTCCTTCAGCAGAAGTTAAAGTGAAAGTCAGCTCACCTGGCTGGCAGCAGATGTTCGCAGTGCAGGACGTCACTGCCTAGGGGAGAGTGACTGAGTGAAGGAGTGTGTCTACTAAATGCTCTCCTTAGTCAATCCTCCCTTCCTCCCTCCTTCTCCCTGCCTCCCTCCCTGCCTCCCTCCCTGCCTCCCTCCCTCCTCCTGTGCTCTCGTTCCCTCGAGGACTCTTTTGCTTTTACAGGAGTATTGACTTAATTAACACGCTACATACGTAAATCTGATTTATTAGATAAAGCAACAACAAAGGTCCTGTGAGATCTAAAAGTATAAAAGTCGTAGGTTCTCTCCCTTGATGGGAAACTTGCAATTTTGACTCATTCTGTTTCTTTCTTTTGAGATTTCTTGTTAAATTGTGGATGAAAACTTTTGTCAGATGACGTCTTTAAATGAAACGAGTGAATGTTTCAAGATGTTTAGTACCCCAGGACGTCAAACACACTTGTATCCATTTAATTTCATCGAAATCAAATCCTGTGTTTTACTCTGGGCTTCTCCGCACTGCTCTTCTCTGATAGGCTGAAGAGGCTTTACACAATTGCGCCGCTTCGGGTTAAACGTGTGTAAATGTAACCCACAGGAAGGACTCTGCTTCCAGAATAGGTTCAAACATCAAGTTCCAAGTGTCTTAAAGAAGCTCCCTGTACCACAGGGTAGATATTTCCTTGTTGAGATGGCCGCAAACCACTGACTCTAAAAAAGGCCCAGCCTCACCGTAGCTATGGTGAACGTGACTTATGAGAACATGCCTTTACCACCCCTGCCCAGGTTTATGTTACTACAGTATAACGTGTCATTATGGTATAGAAAGCATAAAGATTTAACTCATCAGTGTAGATTCGGATTTAAAAGATGAGGGAAGAGTCCTGTTCACGGCCGAGGTCACTTCAGTGCTCGGCCCTCATCCCGCTCAGGTTCCTGCTCAGGCCTTTCTACATGTTCCAAACTTGTTTATTTATGTTTTGAGCCATTTCAGGAGGATTTGGGACCAATTTAGCAACATGGACATTTTGGGCCTCGGGTTGTTGTGTTGATAAACTGTACTTCAGTTGTTCAAGTAAACCTCAGCGGGTACCTTTTTCTGGGCAGCGCAGGTTATTCATAGGCATGAAAAATTACAGTAGTGACCGGGGAGGTAGCAACCAAAACATCGACTAACACCGTAATAACATTTTGTATTCTGATTTCCAAAAGGGTGAAAAAAAAATTACATTGCACATACTGTAACGTTTGAAAGTGGTCTCAGACTTTTGGACCCCCTTGCTAAACGCTTTTGAAGCTGTAATTGGTGCAACTGGGTGGCGAGATGGTGGTCCCTCCCTGAGTTGTAAACCCCGAACAGGAAGAGCAGACCCCCTATTAGCCGGTCCAAATCAGAGGGATCTCCAAGGCTGACGGGGAGAGGAAAGAGAGAGGTGAGGAGGGAGGAGAAAGGGAAAGTGAAAAAAGGGGCTGCTGAGGTTAAAAATACAAACATCATTGCTATGTGCTGTGTGTGACATCCCTCCATTATACCTTGTGATGCACTGTTGCATATCAGACTAATTAAACTAGACTAGACAGGTGTCCCTGCCTATGTGCCAATACTTAATAGCTCAGTGTGTGTGTGTGTGTGTGTGTGTGAGAGAGAGAGAGAGAGAGAGAGTGTGTTATAGAGTATCTGAGCAAGCCAGCTCTCGCTCTCTTTCTCTCTCTCTCTCTCTCTCTCGCTCTCTTTCCACCTCTCTAATTACGCCGACCGAGCCGGCTCTGCCCTTAACCCACAATCTGTGGAGGCATGAAATAAATACACGCTCTCCAACAATAAACAAGTGCCTTTTCAAACGACACAGCACCTCCCCATGCTCACCCCCACCGCCGTCTCTCCAGGCTTTCATAATGCTTTTACTTTCAGAGAGGCAATATAGGAGCATGTAGACACACACACACACACACACTGTATAGAAGGTGTGCTGTGTAACTCTTAGGTTGACCCCATTAGATCGAGAATCAAAGGTCATCGTCGCCTCAACCTGAAGGTGGCAAACATTTGACTGTAAGCCAAACATGACCTGAACTGGGGTTAAAATGCAGAGTGTTAAGCGTGTACACCCTCACACACCCACTTAAATCTGATATGCAATGACAGAAACATTTTAAATAACCATTCAGACTAAAATCAATAACTTTTAAGGAATTGCATACTGCCTGCCTGGGGAGATAAGGTCAGTCGAGTCAGTGATGTATTTCAATTCTTTTCTTAAGACTTCACTGGCTTCCCTGATTTTATTTGAGTTTTAATTTCCCCATTTCTGTTTTCCTCATGGTAATTATGCATCAAAATGTCTGAACCTGTTCCATTTAAAACAGACTTTTTCTGATGGAATAAGGATTAGTCTGTTTTATTTTGCTGCCATAGTGAAGCACTTTGTAACATGGATTTTGAAAAGGGCTCTTTAAATAAAGCATTATTAATATTATTGCAGTTTTAAATTGTACTTCATTAACACATCGGGGAATTAAAAAAGTAAAAAATCTTCACAGTGGAGGCAAACATATCCAGCTCAAGCTTAAAAAACCCTGGATCCTACATATCCCATAATGCATCTCGAAAGCTTCTTTAATTCAACCACCCCTGCTTCCTTTGTGAATTCCCTCTTCTTCCAAACCCTACACCTCTTGTCTTTTAATGTAGGTGTTCTGTTGAAATGTTTACATCTTCAGCCAAAGCTGAGACAACCCTGATGACATTATCATAGTTTTTTACTTGATACAATTACTTTCACACACTGTAAATTTCTCATTCTAAACAGTAAACTAAACTGTATGTGTAAAATTGGCAGAGGGTCCCTTTAATTTTGCAGCGTCTTGCTCTCTCACACATTCGCAGGTGGCGTCAGGCCACAGTTTCTCTATATTCACAATGTCATCTGCGGCACAATGGTTGCTTTTCCCACACGTCCTCAGTAATGTTAGTCATGTCTCCATCTCTCACTGGTCTGCGTGGTCACAGGATCCCTCATCTTTCTTTCATGCCGGCCACACAAGTGTCTTCTTCTAGTGATGACAGGGTTACCATATTCCCCCCGCACCGACCCGGCCTGCTTTGATTTACTTCTTGGTGGTTTTGAGCATGAGGAATAATTTTGGGAAACGTTTTGGTTCCGGAAACTCCAAAAAAGATGAATGGTTCCTGAAACTCCAAAAAAGATTCATTGCATAAACTGCTGACATGTTTCAAGTGCAATACTGCCATCTTGTGGAAAACAACAAAACTCATTTTATCCACAATTTGTGCCATTAGGTATGTATAGAATCAGACATATGTGGTATAGGTAGTTCATTTATTAAATATAAAATACTCTTCTTTGCAGTGTGACAATACAAAATATTTGGGGGATTAACAGGATTGCAGTGCTCTGGTTGATCAGTGTGTACATTATGATTAATTATGCATTTTCCTGACACAGTTTAAAAGTGGGTAATAAGAATTTTTAAAAACCTAACAAAGAGCCTGATGGTAAATTAAAATAACCGATGGTGATTTCCAATGCATTTCAAGTCTGCAAAATTAAATAAACTGTGCAGCACCAGTCAAATAAGAAACAAGCAAAATATACAAGTGCAGTTTGAAAGTTTGCGGTCCAATTCCTTTTTCACAAGTTTTAGCCACAAGACAGAGTAATGAGAAAAGCAGAAGTGGAAGCATGTGACAGTTTTTAACGCTGGACTCTACAGCCAGACCTAAGCATTTCCCTTAACATAAAATACAGACTAAAGTTTCTAAGCTAAATTTCGCTTCCAAGGTCTGTTGTAAAAAAGAAAAAGAAAAGAAAAACTCCGATATAAATAAAGTAATAAATACTCTCACAATGCTGTGTGTAGTTTACAAGTGAATGTAGTGTGGATTTAAACCAGGTGTCATGGCTGTAAATGTTAGACACATGCCGAATGTTCAGTCTAGTGTTGAAACTTGGGAAAGAACAAAGCTGTTTTCACTGCGGAGCTGTCAGGTGAAGCATTCTTTGGTTCACTGAAATACTGAGAAGGAGGCCATAAGGTCAAAAATACTGATTTTCAAGGTTCAAAACTTCTGTTAATGGATCGTGTAAACACACATGGCCCTTAAAGACACATGCACACGACTGAGTGGTTTTTTTTTTTTGTAAGGCACTGTCTCATAGTACACTAGTTTGTCAAAGAAAACACGATTTACGTCAGTCATTGACATTAACAACCTTAAAAAAACTGACTATTAATGCAGGAGGCGCTGTGGGTGTGTGTCTGTATGTGAGTCAGAGAGAGAGAGAGCGAGAGAGAGAGAAATAACAATCGAACTGGCACTTTTCATTTGCATAGACAAAAAGCACTGTGACGTATTCGAAGCAAAAATACCAAGAAAGCACATTGCCAATACTAATGCTGAGATAAATGAATGAATGAAGGTTGTTTTTTTCGTGTAAACAGATTGCTGCTTTCTGAAGAGTCGGGGAGAAGTAAAGAACTTGACACTTGACATTTCATACAATCCTCCACAACAAAACCAAAAACTAAGGCCTCAGAATTACCACCACCTCTCTGACAGAGTCCCACCTACATGGTGAACACTCCAGCCCTCATAAAGACGGTTTGTATTCCACTAGACTGCATGACATTGTCAGGTGTTTGTATTTCTTCTTCTACACCCGACAGGTATTATTATTAAAGGACAATAGGTCCTACGCAACTCAGACACGCAGTGTGTGTATTCAATTGTTCAACTATAGGGCAGCCAGTAAGTAAATAAAGTGACATATACATTTAATTCATGCAATAATACATACAATCCTGCAATCCCTCAAGTTCAGTCTGTGGGTCTTGATGTCCAGTAGCCCACTGTTGATCGTTTTAACTAAAGGCTACATACCACATAGTGAAGGCACCTCTCTGGATCTCTGATGTTTACTGGCTTAAAGAAAAACCTTGCCAAGCTACGGGAGGAACTGAACTGAGTTGAAGTCATAAGTACGTCTGTTTGCAAGTCTTTGGTCTGGGGGACAATGTGCTGGTATTGGCACAGAGACAAAATGTAAGAAAATGGAGCCCAAGTATGAACCGCAGAATGATGTGAGCAGTTGTGAATCTCTGATAAACCTAAACTGTAAAAAATTAATCTGGTTCACAGACTTAAAGTCATAATTATGAAGTTACTGTACATTTAAAATGGGGAGGAACACTGCTTCATGACCTGTGAAAGAAGGAAGGTCACCAGGATCATCACTGAAAAGCCTTGGCCTGCAAAATCCATGCAGACTCCTTTTATTGCTTTGTCACATGGCAGAGTCTTTACTTTTCTCCAACGAATCCCGGCAGTTTCACTTCCTCCGTCTTTCGTAAAGGGGGTGGGGGGAGGGGGCAGCTGTACCTCTTAGAGAAGGAACAGGACACTGTGCACCATGAGGAACTACAAATATGAAGGTTTTCATCTGAAACAAATACTTTATCAGGGGATTTTGATGCTACAGTATAGTCTTTGGTTGAAATAAAAACCTTCATACTCCTGGTTCTTTGAGGCACACGTGGGACTATCCCAGCCCTTCAGCCCAAGTGCTGACTCTCATCCATCTGACTCCTCTGGTCCGTTCTGCCACACTTAAAATTCTTAGCCCAGAAAACCAGATCCAGTCCTGTGGCTCTGTCTGTGTTATCCCAGTTTCCTGCACATTACTGAGGCAGAGAGTAAACAGAGCTCAAGGCTGCCAGGGCTTCCTGTCCTTGCTTTTCTGATCAGGAATGTGTTTGTAGCGGCATTTGTCCCCAAAATGGCAGCCAGTGGTTCTCCAGAAGTAACACTCGTCTCCGTTCACTGGACCACGTCGTCGAGGTCTGGGCAGAGAGGAAGGTTACACATGCAGAGATTAGAGAGGAACACAGAGCTTTATTAAGTATAAAAGAAATTAAAATGAGAGTTTCTACAATGAGGCTGAAGTGCATCTTACCCAGTAGCAGCTGCTCCTGCCTGCTGTGTGACTGGGAGAACGGTCTTAAGTGGAATGGGGAGGACCCTCTGAGTGCGACGGTCAGGGTAGCGCACCACTAAGCGCGTATTCTCAATACAATAACCCTGTAATAGGAAGCATACACGCAGCTGTTAACGCTGTAACCATGTTCTTTAAAAACAGATTGAGACGGGAGAACCAGGTACAGTATATGCTCACATTTAGTTTCTCCATTGCGCGAGATGCCATGTTTGCATTCTTGAAGTTGACGAAGGCACAGAATCTCTCATGCAGCACACGAATACTCTCTATCTCACCATGCCTGCAATGTAAAGCAAACAACTTAACAGACAAGTCGATAACCACTTTGGTTAAATATTATATATATATTATATTATATTATATCCGTGTTTCTGTTCAGAGACGTAGAACACTAGTGTTTGCTGAAATGTCTATCAAGTCATTTGATTACTGATCTGATCTCAACTCATAAGTATGAAATATTCTGGGGGTCGTACATTTTAAAAAGGTCCCATAAATGTTTTTCCGATAGCTCCGTCGTCACATTTCCTACCCAGAGAGATGGACAAGGGCTTCTGGAGGAAGGAGAAAGAGACAGAATGAAACTAAAAACATTACAAAATACATTAAAAAAGTCTAAATACATCAATCAATCAATGATACTTCATCAATAGAACATGTAAAGTGTGACAAACTACAAAACAAATGCGTAAACCAAGGTGGACAGAATCTATCTTAGCCACAAGAGAGGCTCCTAACCTGTATTACCAATAGCTTTGATCGGACAAACAAACAGTCACCTACGTACCCAGGTTGCACAACTGATGGATCCTGACCCCCAGCTGGAAAACAAAGGCGTTTTATCAACAGAATGTAAACAAAAACTGTATGATCTTGGCATCCAGGCTCTTCTATACATTACTGCTCTGCAGTGTTACAAAGAGAAAACACAAGCCTCTTTTTAATCATATTTGTACACGTGTTCTTACCCCTGGCTGCATCCAAACAAGCGGTCTGAACTGCCTGCACGGTTGAAAATTTCTCCAGCAGTTGGACGCTTTGCATTTCTTCAAAACCAAGATCCTGTGGAAAGAACAGAGAAAAAATTTAAGACAAATCATAAAAATACAATCACAGGAATCAAGCTTTAAATCCAAAGGACTAATTTAGCAGAATAATCTTGCTTCAAAAATGTGTACAATTCACAGCTAATAATCTTACAGGAAACACCTCTAACATATAGTTTGTGGGTGTTTTTACCATCAACTGCAGCACTTTACAGTTAATGAGGTCATTGGCAGCCTCCTCACAGTCTTTGTCCAGTTTTAGCACCTGCTCCATAGCCTTCTCTGCCTCACTGTACCGCTACAAAACACACAAAGACCCACAAAGTCAGTTAGTACAAGCAAACCTTACCACAAAGGCTTAAACATGAGGCTATTCAGTAGATATAGTTTTAATTACAAGCTGTATCACATGACCACGGTAACCTTTACACACCTTCATGCCCATGAGAGCACTGCCCTTGCGGAAATGTCCTTTGGGCCAGTCTGGAGCCAACTGAATTGAGCGTTCGGCGTCTGCCAAGGCTTGCGGGTATTGCTCCAAGCAGTAGTAGCAATAGGAGCGATTCCCAAAGAACCTGCATAATTAAAAAAAAAAGCAAAATGATGTTGATGATGTTAAATGTGTCTTAAATAATAAGGCTAAATCCTTTGCTTCAAACAAATCATGATGTACCTGTTATCCTTTGGATCACATTTGATGGCATCTGTAAACATAATGACTGCTTGTGCATACTGCCCCTCTTGCACCAGCTTTATCCCTTTTTCTGCGAGAAACAAGAGAAAAATGCTTGTACATTATTCTCTGGTGAGTCGCCAGCTTGAGTGCTTGACTGAATGCAGCGCTGCACTCTGACAGTCAGGGATACTTGTGATCAGCAATTTCCTCCAACGCTTAAATGCTTTTAAAAGGCTGGTTATCGATGCTGCTTTTTTTGGAAAAAAAACACATTTCTTACCTGTCAGTGATGCGCTTTTCTTGGTTGTGGTTGTGTCAGTTCCATTTGTCTGCAAGACAAATACTTTTTTCATCAGTTCATGTTCACAGCTGTGCAAATGTGCTTGTTCATTAAGTTCTGGAAAGGATATAAGGTTTACCTTTCCAATTTAAATGCATAAACTATATAAACGCATTTCCTACTGACAAAGGAATGCATATGGACATATAGACATTATAGTTTTGTTAAGTATTTTTATTTTTGCCTCTTTTTGACAGAGATGGTGAAGAAGAGACCAGAAACTGGGTGAGAGAGTCGGGGAATGACACGCCATTCGGACCATTAGGCTGCTGCCCTTGGGATTAGCCTGATTCAAGACACTAAGGACCGAGGTCTAAGCTTCATGCTACAGCTGTGACATAGTAGTTCTCGTTCTTTCATGGTCCAAGGTCCACTTAGCCACACATCGGACTTTAGAGCTGCCAGACGCAATGATGACTGCAATGATGCAACCAGGGACAGACTGAACAAATTCAGGCCAGAAATTTGAGGCCGACCTGACATAAATCACACCATTATACCTACGAGCTGAATTTATGTGTTGAGATAACGGGTATTAGAATAATTACATTTGGCCACTGTGTTGATTTTTGAGGAAAGTTATCCAGATTTAAATATAGAATACAAAATTATGTGAGTGACGAACAAATAAGACAAAAATTATGATCAATTAGAAAGATTATTTCTTGACCATTTGACCTATTGCATGTAATAACAGGAGAGAGTAGAGGATGTAGTCATTGAAAACCGATGTAGGGTATAACTGTGCTTTCTCTTGTTCTCTCACCCTGAACAACTGTTGTCATGTCACTGCTTTCTAGTAACAACTCTTCATTTATTTGACTGCTCAACAACAATGGATGATTATGATTATCGATGGCGATTATCAGAGGTCTGTCAACTCATTCCTGCTGAGCTGCTGGTAAAAACAACCCTCATGCCACTGGGAGATGGAAAGTTATGACAGGACCTCTAGCTTTTCCTTCTCATTTTGCATTAGCATTCATTCACCTCTCTCCTGGCCTCGTTCTCCTTATTTTCTTTGGACTTGCGACTTGATCCTTTGGGTTTGATATGGCTAGCAGCGTTAGCAAAGAAGGCACAGCTCACGTCCCATTCAGGCTCCTGTGGGAGAGAAGGACAAAGTCATTGCAGTTCAGTCATGTGTCATCCAGGACTCCAAGCATACAGGTGTTTTGGAGTTGAGCGCCAATGGCTAATAACTAAAATGATAGCAACAGAGGAGATATACATACATAACACTCCAGTACAGTGGCCCTACCTCTTCAGTGGGTCTGCCGTTGCTCTTCTCATTTGCTTTGATTCCTGGCGGAGGGATGACTGGAGCAGCGGCACTTTTCAGCAAGGCAGACGACTTTGCCTCCTTTTTCTCCTCTTTTTGCTCTCTCGGTTTCTCCTCCTCAGCCCCAACCTCTGCATCCGACTCGCTCTCGTCCAGTTCAGACTCTGCACCTCCCTCCTCGTCTTCGTCATCCTAGCATGTCGGCGCATATAATTATATATATGTATTGTGTATAACAGTAAAGGCTGAGTGCATTCCCAGGATAAATAATGTGACTGTTACCTGCTCAGCATTCTCATTTTGCTTCACCTGCTCCTGCTTCTTACGTTTCCGACGGCGCTGAAACAAGATGCAGTACTTCACATATCACCCATCATATGTAGCAAAGTAGACTTCACTTATTAAATATGGCGACAAATGTGTATCTTTAAAGGGTGTAAGGATTCGTTCCCTAACCTTCCTCTTGGCTTTGCGTCGCTCTGCCTTCCGTCTGACCTTCTCCTCCTCGCTCAAATCTTCCTCTCCATTTAAGGCATCCTAAACAAACACACACAGTGAATTCAGCTTTGCAAGTTGTACCTTCACCCTTGCAGTCCTGACATTGCAGTCCTGACATTGTCAGTCTGACACTATTTGATTACCTGTGACAAAGTGGCATCATCCCTTGCGTCAGGGGTTGCTGCACCACAGTCCATCGGCGTTTCCTGCTGCTGGACAGGGGGGCCTGTTGGGAAATACACAGCACATTAACTCCTCTGAGCCTGATTACACTGTTTTCTGCTGACTTTAGTGTTTTCTAAAGAACAAAATGACTTAATATGACTCTATAGCTGTGTTATATTGATACGGCATTTAAGAAAAATCTCTCCAGCAAGTCAGTATGTATGCTGGTTCTGCTCCATCAAATATTAATGTGTAAGAGGCATTTGTTCTTCTGCTCCGCAACGCTGCTCGAACAGCTCGTCTCAAATTTAATTTCAGCACCCTGCCCATAAAAGGGGAATAACGCTCCAACCTAATGCTTGATGCATATGGAAGATGAGATGGAAAGCATTTGATCTCATGAAACTTCTCTTTGCATTCAATGTAAATCTTTAACTTGAAATCAATATGATTTGCAATAACATTTCCCTGTGGAATGTCAGTAAAGTGACATGGCAGACTCCTGCGAGTGTGTCAACCTGACAACCAGAAAAACCATTGACTATGTAAATAAAACATGTTGCTCCTTCCTTACTTGCAAGTCAAACCACTGTCACAGTCGATAGAGAAACTAATATATAACAGACATTGAGTGGTTTGTTTAAAAAAGAACCAGGAAGAGTCTAAAACATGCACACAGAACTGTTCAATGAGAGAGAGAGATGTTTAATCTCACTTTTCCACTGCCACAGGCCCAATGTGCAACACACAGCTGACTCGGGCAGTGCTGTGTGAGAACACCATATCTTTTCTTAGAAACTGGTCGAAAAATACCATAGACAAAAAACACTGCCCTGGATATCAGCGTGTGAGTGTGTGCACATGTGTGTGCTTGTGTGTTGGGGGGGGGGCGGGGGCATTGGTCAGATCAAACCCTGTAGCTGATTTAGGCCCAATAGCAGCAAACAAACCTCAAGACAAAAAGAAACATATCACTTGACTATGAATATTTCCACAATAGAGACATGTTTAAAACTGGTTTGTGACTCATGCTGTGACTCATCATGAGGCAATGGTCATAATGTTTGTGATTCTACTACTGCTCATTACAGTTTTCCTCTTGATGTGCAGGCCCAATGCATTGAATATAGATCATTTATTGCAGGGAAATGCACACAAGCTGCCCCTGGCCCTCCTCAATATCTCTCTGGGATATGAGGACCTTGTCATTTTAACAGTGCCAACAAATTGACTTAAATGTACTAAAATAAGATTAGATAAATAGAATGATTATAAAAAAGTCAGTAAATGAAATGTGTACTTTTAGTCCATGTTTTTCCACATCTGTCAAATTAAGTCCAAATGAGTTGGTGTTTCAAAATATACATAAAAGGTGGAGGGAGTTTCAGCTGTCTGTGTCGTCAACAACAACAACAACCACAACTGTCTAAGAACACACTCCATCCCTTTCGCTGAATCAAGCTTTTGGTCAAAATCTTCAGTATAACGGAATGTTCTCCTAACAAATAAATGATCCAAGATCTATGGACAACAGCAACAATAGAGTCTCTGTTTCTCCTCTTCAAGGAGGCTGCCTAGATTAGTGTTCGGCTGAAAGGTGAGCTCTTTCCACAGGAATGCATAAAATTACAGAGCATCATCACCATCACCGACTGGAGCTTTAAAACAGGAAATCAGCTTCACGGTTTCTATTTTCTCTTCTACTTCTTCTACAGAGTTGTGCAGAGAGAGATGGGGAACATGACGCAACCGTTGAAGCAATCACTACAACCTCATGTCAGGGGCTTTATGTGATTTTTAAAACGAACTTTTAAAGACAGGTGTTTGCACAACATTAAAAGTAGTAATGAGCAGAGTAAACCATGTGCTTCTAAAACAAAGAGCCCAAGGGGTCTGTAGGAAGTTTAAATGGCATGGACAATTTGTGAAATGACTACTCTCTGTCACAAAATGCCACAAAACAGAGGGAAAGTACTCAGTTTTCACTCTGATGTGAGTAACTCTGGACCCATTATTGTAGCAGAATACTCTCAAATACATAGATTAGATGCAATACGAGGCAGTTTGTGTGATGCTGATCTGCCTCCGATGCGGTTTTGACTGTGTATAAGTCAGTAAACTACAGCCTGCACTGCTGCCTATGTTACTGGGAAACTAAACACACATGGAGAACCAAGAAGAGGAACAAGGTGAACTGTGAACATTAACCACACACACACAACTTTGAACACACACAACTTTTAAACACACGCACACACGTCACACATCTCTGGATGAACACACACGTAGTCAATCATATATCTCCACGTAGCATGTACCCCAGGGCTCCAGGGCTTTTACCACCTATTTGAGGCATTGTTGTCATACCAATATGTAGCAGGGGGGCCGTTAGTTCGGGGGGCCTTTTTACACATCTCCTGCTACACAATGTATTATTACACGTATTAGTTTGTTATTACTTGCTTCGTGTGTTCACGTGTTGATTGTGCGGCATTACAACAACTTAATGGAGCCAACTGCCAAAGAATTCGAAAGCGGTGGAAGCCAGGGTGTAACTGGCAGGAGGGGGAACTTTCATTGTTTTACCAAGGAATCGACTCAGCGGCGAAAACAGCCACGAACGAGCCATTTGCCCGAACGCAGCGTTGCGTATCCACAACAGTTTCGATTGTCACACACGCGTTTCATTATCACTTCGTGTGGTCGTTTTTTAAACTTGAGAGCGACTTTAGAAAAAAGTTTTTGAAAAGTGGGACGTTTCTTACCGCTCCCGAGTCCCAAGAGCCTGCAGATATCTCTGGTGAACTTCATGAGCGCAACCATCCAGCATTATCGTCTCAAGTGTCACCCCAAAAGATATTCACACGAATTTCTGTAAGCGGCTGGTCTAGACACGTTTGTTTCGATCGGGACAATCGGTATCGAATCTGCGGGACTCTTTGGTTTAGTCCACTTCCGGAACGTCAAACGGCTGGTCCACCCTGAGCTGCGTCTTAAAGGGACAGTACACCCTCATCCAGAACATTTTAAATAATAATAACAATAATAACAATAATAATAATAATTATAATATTATAATAATGATTATAATAATAATAATCATGAGGATTTGAAGGCAATATTAATACCTCAGAGCTGCGTCTTAAAGGGACAGTACACCCTCATCCATTACTGACCCTACTGACAGGTCCTTATCACAGTAAATACAAGAAGTTTTAATATCTAATTAAATGTTATAACAGCAGCAACAATAATAATAACCATTATTATAATAATTAGGATTTAAAGCCAATATTAATGCCACAGAGCTGCACTAACAACAGATAAGGTGTTAATACAAATACCTTTAATCATGAATTTAATATTATAACAATACTACTACTTCCACTACTACTACTGCTAATAATAATAATGAGGATTTAATGCTGTTGTTAATATCGCACAGGAAGGGGAAGTACACACCCATTCATTAATTAGTGGCTCAGCACTTATCATAGTGAATAACAAAAGATGAGGTGTAAATACAAATAAATACCTTTAATCTCTAATTAAGTTACTTCCTGCATCTGTCACGCAGTGCTGGACCACGCCCATTAATCACTCATTATGGTCCATGCCATCAAGTGTAGACCACACAGGGAAATTTTATGTAAATCAAATTAAAGTTGTAAAACGAGTCTTACCTCCTTTTGTAGTAGTTGGTGCGATCACTATCACTATCACTACATACAGACTAATAGATCTGTTCAGGTCAAAAACACTCTTGTTTTTCTTCAGATCGTATACATTTTTCATATTTGCAACAGTCTAAGCCATCAAAAGAATCTATGACCACTGACACTGCATTAAAGCAAACTGACAGCAATGCATTCTTTGCTTAATGAATCCTTCGAAGTGTTCTCTTATATAAAGCCTGGGTGGAGTTAAATAGTAAGTCACAAAACAAGTGTTATTCTTTCAGCCTAAAGGGATAGTTCTACTCACCCCTATGCTGATGGAGGGGTGGGTGAGGACATTTTTGGAGTTTCAGGGGTAAACGGTGTAGCAGCCGAATCCAATACAATTGAAGACATTAGTGACCTATCTTCAGACGTAATAAAACAACAACTAAAACATAACATTCCTCCAGACATTCATATTCGACTCTAACGTGTTTTAACCCTTAAAGTCCACCAGAAGTGGCTAAGCTAGAGGATGATAGCATTTCCGACGGTCCCTGAATGCACCTCGTCGGGAAGATATCAGCTGACATTAAGGCTAAAACATGGTGTAAATGACAGGGGCTGTTTTTACACACATGTAGTTTGACGGAGATTAAATAATTTACACTGAAGTTACAGCAATTCCGTGTGTCACGGCGACACGTTGAAATTTGAAGCCACGCCACTAACACAGTTTCCATAAGACCTCATCATCAATGTCTTGAGGCCCTTCTGACAAAGTTTGACATGGTTGTGGTCAATGGACGAGGAGGAATACATCAAAGTGTAAGACGTGCAAAAAACAAGACATTTCCTTTTTCCACCAGGGGGCGCTCTGATTTTAAGTCAGTGTAGATGTCATCAGGCCGGGACTCTTGTCATACATGTCCAGTTTGGAGTTGATTGGACAATGTATGGACAGTGTTTTTATGATGATTCATACAAATTTCACTGTTTCGGAGTATGTTCAAGCCATCAAAAATGTGATTCATTTGCCTGAATAAACGAAAAGCAATAGGGCCTCCGCACTGTCGGTGCTCAGGGCCCTAATAATTTAATGCCATTAATTCCACAGGGCTGCGTCTTAAAGCGACAGTACACGCTCATCCATTACTGAGCAGGTCAGATCTACATGTTCCTATAATGTCAAGTCAAAATTTTCCTCTGTGAAAATATCTATCGGTTTTCTACCTGTATAACATAAAATGACCAATCAGTCCGTTTGGAGTGAATACGTTTTTCAAGGAAAATTAGACGCATTTGCTTGCAATCATTAGAATTTATTTGACAAAGGTTATAAAAGGCTCCGTTATCATTTTTATTATGATTTCAAGTATCAGTTCTTCTCAAAGACACTTTGGTGATTTGTTGCTTGCTCAGTTACATGGCATCAGACCAGGAGGATTGTGTGGTAGTATTGCACTGATGTTAAATGTCAGGAGAGTTACTAGTATAAAGAGTGTAAAATTCACATGAATCAGATATAAAAAAGAGATTGAATGTTGTTGAAGGGACCACGCACTGATGCGGTCAGGTGTTTCAGTGACGTTTCAGGTCAGCGATGACAGTGAGCGCTGCGTTCCATCCGGGAGAGCCCATCACACCACCACCTAGAGAAGCATTGAACAGACAAAATGAGAATTAATCAACCTCGCTCTGCGTAGAAAAATCTGAAGCAGCTTACTCAGCCACCTGACACCACCACATGATTTCATCCCTTTATCATCAGCAGTGAGGATAAGATTTGATCTGAATGGTCAAAGGTTCATTGACTTCTAACACAAGACAACAAATCAGAACCACATAATTGACAACAAAGTCGGTGCTCATCTTAGGGTTGAAAATTTAAAGCAAACCTGGATGACAGCCACTGCCACACAGATACAGCCCTTTAATTGGGGACCGATAGTCTGAGAGAAAGGGAAAAGGTCGTGCTAGGTAGAGCTGGTCCAGGGACATTGATCCATGAAAGATATTCTGTAAAGAAGAAACAGAAATATTAACTTTTCTTTCTTATCTTGTTTTATTGTTCTTTTTATTATTATGAGAAAGAGACCCTGCCACTTCCCAAGTTCTCAGAAATAGAGGCAAACACCACTGGGGAGTTAGTGTCACTTTACACAGTTGATGTGAACTTTGATTCTGACTCGTGTGTTGGGGTTAAACTATCCGTATCCATTAACAGCGTATACAACACGTCTGTGCCTGTGTGGAGATTGGCAGAAGACTCAGATTACTTCCTCATCCACTAAACAGTCAGTTGTGTTAAACAAATAAGCTGCGTATCAACGTTTACAATCTGCTGCTCAGTTCTACAATGTGTAAATTTGGTGTATACCCCTCCAGTCAGCCCAAAGATCCTCTCCAGG
This sequence comes from Hippoglossus stenolepis, assembly GCF_022539355.2. Taxonomy (NCBI): domain Eukaryota; kingdom Metazoa; phylum Chordata; class Actinopteri; order Pleuronectiformes; family Pleuronectidae; genus Hippoglossus; species Hippoglossus stenolepis. Next base: position 13,516,001 of record NC_061494.1, on the reverse strand, counting down.
TCAGGCGGAGCCAAGATGTCTCTTCCCACAACAGACTTTTTGAACCCTGGGGCATACTGCTCCACCCAGTCAAATGCTGAAAGGACACAGAAAACCATACTTTATCAGATCAGTCATAATACATTATAGAAGAGTCTATCCTTTTAACACTATTTGTTAGTTATTGGAAAATAATTGTTACCATTTAAAAAGTTTATGACTGTAAGTGATAGTTTCCCTTAAAAAATGAAAAACATATGTTTAAGTTCAGCTTTCAGCTAAACATGCTAGAACTTGTGCACTTGAGTAATTGTAAATGTAGCAGAAATGCATAACTTCAGCCCTTGGAGCTATAAGAAATCCTGGATGATTTTTTTAATGTCCAACCCGTGTCGGCGAAGGCCTCTCTGTCCTGGTCAGTCCACTCTCTGCCTTCTATGTGGTAGGGGGTGAATTGGGTGAACAGGGACACAACGTGGCAGCCAGGGGGAGCCAGAGTAGGATCCAGCACTGAGGGGATGGTCATCTCCAGCATGGGTCTGCAAGAGGAGGGGAGCATGATGGGCGGATATGGTGGAAAGCAGAGGAAGGGTGAGATGTTGAGGAAAATATGGGAAATGAGGAGATAATATATATACATTTGGGAATATAAGAAAAAAATACTAAATATTCAAGTTTGTAATGTAAATATGTGATGCCTGATATCAAACGGTCAGCAGTCTGCAAACAAACTTTATTAACTGACATACAGACAGTTCAAGAAAAAAGATGAAAACCTTTGTCGTATCACCCCAGTTTTAGCATCACTGCACTGGCCGAGCATTAAATTTAGATCGCATTTATCTCAACTACTTTAAACATTGATACACCTCTCCATTTGAGCTGGACACTGTCTCTTCTTATAAATGTTGTAAATATTGTTATTTAGTTGATGTGCTCTGTTACATGTGACATCTATTGCACTTCTATCCGTCCTGGGAGAGGGATCCCTCACTTACAGCTTTCTCTGAGGTTACTACAGGTTTTCTTTGGTAGTTCATTCTTACTCTTGTTGAGGGTTAAAGGCAGAGGATGTCACACCGTATAAGGCTAATTGTGATGTGTGAATACGGGCATTCAAATACAACTTGATTGGTGGTTAGCTGGTTGGTTGGTTGGTTGGTTGGCTGGTTGGTTGGTTGATTGTAGCCCAACCAGGCCCCTAAGGTCAGCTATTCAAAAACTTTGAGCTGTCCCATTGACGCTTTTATAGTTACTGTATCTCGTCTCTGGAACAGCTACGTGCTCAGATAAGATCTACAGACTCTACTATTGCATTTCTTTGGAAAGTACTTTGTGCTTAAGCTTGAACCTGCTATATAACTAAAATGTATTATTACTCTTTATTATTAATCCCAGGCAACTTTACCCCTATGCTGTGCGGGACCATGGTAGAGATATACTGTATGTACCTCACTGAGGGACGTCCATTCATGGCCTCTTTGTATGCCGTCTCTAGCAACTCCACGCTTTCACAGTTGAGATGAATGGAGCACTGATGGTGGGGTCCGGGTTTACCATCTGGTGTAGGAGATGCTAAGAAGTTTGGTAGTTTGTCCACAGCCACTGTAAAGCAACATGACACAGAATCAGTGTTCATTCTAACGTATCTCCACCTTGAATTAGGATCGGGGTAATTCATGCAGCATGTTGTGCTCCAACTGCTCCATTCCTTCACCCTAAAGCTAAGATAATTTCCTCGAAACAGAAAAGACTATGATTATGTTTAAGAAGCAATGCGCTGCAAAGGATCAGGACTAAAGCCCTGAAGCTCAGGCTCTACTGTAATTAACAAGCCACAGCTACAAATCGCAGCACACCGATTTTTTTCGGGCTTTACAATTTTATACACTTTGAAACTTCAGGATCGAGGCAGTGACCTGATCTTACGCTGCAATAATCCTACTACTATGAGTGGGGAATGGTTTGTGTGTGTGTTTATCTGTTTGTATGTCCGGCTACTCCTCCAAAACCCATCCTCCACTCCACTAACTTTGATGTTAAATATATACTCTTCCATTCTTACTTTTTACTTTCCAAACTTTTATTTTGAAATCCGATCTTTTACATTAAATCAACTGTATGTATTAACATATACCACTGGAAATATAATAAAAAATGTTTTAACATCCACAAAATACTGACAAAAAACTCAATTCCCAACTACTTGAACATTTTTCTTTTCAGTATTTGTGGTGTAGAGTTACAGATTTACCATTGATCTTGGTGACAGGCGACGTGTAGTCTATCTGGTCGACGGCTTTGATAAACTCTGGAGAAAGTGCAGCCTACAATAAAAAACAGGAAGTCAGAATGAAGTTAATATATTATATTGTGGCATGGTTAGGTGTGTTGTTGATATTTCTCCGTTACCTGTGGCGTGAGGTTTTTGAAGGTGACATAAGGTGTAGCGTTTGATAAAACTACTTTACTGGAGATCTCTGTGCCATCTTTTAGCACCACCCCTCTGGCAGCACCATCTGAACCAACAAGGACCTGCCCTACATCCTGCAAAATTTAGACACGTATGCATAAATATACAATATACACTTGTTAGAATATAATTCATATTAACGCACAAAATTAACTGCAACAATTCAACAGTATTTAATCAAACCATTCTACCTTCTCTGTGAAAATGTCAACTCCGTAGGATTGAGCAGCGCTGGCAATAGCCTCAGACACGCCTCCCATTCCTCCCTCCACATAACCCCATGCTCCTTTCTCCTTCTCCAGCTCTCCCATCACATGGTGTAAAAGCACATACCTTCAAGGAAAGACCATACAATTCAGCTTTTTAGAGGTCATTGTTGAATCCTTTGCAGATAATTGTGAGCGGTGTGTGTGTGTGTGTGTGTGTGTGTGTGTGTGTGTGTGTGTGTGTGTGTGTGTGTGTGTGTGTGTGTGTGTGTGTGTGTGTGTGTGTGTGTGTGTGTGTGTGTGTGTGAAACAGGGTGCCTTCAAATGTGTCTCACCCACTACCAGGATTACTTGGACTGGTCATGGCTCCGATCACAGCATCAGTAGCCAGCGTCGCTCTCAGTGGCTCCGAGTCAAACCACCGATTGAGAATCTATGACACAAAACAGGAGTTAGTCATAATACAGCAAATAGAAAATGGGGGGGAAATGCCGCATTTTTCGTTAACTTATAACAAACCTTCATTATTGGTGCGGTTATAATCTCATACATGTCTGGAATATTTCTGCCCAGTTTCAGACCTATAAAACATAACAGGACTCAGCTACTTCACGAAACAAAATTAGTATATCGTAAATCTTCTTTTTATTCTAGCATCACAAATATAAAAGTGAATTGCACAAGCATGCATCCACCAACACACCACATTTGGCCAGAGGCATCAGCGTTTTTGCTGCAGCCAGCCTCTTCCTCAGGGATCCAGAGGTGAGCTCTGGAATGTTGACAGGAGGAGCATCCAAGAGAGGCTGAATGGCTCCTGCTAGCTTCTCAAGGTGTGCAACAAAATCTGGGAAAGCCTGTTACATCATTGTCAAAGAATGAGTAACGAGGATGAGTCCGTGTCACATCATACTGCTGTAACAAGGGTTGTAAATACTGTCAACCATTTGCTGAGGCTGTCATAACGCTTATATCACCTTAGCATCCTTCTGTGAGAACTTGCCTATCTCCCTCTGGTTCATGGCCAGGTCTGAGCCCAGGGTGAGAGACCTGGGCGGAGCACCGTTCACCCCCTCCTCCAACATGGGGGTGAAGGCATGTGGGTCTCTCATATACACCTTCAGCCCATGTTTCTGAATAGAAATACACAAAGATGAAAACAATTGTTTTTCCATTGTATTATTATTATTAGGATTATTATCTGTGTTTACCTTGAGCTCCAGGTCTCTGTATATGTGTGGTCGTAACAAACTGAGCAAATAGGAACATCTGGAGAAGCGGAAACCTGCACACAAAAGTGTTGTATGAAGAGTGTATGAAGCTACAAACACGTGAGCATTTTAGAAATACAGAACAGTGTATTACCCACACCATTCATTTGCTGTGTTTATACATGTTCTACAATTAAAGGGTCAGTTCACCCAAATTACAGAATATGTCTTTGCTTACTTCTATGGGTATCGAGCCTTGCTAACAATTTTGGGTTTGTTTGTGTCTGTTAGACTGGATATTCCAAATAACACTATCTGTTAATTATAAGTAGGTCCAGTGTATAGTACATCAGTACTGAGATAAACAAGCA